>NC_134852.1:208132787-208732787 GCF_049852395.1 Peromyscus maniculatus bairdii | reverse complement strand
CAAAAAAGACAGACAGTAGCAAGTGACAGGAGAGCTGAGGAGCTCAGACCCTGAGGTACAGCTGATGGGAGTGAACAGAACATTCTCCTCACCACACAGCTGGCAATTCTCCAATCCTTTAACAGGGAGTTACCGTAGTACCTACAATTCTATTCTTAGGGACACAGGAAGAAGAAATGGAAAGATATGTCCACAAAAAAGCTTCTCAACAACATTAGTCATACTATTCAAAAGGCAGAGAGAACCCAAAAGTTTGTCACTTGATAGACGAGCAGATGAATAAAAATTTTATGTACACGTGTGTACATGCATGCATATATACAACAGAAGGCTATTTGCCAACCCAAAGTCACCCAGTGTTAACACATACCTCAACATGGATGAACCTTGAACAAACTGTGCTAAGTGAAAGAAGTCAGATACAAGAGACCACCACATCACGTGTGGCTCCATGTATGCGGAATGTCCCAAACTGTCAAATCTGTAGACAGAAGACTAGCCGTGGTCAGGAAATGGGGAATGACTACGAGTGGGCACCGGATTTCTTTCGGGTGATGAAAATGTCCTAGAAATGACTGTGGCGATGGCTGTGTGACTAAGTGAACATGCTAAGAGCTAGAGAACTACACATTCTAAATGGGTGAATACATGGTATGCAAATCATATCTCAATAAAAGCTATTAAAAACTCAATGGAGGCACACAATCATTAAACCATAAGGCTCAAGGATCAATTAAATTTGAATCAGAGTGCAGGGAACACGTATATTTTTACAAGGGCATTTTATGTGGATAATTGCTTTATATGTTCAATTGCTTTAAATCCACTTTTTTTTTTTTTTTGCATTTGGATTATTTTTTTCCAGGAGCAGCTGAATTTAAGGAAGTAAATAATAAACAAGGCTATTGTGGCTTAAGAAACGAATTTCTTTTCTTTTACTACCTCGGACTGACTCGATGGTGTAAAAGTCTATTAGGAAAAAGAATGGTGAAGTCTGAATGAGAAAATGTATTTCATCGGGGAAGATAAAAGTCTTTTTTCTCTCTAGTGAATACAGGTAATTTCAGAAGCAGCGACTCCTAATTATTCACTGTTGAAAAGCTAAAAAAAAGGTTCACATTGAAAACAGTGACCTCCAGTTTGCTCTGTGAATGAAGACAGACACAAATTCTCATTTTCCTGGAATCCTGGTTGATAAGTGAGTTGGGGAAATGCATGCATTTCTTCATTACAGTGCAGTCGACTGTTCATTTAAATAACAATAGCTGGCATAAAAGCCACGGAAGCATTATCTAGCAATTCTACTGTGTTGAAACGCATTATTAGAGTGAACAATGCCAAGTACAGTAAATAAATGACTGCCCCTCATTTCAGCATTACTCCTGCTTACTTAGCTTTGTGAGAGGTACCATCATTAGGACTGGTGCATTCAACACCTCGGCCAACACCATTCGCTTGGCTAACTCTTGAACTGGAAGGGATTTTAAAATAGTTATGGTCTTTTCAAGCAATGGAAGGAGAGGGAAAAGTCATCCAATCCAGTACTTACGTATCAGGTATTTTCAACAGAAAATAGTTGAAGAAATCAATGTCTATTCACTATGTCTCTGTAAAAACTAAAGGACAACACACACAATAGACGGGTTTAAAATTGTAAAATCTGCACCAGTGGTTTAACTTGGAATCAGATGCTTAAGAACCAGCTAATAGTTCTGCCTTTTAGGTTCCTTGTGCTCCAAGTAGATGCCTTTCTTTGCTTTCTGTCTTTTTATACTTGAAATGTCTAGCATCCCACCCAAAGCTCCCAGCAAACCTGGTGTATCTTCTCTCTCCCAAATGTAGGACAAATGAAAGAAGCTATTTGAAATCATTTCCTCTTGAGCCCCCAGCTTGCACACAAGGGTGATGTGGTAGACAGTACATGACAAAGGAAGAGGAGGAGGAGGAGGAGGAGGAGGAGGAGGAGGAGGAGGAGGAGGAGGAGGAGGAGAGAGGCCTGAGTGGGAGACACCCATCATGAACCATACAGAGGCCTTGGAACATTTGAAGCCAAGTCTTTCCATCCATGTCCTCCAGACATGCGCATTAAGTCACAGACAAGATTCCTTATAAATCAACAAGCAACATCCTAATCGAGTCATGATTCAGAGTTTATAATTTGTTAGCAGTGAGTCACTTCCCCCACAACCTCTTGGAACCTCTAGGATTTCTATACAGCAAAGCTCAGGGCGAGAAGAGGTACAGGGGCACAGCTCTGAAGCTGTGTTTGGGTGGTGAGAATTGTCCTGTTATTCTCCAGTTTCCAGAGTGCCCACCCACAGGCCCCACCTTGCCATTCTGGGCTCCAGTGGCTAGCCCTGAGCACTACGCTGCACTAATGCTCCCAAGTCCAGTTCCTTCCTGTCAGGCCAGGCATCCGACTAGAGCAAGTACAATACAGCTAAGAACACCTTGCACATGCCTGCTGCTATCCCACACCCTAATTTACAATGTTGTCTAGGGCTGATTCCCACTCGAGAGATGACTGGATTTTTTAGCACATCTTTACTATGTCTGGAGATCCGTGAATGTGTGTGAAAGGGGGAGTAGACATTGAGACAAGTCGGCTGCCAAGGACAAGTGGGCAAGAGCAGCCCGTGCATTTCAAATGCTTCTTGCTCTTTCCTGATCCCAGCTGGAACTTCTCTTTATCCTGTGGACTTTTAGATAAATGGTACATCAATTTCTTTTCTGGTATCTTCCCTTGGATCAGACCTTGTGGGACCAATAACTTCTTCCTTGGACTCATCTCACTTGGGATCCCTAGGTGGTCCACTCCCAGCTGGCGGATTCCTGTACTGATTCACATCCTGACTGCCAAGACTACCTCTTCACAAGTTTGCAGCGTGTTTGACAAAGCCGTGTGCCTTTCCAGGCTCAGTGTATTTACAAAGTAGTTAGTGGTTCAGAAATCTCCTCCCTGGGGTTAGCAGTCTGCCTCCAACAAGTCTACAACACACTGGCCTTAGATATGTGCAACAGGTGACATGAAAATGCACAGAAATGATACAGGGTAACCTGCCAAAGCCTTCAGAAGCTCACTGTGCCCTTGAAGTGGGTCATCCTCAGGAGCTGCTGCTTTTCATCTACCCAGCAGGTGTGTGTCATCAAATAAATATCATAAAATGTCTTCCAGCCTGGAACAAACATCCGGCAAGGAGAAGAAGCTCACAGGCCTGCTGCCTATCGCGCTGACGGAGGGACGCCTCCTGAGATGCCCTTTCTTAACCCTGTGAGGAGCAATATTTTTATGAACAAAAGGTTTACTCTCCCTATTATCTCAGTCTCCTCTCCCATTTGTCTATTCTCCTCATCCTCTCAGCTAAGACGTTTCCAAAAGAAAGCAATCGCAACTCCACAACTCAGTGTTTAACTAATAGGACCCTTGAAGTGTGGTACCACAAATCCTATTTCCCCTCAAATTCTGTGAGATTAAAAGACAGTAACAGTAATAAGTAGGCTAACTGGTTTTCTTAGGCCCTCCTGTTTCATCACCCTGGGTTAGTGTTTAAATTATTGATGCCCTCTCCTTTATGTTGGAAGTGTTAGGAGATAGTGAGATGTAGTAGCTTATAGTTTGCAGAGTTCTGTAATAACAGGCAGGGAGGTAGGAAATAATACTTCACGATTCTCATCGGATATTCTTAAGCTTACCTCATTATTACATGCTCAAATACCCGACATCACTGAGCCAAAACTATTTTAAAAAGAAGTTATCCCTGAGTTCAAAACTATGAGAAGAAGTTACACTAGAGGAAACATTTGGATCCTAATGTGTTTGCCTTGCTTTCAAATTTCTGTGCATCACTTCTCACCCCTGAGCCCAGACGATTCTCACAGGAGCACGGGCGCTGTGCACGTCATGGGAGGAGGCAGGGAAGCGCAGCGTGACCTCGGGCGAGCTGTGTGGATCACTATGATGTCTTCATACGCACGAAGGTTCTCGAGCACTTCCATGGAGTTTCCTTTGTTATTTCCCGGTCCAACGGTGTTCCCCAAACTCTCAGATCACAAGCAGCGGTGGAGCTGTCACCGACTTAACCATGTTTCCTTCATGTCAACTCAACAGGGGTCACCTCTCTCTGGATAATATTATCAATAAATTCATAGGTTTGATGACTCCTTAAAGTTGCTCATTTAGAAAACACTGGGTTATAAAAGCTATGTAGCTTAGAAAGGGCATGAGAACAGGCTGACACTTGTGTGGGTACCAGACCTTGCAGATGGTGAGCTTTTCATTAAGTACTGAGAATTTGTAGACATTGGGCTTGCAGCACCAAAGGATAAATAATTCCTTCTCCTATGGAACCCACATTTTAAATACGAGGTGTCAGTGAACAGATAACTATCCACTGACTTAGTAGTATCCCTTGTCCAAAGTGCTTCTAACTGGAAGTGTTAGAATTAGGATTTTGGGAACAGAATTTGTCTACATGTGAAAAGAATTTATGTTTTATATTATATAAATATATACACACACATATATGTTTTATACACATAGTGTATCATACATCTTATATTCATAGTGAGATGATAATTTTACATAGAATGTTAATTTGGTGACTAAGCAGAGTTTGATGGTATGGAATTTTCCCCAAGGGTGTCAAGCTGACGTCCCAGAGTTTCCAAGTTTAAAGCAGCTGCGTTTTGATTTGGAGGTCTGGGAGCTCTCGCTGTAATATAGTTCCAGACAGTGACATGTGCAGGGGGAGGTGTCAAGAAGGGAGGAGTTACACTGAGCACAGATGCACACAGCACAGAGAAGAGCAAACTGTCTATTGCGTTCCCAGAGGACCTGTGTCCTCTTGAGCAGTCCCTATAAAATGTAGTTATGGCCTGAACTAAGTCTTCATGTGCTTGGGCTTCCTCAGATTGCAGTCTCTCACGGACTAAGAGTTTTCAGCAGAGGATGCAGTTCTGGGACACAGCAATAAATGGGAATAACGGAAGGAAGAAGAGATGCCAAAGACCTGGGAAGGACCAAGCCCTCTTTTGATACTGCCTAGGGTTTCCGTGATGCCACCGCCTTGTGCCGTAAGAAAATGAGTCTACACCCAACACTGACATGCCCACAGGACAACTGCAGCACCCTACCCCTTACTGCAGGTCAGGCTTGGCGAATGTGCTCTGGACAATTTGTCTTAAAAACTAAGGCACAGACTGAAACTAGAACTGCTAATGTGAAGACAACACACCACTGAGGCACAGTCTGACCTCCATACACTTGTGCTTTGACTACATGTAGACTCCTGTTTCTGGAGGCTGACTAGTAGGAGAATGCCGCTGTGCTCCCAAGGCTGATGCACAGGAGCTGCAAAGCTGACTCTGACATTCAGTGGTTATGTCACTGTAAGCAAGTTATGAACTTTTCTAATCCTTGTCCATAAAGGAAAACAGTAACGCCTCCCTTATGAGTTCGTTCTGAGTGTTAAATGAAACCAAATGAGACCATGATTACATAGCAATTAGTGTTTAAGTGCTCTTAAAATAAATGGCAATTAAGAGGAAAGTAATCAATGATAATGATGATTCAAAAATGATTGGCTTGGATCTTCAGTTAGAAAACCGAGGCAGAAAGCCTTGGCATCAGAGAGCTGAGTGTAGAGGAGCAGGCAATCATTTCACGGAAGAGTCTGTGTGTGCAGCGCCGGGGTAAAGACACAGCAACCAGGGAGGACAGAAGGCTCCTCCCTGGACCACGAGCCACGCCTCAGAGCCAGCAGCTAGTGTGGGGCAGGCCGTGGGGCCACTCCAAGGAGTCTCAGTATACACAGAAACAGACAAGGGCTCCCTGACCTGTGACAGGAACTGCAGATCCAGGAGGAATCTGGAAGCAGGACATCATTGGCACGTGTGGCTTTGGGCTCTTTGGAGGCTTTCCCACACTTGCAACAGCTTTTGCTCCTCCTCATTTTCAAGCTGTCCAGTATCTGCCACCCTAAATTTACAAACAACAGCAGCTGCGTGTACCTTGACAGTCTGCATCCATTACATCTGCATATGGCACAATGAGCTGTTATGTACTCAAAATCCCAAACTCACACCCGTCTCCACTGGCAACAGAAGCAGACAAGTTCACATGTTTTGAAAGAGTGGTGGAAAGAGAGGTGGAGGTGGAAAATTGGGGTGGGCATGCATGTCCTGATGCATGATTTCCTTAATCAGACCCATGCTGCATGTCAACACATGCATGTCAGCGCAGGTTCTCTAGGGAGGAAAAGCCCCTCCATATCCCTACCCTCTCTATTTAGTCTGTCACTTTTCCTTTCCTCCCCTTAGGATTATACGTTTAGCTGGGTCTGGGGAGGGAGGGAGGGAGGAACAGAGACCGAGAGAGGGATGCTCTAACAGTTTGCATCATGGAGCCAGGTTGTATCACATAGCCCTCGTAGAGTCTTAAGCACAATGTGGTTGAGTGGAGAAACAAATTCTTAGGAAGGGAGCCTAAGTAGATTTTTTCCTGTCCACAATCACGAGGTTCTACTGAATACACATGTGAGGTATCCACCTTTGTTCTGCTTTGGTCCAATAAATAACAATTTCTAAAGTAAGACTTCAGGTTGGTGTCTGGCCAGCCCAATACAAAGTGACTCTCAGAACCTTCTTTGCAGAAATGGGAGAAGAATGAAGACACCCAAGGAAAAAGGTGGCATCTGAATAAGACAGAGCTGTGTGTAGGTCGTGAACAGAAAAGCAGCCTGGAATGAGGAGTCCTAGGCTTAAGAAACTCGGTCATCCTTCCAAGTACTGAAAGAGTATCAAGGCCAGAAGATCTGGACTTCTCTTCCTGGGCAGCTACAGGGAGCCATCAAGCCATACTCCTCAGTTCTTGTTCTTAAAGAGAAATGTGACAGGTGTCTTGGGCTGGAGGGACAGAGTTGATTAGGATGAAGTCCTATGAGGAATAAAACCATACAGAGGTGACTGACTGTGGGAAGTCCCAAATGATACCGTGTGTGTCTCTCCTCAGCTGTATCCTTGGTCTGGTGAGAGTTTGCTTTCTGCTGTTGTCCAAGGAGACAGCGTGAGCTGTGGACTGCACAGGACCAAGTCAGTGACTCATAAGTCATCACTTGGGGCATAGTCTCCATCCTGTTCCTCACAGAATCCAAAATGGTTTACATGAGCACACACCAGTCATGTGTGAAAGGTCACTGTACTAGGACTTAGCCACCTCTGGTTCCTGAGCCGGCTTTGCCATTAACTTGACTGAATGGCTAGGGAGTGACCTTGAAGCTCACCAGGCCTGTGGACAGTGCATGCAGGAATAGTTTGCCAGTGAGAAGCTGATAGGCGAATACCAAGGATGTTTATTAGTAGTGGGAATGCTTTGTGCTTAATGGGTTAAACAAACACAACTATGATTAAAGTATGACATCCAACCCACTTGACTGGAAAGGGCCCCTAAACCTTAACAGTAGGAAGATCTTGTCCTGGTGAGCAAGGCTTCACTCTGGTCCTAAAAACAGTAAGTAAACTTGTTAAACTGCAAATGTTCGAAATGACTCCCAGAAAGGGCTATTTTGCACAATCTGATGATTTGGGATTTTGTCAAATTACTGTCACCAGATATGCCCTATAATTAGGATAAAATATTTTAAAAGTTTTAAAATGAAGCTATTCATTAACTCATTGATTTTTCTACAGATTGGGAACCTGAATTTAAATGATACCCAAAAATATAACTAGGTACACTCACAAAAAGAAGAATGGGTTATGAGTCTTTAAATGGAATGTAGAAGTTAAAAATGCTATTACTGTTGAGATTCTCTGAGAACATTAAAACTGCCCATTAAATAAAAATCTAGTAATTGGCCCACTGAATTGTGACATTTTGTAACCTGTACAGGAATGTAGGAAATTGTGGAAGAAAAGTCCTTTTGAGGCAGAATTTGATTTGCAGTGTAATATTATTCTAGAAGCCAAGGTCTCATGCACACAATCACAAAAGAACAACAATGCAGACTGCCTAATGAGGCCAAAGAAGGCTCTGGAAATCAGAGCACATGCATACGACTCACGACTCCCCAAGGTGAGTTACATTACTGCTTAAGAAAAGTCAGGCAAATACATGAGCTCAGAGTAAACCCCAACTTGAAACTGGATTCTTATTAGACACTGTTTATAAACATAACCAAGTCAGAGTGACCTACAGTTGACAAGCTTACTCTGCAATACCACTAAACTAGCATGATACAGCGGTGTCGGTCAGGACAGAAACCTGAGGTTACCCTGTGCCCTCTATGTGTGGGGGACTATGTCACGCACTTTCCAAGTATGGAAGGCATATTCCTTGCTCTCGAGGGGCTGGGCATGTAGACAGCACATAAGACAGACAGTACTGATGTGTTCAACAGGAGCAGTAAGTCAAGGCAATGGTGGAGTCCAGCTTGTTAGTGTCATCTGGACACTATAAGTTATGGAGCTGATGTGGGTGAGCTTTTGACAGGAGAAAAAGAGGACAGCAAATGTTCTAGCCAGAGGACCAGCAAGAATGAGACAGAGCCAGAGTCATTTCTCAGGAGGAAGATGGAGTTCAGTCTGGGCAGGCTTAGGAGAAGAAATGGGAGGTGGTTGTAGGAAAGACCACACACACACACACACACACACACACACACACACACACACACACACACACACACACACGGAGCTAGGAGAGCAGCAGTGGTCCTGCCCACCGACCCGCACCACAGACACTGCTATGGGCTTTTTGAATTGGCAGAAAAACTTTCATCTCTCCTTTTTTCTTTTTTAATTCCCCAAGACAGAGAGTTTTGCTTTATAGCCCAGGATGGCCTGGAAGTCATGATCCTTCCACCTTAGCCTGACTAGAGCTTGGATTATAAGTATGTATCACCACACCTGGCTTCTGTGCAGGTTCAACAGTTAAAAGCACTGGCTGCTTTTCCAAAGGACCATCCTGGTTCAATCTCCAGCACTCACATGGTGGCTAACAACCATCTATACCTCCAGTTTCAGGAGCTCTGACACCCTCTTCTGTCAGCACTGTATGCAGGTGATGTGCAGACACACATACAGGCAAAACTAACTTACTTTCTCTCTCTCTCTCTCTCTCTCTCTCTCTCTCTCTCTCTCTCTCTCTCTCTCTCTCTCTCTCTCTCAGTTTTTGTCAGAAAAGCCTCCAGACACTGACACAAGAGCGGACACCCAAGAAAGGCCGATGATCACTAGGGCCTGGCATTAAAGGAAATAAAGACAGGGAATAACCAGGATTAGAGGACACCAGTGAGTGGGAGGTGAGTGAAGGGGATGAAGGGCCACTCTGGAGAGACAGTAAAAGGCCTTTCCTCATGTTCCCCAGGCCGAGTTCTAGGGAAGTTTCTGTAGAGATCAACCACTGGCCACCATGGTGACTACACAAGCCTGGTAGCTATGAACTTCTACTCATGAACTAAGTACTTTCTGCGATCTTAGGAGAGAAACCGTAACAACCACACAGCTTTGCATCAGAATACTGAATGCCAAGGGGAAATGCTCACAACAAATGAGTGGGGATACATGTGCAACATGACTCCATCTTTCTTCAGCTCTTACTTGGAATATTTGCTGAGACTTTTTTGTTAAAAATATTGCTTAATGCTTCAATGAGAGTGTAGGATGCATTTCTTTGGAAACATCTTTGATAAGAATGAAAACAAAGACAGGAGGCAGTTGGCACAGCATAAAATATTCGAGCAAATGTTTCCACTTTCAGGGGATAGTCTTCTGTGTAAGGATATACAAAACCTCAGGTGATAAATCACCAAACAAACAAAACCCCCCAAACAATGGAACTACCCACACAGACACCTTAAGTGTATGCTAGCACTCGCCATCTAGGTGACCTGCTCCCATCAACCTGACATTCACCTTAGGACAGCCCATCAGGTGCAGAGTCTGGGAAGGCATATCAGTGTACGGTGAGGCCCATTCCCTGCCCCACCCCCATGGGAACCTTTAACGCTTATTTTATATTTCATCCAGTTCACAGTAATGCAAATTCCCCATTTCTCCCTCCTAGAATTACTCCCTTTGCTTTCGAGACGGCACACATTGTAAACGTGGCTGGCCCACTGGAAGGGCCTTTGTGAAAAGCAAAGCAATGAGTCTTCATAGCTCATTTCTTGAATGTTATCAGGATAAAACTGTTTAACAGAAGACAAGGTAAATAAAGGCACTTTGTTCTTTTTCTGCAATGAGGAATGTTATCAACTCTTTTTACTTAAATAAACTTCACCAGAGAACAAGGGTAAAAAAGTTTAAGGCTAGGCATGGTGGTGGCACACACCTTTAATCCCAGCACTCAGGAGGCAGAAGCAGAGGCAGGTGGATATCTGAGTTCGAGGTCAGCCTGGTCTACAGAGAGAGTTCCAAGACAGCCAGGATTGTTACATAGAGAAATCTTGACCAGAGGGGGGAAAAAGTTTGGCGACATACTCTGAAGAGAGCAACCAAGAATACGGCCACAATTCTGGTCAGCTGTTTCCAGGTGGAAGTAGTGAAACAAGTATGTGGACGGCTGACCTCAGAAACACAACCTGGCTTAAGATGGATCACTTGCCACATTAGAACAATTTCAAATTCTTATTCAAAGTAAGAGTAAATTATAGACAGGTTGTTTCCCAACTTGAAAGCCAATAAGATGTTCAATTGTTTACATGTAAAATATGCATAGAAAAAGGGAAAATATAAATGAAAATGTTAACAATGATTCAACAGGATGAGTCAAAAAGGTACTTGTATTGTATTGTATTTTTTATGGCTTTCTGTACTTTCAAGACATTCAATAAGAAGAGAGTAATAGGTTTTCAATTGTTTTTAAAACTTGTTTTTTTCCTTACAAGTACTTCAATGTACTTGTCACATTTCTGAATGTAAGTGCTTTGTTTACCTCACACCAGGCCTTACATTCTACCCCTGTTCTGTAACCCAACAGCATCAAGGACAAAGCAAAACCCAAACCACCTCCAACCCCCACACAACGCACACACAAAATCCCCACCCAGACCTAACACAAATAAAGTCTCTGAAGCCAGCTGAGTAATTGGAAGGTCATGGTAGACTTGAGTCCTTAGGGAGAGCTTACACTGGTTTAAGGGAATAGGCTTGTGCTGCTTGACTGTTTCCGAGATGATAGAACAGTCCTAGGGTTGACACATGACACATGGAGAGAAGGCAGGACATCCTGAAGCCACAGAGCAAATGATACAGTGTCAGAGTGAGAGTAAAAGCCCAGTGCAGGTGGGTCTGGGGCACTTAGTCAGGCTTCAGGTGGGTCTGGAGCACTCAGTTAGGCTTCAGGTGGGTCTGGGGCACTGAGTCAGATTTCAGGTGGGTCTGGAGCACTTAGTCAGGCTTCAGGTGGGTCTGGAGCACTCAGTCAGGCTTCAGGTGGGTCTGGGGCACTTAGGCTTCAGGTGGGTCTGGGGCACTGAGTCAGATTTCAGGTGGGTCTGGAGCACTTAGTCAGGCTTCAGGTGGGTCTGGAGCACTCAGTTAGAATTCAGGTGGGTCTGGGGCACTCAGTCAGGCTTCAGGTGGGTCTGGGGCACTCAGTCAGGCTTCAGGTGGGTCTGGGGCACTCAGTCAGGCTTCAGGTGGGTCTGGGGCACTCAGTCAGGCTTCAGGTGGGTCTGGAGCACTCAGTCAGGCTTCAGGTGGGTCTGGAGCACTTAGTCAGGCTCCAGGTGGGTCTGGAGCACTCAGTCAGGCTTCAGGTGGGTCTGGAGCACTTAGTCAGGCTCCAGGTGGGTCTGGAGCACTCAGTCAGGCTTCAAGTGGGTCTGGGGCACTCAGTCAGGCTTCAGGTGGGTCTGGAGCACTCAGTCAGGCTTCAGGTGGGTCTGGAGCACTTAGTCAGGCTTCAGGTGGGTCTGGAACAGTCAGGCTCCAGGTGGGTCTGGCTGTAGGACTATGGTGGGTGATACTCCACAGAGTCTGTGAGAAAAGCCACCCACATACTTCTAAGGATCAACATGTATGTAGGTATGGCTGAGTGTTCCTTATCAAAAATGCTTGGGACCAGAGGTGTTTTAAAATTTGAGACTTTTGGGTCCTCTAATATTTGCATAAACTTACTGGATGAATAATTGTAATCTGAAAATAAAAAAATTTGAAACCTTTGGACTCTCACACAGGTGCTCAAGATATCTTGGATTTCAGGACATTCTGGAGGGGGGGGGCACACCAGAGGACAACTTAGGTGTCCTCAGGGCTGTCCTCCTTATTTTTGAGACAGGCTCTCTCACTGACCTACAGCTCATCAAATAGGGAAGGCAGGCCAATGGGCCTTAGGAGTGGGTCTGCCTGTCTCTGTCTGCCCAATGCTGGGTTACAAGTGCCTGCCACTGCTCCTGACATATCATGTAGGCTCTGGGGACTGAACTCAGGTCCTCATATTGACTGAGCCATTTCCTCAGCTGAGATTTTGGGATTTTAGAGATGCTCAACTGTGTCTTTCTCCTTAATTTAGAGACTGTGGTTTGTGGTAAAACACTAAAGCACAAAATCCCAGGTAGGTAAGACTTACTAAAAGCCCTGCACCATCTGAAACAGGCCTAATGGAGAGGCACAACAGTTATTTAATTAGCACACACTGATTAACTTAACCCCACGCAACCACCGTCTTCTGCTACTGCTAATTTTGATTTTGAAGTCAAATGAAATAAAGTAGCTGAAGAGTAATTAATGTGTCCAGTCCCTTTACCCCATGGCTATGATGACTTGGTGGCCCTCCAGTGCAGAGGATTCCTGAGAAGATGCTGGAAAAGCTTTGAAACAACTCAAAGGCATGTTCTCAGGAGGTGGTGACTTCACATTAAAAACTCTAACCCGAACAGGCCTCTTAGCAGCACATCCTCCAACGATGATGTGAGAGATGAGATTAATTTGTAATCTTTGCAATGATTGGCTAGGAAAATGAAGATGTTCTGTTAAAAAGCCTATTAGAGAAACAAATCCTAGTCTTTATTTCTGAAAAGCTACCTAACATGAAAAGAAGCAGTTAGGAAACACACTGACACACACACACACACACACACACACACACACACACACACACACACACACACACGTCACAAACAGAAAGCAGAGAAGAATGCTTTTCCTGCAACAGTTACAGGCACACTCATGTGATGCCCAGATGAATGGGGAGCTGCCCTAGATGAAGTCAAGTCTGTTCGGTCTTGTTCATTTCCTTAACAATCCTTATGTGGGGCAATTTTAGGGTTCACTGGAACACAATTTGAGAGTCACTATTTTATGTCCCTATGAAGATGTGTGCAGTGACTTCTTCCAAGGAAATTTGATTGTTTTCTGCAGCTTTGTTTTTGACAGACAAACTAGAATTGAAGAAGTACATTCCTAAGATACTCTTGGAACCACATTCTACATTGTAGCTCAGGCTCTGCTGAGTACTGTGTAAACTTGGAAAGTGGATGTGATCAGTGTGAACCAGCTATGCACAAGAGAATGTGTGTGTGTGCACGCACGCGTGCGCGCTCGAGAGAGAATGTTCCTCTTGGGACAGCTCTGTAGACTTCATGGTGTCTAGATCCTAGTGTCATGGGCACCATGTAGGTAGGACTGAGGCAGTGAGACCTCCCAGAGCATTCTGACTGGCCTCTTTTAAGAATGCATCCATTCATGGCAGTGTTACATCCAAAATGCATCACTGAATTTCCAATGTAAGACTTTAATAAACCTCCTTTGTAAATGAGCTGGATGAGTCTATCCTCCTGAACCTAAGAACCTTGGCCAATACTGTGGTGATATATTGTGTATCAAATAAAGCTTGCCTGAGGATCAGAGGATAGAGCCAGCCACTAAATTAAACACAGAGGCCAGGCATTGGTAGCACACACCTTTAATCCTAGCACCGGGAGACAGAGATCCATTTGGATCTCTCTGAGTTCAAAGCCACCCAGGACTACATGAGATTGACTCAGTCTAGGAGAGAAACAGAGTCAGGCAGTGGTGGCACACACCTCTAATCCCAGTACTTGGGAGTCACATGCCTTTAATCCCAGCACTTGAGCTCGCCTGCCTCTGCTACCAGTATTTGGGAAGCACACACGCCTTTAATCTCAGCACTAGGAAGGAAGTGAAATGGCTGGGCGGAGAAAGGCATATAAGGTGTGAGGAGACAGGAACTAGAGCTGAAGCCTTTTTGGCTGAGGACTCAGAGGCTTTCAGTCAGAGGATTCGTGGAGATAGGGATCTTGCCTTCCATTTGGCCTGAGGATTCGGCAGTGGTGAGAAGTTTCTCTAGTATCTTGTTCCTTTATCTCTCTGATCTTCCAGCATTTACCCCAATATCTGGCTCCAGGTTTTTATTAAAAGACCATCTAGGAATTCATGCAACACAATATAAGCAGCTCCTAATGACCTCTTGCCAGACCAGAAACCACACCACCCAGCACCATATGCACCCACGCCACCGTCTTGCGTCCCACTGTAACAGCACCGTTTGTCACATAGACACTGAACAGATACGAGTTAAGACACACTGCTAGAGTCACATTTAGCTCTATTTTGTTTATTTTTAAAGATTTATTTTATTTACCATGTATACAGTGTTCTGTCTGCGTGTTTACCTGCAGGCCAGAAGAGGGCACCAGATCGCTTTCTAGATGGTTGTGAGCCACCATGTGGTTGCTGGGAATTGAACTTAGGACCTCTGGAAGAGCAGCCAGTGCTCTTAACCTCTGAGCCCTGTCTTCAGCCCCCGCAGGTTTAGTTTTAAAGCCATTCAACTGCCTATGAACTAGTGAGAGGAAGCTGAAATAATGTGGGGAATTGGCACCTGAGTAATCATGGGTGGTGTCATTATAATTTTGACTATGTTCACTTATCTGGGTAAAGCAAGACACACACACACACACACACACAACAAACAAACAAACAAACAAACAAACAAACAAAACCCCTCAATTTGTAATCATTTTGGAAGGGAAGACAGAAACAAGTCAAAAGCTGTTTTTAAAGATACAGCAGAAAAGAAAGGAATGTAAAATTATTACGATGCTTAACATGAATCTGAGTTTGACTACTGTAAATGACATGCTCAAACTTTGTTTTGGTGAAAACTAAGATTAAAAAGGGTGGAAAAAGACCTTTATTTAAGTAATATTCTGTCCCCGTGAGCACCTCTGCACATGTCTACATAACTATTTGATTACGTGATTATTCCTACCACAGGCGTTCTTCATTTAGAAAAGACTGACACATTTCTTTCTCCTGTTTTGTACACAAGCTTATTTTCATTTTCTGTGAGTGGTTAGACAGAGGGTCAGATGGTAACTTTAAATATTTAAACTGGTCAATGACAGTCAAGTAGCTAAGACTCTCTCTAGTTTATTGTTAAGTACAGATTGCCTTAGAGGTAACCTCGAGTACATGGCATAGCTTCCTAATGAGTTATTACTTATGAGCTATGAAGTAATTCTGAATTTTAAATATGGCTGAAGAACAGACCTGGGTATAACAAATTAAAAGCACCACAATTATACAACATCATGCAATGCATTAGACAGCCATGATGCATATATAAAATAGGTTAATAAACCTAGCATATTAATAAAGATCTAGAGCTGGACCTTCAAGACCTCAACACTAATTGGCAGGGTTTTTGACAGAATATCTGGAATAACTCTCATTATCAGTTTGGTGAGCTATTTTTGAGCTACCTAAATAATGATTACTTTTGTACTCCATAGTGTGTCGATCAAAACCCAAGATCTGAAAAATACCATTAGAGAGGAGGAGGGAAGCAGCAACGTTTAGATGCCATGGCCTGAGTCTGAATTTACTGAGGTGATATACTGTATGTACGTATGTATGATTTCATTATCCTGTATTTTACTTTTTTGTTGTCCATTCAAAATACAGCATACATCCACAATTATATACACATAAAAATACATATCCTGTATACTGAGTATATAGATTAGGGACCACATTCCAAATTTTAGCAATACTTTTAAGACCATAGATTCTGGCCACCTTAAAAACATTTCAAAATATAATGGCTTAGTGGATTTCTTTCCTGAGGAAAATATTTTCCAACCATACAGGGGTAGTTCAAGCTCACAGTAAGTCATATAAACAACGGGACTGCGACAAAAGGCAGTTTTGTCTGTCAGAGCTCGCTTCTTTCTGCAAGCAACAGATTCATCCACCAGTTCTCTGCTGTCAGAATTAAAGGTTGGATTTTGACAAAGAACAAGGCCTTCTCTTATGAAATGCCTCTGGTCTTTTCTTCATACTTGCCTATAAGTGCCATGTTTGTTGATGGATATTATTTTATAAATATGTAGGCTTTGACTTTCATTAAAGTGGAAGCCTAGCTCCATCTAGAAATAACCTGTCCAGTCATGAAGTTAAACATTAGACGAACAGGACATAGTGCAGCCCAAGCTGGACTGCACCACTGTACCATCCCCACCCAAATCTCTCTGGACAAGGAGGCCTTTGCTTCCTGGTTCTTCTTACTGTGCCTCTGAGTCCCAGGTCCTCTCCTCTCATTGCAAGGCAGTGTTACAGATCAGGCCCAGGAATGATGTCTTTCACCCACTGCCCGCTCTCTCCCCAGTGCTATCCGTAACCATGAGCTGCAGGATTTTCAAAGCTGAGTGATTTGTAATGTAATACTTCTAGAATCTCCAGAGTAATTTCAGCATTAGTTACTAATAAAAGTCGACTCTCTGCATTTCTTAACCTTGGGAACATGAACCTTTAAGACTTAGAGATCAAATACCAACATCCCCCCAGGACTGCTGTGCACATCTGCATTTCTGGATGTAGGAATTTTTTGTTCCTAATCAAGTATAATCTCACTTCATAAGTTCAGATTTTGGCTCAGTGCTACCTAGATTTCCAGGCAAGAAGAGAAATGAAGGCTGAGGAGTTTGTGCTTAGAGGTTTGGAAATCTGGCAAAGACTATATTAAAAATGCACTGATTTGATCTTGAACTTTAGCACAGTAAAGTGTGGCTAAAATACAACAAAACCAAGGCCAGACTTATATATTGCAGAACTGCACCTGCTTCTGGACATTGCCAGGTAGTGGTGCTAACAATTCTATTTTTAGAGCCAAACAGAATGAAGAGCCCCCAAATGTCCCTCTAGGGTCTTGCAACCCTTCCAAGTAATCACTAATTCCCGCTTACATTTACAAGTCAGGCATCCACAGGTGGCTCTTCCTGGCTGATCTTCCTGGGAAGAAATATCTATCTGCTGGTCTCTGCATCCAGATCCAAAACAATTGAATATGGAAAGTGAGTTCAAGCATTCCAGTCTCCTTTACATTATCTTTAAAGCCATTTGTGAAGATAGGCCAGGTAATTGCTATACAATTAAGAAAAATGCCATCTGACTGGCCAAACTCAAGAGCACCATTCCTTACACAGTTTACTCCATTTTGACCTTTTAGAGTCCTGTCAATAAGGTAGAATTCATTTCTAAGTAATTTAATTTAGCAGCCATTAGTCCTCTTGGAAACTCAAAGTCTCAAAATATATAATTTTCTTATGTCCAATAATTTGCAAGCACAAGTTAACCTGAGAAACCGAGCTTGTATGGATATTGGCCAGGACAATGCATGCTCTGGCTCAGCTTGTAAGAGGCACAGGCTAAGTACAAATGCTTTCCCATAATGTCCATAACCTTTACTTTTTGTTACATCGATTCACTTTGTAATGTTAAAAATGGAAAAATCCAATCACAAACCTCTGTAACCAGGAATGATTAGGGAAATAATATATTTTATCCCAAGCTGCCTCTTGTGATCACTGTGGCTTGTCTATGAGCTCATTTATTGTTGTTGGTTGGGAGCCAATGAGCAATGGTTAAGAGGTTGGGTTTGATTTCAAATCGGGCTTGCACTCAAACCATAGCTTTGCAACTTATTAGTTCTTTGACTTGAGAAAGTTTATTATGATTTAAGGCCTTAGTTTCCACACCTGTCAAATGGGATGTTGGGATGATTAAGGAAGAGGATTCAATATAAGTTCCTGGAATTAGATTGACTCAAAGGCTTTCACAAATAGGCATTATTTTGATCACATCTTTCTTGCTCTGTACACTCCTTGATAGGAAAGGCTATTCCAGGTATCTTCTTAAATGCCTTACAAGAGCTGGCCTTGTCAGACAGCAGGAAAATTTTTTGATTTAGATGTGAGGGAACCTCACTGCCTACTGGCTATATGATTTGTAGCAGAGTTCTGAAGCCATCTAGGTCTTCATATGCCATTCTATGAAGTGGAATTTGTGGTGGTTTGAATAGGAATGACCACCTAAAACTCATGTATTTGAATGCTTAGCCCATAGGGAGTGGCACTCTTAAGAGGTGTGGGCTCATTGGAGGAAGTGTGTCACTGTGGGGGTGGGCTTTGAGGTCTCATAATGTTTAAGCTATGCCCAGTACACAGTTTTTCATTCTGCTCTCTACTGATCCAGATGTAGGACTCTCAGCTTCTTCACCAGCACTGTGTCTGCCTGTGTGCCACCATGTCTGGCCATGATGATAATGGGCTAAACCTCTGAAACTGTAAGGCAGCCCCAATTAAATGTTTTCCTTTGTAAGCGTTACCATGGTCATGGTGTCTCTTCATAGCAATAGAAACCCTAAGACAGGATTCAAGAGTTACCTCCCATTCTAGTAGGGATCAAAAAAGAAACAGTGACACATCTTGTAGGCTGTAAAGCACTGCTGAAATGTAGGGTCTGTAACCCTGTAGTCTGACTGGATAGAGCTACTATTTACTCTGCTGTCTGCCATGTGAGAGCTCAGTAAGAAAGTCACCTGTCAAAGAGGAAGTGGACCCTCACTAGACACTGTGTCTGCCAGCACCTTAATGTCGGACTTTTCACACTCGAGAACTGTGCAAATCAGTATCTGTTCTTTCAAGGTACCACTGCCCAAACCAATGAAGACAGCATGGATGGCAAGTCTATGCGATGAGAGTGAGGAGACATTCCCCTTGCTTTAAGTGATGGTAGCTGCTGTTTGTGTGGAAACTGACAAATACGACAGAGAATTTGAGCCAGTGGCTGAAATGGAAGCCTTGTTTTTAATTCTACAGCTGGGCCTGTGTTAGGCTGAATAGCTTCAGTATTTGGAAAAATGTAAGTGGACTAGTTAGGGTGCAAAACAATACTGTGAGACAAAATGTAGCCACCTGTTGAAGCCCCTGAGGAGGTCAATAATCAGCAGGGCACTGACAGACGTCCATGGCTGTGCCCATCTCTAGATGGACTGAAAATGCACACTTGTTTGTGTCATGCAGCAAAAAGAACTGTGACTTTATTAGTGAGGCACTGATCTTGGACTGAATGCCACCAACCGACGAGCCTTTGGAAAAAGAACCCAGACAACAATCTGCTCACCCCTCCTGCAGACCACAAGAGTATCAAAGCACATGTTCTAGCATGTGTGGACAAAGAGCGTAAAGATGTGTGAGGCGGGTGTTAAAACATCAGCTCAAACACGTGTTTAACCATGTGTGAGCAGAAGGGTGCTAAGCCATGTGGTAAAGCAAGTGTTAGGGCATATTCCATTACAAATGTTTCTCGTTTGGGACCTTCAATTATTTTATGCCTAATCCAGGGTTGCTAAGCAATAGCTCTGTTTCCTCAACTTAACACAATAAACTGAAAAACTTCACAAAACCTGAGCTAGAAGTCTTTCTTCATGTCTTGAGTTGATCATGAAGAATTTATGTGTATGTTATTGAATAAATACAGTGGCACTCAGACTTGAGTAAGGTTCCTTATGCAGGATGGCAACAGAGACCAGGGACAGATTGTAGTCAGATGGTGAGAACACAAAGTGTCTTTTGCCCAGGCACAGTGACATCCTGCAAAAACATCAGGTTGGACAAGCTACATAGTCCACCAGCTCAGGTGACTAATGAAACCCAAGTCTTGAGTTGACAGTTGTTCTGTTTTCCATTTTACAACAGGCACATACATAATAGGCGTATCACCTAGCAAACAAGGGTCTTTGGCAGTTCTTATTAATAGTAAAATGTCATCGAGATTGGCTTTAAGGTATGCCTGACAATATTTGCTAAATAGTATAGTTTATGAGTCAACATTGCTTTTGGAAGCTTGCATTCCAAAAGAAATGAGTCATCTGAATTTAAAATATAAATGTACAACTTTGGATGAAACTTTGAGAAAGAATGAGAACAGGCAAGAATCGGGGTGTTTAGATGCCTTCCTACGGTGTAAGAAGAGGACAAAATAAATGTACATGAAGAGAGAGAATACCTCAGGTTATCTATTTCATTTTGTGGCTATGAAATAAAGCTATAAAACAAACCAATATGCCTATTTAAGTCCATACATTTCTCTTCCAAAAGTAGACACACAATCAAATATTGTTTTGAAAAATGCAAAGTACAGAGCTGGGGAGACAGCCCAGTCAGTACAGTACAAATGTGGACTGGAGTCTGGGTCCTCAACAACCGTGCTGAGCCAGGAGGATGTTGGGGTCACTGCCCAGAGAGTCTAGCGGAATCAGTGATCACTACGTGAGAAGTTCTGTCTCTAAATAAGGGGAGAGTAACTGAAGATCTTACATCAACCTTGCATGTGCGTATGCATGCACATACACACACAATCATACACACATGCACACATGTGCACACACAGGCATACATGTGCACACAAACATGCACATACACATACAAATGTGCACACACACGCACATGCAAGGTACATGTATGCACACACAGGAACATGCTCACATACCCATGCATACATACACACAAAAGAAAATAAAAACTTCAAAGAATAAATAAAAGGAGAAAGGGTATTGGATTAGTCTGGATTAAAACAACAACAACAACTTGATCCACCATTAGAACACAAACCCTGCCTTCCCCATCACCTGCTTAGAGACCACCAAATAAAATCCACAGAGAAAGAAGCAAACAACTAAGGCCGTGGCTCCTGCCAGGCACCCTGCAGCAGAGCCCAGTGGGTCCCTGCGGATTCTCTTCCTGTTCACTGTGTCACTCAATGATTTGTGCAGTACACACTCCAGACGCACGGACAGAGCAGACCCAGAGATGCATGGACAGAGCTCTGCTTACTGTTTTCATTGCTCAAGAAGATATAGCCCAAGTCAAGAAAACAGAATCTGATCAAGTAGAAAACAAGAGAAAGTTGCCAACAAGTTTATATTTAATAGTGTAGATATGAACAACACAGACAGGAAATCTGTCCCACAAATACACTGTTTCTTCAGTGTTAAGCCATTTCACTTTGAATAGTGAAACCAAAATACAGTTTCTTAATGCTGAGCTGAAATCTGAGGGTGTCTTACAGAGGCTTGTGCCCAAATGCATGTCAACCAGGCTCAGGAATAAAGCCCTGCTGCAAAAATCATAGACGACCTTAGAACAGAACCTGTGGTATCTGTCAGTCCAGCTCACGGAAAGGCTCAAATTCCAATGGATGGACACTGAGATAACACTCCTTAATTCTCCTCGCTGTGTCCACTGACACATGCAGTTGCATTTCCCTTCATTCTCTTTCCTCTGGCCATGCCTACTCAGTCAACACAACATGCTAGAGGCATGGGGAGGAGAGGGGCTCTGGTAGGAATCTTCCCCAGAGCACACCAGACAGCTACTTACAGTACATGGCACTTCGCAATTTGTACTTTCAATCAAACTTTACTGAGGACAGCAATAAACAAAACAAAACAAAACAAACAAACAAACAAACAAACAAACAAACAAACAAAACCCGATCAGAGGCAGAGTTTAGCCTCTTCTTTCTCTCTGAAGTTATCATTGTTAGCTTCAGGAGTTGGATCACATGTGGAGTGGAAGGGCCTTCTAGAGACTCAGCTTCCCTATTTCCACAGCCTTGGGCATTTCATTCCAGGGCTGCTGGGTGAGGGCAATCGAGGGCATTGTCTGCCTGTGGGCACACTGTGCACCTTCAGTGTGACACCTCCCCCAGCTCTGCGTTTTCCCTTGAATGATCCTGTGAAAGATTCCAGTGTGAGGTGGAATTGTACATAATAAGCTGGCATCATATTTAAACACAAGGACGTTTAGAGTCTGCCAGAGAATAACACAAATTTGAGTGTCCCAAAGCAAGGTTGGAATGTTGCCTTGGATTTGGCATCGCCTCTGTTTTTATGAACAAAACAACCATAGCTATTATGGGGAAAAGTAAGATAAATGCAAACAACAGCAATGATTAAAAAGAAAAAAAAAAGACCACCTCCCTTCCCCCAAGAAACAGGCCCTTCTATCTTTTTACCTTAATCATTAAAGACAATAATCTTTTTTAAGGACAGGGTCTAATGTATACCAGGTTGGCCTCAAACTGCCTATGTAGGCGAGGATGACCTTAAACTTCTGATCTGCCTGCCTCCACCTCACAAGAGCTGGGATTACAGGGGTGCAACACCACACCTGGTTTATGTGACATTGGAGGTCAAACCCTAGGCCCTGTGCATGGAGGCAAGCGCTGTACCAACAGAGCTACAGGCTCAACCTCCCTTACCCTGCCAGTGCCATTTAGAGACTCAAGAAAATGAGGGGAATTTCATGTATCTCTGTCCCTGTCCTTTCCTCCTATTGAACATGGGGCTTTAGGAACGCTTATAGAATCAATCAACTCTCACGTTGAAATCTCCACCTCTGAAAGGAAGATGCTTCAGGGTGGAGCAAACACTGCAAACGTCATGTGGAGAGAGGGTTCAAGGCAAGCACAATGTCAAGGAGCTTCCTAAATGTAAACTTTTCATTTATGGAAATCAGTAGAAAGGCAGACTTCAAACCCTTTCCTGTGTTACACTTTCTCACAGGTGAAACATGAGCGCATCGCTTTGGTCAGCTGACTTCTTTGCAATGTTTGCTCTCTGAGAACAACGTCAAATTGATACACATACTTTTAAGAATGACATCATCTACTTTGTTTCGGGGTGTTTGGAAGTAAAAACCTGCTCATATTAATGAGATTAATACTGCCCCCCTGCCTTTTCTAGTTTACTTTGGGAAGGTGACTTGATGTATTTGTTTACAATTGTATGTCACTCAATGCCCCTAACACTAGGAAATGACAGGAACAGGGGTTTTAGGTTATGAAACGAAGGGATGGGCAAACCAGCCATACTTCACTTCCAAATGTTTGGTACCTACGCTTTCCTTCATGTTTCTGTACTTCAGGAGTTTATCGGAGGTTAGGAATCAAATGAGGGAAAACAGACAGGAAATGTTTGTATTTGCTGATGGTACTTTGCTTGGGCTCACAAGGGAGATATTCATTCATTCATCAAACATTTATTGAATGCACATTATGTACCCGACTCACTGACAGGGTGATGCAGAGATGAAAGCCAGTCCCTGCCCTCCAGGGTCCCAATGTCGAGTGGGGAGATGGGCCAGAAACCCAAGGACAACACAGCAATGGTCCCCAGCATGCTGTGTGAAGACCGCTGGAGGGAAGGCGCTCCTCTCAGGCAGCGTGGAGATGGCTTTTTACGTGACATATTCAGTAGTCCTTCAGACACTTTACTTCAGGTTTTCAACTATGCATTTATTTTGACGTATATAACCATTATGTGCATTAAACCAAGACTCCATGGGCAACACATGTGATCAAGTGGGGAGACTGGTAGGTCGGTGCCAGAGCACTGACGGGTCCAGTGCATAAGGCCTGGCTTGAACCCGACACTGAAGAAGAAAGTGTGTTGAACAGAGATGGACGGACACATATGCATATGAGACGGTGGCCCCTCAACTCAGTGAGGCTTGGGAGATGAGGCCAGGCCATAGGGCAGGTCACAGGGCCATCATGCACAGTTGAAATCTCCGCCGTGTCCCTGAGCCACACTTCCTTGAGGCCACGGAGGGAAGGCTCCACCACGGCCTGGGGTGTCTGCATGCTTTCCACCAAGTGGAGGCCAAGGCATGCGAAGTTCTGACTGCTCAGCACATTGGACCCGTCACATGAAGAGCTGTTGTGTGCACTGCAATTATCCTTAAGAACACTTCTGTTAGAGAGTAGCTGTGCATTAGTTAGTTTTAATGTACACCCTAGGGTGCTGAGTGTTTGACTGGAGTGACCAAATGGGACTACATCCTCCCGCAGGTATTTAGATGATGTTTGAAACACTAATGAAGAGTAGAATTCCAGAGGCAGCTAAGACTGTGTGGCAGCTTTCTTTACCTTATTAATTAGTTACTCTTAATTAGCATAGCTAATAATGATGAATTAATGCATTAGAAATGGGACTGGAATATGAGGACAGGCTTGAGGTAGTGTCATTAGCATGCCCATCTCACGAGTAGAAAGGTTATCAGCATCTCAGGGGACCCTGTTGGGTTTCTATGAAATGCTGTCCTTGACTGGATGGCTTAGTCCAGCATCCATCCACTTAGCAGGAAGACTTTACCACTAATTTTGACTAGAAGTTGAGGTGACTTCTATTTCTAGAATACTCTCCCTTCTGTTTCTAGAATACTCTCCCTTCTGTTTCTAGAATACTCTCCCAGCAGCCTCCAGGGAGTCTCTTGAGCAGGCTGTTGCCACTCCCCCCACCTTTAGGAAAAATGGCAGGGACTTGGATGGGCCTAGAGGACAAGGTGTGTAGAGTGGATTGGGGGCCTGCTTGCATGCTGAAATTTAGCTAAGATTTGCCTGTGTTCTAACATTTTTCTCAGGAAACAGGTATAATCTCCAACCATCTCCAAATCTACCCAGGAAGAATTTAATAGCTGTGGAAACCAAATATGCTAGCATTGGCTGTTTGAAAAATTAGTTCCCAGACAGGGTAAGTAGTTTGTCCAATGTCACATTGCTTTTAGATAGCGTACATCTTTGTGTGCAGCCTGATGATTGGATTTTATAGGCAAGCTGGGGTAGTAGCACAGGTGTGTGGGGTTACTCCGATACACACACACACATACTATGGAGAGTCACTGGGCTATTCTAGACACTTGTACTGTGTTTTCCATGGGCCTGGCCATGTGGTAGGTGCTTGACATGGTCTATATAATTTTATTTTTACCACAAACCATTGAATAACACCTTGAATCTTACAGGTGAACACAGTGAGTGCAGAGAACTCTGTTCGGGCAGTGCATCACTGGCAAGAGACTGCCATTCCAACTCCAGTCTTCTCGTCCCCATAGACCCAGCTCTTGACCACAGTTCCCTGCAGTGTGTGATGAGGATATAAAATTGCTGATAATAACTTGTGTGGCTGAGGTCATGAATGTACAGATAACAGGTGGGCAACATGCCAACAGCATGAATCAGTCTTGTAGTTTGAATGTGAAATGTCTCCCAGTACTGTTCTGGCAAGTTGTGGAGACTTGAGGAGGTGGAGTCTTGCTGTGGGATGTTTTGTATGTTAAGTGTGTTGCTCTGATTGGTTAATAAATAAAACACTGATTGGCCAGTAGCCAGGCAGGAAGTATAGGTGGGACAAGGGGAGAGGAAAATTCTGGGAAGTGGAAGGCTGAGTGAGAGAGACACTGCCAGCCACCACCATGACAAGCAAGATGTAAGGTAAAGCCACGAGCCATGTGGCAATTTATAGACTAATAGATATGGGTTAATTTAAGATATAAGAACTAGATAACAAGAAGCCTGCTGCGGCCATACAGTTTGTAAGTAATATAAGTCTCTGTGTGTTTACTCGGTTGGGTCTAAGTGGCTGCGGGTCTGGCAGGAGAGAGAGGTTTGTCCTGACCGTGGGCCTGGCAGGACTGGAGAAAACTTCAGCTACAGAGTCTCTTTGGAGGAAGTGGTCACTGGGGGGTGGGTCTTCAGGTCAAAATTTATAGCCTTACTTCCTGTTGGCTACTTGAACACAGATGCCATGTGACCAGCGGCCTCACCATCCCTCCCACCGCGCCTGCCTCGCCATGATGGGCTGTACCTCTCAGACTATAAACCAGAACAAACCTTTCTCCCTGAAGTGCTTCATGTCAGGGACTTTGTCATGGCAACAAGTAAGGCACATAGTAGGACAGAAATTCTGGTGATCAGGAGGCCATGCACTATTCAAAAGGTTCTGAGTTGTTGAATTCTACTTGGACACAGGATGAGTTAAGTGTGAAGGGCAACTAGGACTCTCCTACACTGCCACAGAAATACAAACTTGGTCAAGTCCTTGTAAAACTAAACGTGTATTTACCTTATGACACACTAATCCTACTCCGAGATATTTACACAGGGAAAAGAAACCCATGCCTGCACAAAGATGTGTACATTAATGTTCACAGTGGCAGTATTTATACTAGTTCCAAACTACAGGCAGTCTATAGTTCTCATTACCTAGCTATAAATAAATAAATTTAGCACACCCTACTTTGGGATATTACTCAGTAATTAAAAGACATGAAATATTTACTCATGACAAAACAGGTGGATGTCAAAAGCTCTACAGTATGTGGAAGAAGTCATAGCTAAGACTACATATTGCTCAATTCCATTCACATGGGACTCCAGCGACAGCAAAACCGCTGTCAGGAAGCAGCTGTCACATCAGTGTGGGGACAACTGAGTGCAATGGAATGGGGACCCGCAATGGAGGGAGGGACTGTTTTGTCTCTGTGGGTCATGGCAGTTTTACAACTGTACCGAATTGCCAACTTGAACGCAATACTCAAGTTGGGTGAATTTTATTGTATGCAAATAAATTAAAACAGAACTATGCAGATGCTAAGAATGAAAACAAAACAAGAACTGCAGCTGCTTCTGGCCTAGACTTCCTCTGAAGAAATATAGAACAACAAGGACTCCTCGGGTTACCTTCCCCAGGACCAGGCTCAGGAGAGTGAAGTGAAGTGGACATTAATTACCCTTTCTTCTGTCAGATGGAAAATGCTCCAGCACTGCCCCCTGGCTGCTCAGCATCCCCCACCACACACCCCTTCCCACACCATCCTGGAGTCCTCCTCTGGACGCCTTCCTTCAAGGGCCTCCTTTCTGCTCCCTGAGGTGCAGACCAGTTTTGCTTGCTTAGTCCAAGACCCAGTAGGTGGCCACGACCTACAACTGCAATACACTCTGGTACCTGGCAAGCACACACCAGATCCTTCAACCAAATCTAGTTACACCTTCCAGTGGGACGATGCTGACCACAGACACTCTGACCACGGAGTGAATGGCAACATTTGCTTATATATGCATAGTGTCATTTAGGTTATCTGCAAACGCTTACCATTTCTATATGCAGGTGGCCTGAATGGACGATCTAGAACAGGACAGGCATGTCTCAGAAGCCAACCTAAAAGAGGGTCTTCTCAGACAGGCTGGGGACCTCTGAGACATGCTACAGACAGCCCTTGCATTTTTGAAAAAGCCGACGAATGCCGAGCACATGCTGCTGGGCTTTCCTGAGCCTCTATAAATGTCATAATCATTTTATGTAAAAGACTCTACTAACTACAATATCAAAGTAATGTTAGCAGTGCAGGCTATAATGTTGAGTTAAAAAGAAAAAGCCAGAATGTAAAATTCTGTTTACATTGGAATTAGAACCACATAAAGAAAATGTCAACATAGGCATCAATGGCTAAAAAGGTATATGTAGAGAACTGCAGTCATCCTGGGGTATAGCAGGTTTTTTCTTCTCTTTTTAAAAATATTCCCTTCTGCACTGACACTGCTGTATGCATAAAAACTGAAAATCAGAAGAGAAAAGATAAATGCCAAGGGGTCCTAGCAATGATGCCGTGCTACATGCTGCCCCCCCAGTTAGGGGTGTGGACAGCAGTCATACTTCGCCTCACAGAGCTGAAAGGTCGGGGCCCTATGAGTTCTGCCAGGTGCATGCAAGTATTTCATCAATTCTTTAAATCATGCTGATGGGGACTGCAGACTGGGTTCTTCCAGGCCAGCTGTGGGCCATTTGCAAGAAAGGATAATAAAAGCCAGAGAACTTGGTTCACAGGCAGGTGAGCGTGGAGACAAAGCGTCAGAGCCAAGATGACTTTCATCCGGAAAACTGTCAAAAGCTGAGGCCAACAAGACCAATGCTTAACATGTTTTCCCTCACAGAAAACTGTGTTGAAATTTCAAGTCCAGTTAAAGAAAAACTGTTGCTGAAAAACAACAACCAACCAACAGTTGCAGAGCCTGGCCATGCTGCTTCCATCAGGATGGAGGACTTGGACTCCAGTCCAGCCTGCCCAGGTTCTCTGCTGGATTCTTCCAGACTGTAGGTTTGGATCTCCTTGCCCATACACTAACTCAGTCTTAGAGAGGAGAACTAGGATGCATTTGCAGAGTTGAGGGAACATGTCACACCAGAGCAAGTCAAGGTCAGCATTGCAGAAAAGCCTAATAAGACTTCAGCTGCTTGGGGCCTTACCTCAGGATGACATGGTTCCCAAAGAAAACCCAGTGTTTACCAGAAACCCATGCTGTCCACATACATGGCTTATTGTACTGTTCATGATTCTCTGAAGAACACATGAAAGAAACATGGATGGGCTACATGAAGACCATGAAAGAATTCAGCTCTTTAGTACTGTCCAGAACACAGAGGACATGCTTGGTAAATACTGATGTTAATACGAACTGTCATGACTCTACAATAACATGGGGAATCTGAACGTGAAAGGCAAAGATCAGAGACTGGACAGCAATCAGCCAATCAGAATCGCTAGCCATGACCTCCTTATAAGACATTATTTTCCGATCTTTGTTCCTAGTGTTCGGTTGGCCTGGTGTCCTTTCTAACTGTGTCTGTGCGAAGCACAGCCCTGCAGCAAGGGCATTACAAATGCCAACTTTTTTTTTAAAGTATTTTAAGTTTTACATTTAATTTTATTGATTTATTATTATTATTGTCATTATTATTATTCTTTGTGTGTATGTTTATGTGCACGTGTGACCATGACATGGTGTGCTAAAGGAGGCCTTTGCAAAAGTTGCTTCTTTCCTTCTACCATGCAAATTCTGCAGATGAAACTGAGGCCATCAGACTTAGAGACAAGCATGCAATCAGCACCTTGCCCCCAAATTCCGTGTTTTCTATGAAACTCAGTTGGCTGCTTTAAGCTGGCAGTGACCCCCCAAGTCTGGGACTTGCTCACAGAATTCTCACCATTCATTCTGAGTGCTTTTTCTCTGATCAGGAACCAAGTTCCTGGAGGGTGAGGATCTCCTTTGCTGCATACCTAGCAAGGCATTCTCCAGAATGTGCTGACTCAGCAGGACAGCAAGGGACATCAGTTCCTGGAGGTAAGCCATTTTCATTGTTGGAAGAGAGTCTTGTGCCCAGGAAGGCCTGTGGGGCTGCTATTATGGCACATGACAGCCATGCCTCAGCTTCAACATGCATTAGCAGACTCCAACCAGGAATGCCGGGGCTGACTTTGCCAAGCAGAAGAAGAATGGCCTCCTAACTCCTGCTTTGCTGTATCACTTAGAGGGACACTTACACCTCAAAGAAGATTCATCTGAAGAAACTAGAACGTGAGATTTCATTTTCCCTAAGGCTTCTACGCCTTGTGTCAGTAAACCATCAATAATTAAACAGCAACAGTTAAAAGAAGACCACCCAGGCATACAGCCCAAGGGGTGGGCTGCAGAAATGGTTTGTATGGCCCCTTTATTGAGGGCGACTTTAAAGATCCCTCATAGTCCCTAGTTTAAAATGGTACCTGGTCCATTTATCAAAGTATTTCATTAAATTTGAATGAACAACAACAAAAAACCCAATATACTATTAAAGTCTATATCACAAATGGCCAGAATCTGGGAGGGTTTTCTACTACACACACACAATCCAAGACACAAAGAAAGACAATTAGTTTCCTATGGTCTATGCAAAGTGAGAGAAAGTCCTCCCATCCAGAAAGGCCATGGGTAGACTGACTTCAATTCCCCAAAGTGACAAAACTCAAAATAAACCAATGAAACTTATAAACTCACACTAGAGAGCCACAACCTGGTCTACCCTTCAGCTAATCTGAAACACTCAAGGCCAGAAGAAAATAGTTCAACAACTATAGAGTCCTAGAAGGACAGTATAGAAATAAGACAGCCAGCCAAATAAACAGATGTACAGACACATCTGTTATGTGTATGCAAATGCTGGCCACTCCTACACATGAATCACTATATCCCAGTCACGTATCTTCACTTGAAGTAGACTCCAGATGACAAAGTCCTAGGAAGTTAAGAGGCCAAGGATATGGGAGTCGTAAACAAGATGAGCAATTATTCTCTTCACGGATGCCACACTAAAAAGATAATATAATCTATGGACAGAGATACACACCATCAATGTATAGCTATAAGCTACAAACTCTGAGATCGTTTAACACAAGAGATATTCTAGTGAGAGAATACTATAAAAATCATCACGAGCAATGACTACAGCTGTTACTGGCTTGGGAATACATTTTCAGTATAATGAATGCAAAGAGCAGAATATAAAGTTATATGTTCTCTGTAAGCAAAATACTTGGGAAAAAGTTGTAATGAAGTGTACTGAAGTTTTGCCAGTTGTGATTTCTGGCCAGTGTGAGTACAAAGAATATTATTCCAGTTTCCTTTTATCTTAAAGTGTCTACCACCATGTGCCATGTAAATTAATTTTTTAACTGATACATAAAGAAATTAAAATGGACTCTAGCAGGGAAGCAGATCAGTGCCTTGCTTAGCCATCACCAAGATAAGTTTCCTCCTGCAGCAGATGGAAACAAATACAGAGAGCCACAGGCAGACATTACACCGAGAGTGAGAGACCTTGGACCACTCAGCCCTAAGCAGATCTCTCCATCAAACGCTCAGGGAACCCTGCAGAAGAGAAAGCAGAAAGAATAAAAGAAACCTCACCTCTCATTAAGGAAACTTCTCTTTGCAACAGATGGAGAAGACCACAACAAATCAAAATGCAGAGTTGTGGACCTCAGTCCCAGTGGATACATCTACAGTACACTTCAGCACCTCAGCCAGCATCTAAGGCTTGGGGATCATTACTGAAGAGTGGGTGGGAAGACTGTAAGAGTGAGAGGATCAGGGAGTTTTCTGTGAAGTTGTCACCTAGGAATGTCAGAAGTTCCACCCATAAAGTCTCACCAACACGACTGCCTAAACAGACGCTGAACAAGGGGGATCCCAACAGACACAGCCAGCATCCATGACTGTTGTCAGGTCAAGTCAAGAGGGGTCATCCCTACACAAAGAACTACATGCAACTGAGGAGAAATAGTCTTCCCCAGGGAAGATCATATCAACTGTTTACCCAATATCAAATGGTCAACCCTGAAAACATACACACAAGTAACATTATACAGACCGAGCAGGTTGTATTTATGCATTTATGAATATACTCACCACCTCCCCCATATATGTAGATAAAAACAGTTAAAAAAGAGGCGATGAATTTGAAAGAGAACAAGGAGGGGTAGATGGGGGTGTCTGGATTTAGAGGGAAGAAGGGGAAGGGAAAATATGCTATTATATTATAATCTCAAAAAACAATTATGACAAAAGAAAAAAATGTACATATTTATAGGGTGCCATATCATATTTTGGTAGCTTCATGCTTCTTGATAATTTTCCCTATGAAGTAAAACATTTGTTTTAAAAAATCCTTATTAGAATTTAAATAATTATGAAAAATTACAATTATGATAAGTAGAAAAACACACCATTGAGAAAATAAAATATAGCCCTAGACTCACGGCTAGTAGGGATATTTAAAAATCAATAGAAGAGTTTGTTTCAAGAAAGAGGAATTAGAGGAAAGAATTTTAAAATGTAACCTGTTATTATTTTACATTTAGTTGAAGAAGTGTAATTTTAAAAGAATACCCCAAATGAAACCTGTGGTTTATATCTTCATGTGCTGCTATTACAAAAGGAAATGTCTGATGTCAGCAACTGCCTTCTGCCCAGTCTCCCCAAGACCCTCAGGTTCGCTTTCATGTCCAGACCAAGTATGATGACCACACCTTAGCCTGAGCATCTTGAGGGCAGCCCTTCCTACACAGTCCACTGTTTCCAGCACTTAATTTAACTCCACGATTTCAGAAAGCCCCAGTGCTCAAGAAGCATTTGGTGAGTAAACAAAGGACCGGCATAAGGAGAGATTATTGCGTCCCAGAGTGCATACATGGTGCAGAGGTCTCTGCCTCCCACCCATCCCGCATCCCTGCGTCTCCACTATGGGAAGCTGTACTGACTCTGGCTCCAGGCTCCCTCCTTCAGCCTAGACTGAACACTTGACGGAAATCCAGGAGCCCAAACCTGGTGCTCTAGTTTTATTTCTCTTTTCCTGTTTCAAAAGAAAGAGCTGTAGTTAATTCTGATTTTCCTGCAGGAGGGAAGGGGCACTTTTATGTGTATGAAAGAATGGCATCCCCGCCCCCCCCCCCCCCCCCCCCCAGCCATCTGAGGATGGCTCTTCCCAGGAACACCTGTTGGCTCCAACTGAAGCCTGTCCAAATCGAGTCCCCTAGATCTGGAGCTTCTCTTCAAATGCCCCACTATTCTACAATATTTATTCCCCACCTGTCTGATGGCTGTGATAGCTTGGGAATGCTCCAGCCAGGGAAAGCTGTGCCTTGGCCCTGACATGGCAAAGCTAACGGCTGCTAATGTTCTCCCAGAATCTGGTCTGGCCCTGGAGGCCCTTGGGTTCAAACATGCCCTTCTTTTTCAGTCTATGAGGCTTCGAAAGGCCTCTAAGAAGAAGAGGTAAATACTTTTCATCTTCACAGTAATGTGTTACAAAACCAGGTAATGCCTTTCACTCTGTGCTTATTAAGACTGGTTAATCAGCTTTTCGGTTCTGCTTAATATTCAGTATTCTAGTCATTAAATAGTTGCCTGACACTAAAAGTGAGGATTGGTAAATCAATTTATCCAACAAGGGAACTGTTGAAATGCAGAGGGTAAAATGTAGTTTAAAAAACAAACAAACAAACAAAAAAACCCAACCTTAAATGCATAATTTAACATGTAATTCAAAGCAGGAAAAAGATGCCTACATCAGACTCTGGTTTATAATAGTGAAATAATGTTTTATTTTAAAAATTCTAGCCATGAGAAAACTGCAATGGAAAAGCTTACATAAAGCCTTATAAAATAAGAGACCTTTTATCTTCTCCAGATCCATGAGCTTGAAACTACTTTATCTATGCGATTTCAAGGCGCATAAAAAACCCCGGTGAATAAATAAAATGTTCTTTTTCCTTTTTATACAGAAGCTTTAAAAATTATCCATATAAATAGCTTGGCCTTGAACAAACAGATTAAAAGACCTAAAAGGCTGTAGCTTCAGATCATGTCTACGGAACAGAAAATGAATGGCTTTCTTTATTGACTGGGCAAGTTTTCAACGAACTTATTTCTATACGGCCATTCAGTGAGAAATATTTAATTGGAATATATGGAAAAATTCAGTATTTTAAGTGATATACTTATCAAATCAATACTATAACATAATAAACCAATTCACATAGTTTGTCAATGTTCTTTGCATTTTCTCGTGAATCACATGCATAATACAGATGGTCAATGTACAGTACTATTCCAAAGGCCAGGAAGTTTTCTAGATATGTTACTTTAGTTAGGCATGTGAAAATTCCTAATATTTTTCTGACATATAAAAAGGTTTTTACTTTCATAATTGCTTACATTAGAACTATTTAAGTGATTACAAGGGGTCCGGACTCTTGTAGGAAACCTTAAGTTCCATCACAATTAAAAAGCTTTCTTAGCAAGCTAAGTTTAAGGAAAGCCAACCTGAGTTGGATTGTTAACTCTGTGAGCAGATGAATAGTTTCCTACGTGCCCTCAACAAGGTTGCTGCCATCAGAGCTGGCCAGCACCACCCTGGTAACCGGGATCTGCTGCCCAAACAGGGGCTGGTGGGCTCCATATGTGGGTGGAGAATTATGTCGTGATTCTCAAGTCAGGTGGTCATCTGCGTCTCCTTCATGGAGTCTCCTTTGCCTACTCAGGGACAAAGGATGTTCTCTCACTGTCATCTCCCATGACATCTGTTTCTCCCTTGATCTCTCACTCACCAGGTACATCAAGTTACTATGAACTTCACCCATGTACATAAAGTCAGATATTGAGCCACTCAAGGACACAGGTCTGAGAGAGTCTGCAGGGGACACACTGACATCTGCATTGAAGATGATGTTGATGCTATTACAGCGGACACGATGCAAAGCTGGCTGAACCCAAGATGGCTGGACCACATTTTGCCCTACCTTGGTGGGAGGACATGGATCAGACTTAATTTCTGTAGGTGATGTCTGTAACAGCTATGGTTTGAATATGTTTCCCAAAGGTCTATGAATTGGAAGCTTAGTTTCATGTTGGTGGTATTTGTAGGTAAGGCTCTTGGGAGTTAGCCAGGATTAGGAGTCTAGAAGATGGGGCTGTCATGAGCAATTAGTGGCAGAGCAGGAATGAAAGGGACTCAAGCTAGCACACTTGCTCTGCCATGCCACATGGTGCCCTCCGCCTGTTTCAGAGCAGCAGGGCTCCCACAGGTGGAACCTGAGCTTCATAAACTGAGAGCCACATACATGTCCATTCTTTATAAAATTACCAGTCTGAAGTACTTGGCTATCAATATAAATATAAAGATAATAACAGTGCCAGTTTAGTTTTATAAAGACTGCCTTAGATGAAACAATACACAGCCCCATTGTATTTTACTGTCATGACAGAGCTGATGATTCTTCCTGATGGCGAACTGTTCCCAAGCAAGGCCTCCCGCCTCTGCAGAGAAATGGTGAACTTTCAGGACAGAGTAGACACCAGTGCTTCTTTTATTCCAGCACACTTCAAAGGATCGGGCGGGGTGGGGGCATCAGAGTAATTGAATGCTATCTAGCTAGGACATGGGCACCGTCAATGATTCTGCCTCATTTCTCAGGAATTTAGGAATTGTTTGGGACTATTTTGAGATTATGGAAGTTTAGAAGAACATTACTGGAGATGCACGTGGACATGTACACATAGGTGCAGGCACATGCGCACACACACACACAGACACACACACACAGACACACACACACACATCCAGTGCTTCAGAAACTCAGGGAAGCTAGCCCAGGAGAGGAACTACTTTCTTAAGGCTTGAGACAGAGTGTGGTTTCTCCAGGTATGTGGGGAGCTCATTCTGATGCATTAACCCATTAACCGACTGGAGAAGAAAATGTCAGCAGGACTCTCATCATAAGACCATGAAGGATCAGAACACTGAGGGCTTCAGGGCTTTGTCTAACACTATTTTTCAAACTCAGCTCAAATTTATCATCCTAGCATGTTCCAAAGACATTCACATGCCAGATCTAAAGTTCTTTATATAACTTTACCAAAGAAGACTTTTCAGTGTTTTGCAAATTCTTTTATGAAGACTATTGGGGTAAAAAAAAAAATTCTTCTTTCGTGTCATGGCCACCTTGTCAAGGGTTGTCAGAGACATTAAAGAGGAAAAGTCACAACCTCAAAGTTTGTAACTTAAGAAATATTTTAATTTCATTTTTGGATATTAAATGTGTTTCTGAACAAACTGTTGCTTTTTTTTTTTCCTAGCAAAGCAAAAAATTCTTTCTTAATACCTAGATGACAGAGTCTCCAGTGGTCCCCAGTTGTTTCTTATTATGGCTTCCCTGGAAACCATTTCTGGGAAGGCACAATTCCCAGCACTTAACTTTGTTTACAACAGACAAACCTGCTTGTGTGGTATAAATAGGAATCTGTCTTTAAATGCTGCTGAAAAAATAAAAGGCAGCCATGAAAAGGAGCCATTTCCTGCCCTAAAGGTGGCTTTAAAAGATTCTTAGCTACTTTAGGAATGGCAGTGAAGCATAAATAATAATTATCAATTGCCACACAGTAAGATACTAATTTTATAGAAAAAATTATATAAAGAGAAAACAAAACCAAGCCAGAGATGCCCTGAGAACTTGTCAGCGTTAGGTTCCTTTACGCTGTGAGGCTGTGAAACGCTGCTTTGTGCCCCAGTTTGTGATGTATAGCTATAACCCGCTCTCGTCGTCGTGCAGATAAACGTCGCCTTGTCTCCCTAACTGCACTTTGAAAAGCAGCTTCGCAGTTGTTTGACTTTTGATCTGGGTGGCAGCTAGGCTTGACCACCTGCACTGTGCACGGGCCGTTACTGAGCTGCCTTTGTGCCGTCTCATAACACAGCAATCCTTTTAGAACTGATGTATGAATACGCTAATCTACAATGTGAGTGTTCAAATAAAGTGTATGTGGTGGTCGGGGAGGCAGTGGTGGTGGCAGCACAAGGGGGTTGTGGAGGAGACACTCTCACCCTGGATTTCTCCAGTTGGGCTATTGTCCCCACCCGAGCATTTAATGAAACAGGTGTGAAAGGCCTCCCGCAATTACAATGGAGCAGGCAGGGGTGGGATGGCAGGGCCTGGAACTGTAAAATGTTGTTCAGTGATGGTGCATGTTAATAAATAGCCATTTACAAGCGGGGAGGGCGAGGGCTCCATTACTTGTTTATAAGGAAGGCCTAGGGCGCCTTCTTCGAGTTAACAGCTCAAGGCTGCGTTCAAAGAAGGCATTGATGGTGAAGGTAAAGCGCTCGTCACTCAGTCTCATTAAAGAATGGCATGCATGTGGGAAGAAAGGCGGAAGAAAAAGGTAATTCAAGAATCAGGTCAAATTGTGGCTCACAACAGAGAAAAAGTAGAAGATGCCTTTCTCCTGAGATGAGACAGTGGGCAGAAATCTCAGTGCAGAGTACAGAGTGTACCTCCGGATGAACACGTTTACGTGCGGCCAGAGAGCAAGAAGGAGACACTTGCATGGTTTCAACTAAATTAGCCCCATAGGAACTGGGGTTCGCACTCATTCTTCCAAAGGTGGTTGGCTGAGGCTTTGTCATGGAGAACCACGGCCCCATGCTGAGTATAAACTGTCATCAGGAGGAGTGGGGCACTCCTCCAGAAAAGCTCCCCCTCAGGCTGCCAGCATGTTCTCACTCCCCAGTAGACTACTGTCCACCAAGGGCCCACTTCTGTCCTGTTTTCAGCCTGCGTGTGAACCTGCGCTGGAGTCCGGTGGGAATCCACACTTGCTGAGCACTGCCCTCCCCTGGTGTGGGTGTGAACCTGCGCTGGTGTCCGGCGGGAATCCACACTTGCTGAGCACTGCCCTCCCCTGGTGTGGGTGTGAACCTGCGCTGGTGTCCGGTGGGAATCCACACTTGCTGAGCACTGCCCTTCCCTGGTGTGGCGCACTTCTCCTCCATTTTATTCCTCCCTGGCCTATTTCCGTTGGTTTTACCACACAGTGGGGAGGGAGTGGGTAAAACAGGTCTAGCAGAGAACTGAGATACAGTTGCTAATAATACACATGTAGCTCATGTAATGAAGTGAGACGATGCTAGTGTCTTCTAGGAGGATTCAGCAGGACCATGTGACTAAGACCTGGGCCTGGTGAGGAGAGATGGATGTTCCCTTGGAGTATGATGAACATAAGATCTGTGCTGTGTCAGCGGGCTCTCTTGGAGTCCCACATCCTCAGCCATGTGTCTGTACCCAAGACAGGATCTCTTTTCTAGAACATCAGATCATGGATATGACTTTCATCTGATCAGAACCAATCAGATCCAACTTGACTCCACGCTGTTACCTCAGATGGGATGATTAAGAAGAACCACGTCCCACCAAACCTCAGACATAGTTCTTTTCATTAAGTGTCATAGCGAAGATAGAGAAGGTTCCTGCAGAGGGACAGACCCCCTCCCAAGAGAGGTGAGAGTAGCCAGGATCAAGGCCCAGCACTAATGGCACCATTTGAACCTTTAGATTACAGAGCACCTGTTATCAAAGCTCTCGGTCTGTTCAGCCATACACGAGGCAGTATATATATCCCTTCCTTTATGTCTAGCCAGTTTGGTCTGTGTTTCTGTCCCTCACATCCAGAACATTCTGTCCAGTATGGATGACAACGGGAGAGCATTGTGTGGAGGAGTGACCAGCCGAGCAATAAAAATCAGGGAGGAGTCTAACTAGTGCTGGGGATAAAATCATCAGCTGCAGTGAGGACCTGGTGTTTGCCCACGGGTAGCTGCCAAGAGGCTAGTCCCTCCAGATCGTGGAGGTGAAGCTGAGTGGGAAAGCTGTGTCAGCAGGTGCTGAGGGCGGCAGTGGCGGTGGGGGTGCGGGTGGGGGGCTTCTCCAACAGGAAACCGCTGGTTTTGCATTGTGGTGGATAAATCAGCCAATCATACATTAACATATAAAAGAGGAGGGAAGGAGGCACAGAAACAAGTCGGGGGATCTCCCCCACCAAAACAGTTACTGTGGGAAAATCAGGTGCTTTGCTCCCATGGAACTCTGGGAACTCTAGGGGAGTTCAGCACCGTGGCCAGCTGAAGGCCCTAGATAAAGGAAGAGCCATGGCTCCACAGAAGGAGGGCTATCAGGAAAGAATCATAGGATTTTATTATATTACCAGTAATTTGTAATTATCTAGAAATCCTTTGGGAACCCAGGAAGTGAAAAGAAGGACAATTTAAAATGTCAAGTTAAAATTTACACACCTAGAAAACTCTCTTAATTCCCTCTCAGATTTTCGCTAATGCTCGGAGGTTTGGCTGTGTGTTTCCGAAGCACTGATGGTAACAGTGATAACAACCATTTATTGAAATCTTCACAGTGCCAGGCACCGTTACATGCACTGTCTCACTGACTCTCCTAAGGATTTATGAGGTAGAGACCTGTCACCCCTATCTATAAGTGAGGAAGCTGAGGCAAAGAGAAGATGCCCACAAAAGGTTAATCATAGCAAACAGCCAACTGAGCCTACCATCTAACTCTTACGCACATGCCTCCCCAAGCCTACGCAGAATGTCGTTTTTAATAATTAAACAAAACCGGGACTGTTTTCTCCAGTGAGGAAATGGCCCCAGGTGATGTAGCACTAGACACAAAAATAACATTTTCTTACCATGATATTTGCCAAACACTGGCAGGAAGAGGGAGCATAGGCATTCCTGCTACACACTGTTGGTTTTTATTGGCTCCAATTAATGCTCAAAAACAACAACCCTAAAGGCTCCCCAGGAGCAGAGTCGAAAGAGACGCTTCTGGCACACAGGGGCTATAGCACATCCCTAAAGCAGGACCTAGTAACGTTCATTCTATGCTCTTCGCACCCTCACCAAACATCTGTAATGGTCACCTGCCCACCGTGAGGACACGGACGCTCTGCAGAGGAGCAGGAGGGAGATCCAGGCACAGCAGGTACAAGATGCTGACACTGATCTAATGGTCACCATGTCCCCTCCATCGTGTGTGTGTGTGTGTGTGTGTGTGTGTGTGTGTGTGTGTGTGTGTGTGTGTGTGATTACTATGTAGACTTGGCTGGCCCACAATGTAGTATGTAGACCAGGTTGCTTTCAAACTCACAGAGATCCAGCTTCTTCTGCTTCCCAAGTCTCGAGACTAAAGACCCACGCTCCACACCTCTCAATATGTTTCTTAAAACGAGAACAAGAGTCATTCTGAAGGTGAAGCAAGCCCATGTTAACCGGGTATCTACCACATGGTAGTACTGTACCTACTGGTTAGGAGGGACCAGTGAGGCCTCAAGCTGCAGGTGTTGACTACTAACAAACAGGAACAATGTGGCATTTTCAAGACCAGTGAGGATAATAAGAGGAGATGGGGACACCTGCCCACACATACTATCCAGGGGTTTGATTTCCAATTTACGTTAACAGTGTCCTCACTTAAGGGATTTGTTTAGTGTGTAGTTGGTTCACAGAAGAAATGGAATCAGATAAAGCCCTGCAGTGGCAGGAATCAGCACTGTGAGGATTGGCCAGTTTGTTCTTGTTTGCCACTAAGCCGTGAACTGCTCTAAGTACAGCCTGCCATCAGGAACCTCCAGGAGTCTGGACCAGCTGGCCTCACACCCTAGATCTGCTCCGTGCTGTAGTCCTGGGGGACTCGATTCTCTACAGTGGTGACAATGCCAGGTGGTTTAGGCTAAACCACATCACAGACATGAGCACGACACAGGGTCAGACACATGTGAGGACTTGCTCCATGTGAGCTAGCCACAGGAGACAGCCTTAGTGTCTCACTCTGTGAACCTAGAGCAACATTCTGAGGTTAAAAAAAAAATGGTTGTTGCTTGTTTTCTGAGGCAGTGTCTTTCTTCCTCCTCTTCCTTCCCCCCCTCCCCTTCTTCTTTTGGGTTGGTCTCACATGATCCTTGTGGTCATGTTCCCCCAAGCAGCTGAGACTAAGTGTGTGCCCTGGGCCTGGCCTCGTGCACAAGTGGTTATTAGAAGAATCTGAATAAGGAAACAGAGAGTTGTTCTTTAACTTGTTGGCCTTGGCGAGGCCACAGAACAAAGGCAGCAAGCCAACTGATGAGCGGGGCAGTTAGTCCCACAAACAGGACCAAGACGGAGGCCTCCTTTTCTCGTGGCTGCAGGCACTTAGCCCAGGTCCCACCTGGGAAGACCGAGAATGAACAGAAGTTCAGTCCTTTTATTTGGAAGGAGGAACATTTGATTAAGAGCTGAAGAAACTCCAGGTTGAGACCCTGAGACCTTAACCAAGTTGGTGTCCACAGCCGTCACTACTAAGTGAGGCAGTCGGGAAGGGGGCGGTGAGATCAAGAGGAGAAAGAGCGCAGTCCCCTTGGAGAGAGGACACCTTCTACGTGTAAAGCATGACCACATTGCTAATGCCCTTCCTTACAGTCCTGAAAGCCCTGCAGAGCTCAGATATTACAATAACACCTAGAACCAAACCCAGTGCTTCCTGCACAGTGAGGTCAAGGAGGAGTTAACCTCTAAAGCAGCCTACACTTCTGGTCATGGCCTATGTAAAATAAGTCTCTTCACTTTGACCTCACCCCTATCCTTACAAATGTCTGACTGTACATTTATATTTACCTGTCATTCTACTAACCACGTTTAATAGAACAGGTGATTTCAAGGAAAAGTCCCGTTGTTCCCAGACTGAAGTAACTAACAGCAGCACACTTGTCAATGTGTTCTAAACAGTACTGGAGGGCCCTGCATTTGCGACGTCTGCTTTCTTCATTCACAGGGGAGTTGCAGAAGACACACTGGCAACCCCCTCTAGGAGCGGAGTCCTAGATGCCACAAGGATGCAGAGCTCACTGGGAAGGAAGCCTCCCGACAGTATGCATGGTAACCGTTGTCAAGTATATGACACTGAGCTCGTCACACAGGAGCTGTCTCCTGCTGAGACCCTGGCACCAGCATGGATGATGCAGTACCCTTGGCATATAGCAGTAACATGTCTTCCAACTTCATGCCAAGAGAGCTCCCAGACTACACCTTTGCTACATTCTATGGGAATCTAGGTATTGCTAGAAAAGAAGCTGGCAATGATAAATTATGAGTTATTATTTACTTGAGAGGTAAAAGAAATAGAGTCGTAATTTTCTTTCTTATTGAATGAAAGTCTTGAAAATATCTAATTTCATTTTTGTTGACTCTATCACTATTTGATATAGTAAGAATTCCCATTAAAAAAGAGAGAAAAAAATAGAATTCCCAGTGAAAATACACGTGCTTGCTAACACACACATGGACACTCACATACACATACAGGAAGGGACACTTGAGCCCCAGTGATACCCACCACACCTGAGGAGAACCATCAGTAATCACATTTTGGGACAGTCAGTGAAAACTCCATTGCATGGTTCCAATTACCACATGAGTGGCTATTGTTTTGTAGCTATGTTCAGTATTTTCTGAATCTCACTTTATTTAAAGTCTGTCTAGAGAGCCAGGAAATGAAGTCTGTCTGAGGTAGCTCTCCATCTATGTCAAGAGAAAAGAAAAATGACTTTTCAGGAATCAGCAATGGCTTCATTCTGATGTCATGTTTTCCTCTTATAATTCTGAACAGACCAATTTTCTCCTTTGTTTTCTTTCTTTGGCAAGATGGTGCAGCTACATGAAAGAGAATTTCTGGTTGACTGGACCAGTTGTTATCTCACTAACAGATATGTCAATATTTTCTGTATAACTTCATTTTTTGTAAACCATTTTTCACTTTTTGATTAAACCAACCTTATTCTATTTCCCTTATTTTCTGCCATTAGGTTATGTTTATAAGCCATTTAAACCATAGCTTGCATGCCCCCCACCCCCACCCCCAGCTGTTAGTGCTTCTGGGAGTCCTCCTGGAGGATCTGCAAGGAGTCACCTGAGAAGGAAAGTCAGAGCTGCTTCCTCAAGAGTTAGGTGATTCCTACAGTACATTTGTGTGCACACATTCTCTCTACACTGAAGCATTATAAAGGCAGAGAAAGATGTGTTTGTATTTCTGTATCCCTGGGCTGTGCACACAGACATTAAATATTTACTGAAGACATGAATAAGCAGTGAAAAAAAGGAAAGAAAAGACAGGTACATGGAGGGAAGGAAGGAAGGTAATAAAAGATTAAAAGGCATGGGTGGTGGGTGGTTTAGAGGCAGCTGGGTCCTGTAAACTTTGTTGCTTACTTATTTTGGTCAGTCTCATAGATAACTAACTGGACACAGGTAGAGACTCTACAGATGAACATGGGCCCCCTGTCTTTGTGACAGACCAGTCACTGTTAAATAACCTGATGCAAATTATGGATGATGTCCTGCAATTTCTGTTCACTGTACAGATTTAAAAACGAAAATTAAAACAACCAGTAATCAATCTGTATAAGAATTGGCCTATGGCCGGGCGGTGGTGGCGCACGCCTTTAATCCCAGCACTTGGGAGGCAGAGCCAGGCGAATCTCTGTGAGTTCGAGGCCAGCCTGGGCTACCAAGTGAGTTCCAGAAAAGTTGCAAAGCTACACAGAGAAACCCTGTCTCGAAAAACCAAAAACAAACAAAAAACAAACAAACAAAAAGAATTGGCCTATCTGTATTCAGTCTCTGACACACAGAATTTACCATAAAAAACCAACAGGCTTGTTTCTTTATAGGTAAGTGCCCTGCTCAAGGACATTCTCTTCCTTCACACACCTGTGCAGATGAACTGTGGGTGCAGTGTTCCATTCTACACGCTCCCTTCAGTCAGAAGCACCTGCTGCCACACAGTGTGGCTATGTAGTCTTAGTGAGAACCAGGGGTAGAGAACGTGGCTCCCTCCACAGTACACCTCCTCAGAGTTGGGAATCAAATGCCACGTGAGCAGGGTGATGGAATGGGGACAAAGCGTCAGTCAGAGCCTTGAGTGACTGTGGCACACAAAAGAGCACTGGTCCCCAACTGAAGAGACTTACTTTTTAGGAATTAAGTACCAAATAATTAAGTCCCATTGGCAAAATGTTTGCATTTCCCCCACAGAAAATCAACTGTCCAACATGTGGGATAGTAATTAGAAACAGAACCCTAAACCACCACTATGCATTGGGTCCCAAAGTCTGAGTGACAGCACTGACTGCAAGTGCCTTCCTAGTGTCTTGGCTGACCCCACATGGCAGCTGTGTCAGGAAACAGTGTCCTACATGGAACACCAAGAGACCCTAGAGCATCCTCGGCCCAGGCACAGCAAGGTGATGCTCATCTGGGGATTTTTAGTTCTGTTTATCCTCCAGACACATCCTGAAAGGGGGTGAGTCAGTGGAGGACCGAACATGCCTACAAAGGAAATCCCAGGTAGACACCCCAGAGTCATTTTCTCAGCAGGCATGTGAAGCCTCCTTGGGAGTGTGATTTCCCTCCAGAAAGCCCAAAGCCTGCCCAAGTTGCTTGCATTTTCACCCTCTCTAAATGATTTGCAAATTTATTCAAACACAATATGAAAGGATGCTCTATTTGTTGAGGTAACTGTCTGCAGTGTCCTATACTGAGGGGTGAGGTACATCAAGCAGAAACATGGGCAGAAGCACATTGGCTGAGAAAGCCATAAATCCTTATTTGAATCTGCCAACCTGAAAGCCAGGAGTAGCCGGAATAAACTATTTTTCTTAAATGCTACATCTGATTAAGCCATACCATCAAGTGACAGCTGAACTTTAACATTAATATGATATTATTTAAATAACCACATGATTTTTTTTAACACTAAAAATGATGAATGATTTCTGGACAGCTCAATGGACAGAAAGCAGGAGGACTCTTTAATGAGATTTGACAAGATGGAGACATATGCAGAATGCTCGTTACAGCTCACATGGCAGGGCCCTCCCCGGGAAGCAAGAGAGGCAGCTCTCCGTTCTTTGTGTTGTCTCTAGGCACTGAAGCATTCCCTTAGTTGCCACAGTCTTCTCTGTGGACTAGGAGTTGTTTTTAGGTCAGTTAAGTGCCCACAGACTTTTGGTTCTGGGTTGGGATGGCCCTCCAGGGAAGGGAAGGGTGGAGGAAAACTTGGTTGGTAATGTCCTGGGAACTTGGGGCTCACCACTGATGGGGTCATAGAGAAATCACATCAGCTCGAACATGTAACAACCACACATTTACTTGGTTCTTACACGATAAATGTTTAGCCCCACAAACATAGCTTTTGGAAAGTACTGTCCACGGACGCATGGGCAGAGGAGCTCTCCCTTTTTACTACAGTTGTCTGAAGAGAAGAGTTTGCTCTTTCTAGGCTCATTATCAGCACTCCTCATCCATCTCACTCCTCAGCTCCAAACCGACAAAATCACAGTAGACGATCTTTTTACTTTGTATAGCATAAGTGAAAATAGTAAGTTCAGAATAGACTTAGACTATTACCCATCTTCATTCATTTACCTTTTTATATTCTTCTGAATATTTCCTATCAGTCAAAGCTTAGTGACACACAGTACTTAAAAGATTACTCTGATAATTGTGGCATTCTTATAAATCATCTTTAAGTATGTACAGGAAGCCACATGCTTCCCTCAGCAACCTCCTTTTCAGCAGTGAAACAAGACAACAAGCAAAGCTGGTACCCAGAGTTCCCCGGATGATGGCAGGCCTGCATTCCCTGTCAGAACTGAGAGGGAAGTCAGTATGCTCCTGCCATGGGCCTTCCTCAGGCTATGAAAAATGCTTCTTGTCTAACCCTAATGTTCCCATAGCTTGAGGTAAGCCCTCCAGCTCAAGCCTTGTCTCTAATCTGAGTTACTCACTGTGTGGGTAACTCAAAAAAGGGTTAAAACCAGGGTTCTGTATTTCAAAAGGGTGTTGACACAGCCTAGGAGGGAAGAGAAGGACCCAGGAGCCTGTAAAATGCCCCATCCCAGTGGGACAAAAACAGTTAAAAAGAGAGAAACAGAAGATCACTCCCTACCTGGCTCTTACCTTCGCAACATCCCCGTCAGGATCCTGGAACTTTTCCCCAAGTTTGCATCCGTTTCCCGGAGCTAAAGGGGAAAATGTGGTGGGAACAGAAGAACATGGAAGGAACGTCAGCACTCAGAGGAGTTTACAGCACCTGCTGCTGAACGGTAACCAAATTCCACAGCACAGGAGCCCAACAGTAAGATGCACTTGAGACACTCACACAGACAGACACACTTGGGACACTCACACAGACAGACACACTTGGGACACTCACACTGACACACTTGGGATACTCACACAGACACACTTGGGACACTCACACTGACACACTTGGGACACTTGGGACACTCACACTGACACACTTGGGGCACTTGGGACACTCACACTGACATACTTGGGGCACTCACACAGACACACTTGGGGCACTCACACTGACACACTTGGGACACTCACACAGACACACTTGGGGCACTCACACAGACACACTTGGGACACTCACACTGACACACTTGGGACACTCACACAGACACACTTGGGACACTCACACTGACACACTTGGGACACTCACACAGACACACTTGGGACACTCACACAGACACACTTGGGACACTTGGGACACTTGGGACACTTGGGGCACTCATACAGACACACTTGGGACACTCACACAGACACACTTGGGATACTCACACAGACACACAGTTCTTAGATTCAGAGGATGACACAAAAAGATTAAAGGTGGATACTTGAACAGGATATAAAAGCAAATGCCTCATGGACAGTCAGGGTTTAACATTCCTGTGGGAATTTATCTTTAATATATGAATGTGCAAAGTTCTACAACTATAAATGGAAACAAAATGAGGGTGAGGAAGAATGAGGGCATTTTTATAATCTTTGTTCTGAAAGATTGATGCGCTCCAAAATCTCCCTCAGAGGCCTTTTTCTTAGCCATGGAGTTAAATAAAATATTTACCTGAGGGGTATTCTGAGATGAGGGGAAAGCCAGCTGCTTGTTCCTCCATCTCAAGCCCTTGTCTTCTCTTCCTATACTGGGCCCTTGCTCACCCTAGTCATTCTTCAACACCTGTCCTTTCAGCTAAGATGTTGCTATCTTGTGTCCACCCCAGGGGCCTTTTATCTATGTCTTCTCATTTATGAACATGTAACTGATGGCATGATCCATACTCACTCGGTCACGTGCTCGCTGTATCTTTTCTCTGTCATGACTAAGGTTTTCCAACATCTCTTGGCCAATTTGCTCTATGGAAAAGAAAAGAAAACGTAAGGAATGGTAACAGGGTATATGCAGAGCCGACATACCCCCACCCCCAAAGTACCAGAATGATCATGGATATAGAAGCAAGATTAAAGCGGTGTGTCCTTACATACCAGATACATTTTAATTAATGTATTTGAAATATATAAACAGTATTTGATAAATTTACCTATCTTGAGGATGACTGGGTGCAATTAAAAAGCAGGCTGCAGCCATGATAGCATCAATGAGTTAATGGTGATGTGACTTTTCAAAGGCCACTCAAATAAATTCCCAGCAAAATGGAGAGCCCAGGTGTAGTGATTAATTACTTTCCACTGTGGAGTACATTCTTTGATTTTACACACTGAGAGTAACATGGGAGAGTCCTGTCCTTCTCTTATGGCATTGTTTACCTATGTAAGCCAATATATTCATTTACAACAGTTGTGATTTTAATGCATGTAATCCTCAATTTCTTCCCCTACTGCATTTAGTGGTAGTGAGACTGTCTCTTTGCCTCCACTCTCCTGGAAGCAAGAGCTCATTTCATGTGTTATTAGCTGCTGGAGATTCTTGAGTCAAACCAGGCAAGGAGCACTTTACCTTCCAAATGCTCAGACTACTACCCAGCACTTAGCTCAATTCATTAAAAGCCACGCTGTTGACTGAAATGAAGACTTCCCCGTCTCAATGATCTCACTTGCTTGTCACTTGGCAGTCTCTCCTCTGACTACAGCCATTTTATCAGACACGAAGTATGACCTGATCTTGCAAATACACAGCTACTTAGAATGATTTTTTTCAGTTCCATTCACCATCACCAGGAGGTGCCTTACTTACAAAAGAAGAACCTCAAACTGCCTTTGTCAGCATTCGCCACCATAAAAATGGTCACATGCATTGCTGTACATAGATCCCTACACTTTCTCAACTCTGAGCATGCCTTCCCAGCCCATGATTTTCCACATAAAGTATTTCTTCTTGGATGTATTTCAACTCTTTATCACAGACCTCCTAGTTTCTCCTTACGGTACAATTGTAAGACATACATGGTTTCCAGCAGACACATCACAAAAATAAAGACAGTGAATGAAGCCACCAAAGTTGAACATCTTTCATCCTGGTTTTGCATCAAAACTACTAGAAATACTCAACTTTGTCATACTGTTTCTACTGATTCTAGTTGCTTTAATCATTAAAATATAGCAATTATAATTAATTTATAACAAAAATCTATAATATGTATGATCACCACAAAGTCATTATTTCAGGAAAACACTATTCAATACTACTTCCTATCAAAATAGATCATATTATGATACATGATTTCAAACAAATGGAAAAGAGAATATTGATACTGTGTCTAACATCCCAATTAGTATTTATGGAAAGAATAAAGAACCGAAGAATGAGGTAGAGAGAAAAACGAAGTCCCAGCAAGGTTCAGACTGTTGTTCTTCCAAGGCCTGGAAGCACAGCCCCTGAGCAGGCAGTCCTGGATAGCAAATGCAAGAGCCTCAAGCCTGTCAGGTTTGCTAGGGAGAACACCACTCTGAATTGATCTGTAGTCCTCTACTCAAGGTATCAAGGGAATAAGAAGTCAAGAGTTGGGCTGTTCTTGGAGTCATAAGCCACACCCACAAACTCCTTATTTCTAGTAGGTGACTCAGCAGCACAAGTATTAATCCCATCTTGCAAGAGAGTAGATACTTGCAAAAATGTGGCCCTGGTCATCTTTGTTGGGAACAAAATCCTTCATTTCTTAGCCACTATCTTATATTTTAATACACTAATAAAGAAAATCCCAGGTAGATATATTAGAGATGATCAGTCTTATGGACAAAAATATATACAAAGAAAGTAATATTTGTATATCAAATAAAGCAAATTAGAGGAGATTGCTTTTAATACAATCCTTTGTCAGATAGCATTAGATATTTAGGGATTATTTAATTTAAAAATTCTAAGATGGTTAGTTTGACTTTTCTTGAATTATTTAAGTTAAAAACACTCATCAAAAACACCAGTAAAGCATTCAAGAGGGCTGGAGATATGGCTCCGTGGTTATAGTGCTACCTGTTCTTCCAGATGATCAGTCCCCAGCACTCACACTACAGCCTACAACTGCTTCTGTAACCCCAGTCCCAGATATCTGAGCCTACCAGGCACGCACATGGTGCAGAAACACATACAGACAAAACACCCACACACATAAAATAAAACTAAGAAATATTACCTGAAAAAAGGGAGTTCCGGGGCTAGAGAGATGGCTCAGCAGTTAAGAGCACTGGCTGCTCTTCCAGAGGTCCTGAGTTCAATTCCCAGCAACCGCATGGTGGCTCATAACTATCTATAGTGGGATCTGATGCCCTCTTTTAGCATGCAGGCATACATGCAGTTAGAGCACTCATATGCATAAAATAATTAAAAGAAAAAAGGAATTCAAGCTCACAGACTTGAAATAATGGCAAATGTGACATGTCATGTCTACAATTTTAATTCCTTAAATTTTCTTGTGGTCTTTGACAGGAATAGCTAGCATGCACCTATGATGCAGTTAGAGATGCACACTTTATAGTATCCTTGCTGACACTAAGCATCTTCCTGAGGTTAGGAAACAATGGGAAGCACAAAATAATGCTGATTTTTGCATGTTGCAGCTCTACATGTCAGTGTGACATGATGAATGAATTCCTGGAAGGAAGACTTCCTTCCTGTCCTTCCATTTTCTCCAGAGAGGTCCTGGGAATCATCCTGGGGATACAGCACTCAAACACATAAAATGAATTGTTTTTACAATTGCACAGAATCAATCATAGTGTCCACCCACAGCCCTTTTATTTATAGGGCACGCACTTGCAGAGGGTCTTTGGGTAACACTGCATCCCCTCTCCAGCCTTTTGCATTCTGTATACAATAGGCATTCAATACTTTCCTGTCTCCAAGTGAGTAGAACTAAGAAGGAAATATGTAACACAAATCTAGCAGGACACTTCCTGCAGGACCTGCCTGGCATCTCCAATGTAGATAAGATCTAGGCTGAGGAGTGCATATCTCGGAAAGCCTTTTCATTCGTAAAATAATATTTGACAAATTGTATGCACTCATCATGAGGTAAACACAAGTGAGTCTTGAAAAGAAATTGGACCTGTACTTTAGCAATGAATGGATTAAAATATTCCCTATGAAAAGTCAGATGTGACTGGAGCTTACATCATGTTACAAATATAGCCGAAGAAAAAGGTGCCTCCAATCTAATTCAGCACAAAATGTTCCATCTGATAAATTCAAAATATATATTTTTAAATTGAGCCATTATGCTAGGAGCAGAACGGCCCACTCTCCAGAAGGTACTGATTACTCCTCAGCATGACTGTACTTAACTTTCCCTTTACAACCTTTGTTAAGGATGTGGTTTCCACAAAATTATTTTTAAAAGTGAAGGACACCAGTTGAGTCTTCTTTAAATTGCCAAGAGGAGACAAGGTTATTTTCCCAACACTTGAAAATGCCATTAGCAACCCAGGAGCATGGGGAAGGCACCCACAGTGACTTGGCACTTGTCATCTGGACTGTGTCCTGGTGCACCCAGACTTAAGAGCTGCACTCGGTACTGAAGAATCTTTGGTGCTCCTGACACAGGGAAAGTAGTGTGCCACAAAGACAATTTTTCACCATCTCTCTTCATTTGAAACTCAAGACATGTGAGGGGCTTCTGCTTCCACTACGATGTAGAAAGTGCACAAAAGACCACTTATCCAGACTGCCTCTCACTGCCTATAGGCTTTAACACCCTTTCCAAAGTAAGGGAGAATTTCACTTTGGGTTAACTTTAAGGAAAACATTTCTGTGAGCCTTAGTTTCCTTCGAAGTAAAGTGAGGATCAGACTGGATGACCTGGCTCTAAAATATTAGGACACGACGGCTCTAGACACAAGGTAGAGCACGTAAGCAACAGTGTAAGAGCCAAGTCAGGGCTACTGATGCAGGATTCAGATGCATGCCTAGAGAAACAGCAAACTAGTAAATACACTTTAGGCTTGTGTATGCCTGTGTGTGTGCGTGTGCATGTGCGTGTGCGTGTGTGTATGCATATTTTAAGGGAATTACGTTTGAACATTCTCTCCACAGCAGCTGAGTGTATATTCTATTTTGCTTTAGGATGGTCACATCTATCATTAAGCAATTAAAAAATCATTAGTGTTACTTTTATCATAGTCATAGTACCAGAACCTCCCCTCAGTTACTGGTTTCCTGCAGATAATTAACAGATACTATTCCCAGGGCCCAGAGACATCAGTCAGAGGAGCTGTGCTCCCAATAACTATGCACTGGAATGAGCAGGTACTATGTAAATTGAGGTTGTTAAACAAAAGCAACAATGTTAATTACAGCTCCATTCAAAAATAAGAGTGAATGGGCTCTATTCTGTGAACCAAGACCAGGACAGCAGGAAGAACGCTCCTTCTCACAATTCAATAAAGAACATAAAAGGCAGGAGATGAGGGCAGAAAACCTGAATGGGAAGCTGTCAAAGCATTCCAAAGGCTCACATGTGGAATTCACCCAACGTGTGTTTACTTAGTGTGTTCAGTGTCATCCAGCTTCCCAGGGTGAATGAATCACTCATTCTAAAGACAAAAAGAGAGAAAACAACAAAACCCCAATAGAACAAAAAACCCTAAAGTGCTGCAAAAGTACTGACAATTGACTGCAAAGTAATTAGAAAGCCCTTTTAGAAATCATTATGGGCTGAGTCAATCACTTCCTGTACTCCACTGAACCAAGACCACATTTCTGCCACTGCTTATATCGTATTCTAACCATCTGCTCATTCAAGAAGTCACTGTCAGGCTGGCAAACATTTTCTTTTTAAATCAAATACCATTTTAAGCATTTTTCAATTGACTGGAAACAACAATGAATTAAAAAATAAACCTCTCTCTCTCTCAGTGTGTGTGTGTGTGTGTGTGTGTGTGTGTGTGTGTGTGTGTGCATATGTGTGAGTTTATCTGCATGAATGGGCATGCATGTCTGAGAGCAAGGATGCACAGAGGTCAGAGGACAACCTCTGGTAAAGGTTGTGAAAGGACCACCTTTTACTTCCTTTGAAACTTCCTTCTTTGCTACTGTGTCTGTCAGGCTAGCTGGCCCATGAGATTGAGGATTTTCCTATCTTGCCTCCCATCTCACTGCAGGAATGCTGGGATTACAGATGTACACAGCCATTCCTAGCTTGACATGGGTCCTAGAGATCCGAACTCAAGTCCACAAGTGAGTGATTTCCCCACTAAGCTGTTTCTCCCGGCCCCTCAATTTATTTTTTAATGGTAGACCTCATAGAAAATGACAGACATTCAGCTTCTTTGGAAACGTGAACTATCAGGCAATACGGAGTCTCCATGTTTACTGGCAGGCACGAGCCAGGACTGAGAAGGGGTGCCCTGACAGAGGAGCTGATCACGCCCCACTTACCACGTCCTCCTACCCCACCTCAGTCTTTCATGTTCCCTACCTGACTAGGAGGAATTGGAGAGTGTGTCTTGTGGCTTTAATGTTATTTCCATCGCACCCGGGAGCTCCTTTAGAGACAATGTCATGTCTTACTTCTCTCGGTGTATGTGGCAGACCTCAGAAGGCAGGCCAAGGCAGATGTTCAGGAAATATTTGTTTGTGAACTTGGAATATATCCAAGTTGTCTTTATCACACTTATAACAGAATCAAAGGTATTTTAGAAAAAAAAGTAGGTTTTAAAGCAACTGCAGAGATGAGCATAGGAGCAGCAGACGAGAGTGTGTGTGGTGGGGTGGAGATTACCCAGAGAACAGTGTTAATTACTGATAGGGCTGCAACCACGACACACATCTCTGACTGCTTGGGTCAGTGAGCTTTGCAGTTACAAATACGGGAAAAATTAAAAGTCCTCTATTCAAAATAGGTTACAGCGCGTGTGGAGCAAGGCAACTAACACAGACAACAGAAGCATTACCAGTGTTCAAGACAAGCCTTCACAACAGCTTCGGCAAGAGAAGGATGGGGCCAACTCCATCTAGGACTCCATCATTCCTATGAAAGAGTCCAGCATGCTACTGATAAATACTTTCTGTTTCCTGAAAATTATACAATGAACAGAAGAACATCCTGGAAGGATTGAATCCTACCTTAACTTTTTGAGGATCATCCCATGACCCTTCCATCGGGCCATTCATCATGGCAGGTGAAGGAGCAGGGCAGGGAGGGGAGCCGGCTCAGTAAGGAAGCACTTGTTCTGCAAACACGAGGATGTGTTGCAGTCTCCCAATACCAGTGTGAACAGCTATAGCCTGGTACTGGAACAGCACACACCTATTAGCCTAGTACTGGAGATCAGAGGAAAACGGAGAAGCTTAAGGCCTTGCTGCCAGCCAGTCTAGTTAAAATGACATGTTCCAGGTTCCGTGAGAAACCCTGTCTCAAAAACTAAGACAAACTGGGAAGTAATTGAGGAAGGCCATTTATACGGACCATCCACGTGTACCCATATGTATTGTAAGTATCTATCTGAGTACTTGTTGTCAGGCGTTCCAGCTGCAGGCCTAGAAGTGGACTGCTGGATTATGTGGGAGTTCAGTGTTCACCCCTCTGAGGAAGTGCAAATTTGCTTGCATAACAGCTATTCATTTTATGTGATGACCAGCAACACCCAGGAGCTCTAGTTTGTCTTGGGCCTTGGCATGGACTTGAGGGCATTCCCAGCTGAGGAGGACTGGCACTTTACTGTAGTCAGGGATGCTCCCACCTGAGAGCAGCCAAGCACCTTCTTATGTGATTAATGGCCATTTGTAGGTCTTTGGAGAAATGCACAGTAAAGTATTTGTCCATTTAAGAAGCTGTACCATCTTTTTATTCTTGAACAGTAAGAATTACTTATATATATTCTAGAGGTTAGACCCTTATCAAAATGTGACTTGTGAACACTTTCTCTCCTGCTGCTGACTTTTCACTTTGAGTTGTTTTTTGATATGCAAAAAATCTTTAAGTCAGACAAAGTCCGATTTGTCAATATTTCCTTTTGTTGTCTGTATTTTGGGGATCATATCTAAGAATTCACAGCTACCACCAGATTTCGAAGATTTCTAATTCTATATTCTTTTAAGAGTTTTATAGTTTATTCTTACACCTTATGTTTTGACCCATGTCGACTTTACATGGTATGGGGTAAGGGGCCACAGGTATATTTTTGATTATACAAAACATTTACACTCAACTGGAAGTTAACTTTTATAACAAATATTATGTAGCTAGACACAGATATGCATATATATATTCATAGTTATCATGCAAAATAATGAGTTACTAGTATTTTTAAAATAGAGCTTTTATTTTTTACTATAACTGGACAAAGAGATTTAGAAATTAAAATATGCACAGAAAGCAAGCAGATATTCAGACTGATGCAAGAGGAAGAAGCATGTGTGTACTAAAGAAATGGGAAAGAGTTATCAAGCCTGAAGAAATACAAGACAATGGATATAACAGACAATACATTTTATATATTAATGCTGCTGGATTCCAGCATTAAGAAACACAAAGCATTGACCTACTGGACGATAAGCATTGAGGAAATACCAGCTATAACATCGGTCAGACAGGAGAAGAAAAAACTAAAGAAGTGACAAGATGACATTAAAGGTGGCTTAGAAATTAGACAAATGACTAATGCTTGAAAATTACGGGGATAAGTCAGTTTCTTTAGTTTTCCACGAGGCACTATTTCTTCTGAGCACAAGGTCAACAAATACATACCATACAAGCTACCACTCCTTAATACTAAATGTCTGGCAGACAGCACCAATCAATCACAGTACCCTGAAACAAACTCCTTAAAATGCTCCAGACAACTGACTTCCATTGAGCACAGTTGTCTTCAGAGACTGCATCTATTTACTATCCTGGATCTGCAGCACCGGGTATCTTTTCTCAGCTGACAACAGGAACTGGGCAACTGCTAATTCTGTCAACTCTTTACTCCTTAGCTTCCAAGGAATGTCCTGTTCTTGGACTTTCTGCACCTACTTGCTTCAAAAGTCTGAGAAGGGTGAAGTTTGAAGGTCACAGTAAAGGGCCTCGTCTGGCACCATGCAGCAGACTCACCTGTGAGATGCTACAGAGTTACTCAGACTTTACTGTAGGCTGACTACATCAGGAATCCCTAGCAGTAGGTAACTTTTCATAAACCACATTAAATTCTTTACCATGGCCTACTGGCATCCATTTCTCATCAGTCTCTAGCTCAACATGTATGACTCTAATGCAGATATCTCTAAGTTTTGGTACTAAGAAGATTTTCTCAAGAAATTCAGAAACAGGCTGGAAGATGGCTTGGTCAGAAAAGTGCCTGCCACGCAGGCACCAGGACAAGTTCAGGTCTGCAGCATGCACGTGGAAGCAGGTGTGCAGTGTATGCCTTGTGACGCCATGCTGGTGCAGCTGCAAAGGTAGTCTATGGAGACGAGCAGGTCTCTAGAGCTCACTTCCCAGCCATCCTCTCCAGTCAGTGAGCTCTGGGTTCAGTGTCAACAGAGTGGAGGGCAACTGAGGAAGGTACCCAGATTTGATTATTGACCTTCAGTCTCAATACCATACTGGCAAGCACACACACACAGAGAGAGAGAGAGAGAGAGAGAGAGAGAGAGAGAGAGAGAGAGAGAGAGAGAGAGAGAGAGAGAGAGAGAGAGAGAGAGACTGAATAACACTACATGGCAGAACAGCCTTCTATTTTAGGCACTGAAAGTCTGGAAGGTTTTTGAGCGTTAGAAATTAATAAAATTCAGGCCAGCAAAATGGCTCAGTGGGTAAAGGCACTTGCTGCCAACCTGACACCCACATGGCAGGAGAAGAGAACTAACTCACACAAGCTGTCCTCTGATCTCTACTCACATGCATGGTACTCGAAGACTGCCTTAACTAGAAATTATTAACAAATTCAAGACAAAGGAAAGAGTGAAAAAGGGACAGTGACTTCATGGTCTATTTTGTGGAACTTAAAGGTCCCATGATCTCAGCATTATTTCTCAACTTCAGATGTCTGGATGACAGGATCTCTAAACTGAGCCCAGATTACTGTCCTCTCCACCCTAGTCCAGAATGAAAGAGACAGAGGAACCCAAGAGTCCCCTGTGACACTAAAGAAGGGCCAGGTAACCACACTGTTGGAGACTCTAGCTGGTCAGATAGCAACGGCTGCTGACTCCAGGTGATGCACACTAAGTACCTGCCACTCTGAGAACTTAAGTATCAGCCTGAACTCAGAGGGACCATCACAGCCACACAGGTGAGGCTCTTGGTAGAATCCTAGAGTTCGCTCTTGTGTTTTCTTAGCAAGCACTGAGACGGGGGGTTTCTAGAACCCAGAGCGAAAAAAAGTCATTATTGTTTCTAAATACAACAGAGAATTTATTAGACCTCATCAGCAAGGCTCTACAGAGAACTTATTGGCATAGTTGTAGGAAGAATTTTTAATTATATTTGAATAGGCTCCACTAAAATCAAGTCTTTTACTGAACTTCTACACAAAAGTCTGAACAAGTTGAGATGGGAATTTCTGTGGAGAGAGAAAAGGCATCCAGGTTTAAATAAGCCTTTGTGGGTAAAAATGAGTTCACTCATTCCATATATATGCAACAAATGTTTATTGCTGACAGGCTGCACACAAAACTCTGTGATGTCCACTTTGTTCTAGGTTAATTTTACTTAAGTTTTGATGGCTGTTTATTGTCTGCTTCATTTTATGTCATGGCACTGACTCTTCATAGTTTATAGGAAGGAGATTACTATTTACCTGTCATACAGACAGGGTCCTCAGAAGCTCAGAAAAGCTAAGTGATTTATCCAAGGTTGGCCGGTACTCCAAACCCTTGGCAGAGCCCTAAATGGATGGTTTGGGCCGGTGGCAACCACCATGCTTTCACTAGCCCACCGACAGCTAGCAGCACAGGCAGAATTCTGGCTTGGCAATTTGGGGCTGCCCTTTGCAAAACCAAGTAAGAAAACAGGAAGCTCAAGAAAGCCTGGACAATTCAACGCTATAAATCCAATGGACAGAGCACAAGGTAAGTGGAAAAAGCAGGCGAGCAAGGTGAGTTTTCTAAGCACACAGCCTCTCGCGCAGCTGCCCTCAGGCCCAGCCAGCTCATTTTTCTAACTTTCTCCTACCACCAGTGCAGAAGCCCCAGGCCTCTTTTTGGGATTTTGTGCACACTCAGAGACTGCTGACAGGAGAAACACAAGACTCTGAGGACAGAAGAGGGCTACTGCTGCACCATCTTGTGCAATGTTCATGGTGTCCGGGGGGTGTCAGGCTTTGATTTCACTGTTCTAAGTAAACACCACCCAGACACACTCTAACACCTTTACTTCTTGTTCACAGACTCGCTCTTTTTTTTCTCCCAGCCTAAGTAAAGACAGCTCAGCACTGTAGAATTCTTCACAGAAAGCTATTCCCAGTGTAATGTCGTATCCTGGTGATGACTTCCACACTGTAAGACACGGGATGCAGCTTTGTGGACAAAAACTTTTCTTGAGCGAAGCAGTGATGGATACACTTTTTTCTAATGGATCTTTCCCCCCCTTTGGTCAAGGGAGTTGTTGAGGAAGAGTCTGGCTACATAGCCCAGGGTGGCCTCAAACTCATGTCCTTCTGCACAAGTGCTAGGATCACAGGTGCTTATTTTAACTTTTTTCTTTCTTGGAGGGTCCATTCTTCAAAGAAAGACGACAAACTGCTGTTCAAAGCCCATGCATTTCCTCCATGTTAGTCAGCCTTCTGTGACTCTACTCCACACTGGAGATAACCCCTTACACGGAGAAAAGGTGTGATCTGTCACTATACTCCACACTGGAGATAACCCCTTACACAGAGAAAGGGTGTGATCTGTCACTATACTCCACACTGGAGATAACCCCTTACACGGAGAAAAGGTGTGATCTGTCACTATACTCCACACTGGAGATAACCCCTTACACGGAGAAAAGGTGTGATCTGTCACTATACTCCACACTGGAGATAATCCCTTACACAGAGAAAAGGTGTGATCTGTCACTATACTCCACACTGGAGATAATCCCTTACACGGAGAAAAGGTGTGATCTGTCACTATACTCCACACTGGAGATAACCCCTTACACAGAGAAAGGGTGTGATCTGTCACTATACTCCACACTGGAGATAACCCCTTACACGGAGAAAAGGTGTGATCTGTCACTATACTCCACACTGGAGATAACCCCTTACACGGAGAAAAGGTGTGATCTGTCACTATACTCCACACTGGAGATAATCCCTTACACAGAGAAAAGGTGTGATCTGTCACTATACTCCACACTGGAGATAACCCCTTACACGGAGAAAAGGTGTGATCTGTCACTATACTCCACACTGGAGATAATCCCTTACACGGAGAAAAGGTGTGATCTGTCACTATACTCCACACTGGAGATAACCCCTTACACAGAGAAAAGGTGTGATCTGTCACTATACTCCACACTGGAGATAACCCTTACACAGAGAAAAGGTGTGATCTGTCACTATACTCCACACTGGAGATAACCCCTTACACGGAGAAAAGGTGTGATCTGTCACTATACTCCACACTGGAGACAATCCCTCACACGGAGAAAAGGTGTGATCTGTCACTATACTCCACACTGGAGATAATCCTTACACGGAGAAAAGGTGTGATCTGTCACTATATTCCACACTGGAGATAACCCCTTACACGGAGAAAAGGTGTGATCTGTCACTATACTCCACACTGGAGATAACCCTTACACAGAGAAAAGGTGTGATCTGTCACTATACTCCACACTGGAGATAACCCCTTACACGGAGAAAAGGTGTGATCTGTCACTATACTCCACACTGGAGATAACCCCTTACACGGAGAAAAGGTGTGATCTGTCACTATATTCCACACTGGAGATAACCCCTTACACGGAGAAAAGGTGTGATCTGTCACTATACTCCACACTGGGATATCAGTGTACATAGTTAAAACCTCATCTCTAACCTGCCTAATAGTCACTCAAGCATCAAGGAGACTAGTGACAGAAATGCCCCATCTGACCTCCTGCAGCCCAGGACACAGCCCAGACCCCAGCTGAGAGTGGCAGGTCAGCCAGCCTCGAGTGCTGGCTCAGCCTTACAGCAGCAGTACCTAAAACTGTTCAGCACTAAGAAGAGGAACAATGACCTTATCACATAAAAAAAAAAGGACTGGAAAAGAGCCCCACTCAACCCATTGAAGCACTGCCATATGAACACATCAGAATCACAGGAATGTAAGAAATAGCATCTATGTATCTAATGTAAGTCAAATGTCAGTAAACAACAGTAAGCTATTTTAACATGAGAACTCTTCAGTGAGGAGACATGCTTCCTATAAAGGCAGATAACATTTCTGATTGCAGCCAAATTCATGGAGGCATGACTTGAAGAGGCCATAAAAAGTATGTAAGGTCTCTTCTAGGAGAGAGAGTGGGTCTTAGGGTCCTGCACCCACCAACATTTCCAGGGGGTTGATGAGCCTACAGCAGTCCCTAAACTAATAATATACAAGAAACAACACCATGGCCCACTTCAAATTATTGGTACCAGTTCAGTTCTGGGGCTGCCTCACCTTGAGAATCTAGACGATAGTAACACAGAATGGAAACTTCCTTTTTTTGTACAGACAGAATCTCAGGAAGCCAGTGAATGGCTCAGCAGCCTAGAGACTGGCTATGTGCAGCATTCTTTGAATACGAATTAGCAGCGGGTAATGGCAGCATATTTATGAGGCCTCTTGCCGGGTCCTTTCCTCCTGTGAATGCTGTATAATTCATTGCGTGCGCCCTGACCCCAGTGCGCTCCTGTTCTGACAAATCATACTTGATTAAGACAAATCTTTATTAGTTAGCTAGTCAACTTCCCCATTTATCACTGGCAAATCCCATTCTCCTCTTCAGGTGTAAGAAAAGTGACTGAAACCCTCACAAACAACAGCCAAATCACCTCGAACAGCTAAATAAGAATGATGTATTTCTCATAGACACTGAAAATAAACCTAAAGCTTCAGAGTCTTAGATGGCTAAACAAAGAATTCAGGAGGTATATAGTACACATACTGATAGACTCAAATCCCCTACACATCTCACCCAAGCCAAGACACTGTTAATTGTGTAATCTATGTCAGGATTTTTATCTCCTACTAAACTTATTTTAAAAGCAAAATGCTATGTTCTTAAACACTGTATTATAAAGCTGGAGGCTCGAAGCTCTGAAACAGTAAAGGTAAGAAGACTTCCCAGCATACAGAAAGTTTATGGTCCCTACCAAAAAAATAATAACCACCACCACAATCTCTAAAGAGTAGAACTGGATATGGTAGAACGAACTCAAGATTACTGTTGATCCTCTCGTAGGGTGGAAAATGTGTGTACTCTGAACGGTCTGCTACACTCTTGTGAATTTCAGTGTCATTCACCCTAAATGACGGCATGTTTGTGTAAGAGCTGATTCTCACTCGGGTATCTAGTGATCCCAGGACTGCCCTCAGACCCTAGCAAGGAAGCCATTGGTTACAAAGCCATACATCATGCCCCAGGACGGCCACTCAACATTGAAAACAGTGTCCTTCCAACAAGTTTCAGAAATTCTTTGGTCTCAGGAAGGTAAACTCGGTACAGCCCATTACCTTTCATTTCTCAGTGAGAGATGGAATGAAAATGTTCATGCCAGACATTCATTTCTCAAAATTTTACTCTTGTGCCTCATTCCAATGTAGGAGAAACATCACTTTTGGTTTTTTTTTTTTTTTCATGTTACCAAATGATTCCAGATATGTAACGGTGGTGTAATGCTGTGGGATGGTCTGTATGTCAAATTGCTCTGATTGGTCAATAAATAAAACACTAATTCGCCAGTGGCCAGGCAGGAAGTAGGTGGGACAGGGAGAGAGGAGAATTTTGGGAAGTGGAAGGCTGAGGTAGAGAGACACTGCAGCCGCCGCCATGACAAGCCGCATGTGAAGACACCGGTAAGCCACCAGCCACGTGGCAAGGTATAGATTTATGGAAATGGATTAATTTAAGCTATAAGAACAGTTAGCAAGAAGCCTGCCACGGCCATACAGTTTGTAAGCAATATAAGTCTCTGTGTTTACTTGGTTGGGTCTGAGCGGCTGTGGGACTGGTGGGTGACAAAGATTTGTCCTGACTGTAGGCAAGGCAGGAAAACTCTAGCTACAGTGTAATCTCAGAATCCCTTAAGAACAATCCAGAGACAATGTATCAATATTTCATAGTATTCCCATGTGAGCTCCTATATGTTTCACATTGTTAATAAACAAACCTATTTATTACCCACTTTTGCTCCTGATATCATTAACGAAATACCGGTTACACTACATGGCACAGATACAGTATTTTACCTTGTTGATGCTCTTATGTGTTACATGGGAAGCATCACTCAAAACATTTTCCATGTGGGGGCTGTCTTCTGTTTGCCAAAACTTCCCACTTAGACAATGTGGATACATCTTGAGAACTGAGGGCCGAGCTTGGTAGGAGAAACTTCCACAGAACACCCACTGCAGTAGGGAACAGTGTGTTGATGGTTTAGAAGCAGACAGGCTCTGACTGGATCCAGGGCTCAGAAGAGATCACATCTGAACACACCTCCCCTGCCTTACAGGTCTTTCATCAGAATCTTAAAACAGTGAACAACTATTCCAAAAGTGCAAATTGCCGTGGTCTTTTTGGAAAACTTTTCCTTTAGTTGGAGGGTAGGCTGGAGAGTTATCCTCTTTATGATGTGTCCACAGAAATAAGGGGAATGTTTTGAAATTGCTTTTAATCTATTCCATAGATTCACTACTCATTTATATTTATTTATTTATTCATTTAGAAAAGTTGGTAAGAATAAATTCTTCTAGAAAGGCTAAACTACTTGCCCATGGAAGCCAAATTTAGGTGATAGGTAAGGTTAGAAATCCAAGACAACAGAACATTTTTTAGAGCCAACACCGTGGCAGGCTTTGTGAGGACGCTAAGAAGGACCAAGCAAGGCCCAAGAACTTAGCAGCTCACAAGCAAATGGGACGGAGTGACATGAAACCTATCATTAAAACAACGTGTAAAACAAGCTACAAGTGGTCTGTGGGAGCGCGTGTCAAATGTGTTGGATCAGCCAACATAATGGTCTTCTCCATAGATTCCTTCAGCATCGTTGTCTTCAGAATCCATGTCTTAACTCCCTCTCCAGCTTAGCTTCTTGCCACATGAAGCTAATAGACTGACAATGATGTTGACATCTTTTGATATTACTTAAAATCTCAGTGTGATTTATACTCCTCACCGTCCCCCAAAAGGAAGGAACCAAGAAAACAATGCTCCTTCTTTCTTTTGAGAATCTATATCACACTGACCTGAAAGTATAACATGTGATGGGTATTTGGATAATATACAGGAGAGGTTACATTTCTAGCAAAATTTGTCAGTACAGAAGTCAAAAGGCATTTGGGACATACCTATTGAGCGAGACACAAGCCAAAATGAATGATAAGGATGATAAGATATTCTCCAGTTTTGGAGGTCAATCCCTAAAAATGTCTTTTTATACTTTTATCTATCTATCTATCTATCTATCTATCTATCTATCTATCTATCTATCTATCTATCTATCTATCTATCTATCTATCATTGTTTTTGTGTGGTTACATTGTCACCGTGTAACTACTGTGACTACTTCTTACCAGAGACTATACATGGCCCTGGGGCATGGCTTCCAAACAGTCTGATCATTTTGCAATGGTGGGTGAAATCCCGAGGCCAGCTTCTACCAGAGCATGGTCTAGACTCACCGTGTTAGTGAGGCTATCTGAAGCTTGCTGGAGATACCAGCTATGTGGCCGTGCATGCCCTATAATGAGGACGGGGTTGAAACAGGTGGCAGGGAGGGAAGGAATGCACTTTTCCCTCACAGCTCACTTATGTATGGCCTTACTGAATTCTGGGAACAAGTTAAGCAGTGTATCTACTTAGGTATGGTAAACTGATCCCCCATTCACTGAAAAAACTATTAACTGAGTGCTTATTACGAAGCAGGCATGGGAATAGAAACCAAACATGACATCAGGTGATGACCTGTGTGCTAATAGGCAAACAATGATTCTTTGAAAAGTGGAGGTTAAGAACATTTATTGAATACTTTGAGGTCATTTTCTTATGAATGCATTATTAACAGAACAGGTTCACGGGAGTGTACACGAATGCATACATTCCTATGAAGACCAACAAATGTAAATGACTATAGTGTTTTGTTGTTCCACTAAATGAGAGGGAAACAAAACTATTCCTTAGTAGAGTATAATTTTGTCATTGTACCAGTATAATCTGATATTCTATTGCAAACACTTAGTAGAGAAACCTAATTCTGCTGCAAATTTTCAGAATGTGTTAAAATTGATGTCAATGTCTCAGTAATTTCGCAGTTTAAAAAACAGTTAGAATGTAATGACTACACTCCACTTGATTAAAGCATTTACAGCTCTAATCAAAAACTGACAGCAAGATCAAAGATGTTAACTTAAATCTCTCCTCTAATTATGTTTAAAATGCCACACCTCAGGCCTGTCTCTCCTCTTCTTTTTCAAACCAAATTCTGCTTAAGAAAGATCTAACACTTCTTAACAGTTCATTATCCAATAAAACTATTCAAAGCTTAAAAGCAATCTACACAATTAGTCAGGACCTCAGGGAGTCCACCGGTAGTCTTTATTACAGGACTTCATATTAAAACACCTTAATTATATTTGTCAAATGGATTTCATTAAAACCCATCGTCACTTTAATTTTCATATTTTGACAGTGCTGGCATAGGCATTATTACCACCTGCCAGGCTAGGAACTACAACAAAATTGTCAAATTCCTTCAAATCCTAAGCAGTTTCTTTTGTACCTGACTGATGGTTTTCCCTGTGTGGGGGAAGCTGTTGCAATTAGGAAAATTAAAATTTTCCTATGTAAATTCCACTCAGAACACACACACACACACACACACACACACACACACACACACACACACACAATCTATGTATGTTTCTTGCGGTGCCGGGTTGCCAGTGTGCTCTGCAGAGGATGATGCACACACTTTGCCGTTGTGCATCTGAATAGCAAAGCCGAGACATCAAACAGAATGTACTATGATTCAATCACATCACAACCATCAGGACTTGAAAGCCAGGACATTTTTTTTTTTTTACTTCCTATTCATTATGCTGCCATATTTCATAAGATATACGGTGTTCCTGGCCATTCACTTGAGATTCAATTGTATTTTCATTTGCCACCACGACTTACACTATTGAAACAGCAAATGGGAAAGAAAAAGTGCATGCATCCTTCTCTTTCCAGCTATGCCGTGTTTCATGTCAACAGAGATGCAATGTTTGCAGGCATTTTCCTTATTCAGCTGGTTATGCAACTTTAGGAAGATGGAGGTATGCACAATAACATGCAAAGCATTTCTGTGCTTTTCTGTGGATTTTCTAAGTTTTTGGTAGCATATGAAACACTGAAAGAGAATTTCATAATAATCTGTTTTTCAAAATTTCTATGTTTTTCAAGTATTAAACATAGAACAAGCACAGCAAAAAAAAAAAAAAAAGATAAAAAACAAAACAAAACAAACCTAACAGACTTGTAAGATATAACAAAGGAGCTGGACTTCTGGCTTATATCAACACACTTCTGGGCTTGGTGCAATGGTCTCTCGAGTAATAATCACCTTGCTTTATGAATACTTTAAGTCATAGTAAATGGTCTTGGATTATTTTGAGTGGATCTGGAATTTTAAAGATTTACTTACAAATTCAGAAGACATTAAAAAATCATAAATGATCACTGATTTATGTGCCTCAAAATTTAATATCAATGAAATAAAAAACATGCTCTAAGAATTAGGTGTACAGAAAAATGCATTTAAATACAGCTCCACTGCTGCTGCCTGGAAGCCTTCCATGATCAACTTTGATGGCAATGCTTCACCCTCCTTTGGCCTCAAGTCGATTCATTGCCTGGGCCACTGTTGTGGCCCATATCTTCAGGTGTGTGTTTTCTCCTTTTTCTCTATACACAGAGCCTAGCAGAGTGCCTAGTCCTGTATGCACAGTGCCTGTCGTCTGGGCTTCTGGCTGTGTTCCCTAACCTCTCCATAGTAGGGGATGTCTTATTAGTCTTCTTCCACATGCTGCTTCATAAACGGTAGGCATTTGAAGCACATGCATGTATATGGCATGTTTGAGTGTGTATATATACCTGAAGACATGAAATTCTATGGATATAAAATAAAAATCCATGAATCAAAGAATGTAAAAATCATCAATTCTTTAAATTTTTAAATAAAATGTTACTACAATCTACTTTTGAGTATATATATACACACACACACACACACACACACACACACACACATATGTGTGTGTGTGTGTGTGTGTGTGTGTGTGTGTGTGTGTGTGTATACATGTGTTCGTATGCATGTAAGTATACCTGCAGAGGCCGGAGGTCAATATTAGGGGGTTTTTCAATTGCTCTCCATTTTACTTTTTGAGACAGTTGCTTTCAATTAACTTGGATCTCACCAACTGGCCACACTGGCTAGCTGATAAATACCAGGGATCATCTCAGCTGCACTTCCCAAGTGGGTATTGGACATGTGCCCAGCTTTTACATGAGTTCTGGGGCTCTGACTTAGTCCTCACGCTCTGTAGCAAGCACTGTACTGCTGAGCCATCCCCCAGGCCCATAGACACTGCTATACCCTCAAAACAAATCCTTCACATTTGTCCCACCCTTCCATGGTTAGCCCTTTAGCAATTCTGCCTTGGATGGCTCACTAACGGAAGGGATGGAGTGGACACAACAGAGGAATAATTCAAACTCTGTCCAGGAAGTGCCTCGGATGACAGAAAGCACCTTCTATTGCAACCAGTCAATGATTTATTTGAAGATATTATTAATAATAACAGAACACATGGATTTTTCCCATTACAGGGAAAAAAAGAAAAAAAGACTATTTTTGAAATGTTCCTAGATCATTTTGAAAATGAGGCCAGGTGCAATGTCCATTGGAAGACCTGAAGCTTATTTGATAGAAATAGAGGCCTACAGAGGCCTGCTCACATAAAAAGCACTAGGCACATACAAGCTCATGAATCCTGCAACAATGTTAACTTGGTGCTCCAAGCCCAGTTTGGGCAATGCTGAGAATTCTTCTGCATTAGTATGGTGTACTATGTCAGATTTTGCTCGGTGGTGCCCTGGTTCTGAAGACACCCAGCTCCTATATCTGTGTGCAAGAGCAGGAGCTAACTGCATACTCAACACGGTGTGCACAACAGATAAACAGGCACTGTGGACGAGAAAAGTGTAGTCTGTAGAACCAGGCACCTCGGGCAGCATAGAGGACAGCACGTCTGGCTCACCAGTGCTTCACCACACCCAAGTGACTAGGGACAGGAAGGAGTCTGGAGGGATGGCAGGAGCAGATGATGGATACAGAAAAACCACTTACGAGTGTTATTTGTAAGGTGGGGGCTTGGCAGTGAGGCTAGGACCATCATCAGTAGCTTCTGGGAATTTCTTTTGCATGTCTGTGAGAGCGAGCATGCTTGTGCAGATGTTTACAGGTATATATGTGTATTTGTAGAGGCCAGAGGTCAATCTCTAATATTGTTTCTCAGGTACCGTCCATCTTGTTTTCTGAGACAGGCTCTCTCATTGGCTTGGAGCTTGCCCAGTAGGCTAGGCTTGCTGGGCAGAAAGTCCTAGGGCTCAACCTGTGTTAGCATTCCCAGAGCTGGGATCACAAAAGCATGCCACCCTGCTTGGTTGAAAAACAAAAACAAAAACCCTCTATTTTTATTTATTCTTTGAGAATTTCATATATGTATATAATATGTTTTGATAAGACACACCACATCCTCCAACTCCTTCAAACCTTCCCATATGTCCCTCTCATTTCATGTCTTCTTCTTTCCTTTACACTTCCTCTTCCTCTTCCTCACTGATAACCAACTAAGTACAAATCAGTGCTGCACAGGCGAGGGCCACCTACTGGAGTGTGGGCCACTAACCAGGGGCCACACCACAGAGGAGAACTAACTTTACCACTGGGGCCTTCAACTATTAATAAACAGCTCCTCGGGTAAGACTGGGGCTTTGTGAGCCCAGTGGCCCATGACCTCGGCACCCAAAGGTTCTTGGCCAGGCTTAGAGTACCAGACATGAATTCCATCTTGTGGAGTGAGCTTAAATCCAACGAGAAAGTAGTTTTTTATTCCCATAACATTTGTGACACTATTGTACCAGGCTGTTGATGACTTTTCTACCCCCAGCAACCTGTGTAACAGCTTCAGGTACTATGAAAGACAGCAGTCAGGGAAGAGGCTTCCTGGGTAGTATTAGCTTGATTTCTCCATGTCCTGTGACCCAAGTGTGTGGCATCTTCAGCGAAGGGGTCTTACCAATAGGTTTTTGTGGCAACCAAGAGAAATGGCAATAGTCTGTATGGTTTTGGGGTGTTTAAGGGATCCCCTAGCCAACAACTTGAATGAACGTGTCCCACACCTGGTATAGACACAAGCTTTTTTAAACAAGGGTTCTAGGGTCCAGGTTTTCACAGTTAAACAGCAAGCCTTTTACTTACCTCGCTGTCTCCCCAGCCTACTGGTGGGAATTTCTGCTTGGGACCATGCTGCTTCTGTTCCTTAGGTCACCTGTCCTCTGGAGATCATACTCTCATGCAAATCTTCCCTACGTCCTTTTCTCTGGCCTCTGCAGTCCTTCTAGATGCCCCAGTTTTGGAAACATGGTGACATTTTCAACCTTTCTACAGCAAATAAGGAGAGTGGCTGTTCTGATTTGTTTCTCTTAGCATCAAGCTTGGCGTTGGCGGAACGGAGAACTGGGTGGTGATGGGAGAAATATGGGATCACAGGAGCCTGCAGGACTGAAGGGAGTTGCAACGGCTTTCGGCGTTCGAAGCACATGATCAGAGAAAAAGCCTGAAGTGCCCAACTGACAGCTAGCTCTGCAAGGCTGTTCAGATACTGCTTGCCCAACAGGAGGGAAGCTGTGGCTTCTGTGGCTCCCCAGGCCCCTCTAGAATGATTGCCCTGGAAAAAAAGATTGCTTTTCTATACTGGTCTAGAGAGAGAGCTAGCCCTGCACACCGAGTGAGACTATGCCCGATTCACTGTCAGCCAGGACAGAGAGCTAGCCCTGCACACCGAGTGACATGGACGATAACCCAGGACATCTGTCAGCATCTTTCTAGACCCCAGACTGTGAAGGACTCCAAGATGTTTTGCATTCAGACCATCCCCAGGGTTGCTGCTCTCTCCTCCACAAGAGATTACTGACTCACTTTGCATAAAACGATAGCTAATTCAGTAGTTGCCCAGTGGTGATAGGGTGATACTAAAATGCTTTAGCTATTTGTTTCTCTGGGAATCAGCACTGGGCCTTTACCACAGTATGCATCTATACAGCCTCAGTTACTAACCAAATCATTTACAAAGTGGAGCTGCCCAACCCTCTGAAATATTTATCTAGAGGAGCTGGTGGGTTTTTTATTGTTTGTTTCTTACTTGGAGTGCCAAGAACCCCATTACCCACCTCCAGGCTCTGCAAAGCCTGGTCTTCTGTAGCACGAATCTTAAAAGGTCTTATTAATAAAAACAAACCCGGAGCCAGGTATTGGGGTGAATGCTAGAAGATCAGAGAAACAGAACAAGCCACAGCCAACCTCACCTTGCCAATTCCTCAGCTGATCTTGTTTCCTCAAACGGAAAGCTTCTGAGTCCTCACCTCAGCTGAACTGCTGCTCAAAAGCCTAAAATCTTAAAAAGCTAAAGTTCCTGGTCCTCATGCCCTATATACCTTTCTGCTTCCTGCCATCACTTCCTGAGACTAAAGGTATGTGTTACCATGCCTGGCTGTTTCCAGTGTGGCTTTGAACTCAGAGATCCAGACGGATCTCTGTCTCTGGAATGCTAGAATTAAAGGTGTGAGTGCCATCATTTTTTGGCCTCTGTATCTAGTGGCTGTTCTGTTCTCTGACCCCAGATAAATTTATTAGGGCGCACAATATATTGGGGACACAATATCGCCACAGTCCCCAGATGTGGGTCTACTCATTCTCCATCAGAAGTAGGAGACAGGCAAGGAGAGGATGGGAAAGCTTTAGGCAAAATAAGACTTTGGTCAGGTTCAGAGTGATTGCTGATTATTTTCTTCAACTCTCACATTGCATTCCTGAGACAGAGAAGATTTTCTGCTTCTTAGGTAGACAGTATTTTTTTTTTTTTTTTTTTTTGGTTTTTCAAGACAGGGTTTCTCTGTGTAGCTTTGCGCCTTTTCCTGGAACTCACTTGGTAGCCCAGGCTGGCCTCGAACTCACAGAGATCCGCCTGGCTCTGCTTCCCGAGTGCTGGGATTAAAGGCGTGCGCCACCACCGCCCGGCGGTAGACAGTATTTTAATGACTGATAGATATTGCTGCTTACAAAACATCCTAATGTGGCTTCAGCACCTCTGCTGTAGTGTTTATGCAGATATACTTTATACTTTAATATCCTGATTGTGTGTGTGTGTGTGTGTGTGTGTGTGTGTGTGTGTCTGTTGCTAGGGGTCCAACCAAATACTCTGTCACTCAGCTCCATCTGTTGAATTTTGGAATAAGCACTCAAAAATAAACTGCTCAGGAGATATTCTCATAGTCTGTGAACTTCAATTTTGGCTAAGAAAAATAATTTCATCTTTTAATTTTAACTTCAAGAGGCCCTTGGGTCATTACTTTTCAAAGTCTCCAGCAGATGGTGGAAAGCAATGATTGGTCCTAATTGCCTGGCGAAGAAAAGCTACAAAAGGAGTTGAATTGCTGCTTTTCTACTGCTATGAGTCAGAGCATTGTGAAATGCTATTGTGTCTCCTGGTCTACGTTTTAGTCTTCAAAGCAGACAACTAACATGAGCCACCCTGGGACTAGGGAGGACATGGGGGCCCCAGGTGACACTTTTTCAGACTCCCATATTTCATGTACTCCTTTTCAATGACAGCAAGTGTCTTCTATGCGACACAGGGTCCGTGTGGGAGGAAGCAAAGAAGGAGGAAGCGAGTCGGCTGGTTTAGGTTGCTTCGGGCTCGTAGACTGGAAGCATTGGCATGGCCGGCTCTTGTTCTTCACTCACTCAGTGGCAGGGTAGCTTCTGGCAAACTCACTGCGAAACTTCACCAGGGCCTCAGTCAGGAAACTTCTGGATCTGAGGTGAACTGCTGGGGGATGAGGCTCACCGAGGAGTGGAGACAAACACCCTCAAAGCCTGCAACCTGGAAGAGCTGGAAGTCAATACTGCTACAGAATACTTAGAGTTTCCTAAGAGATCCACCAGAAAGAATAAACACTGGAAAAATCAAAGGCTCCAGTAAGTCTAAAAGCTCACTAGTTAAGTAATATTTGCTTTTTTCTATTTTGTCAACTTTGATTATACATTTTATACTGTCAGTAAAATTTGGTAATAAAAAGAGAAAGCCTTAATTGAAATGCTTGTAAAATTCTCTTACTCAGAGAGTTTGTGTGCACTGATTAATTAAGAGACTTTCACAGTTTTCATATTGATTGCCTTTGTGTTTCTGAACTTCTGTCTGTTGCTCAGTACAGAGTAAGAGTAAGAAATCAAGGATGTAACAAGATGTGCGATTTCTCACACAGGCGTCCACTTTGAAAAACAAGGCTTTCCCCTCCCTCCTGGACCATTTCTCTGTTCTCTCATGCTGGCTGGAAGAAATAGGCTCTTCCATGCTAATTTTTTTTCTCAATGTCCTAATTTCACTAAATATTTCTACAAGATAAAATCTGTCATGATTGCAATTTGTATTTATTTTAGTAAACTGTTTAAAAAAAGGAAGAAGTAGTGAAATCCAGCCAATTTGCTCTTAGATCGAAGGAGAAGCTAATATTTCTATTTTAGATCTCTGTTGAAGGAAACAGATCTTCTTCCTACATGTGGATGCTGCAGCGTAACACCTTAACACTAGGATTTTTTCCTAATGACTCCGAGAAAGAAGGTTTGAGGGCTGGGAGCTCAACCCACCTACGAATCAAGTCATCTTTCTCCACGGCGTCACTAGAAAAGGTTTCATGGGTTTTTATGTAACAAATTACATTGTAATGAAAATACAATAGGGCTTTGGGTTTTTAATTAGCCTTTCTCGTCTCATTCTGCAGTTAGTATGTTACTTCAAGCGAAAATAACTAAAATCTGGAGTGTTTCTACAAGTTGGGTAATTTTTAGGATGTCATTAAAGAGATAAACTCACATATTCTCTACTTTGTTTAGGAATTTCCCTGTACCAAGACAAGATCTGCCTCTCTTCTTTTGAGCATTTCAGCACATTTGTCCAGCATTATTTTTTCATTCTCTTTTATCCCCGGGGCTCTCAATGTTTAAATAGCTCCCTCCCACGTAAAGCTTTGCACCGATATCGATCAGCCTAGGCTAGAAGCTACTATGAGGCATTTTCAATAATCAGCCCAGCTGTTCAGAGAGTTGCCTGAATAAAACCCTTAGGTAAATAGCACAATGCTCTGAGAATGCTTTGCCAGCAATCAGACCTTCTCGGCAACCAAGGATTGCTGCTAATGCTTCGCCAAACAAAGGACTAATTCTGACTTCAACAATGAAGGCTACAGGGTAATTCAAATAAATCCCATCTTTGATTCACATATGTACAGACCATGAAGGGTCCTTCCCCCAAACATGCTTGCATAGCTGATTAATTCCAAAGCATTATGTGTCAAGTAAACTGTTTTTACAGAGCTCAAAAAACAAGTCCATGCAAGGTGTTTGCAGTGTTACCATTTTACCATTTACTTCTTATTCTTCACCTTCAGATTTACATCTGTTTACTTGGATCTTTGAGTCAACTATATTATGTACCTTTCTGTAATATGTGCCACACAGCACAGAAATAAAGGAGCAGGTGTACAGTTATAATTTTACCTACCGTACGTTTAATTTCATTTCTCCTGACAAGCCAGATGCTAAGAAACGAGACTCCTATGGAAAGTCCTAATCATGATTTCTTACTGCTATATGGAAGTCTAGAAAGAAGTACCAAAAATCTGACACAGCACAAAGGACAAGGGAAAAGCTGAGGACCATCCCCTTGCAGAGTGGCCCCTCGTGTCCACACCCTTGAGGAGGAGTATGAACACACACACACACACACACACACACACACACACACACACACACACACACAAACAAACAGCACCCAAAGAGATGAGTCTGAAGACATCTTCTGATGCTTTTGGAGCAAAAAAGTAAAACCAAATAAAAGTAGGCACAAACAATTTCAAATGTTCTCAGAGGAAGTGCTGAAAAGGCTTCCAGGTCATTTTTAACACTGAACACATCTTCTGGTCAAAGTTAACCTGTAACATGACATGTGAAACTTCTGAGAAATTAAGAAAGCTAATTTGTTTCATGTGGTGATATATTCTGTACCCTAATAAACTTATCTGAGGATCAGAGGACAGAGCCAGCCATTAGATTAGACATAGAGGCCAGATAGTAGTGGTACACACCCTTAATCCTATCATCTGGGAGGCAGAGATTCATCTAGATCTCTAAATTCAAGGCCACACTGGAAACAGAGCCAGACAGTGGTGGCACACACCTTTAATCCCAGGAAGTACGATGGCAGGACACAGAAAGGTAAATAAAGCGTGAGGAAACAGGATCTCGCTCTCTTGAGGCTGAGGATTTGAGAGGTAAGAACATGGCTGGCTTGTTCTGTTTCTCTGATCTTTCAGCTTTCACCCCAATATCTGGCTCCAGGTTTTTTTTTTTTTTTTTTAATTAATTAGACCTTTTAAGATTCAGATTACAGTTTCATCCCATTTATTATGTAATTTATCATGAATTCTATATCCACAAAAATAAATCTGAATAAACCTTTCCTGTCTTCCTATTATTCATTCAATCATTCATTTATTTATTGACAGAGACTAGCTTAGACTAGTCTCAAACTAATATCCTCCTGCCTCAGCCTTCTTAGTGATATGTACCACCAAGTCTGGAATCATTTTATTAATTTTGCTTTGAATATTGATTGGTTGCTTTTCCCCTTTAGTTTGAGATAAAAGAATAGGCTCTAGCATTTAGTTTGGGGTAAATCCTGTATGTAGCAATGAACCAAAGAACAAGAGGCGATCTATGACAGATTCTGTAATGTATTTAGTAGATAGGATGCCCCTAACCTGCCTTCAACACACTGCTCAGAGACAGAAGCAAACAAAAACAATTATGATAGTTATAGATAACAATATTAATCACAATTTGTACACTTATATAAATTTTTGGCATTAAAATAGCAAATGCATGAGTTTGTTCAGTATTCTTGTTCTGCAAAACCCTCCCAGACACAAAGCATCATCATTCTACAGAGGGAAACATCGTGAAGAGTGCTTGGCTTTGATGCGGACAACCATCCATGTGCAAAGGAATCTATGCCGAGGCTGCTGGGAGAGACAGACCTCTGCCCTGCAGATCTTTCTTCACTGAGGGCGTCACCACCTTACCTCAACCTGTGGGGTGTCTGAACGCCACTAGCCATCTCTGTTCTCACCATGTGTTTCTTCCTACATTTTCCTGGTTTTCTTTGAGAGCCTCATTCACTGTTTTGGTTTTAATATCATCACACTTCTATACTTGAGCCATTAACCTAGGCCAAGTGTTGCCCCCTGGTCTCAGCAGCACCTTAAAGTCAGCAGGGTATCAAATGCAAACCCAATGAAGAGGTCTCCTGGATGCTGGGTGGTGGTGGCAGACGCCTTTAATCCCAGCACTCGGGAGGCAGAGGCAGGCGGATCTCTGTGAGTTCAAGGCCAGCCTGGGCTACAGAGTGAGTTCCAGGAAAGGTGCAAAGCTACACAGAGAAACCCTGTCTTGAAAAAAAACCAATAATAATAATAATAATAATAATAACAATAATAATAATAATAGGTCTCCTGGGATGGGCACATAACAATTTGTTTTGAGTCTTCCTTTATTCTGTTTCTTATTTTGGATCAGTCATCAAATGTTCTCAAATGTGCTTTGAAATTAGTGGTGATGTACAGACCAGTGGAATTATCTCTCTGCCTTTACAGCTATGGCTACATCTTTATCACATAATCTTCCTAGAACAGTGCCCTGGTCATTCTTACCAGAGAAAGATTTACCTGTAAGCTAGCATTTACAAGTGTCTAGAATTTGCTTTTACATAGTCCCGTAGGCTCTCCACCACCCCTCACCCCCTAACCCCCCTGACAATCTTCCTTGGCATCTACATTGGATTAGAATCCAATTCAGCATTTTTCAACTTTTTTGTCTATGGATGTTTTGGGCTCAATACGTTTTACAGTTCGTGCAGAAGACTCTGGTTTGCGCACAGAGGGACAGTCATCAGTATTCCTGGACCCTAAACAAATGTCAGTAGCAAACTCTTCTCTACTAGATGTGATAACTCTCCAAAGTATCCAGATACTACCACCCATCTCCTGGGGAATAGGGCTCAGTTCTGAAAGAGAATTTTCTGGTCATATTGAATTTAGCTATCTCTGAGCCTGTCTCTGCCTACGAGACTTTCTGCAAAAAGCACTAACGGTCTACCACTTCATGAGTCTACTCACTGTTGAGTTCAGATAAAATGTCATGTCTGCCACAGATTCCTTCAAGTATGCCACTCACAAAATGACTCCTCTCTTCTTGTGTCCCCTCCTCTCCTCTCTCGAAGAGTGAACCTAGGACCTCCTATATTTCAGACAAGCATTGGACCAATGGACTTCATCTTTCCCCTGAATCTTCTAAGCATTCTATCGTATTTAATAAGATCATGTATACCAACCAAAGTGCAAGCTGCTTGAAAGTAGAAACTGTGCCCCCCTTTTCCTCTAAAAATATTAAAAATTTGTATGCATGTATCCATGAGTGTTGGCCACCTGTGTGTGGTTACCTCCAGAGGTCAGAAGAGGGTATCAGATTCTGTGGAGCTGGAGTAATGAACTGCTATCAACCAAACAATATGAGTGCTGGGAACTGAAGCCAGGTCCCCTGAAAGAGCAGTCACCACTCTCCAGTTGCTAAGCCATCTCTCCAGGGACAGCCTTCTTTATTCATGCAGAGTGATTAGCCTGTGCATACCAGGAAGGCAGGTACTTCCGGCCCCATGTTTCCGGCCCCAAATGACAAGAAGCCAGAAGCTAGCAAGTGTCCTTAAGACATGCCTAGACTTAGCTTCATCTGTGCTGATGTTTCTCAGCTTGCCTATTTGAAAGGCGAAGGATGACCAGAACAAATTGTGACCATGCAATCTAGGGTTCACTCGCATAAACAAGCAGTTAGACTGTGAAGGAGACAATGGGCAGGGACTGAGTTGATGGCAACTTAATGAAAAGTAGACAAAGCAGCATTAGAAGGCTTCAGTGCCTTTTGGAACATGGCAGGGATATAAAAAAGTCCTAAGAAAGTTTGTAATAAAGAAAAAGAATGTGGAAGAGTGAGAGTCAAAAAAGATAATTACACAGAAGGTTTTAAACAGCTCGCCTATTGGAGATGTTGAGTGATGAAGACAAACGGCTTGCCAAACTACCTGGTCACAAGGACATAAATCTGAAAAAAAAGTGGTGGATTCTCCATACATATTTAATTTAAAAAATCATGGTGTGTGTGGGGGGGGGTGTAGGAGGAGGAGAGAGAAAGACAGAGAGAGAGAGAGACAGAGACAGACACAGAGACAGAGAAGAGAGTTAGCAGGCTGGGGATGGTAAGATGTTGATAATCTTGGAGAGAAAGAAAGCATCTGTATTATCAAATGGCTTGAGACTTGAGGCACAATCCAAAGTGAGAACTGGACAGCACAGCACACTGTAGTCAGCCCCAGAGGAGGGGGTGCCTTCAGGGCAACACACACCGCTGCTACAACACTGACCAAAAAATGGACAATCAGTATCTCAAAAGAGATGAGTCACCCAGAGGGTCTCTGTAGGACTAGTCTAGTCTCTCGGCCTTGAACCGAAGTGGTCTTGCCGCAGGCAAGGAAAATGTTGCTGCTCCACCAGTCGATTGCAGTACACAGGCCACAGAAGCCTTCTCTCCCCAACAGAGAGAGGCGAGGAGAGATGAAGGCTGAGCAGGGAGAGCAAAGGCCCCAGCACAATTGCTTAAGTGGACAAACTTGCATTAATTACCTCCAACAGACAGGGAAGAAAGCCCCATCAGTCTGGAAAAAAAGAACGTACCACCAAAAAGGGAAGTCTGACTGGGAGAACGACATTTTTTATTTCTGAGTTAACTGTGATTTGTTTTTCTTTTGCTAATTGATGGTATATTCTGGAGACAGTCTGAGCACTTTTTTTCCTTTTGAATTTCTAGCTTTGTGTCAATTTGATAAGGCTATTCAAATGACGTAACTGACAAACATCACGCTCACATCCGCAGGTGAGAGAAGAACTGAGACTCACGAGCAGGGATGAGATGGGAAGGACTTAGAGTGCCGCAATGCTGGGCCACAGCCATGTGACAACCTGGGGCTTCTCTGGGTGGGGACCTTTCTTTCTGCTGTAATGTCCTTTTCCTCCTCATGCTTCCTCCAACCCTGTGACTTCCTTTTGGGGTCCCTGGAACCCTGTGGTGTTGTGCCACACATTTTCTTCCTGCTTGTATGATCCTCCAACAGGTGGTGTGGGATCCCACTTCATAGTCATATGCTGGAGGAGGGTGGTCTGAAGTGTGAGCAAGGGTCTCCAACATGCTTAAATGAGGAGAGTAGCTTTCAGGTGACAAATGGGCATTCCACGATTTCCTCAGAGGCGTCAGGTGCAGCTCGCAGCAAGGCTCATGTCTAGGGCTGAGCACAGTCCCTAGTACATAGGGAAGACTCAATAAATGCAAGCCCCTCTTCCTAGCACATAAGTTCTATGACTTTCTAGGACCTACCGTCTGTACTGGATGATGCTTCACAGTTACAAAGTAGATCTCTGCAGCATGGACCCCTTTCAATAACAAGGATTTCTCGATGTTCTGTGACTACACTGAAATGAAATACAAGCCGATATAATCTATAGACACCCATGGTTTAAAAAGTTTATATAATATTCTGGTTGTAATATAAAAAACTCCAGAAAATAATTTATAATAAAACAAAATGTGCTTCCATGTGTCAATATATGGGTAGGGTTATACTAATACATACCCTTAGGCATATGCTTGAATCCAAATATGAAGTCAGTACACAGGTGACACACGTGTTTCAATACTTGAGCAGAGGCATGCAAACATCACAAGCACCCCAGGGCGCTGTATCTGCCGACTCTCGGCCAGTTCCTCCTCCTGAGGTCCTGATGGTCACGTGGTAACGCAACTACTCCTGACCACTGGGCTGTGCTCACAGGTGCTGCTTTTTAGTTCTTGAGACAAAGCCTTGAAAGCATGGTGTGCAAACACTTGAACCCTGCTGAACTGTCCAGCAACACCCCATGGTGCATGGGGGGTGGGGGTGGGGGAGAACACCCATTGAGACAAACACCTATGGGAAGCCTGTCAATCAGGGTCCTTCAGGGGGTAGAGCAAAGAATGCCTTTGCTAATGGTAGGAGGATAAAAGTTTTTTTTTTTTTTTTTTTTTTTTGCTAGATGTATTACACACACACACACACACACACACACACACACACACACACACACACACATGAGAGGGAGGGAGGGAGGAAGGGAGGAAGGGAGGAAGGGGAGAGAAAGAGAGAGAGAGACAGAGAGAGAGAGAGAGAGAGAGAGAGAGAGAGAGAGAGAGAGAGAGAGAACAGGATCTACAGGTTAACTTGTCACTGCAGTTATATCCCATTGATCTTTCAAAAGTTAATCACTTTTTCATCACACAGACTGATTTTGTGTATGTGGAAAAATCATTATATATTAAAACTATACAAACTATTCAATGCTCATGGGGGAAAACTATGTTTAGATATAAACAGGGTGTTTACTTACACAATGCCTACACATTTTTATCTCTATAAGTACTGCAGGGCACCTGAGAGTTTTATATAGGACTAAAAGTGTCTGTGTGGGGAGAGGGTCTTACACACTGCAGGATGTCTGCAGCCTTTCAGTTATGAGGACAATCAAATGTTTAAGAAGATTCAGAGACTATCACCCAACTGAGCTCGACTAAGCTAGGAAAAGACCAGCATGGGCATGACTCACCAAACTCCAAGGCGTGGCATGTCATCATAAGGCCCACAGGCCACAGTGTTTCAGAATGTGGGACTGTGTCTCACAGAATGTGAAAGAAAGAAAGAGGAGAACAAAGTGTTTTCTGGTCACAGACTAACGAGTGAAACTTCAGTTCACGGAGCCCAAGTTTCCACAAAGGGACAAGGAATCCCTGAACTGAGTTAAGCCACACGCCTTTTATTGAAGAGCTTCCTGCAGAATTTCCTTTCCATGGTGCACCTGACCTTTACGGTTACAGAGAGGCTAAGAGGCTGGTGTCACACTGTCCCATGTTAGTGGCATCGCTCCCTCAGAACCTTCGATTACAAACCAACACACTCCGCCACAAACAATAGAGAGCTGATACATGCTGCAATGCGGACACACCTTGAAAACATTCTGCTAAACGGAGGGGGGCAGATGGGAGGTCTCAAAGGTGCACATGTGTAGGAAGTATTTAGAACAGATAAATCCAGAGAGTAAGGGCGACAGGGATGGGGAGAGAGACCTGGTGATCACCTTACAGAGGGGAGCAGCCGCCAAGAAAAGAACTTCTTGTTAATGGCCATAGCATTTCAGTTTGAGGTTTTGAAACTAGATAAGAGTGGTATTAAACACTGTACCAAATAGCATTGGTTAGTACTTTGAAATGGTTAATTGTATACAGTGTGAATTTTACCTCATTAGAAGTAAAGAGGGCTACTAACACTTCCTCTATCCTACGCCCTTGTCAGCTTTCCAACATATGGTGTTTTCTTTTTCCTGTGCTCTCTCCTAGTATTGTTACAAATGCCATTTTAATACTTTCCATTTTCTAGGTATTGGGGGAGGAGGGGGAGCCTCCATCACTGATGATGAATAGAATTTGTGGGGAATGACTGCTGGCTAAAAAGAACGGAGCCCGAGATGGAGGAGAGTGGTTCTCACCTGTCCATCTTAAAAGCCTGAGTCTATTTTGCTAAGCAGAAATTTCAGGGCATAGGGTTCAGATGAGCAGAAGTTCAAATCTCAAATCTACCACTTCATAGCTGTACAGTTAGAGCAAGTCATTAACATTCTCTGAGCTTTGAATTTCTTGTGTAAAATAGGGAGCCGTGCTACCTACACCACTGGGTCACCAAGGGAGTTAAATCAACGGAGCAGAGAAAATGTCTGGAAGGAAACCTGATTCTGTAACAGAAAAATCACCTCAAGCTCCAGTCCCTCCAAATGTGTTATTTCCCTGGCGAGCATACCACTGCCACCTACCATCGCCTTCAGAGGGACAGAGAGGTGACCCAGTCCAGGCTAGGGGTTTTCCTTCTGAAGCCAAGGGCACATTTGGCTCAAGGAAAGGATTTCAGAGAAAATTTTTCTTTGTTCTGTGACTCCATGGGATGCTCTGTTATACTGTGCAGATCAGAAAATGGAAGTGTTGGGCAGAATATATTATGCATATGCATATGTTTATAAAATAACAAGTTCTCTAGAAGGAACTCCTACATAATCAAGTCTGTCAGAAGAAAGGCTCCCTGGAACCGTCATCCTTTGATCAACTGGGAAGGAAGTGGGCATTTCAAGAAAAAGCAAATACATTTAGGCACAATTAATGTGTTTCCTAATACACTCTGGTCCTTCTTACCCGAGCCCCACTTGTAATAGTGTGAAATGGTATTTTGGAAAAAATAGAAAACTGTCTTCACACAACAGTATCCAGGAGTCACACAATTGTGTGTGGTACCACACAGAAGGACTCAGAACCACATACAGTGTGCTTGTGGGACTCAGCTCATGTGCATGGTATCACATGGGGAGTAGCTACATCTCCATCTGCAAACCAGAGAAGTATCCAGGTAAAGGCAGTGTGTAAGCTCACTACCTGCAGCCACCGGGCACCTAGCAAGCTCAGCACAGTGCTGTTTAAGCCATCCCTGAAACTGGAGTGGAAGCTAAATAGACTTCATCCTAAACGGCTGTTGTCCATACTCACTTTCAAGTAACAATTTCCCCACATCAAATAAGCATTTACCCAAATCAGAGTGTTTTCACGGCTCCGTCTTGGCTTTGAAGGGTCCCCAAGGGAGGGAGCTCTTCCTAAGGGAGGTCTAAGTGGGCAGAAGGTCCTTTGTTTCAAACGCTCCTTTCCTTAAGAGTCTAAGATGGGACACTAGAGGCAGCCCTTCAGTTAAAAGCCAGCTCCCCTCTCAGGAACTTTTGGTAGTAAAACAGGCAATGAGAGGATGAAGGGGGTATGAGAGCAAACAAAATTTTCTATGAAAATCTGAAGATGCCCCCTACTGGGCCTGGTAACAAGAGAAGGTCCTACACTGTTCCCCAGGGAGAGAGGTGAACCCTGGCACACATCCCACATGGGGTTGAGGGCTGTGCTGAGCAGGCAAGGTCTACAGCCAAGATGAGAGCCAACAGACAAAGACCCAAGGGATCTCAGTTGAGACAATCTCACCTGCTACCTCAGAAGCCATTCACTTGGCAAGAGCCTAGAGAGTGATGTCTATTAGGTCAACAACACAGAATTGTTCAGCATAATGTGAATAACTGGAAATCGAAAGATGTGAAGGAGCCAGTGGGTCAACTCTTAGTCAGGACCACCAAAAAAGGCTGGTAGAGCTGGGTAGCCCCAAAGAGAAACTTGACTAGTGCTAGCACATGAAGATGTGGCCATATAATACAGTGAAGAACACCTAGGAGGATAGACCCTGAAGGGTCAGCAGTGGCTAACCATACATGATATGGAATTGCATGCATTTCCTAACTATTAAAAATTTTAACAAGAAAATAGTATAGAACAATATTTTCACATATTTTCAGAGAGTAACATGAAGGTACCAATACTAAAGCCCAGGTAGAGATGGTCCAGGCTGGGGCTATAGCTCAGTGGTAGAGTGTTTGCTAAGCATGGCCCAGGCCCAGGTTGAAGCCCCATACAGAAAGAATGAACCAGAACTTCAAGTGGCCACTGCAAGCCTGCAAATGAGAGCCAATCAGTGTCCAGGAAGTTGACAACAACTTTTAGAAGTCCGTTTGATTTTAATGATAAAGACTTGATTCAGCATTCTTCAAAGGCCCAATTTAAAATGAAAAATGGCTAAGTAAATCTTAGTCTATATATATAAAATGAATAATATATGCTAAAGTCAGCCTGTTTTGTTTTGTTTTTGAGAAAAAGTCTCATTATGCAGCACAGACTGGCCTTGAATTCACAGCTACTCTCCTGTCCCAGCCACTGAAGTGCTGGGATTACAACTATGAGCCATCACACCTGGCTGGCTCTTGCATTTTTGAATGGTAACTCTGTATTTTACTGAGAGGATCCAAAAACTTAATCAAACATTGAACAAAACTGCAATATTAATCCTCTAATACCTATGTAAATATTATAATCCATAGAAATTTACTCTAGTATGTATAAATACCAAAAATAAAGAAAATGCCTAGTATTGATCAATGGGGGAGAACCTAGCCCTTGACAGGTGGGGCCATCCCTGGGCTGCTGGTCCTGGGTTCTATAAGAAAGCAGGCTGAGCAAGCGATGGGAAGCAAGCCTGTAAGGAGCGCCTCTCCACGGCCTCTGCACCAGCTCCTGCCTCCAGGTTCCTTCCCTGTTCGAGTTCCTGTCCTGACTTCTTTCAGTGATAAACAGCACTGCTGAAGTGTGAGCCAAACAAACGCTTTCCTCCCCAGCTTGCTCTTTGGTCCTGGTGTTTCACTGCAGCAACAGAAACCCTGACTAAGACAGTGCATATCAGTAGCACATCTTATATTACATCTTATTGATTTTTTGTCTGTCTATTAGAGTCTAGGTCTCATGTAGGGAATTCATTCATTTGGTCATTGTATGTTTAGACATATATATGTACATACAAATGTACTATGTATATATAGCTTCACATATAAATAACTCACACTTATTCCATTTCAGCTTCACCAGTCTGGGATTACAGGTGTGTATTACCACACCCAGCTGGCATCTTGTTTCCTAACTGGACTGATCCACTGAAGATATTTTATTAATAATCTAATATGACTTCAAGTCTATACTTCAGTAACAGTTCTTAATCAGTGTGAATGTGGCACTTATCTAGTTCGTTCAAGTATAGAAATATCAAGCATAAGTACCATCTATACAGACAAGCCCTAACCAGGTGGTGGGAGAATTTGGTTAAGGGGAAAGGAGAAAGCTCATTAGTTCTTTTCTTTATTTCTATTGTTTGTTTTATGTGTATGGCTGTTGGCTTGCATGTGTATATGTGTACGGCATGTATTTCTGGTGCCCACAGAGGCCAGTAGAGGATCTGGATTCTCTGGAACTAGAGTTACAAGATAGTTGTGATCTGCCATCTGGGTGCTGGGAAGCAAAGCCAGGTCCTCTGGAAGAGTACCAAGTGCTCTTAACTGCTGAGCCATTTTTTCCAGCCCCAAAGAATTAAAAATTATTAAAACCCAAACCAATTGTTATGTGAGGAGCAAGGAAGGTTTATTGAATTTACACAGTAACTTCAAAAATATCTGGGGATAACATTTATAGAACTTCCTCCCTCCCTCCCTCCCTCCCTCAGAGTCTTACTGTGCACCTCAAGCTGTTCTTGAACTTACACTCATTCCATTTCAGCTTTTCCAGTCTGGGATTACAGGTATACATTAGCACATCCAGCTAGTATTTCTAGTTTCTTAACTGGACTGATCCTCTGAAGGATTATTAATCCATATTAATAATCAATTATAATTTCAAGCTTATTAATTTAGAAAACAGTTCTCAACTGGTATGAATGCAGCACTTGTCCAGTTAAAATACAGAGTTCCAAGGTCTATTCCAGGGTTCTGCCTAGGGCTGGAGAGCAGGAATTTGCACACACACATACAAAACAAATTAAACCACCCCAAGTGACTCAAAGCCTGCCATTTCAGAAACCTGCCCAGGAGAGAAGATTGTATCAACAGGTATTTAATGAGGACCAACTGTCTGGGAGAAAACTGTGATAATAAACATTAGATAAACTTAATTAATTAGCTATTAGCAGATGAATATTTCAGTTAGCTGTATTGCAATTAAATTCTAAGTGGTTACACACCATAACAGCCTGAACAAAGCAAAACATTCGGAAGTGAAATTTCATGGTAAAGGTATTTGTGGTCCCATTTGTGCAAATTTTTACACACATATACTTAATAAAATTCTCAAACTACACCTTCATCTGTATATATGAAGATGGAAAGCACATCTGAAAACAAAGGTCAGAATATGTTCCCAGTAGGTACTGGGACAGGTGATGTATATTAGGACCTGCTGGGGACTCAGGTCTAGTTTCATTTGTCCAAAATCTATCTGTCCCTAGGCCAGGCCTCTGATTTCTCCTTAGTAAACATAATGGTGAGTTTTAGGCCTTCCTGGCTCTGTCAGATGATTTGTATAAACTACGTAAGTGTTTCCTTTGCATTGCCCAAGATACTTGTAATACAATGTTTCCATGTGTGGTGGTGGCTGATGTGCTTTCACACACACACAGACACACAGACACACACAGAGACACAGACACACACACACACACAGACACACACACACACAGACACACACAGAAACACACAGACACAGACACACACACACACAGAGTATTCACATCCAAATCAAAACACATTCAGCCTTTGTTATAAAATAGTCACTATGATAAATAGTAAGTGAAATTCAATGAGAAATCATTGGGGATTATTAGGTGGAAAGTGTCAGAAAACTGCTGACTCAGAGCTGAGACAGCAGCAGCTGTGGTAAAAGCCTCAGGCCTGAGCTGTTCAGTGACCTCACACTGTGTCTAGGACTTTTGCTAACATACTCGTGACTTATCCTGATTTTTTTGCCCTCACAACCTTTTTTTTTTTTGCTTTTTCGAGACAGGGTTTCTCTGTGTAGCTTTGCGCCTTTCCTGGAACTCACTTGGTAGCCCAGGCTGGCCTCGAACTCACAGAGATCCACCTGCCTCTGCCTCCCGAGTGCTGGGATTAAAGGCGTGCGCCACCACCGCCCGGCCGCCCTCACAACCTTTTAAAGGATAAAAAAAATGAATGTATTAATAAAAAGAAAGGCTTTTCATAAGTGCCACAAATCTCTAGTCAAACGAATCACCGATGGCTACATCACCCCAGGACTCACCCCAGGACTCACAACACTATCTCAGGAGCCGGGACACAGGGCTGGTCTCAAACATTCCCCTCAGTGTCGCCTTCTAGATTACTCAGGGGCACACCTGCTGTGCTACCAGAACATCCCATATTCCATTTAGTGTGGCCGAGGCTGGAGAGGAAGGAGATGAAATGGATGCTTGGGGAAGTCGGCTTGGGAAGATCATAAGGACGGTTAGTGCTAATTAGCAGCAGATAATAACTATGGGTAAAGGCGTGCATCCTTCAACTCTCGAGACCTTCAAGTTCAGATTGCAGACAGAAGTGAAAATGCGTTTGTCAGAATCATGCTGGTGTCCCTCTTGAAAGATGATGGGCAACTGTGAGCTGAGGCTGAAGGCCTGGGCTGAGCATCTGCGGCTGGATGGGCTTTGCAGCAAAGACTGACTGGGGACCACGGCAGCTCCCTCCTCCCTATGTAACTCATCATCAGGAGATCTCAAATCTTAAAACAATCTGTTCTTTCAGCAGAAGTCATCCCCTTCACCCTGCTTAGTGAGCACAGCGTCTCCATTCTGAGTCACAAGTGGGGAGCTCTCTCCAGTAGAGGCCCCAGCCTCCCCTGAAGCACTGAAGGCTTGGGCTGAGGAAGAGGAGTCCTCCAGGAATGGATTATACAACACCTCCAGGCTTGAAGCATAAGTTCAATTTATAGCCCCAATCTCTTGTTCTAAGACAGTGAGGGAGAGCAGCCCCCTGGCCACCTGGGAGCCAACCCTGCATCTGCTTAAGACTAAGAGGGGCCCCAAGGAGAGTTCCTAGCCTAGGCTGTAAGTAACAGTGAGGCAGAAGGTGGGCCGGAGGAAACAGGATTCAGAGTGTTCTTGGGGGAAAAGAAAGTTATTTTAATGCTATTTAGAAGAAGGAAACTCCCCACCCTCCCTCTCTCTCTGTCTCTGACTTCTTTTGGTTGCTCTAATAAAATGGGAACATGGTGTTTTTAGTTTTCTCTTAAAAGCCTCTAGCTTGTCTCTTTCCTGCTGGATTTACAATGCTAAAAAGCAAAACCCCAGAACCTATTTCTGTTTACTTAAGAAGGATAAAGTGTTACCCCAAACAGAGGAGCCTTTTACACAGACTGGAAAACAAATGGTTTAAGGGCATTAACATCTACATATCTCTCATGCCAGCACATTTAAGGTCATCAATCATGCGTGATCCTGAACATACGAGGTGTAAAAGTGCTAAAAAGGCCCCATTAAAATCCGAGTCTTTTCAGGTGCACCACCCGACCCTGAGAATTATACGCATGCTGAAAGAGCTCGGGCTTATACACACAATACCATTAGGGACAATTTATCATGTCTTTAAAAGTGATGTATAGTACATTGTGAAATTGCTTATTAACTCCAGAAATAACAAACCCAGATTGTCTAAATGCACTTGAACACCCATAATTGGTATTTTGAAAACCCAAGTTAGAATCTATTCGTATTTACACAGCCTACATTTTCTACTAATCTACTTCTCATTTTCACTTAGATGGCTTTAAATTCACATTTTTATCCAGCATGAGAAGCTCTTGCTCTTTTCACAGAAAGTTTTGTAGTGTTTGAAACAGGTTTGCTATGCCTAACACTTAAAGTCAACAAAGAAAATTATAAGAACAAATTGACTTTGGGTAAAAATCTAAGAGCAAGTCATTTTTTTCATTCAAATCCACCTTTTAAATTTTTTTTCAAAACATGACCAGTCTGTACTTACTTCCTGATTTTCCTTAGTCTATTATAAAGACATATTTATGTGGCTGTTAAAGTCTTGACTCTTCTACCTGACTTCACTTATTTATTATTAAGAACTATTTGTTCTTATAAATAAGAAATTTCATACACAAAAATAGTCTTCTTGGTTTTGCTTTAAGACTGAGGAAAGTCAAAGCTAAGCAAGGCAACTCCAAGAGCAGACTCCTGGGAAAACAGCTCCATTCTGAGGTCTGTCAGAAGCAGGGCCGGGTTTCCAATTTGGTTTTGAATATATTGACTGGCTTCCTGCTTCCTGTGGAGACATCTCTGTGTTTACATTTAGGTGGTGTTCTTCCTCGAGCATCAGCTTGCCCTAGGACACACCATCTTCGTGTTTCCAACCAAGATGACCCAGCGACATGGTTAAGGCCTGAGCCAGACGTGGCAGGCCTCTTTCTCAACGCTCAGTGCTCTAGAACGCTCTCATTCACATGTTCACTCTAAGAGCAACAGCACTGACGGCCATGCGGGCCAAGAACTGCACAGAGCTGCAGCTGCTCAATGCACAGTGTTTACGGAGCACAGAGGCTGGGAAGTGGGGACAAGTAAAGCTACCAAGGATTCAGGAGTGGTCCGTACTGTGTGAGAGATTGTCACAGATTTAGGGTGACAGTCACGAAGACTGCAACAGTCAGGATAGATGTGACAGATGTAATATATCCTAGAGGTAAAGCCAAGAACCGGGTGAGAGGGGTGTACAATCTCACTCTTGAAAAACACCAACCGGGTATGACATGTACCCTGATCCAACATTTCCTTCATCACATTTTGAGAGACATTAACAAGGTGAGCAGGATCCATAACCAAATATATCTGAACAACTCTTTATTATCCATTGTTAAAAAGAACTTTACTTCTTGAAGACATTACTTTGTGGTGTCTGATCTGAATACCCCAGAGAGGGGAGCACTATTGCAGCCATGCATATGGAAACTGGACTGTGAAGCCCTCCTTCGGGTGGAGTGTATTGCTCTGCTGGAAGCACCCCATGGGGTTAGTGTCACATCTATTAGTGTCAGTGAGCGCAGGGACAGATGCCACCTGGTGAAAATTACCACAGAAAGGGAGACAAGGTCATTTTCTAACAGATTTCATCTTTGATAACAAACAGCCATCAATAGGGTCTCTGATGTTTCTGTTCAGAAACCGGGGAAAACCCACAGTGCCCTAGAGAGCAGCAGGTCCAGGCCCACAGACAAAGACTTCTGCTGCTGGTTTCAGCCCTTCCACTGCATCACTGAAGACAGAGCCTTAATTCTACTTCCAAGGTGGGACACACTCCCAGACCCCATCTTTCAAAGGAGCTCGAAGTCTGCCTTGTCGCTGTGGCTTCCAACAGTTTCCAACTGACCCCCAGCCAGAGTCCACCCACTCTTATCCCAGTGGACTCTCTTCCTTCCTCTCCTATTGACAAATAATACTTTATACTTACATTACAGCTCTTGGCCTACCACGCAAGCCTTCCCCAGAGCTATTCTTTTATTATAGTTTCCACTAAACCTTAAACTCCTTGGAACAGGGATTGTGTCCTTCCTTTTTATATCTCCATTGTGCCTTGTATTGCACATAAATGAGAAATAAAATGCTTGTTGGATCAGACTGCCTCAGCGATCAGTAACAGTAATACTTCAGCGAGTTAGGAGTCCAATACCGAGATGCAAATCCCAGTGCAGTGCAGTGACACTTAAGTAGAAGTACAACATGCACTGCTCCATTCCACGGAGTTCGGAGACCCGGAAACAGCATGTTCTTTACCCATCACAAAGATTCCCACACTGTTGCCAGAATGGCTTTAGTGCAGACTTTAAAAAGTCCCAAGAACACTTCCAGATTGCTGCTGAGTAGTTTCAAAAGTAAAAATACAACCCAGTGGGTTGAGACCTTCCCCAACTACCTGGACAGCTGGATTCTTGGTTCCCAGAGCCTCTCAATCAGGTCCTCGAGCGATGTAGTCTCCTCTTTCACCTTTACGTACACCCACCCAGCCCGTCCCACCACTCACTAGCTCAGAAACCCCTTCCATTGTCAGGAACAAAGGTAAAGGAGGTCCCTGCACACTTCATCCCAAGCCTCACTCACAGGACGGGACCTAATTAAAGTCGCAGGCATTCTTCCCCCAGCTGGGTCTAGTCAGGAGCAAAATGATGACTGTGCACGTCTGGGCCAAACATTAAAGAGAAAAGCTCTGTGAAAATTAGGTATGGTTGGAAATGAGAAACAACGGTCTGTATACTCTGCAGAAACAGCACTAAAGAAGTTCAGGGCCTCCAGTGGGGCAGCGAGGGCTTCCGAGGAGAGTTGCTGGGAAGTCACACAGCTCTTGAGAGGACTGAGGCCTTCTTCCACCCTCCACCTTGGCTCTCAGATGCCCAGGCACGGGTTAGACGGCTGCTGTATCTGTATCTCTCCTATTTCCACATCCTCTGTCTCAGGACGCCCTCTTTCTACTTCTTCCTACAGAACCAGTTCACTCCAGATGCAATGCATGGCTCAGACCACATATGGAAACTTGACTGAGAAGCCCTCCTTCGGTGGAGTGTATTGCTCTGCTGGAAGCACCCCATGGGGTTAGTGTCACGGGAGTCATCTGGAAAAATCCCTAGGTTAGTGTGGCATACATAACACAACCAGTATGACAATCTTCTGAATCCACCACTCGACATACTTGTTATTGTATGTAAAAAGAAGACATTGTGACTGTTCCAGAGGAAGCATTTACCTTTCCTTAGATTATTCCGTGGCATTTCCTTGTTATCTGCAATTAGTTATTCCCTGGTCGTGATGTGCTGTGTAGACAAGGCTCACTTGCATGATCCTGGTGTGTTTCCTCTGATCTATCCTTGGAATCTTGCTTTCTTTCAGCCAGTCAACTGACTGACGCATGGCTTTTACTTTGAGTGTCCTGACAGGATCCATGCAAGACGGATTCAAGAAGGTACAGGAAGGAAGCATGCCTGCAGCTCAATGTTCTCACAGTAGGCATCTTGCTCTACCAGTATTTTAAGGATGGCCTTGAAGACCATCTGTTTCTTAAAGTTCTGAGGGCTCATGTTTCCCTAGACCTCAATTTCTTTCCCCTGTCTTCCAACATTAATCGACTTTATAACAACTATCTGTCTGTTGTGTGACCACGGTTGGGCCCTGAGATCCTGGGCAGTGGGACCATCACCCTCACAGCTTCCAGCATGGTGTCTGATGATGATGGTGGTGGTGAGGCATGGTCTTACATGCCCCATACTATACTGCCATGATTACTGTGTTACAGATAAGAAATTGAAGTTCCAGCCCTGTGTGGTGGTACACACCTTTAATCTCAACATTTAGGAGCAGAGGCAAGTAGATCTCTGAGTTCAAGGCCAGCCTGGTCTACAAAGTAAATTCTGGGACAGCCAGAGCTACACAGAGAAACCCTGTCTCAGAAAAACCCAAACCCAAACTAGAACAAAACAGAAAAGAAATTGAGGTCCAGAGATTAACTTGGCTATGATAACAGCTATTAAGCAAAGAATTCATTCTTACAGGTCTCTGGTTAACATCCGTTCTATGTCACTTCTGTGGCAGCCATGATTTTTTAACTCATTTCTTTTTGGCTATTATATGGAACTACAGTGTTTTTGAGAAATAAGTTCTAAACGCTGACGCTGTACCTTTTACCCTTTAGTGACTGTACAGGGCAGCCCCTCTCCTGCTCATCTGGGACTGAGCTAACTGCCTCACATACACTAGCAAGTGCTCTACTACTAAGCTAGCTTTAGTTTCCAGTTCTTTTTTATTTCAACCCCCCCTTCACCCAATGAGATGTTATTGTTATTAATTTATTTATTTTGAGGTGCGGTGCTCGCGTTGGAATTCAGGGCCTTGTACATGCCAGACAAGCACTATATCACTGTGTGGTAAATCTAAGTTAACAATGGTCTTCGTTAAATTTCACTTAGAGTCAGCAGTTTCTTGGTTGCTTTTTATTCTTACATCACCCACCATCTATCTTCAGTCTTTTGTGGCTTGCTTGCTTGCATTCTTACTTTCTTTCATTTATTCATTCATTCCTTTTTTTTTTTTTTTTTTTTTTTTTTTTTTTGTGGTGGTGGCGGCTGGGGGGCTTATACTGGAGTCCAGAGTGGCCCAGAACTCACTATCTACACCTGGCTGTCCTCGAACTCATGACAATGTTTCTGTCTCAGTGTCTGAGTGCTGCTGGTCTTATGAGTCCCCAGGCTTGGTGATGTCTGTGCTTTCTGAGGACTTGCTGGCGTTCCTTAGTGCAGAGTCCTGGTCATGGCCTCTGAGCTTCTGATCATCTGGATCTGCTGTGTTATTGCTACTGGAAGGCCATTTGCTTAGAAGACAGTTCTAGGCTGGAAAACATTTTCTTTTAGCTCCTGGGAGAAATTACTTTGCTGTCTTTTCAAGTCTCATTGACATTCCACTTTCCATCTAATTTATTGTTTCAAGGTACTGTCTTGTACATTGTTTTTACCTCTCCTTGGCTTTGGTGTTATACAGTCTTGGAACAATGTATCTAGACATGAAAGTCTCTATTTTGCTTGCCCTGTTTTGTATATCTGTTAATTTTTTTCTCTTGCCAAATTTGGGGAATTATCAGCTATTAATTTTTTCAAATAGTACTTCAACTTGACCTCCTGGCACTCAATACTGAGGTCTCTTTACTGCTGTTTGTTTTCTGAGACAGTTACACATCCCAGGCTGGCTTTGAACTCAAGATATTGCTGCCTTAGCCTCCTCAGTACAGGGATTACAAGCAAGTACCTCCAGGTTTTTCACGTGTTATTGTTTTGATCTATCCAATGTCCAGCTAGGTTTAGAGAGGGAGATTGCCTCTGTCTCAATCAACAGAGCTCAGACTCTCTTGTCAGAAGGAGGGCTCTCGGATGGTATAGTAACCACTTCCTGCCATTTTCCTGTTTTCTGGAGACCTGGGTCTTCCTTTACTGAAGAGAATAGTGGGCTAGACTAGAAAGGTACCACGTGATTTTTTATTTCAGTGTTTTCCACTATAGGCATTATTACTAGTTGGGCTAAACAATTCTTTGTCCCATAGGGCTTTTTAAAGTACTGTAAGCTATCTAGCATCCCTGGCCTCTACACGCTAAAGTTAGGTAAGTGAAAAGATAAAAGACCTCTCATGGCCAGTGACCTACATGGCGAGTTTTGATGTTTAAACCTTTGATTTGTTTTTTCAAGATGGAAATTGTCCAAGACAAGGCCCACAAAATCTAAATGTGATCTAGCTTATCCTGGCTCCTTGACAGAGACCAGGACATTCTACCACACTCCAGCACATGGCCCACAAGTCCTTGGTACGCCATGCTCCTTCCCCCCAGAGGCCTCTGAACTTGGCTCTTTCTGCTGATTGAACTATCGAATCCCCATCCGTCATACTTCCGACACCTACTCAGCTCTGATGCTTCTGGTCACCTATCTAACCAATATATTTGAAATGTTCTCCTGGCTCTCAGACTAGAAATAGATCCTGTTATAGATTCTAACAACGGTCCCTCTGGGATCTACTTACTATAAGTTAAAGTTTTTGTATTTTAATGACTATTTGCACCACTAGGCTATGAAGTCCACTGAGGAAAGGGTGTCTATCTTGTTGCCCCACTGACACATAGCTCACGAGTATATGCCATGTAAGGTATCGCAAGTATTTAGTAAACTAAGGGCCTAAGCACTGATGTAGGACTCATCCAAATAAGATATGTGTTCTCTAGGAAAAGTTAACTTGAAGACCTCAGAGATGTCCATCAGGATCGGACGTATAGAACAGTAATAGTCCGTGGGCTAGGGAGATGTGTTAGTTGGTAAAGTGTTTGCTTTACAACTGTTAGGACCTGAGCCTGTATTTCCAGCACCCATCTAAAAACGTGTGATACGTGTGCCTGTACCCCAACAATGGTAAGGTGGATCTAGAGATGGAGGGGTCCCTGTAAGTCTGAAGGCCAGTTAGCTTGGCCTATGTTGTGAAGTATCAAGACTATGAGAGAATGTGACTCAAACGAAAGGTGGGAAAGACACCAAAACTGACATTTGAGGCTGCCCTCGGATCTCTACATGTGTGCCACATGTACCTGTTCAAACACATATGAATACATACACTAAAAAAAAAACAACAAAAACAAAAAATCCAGCATGCATATATAAACAAATGTGCATGCATGTACAGTATAATATGAAGAAAGACAACAAGAAAGGCTAAGTACAAGGGGATGAGGAAGGGCTGAGTGCAGGTGATAGACAAGTTATGAAAGAGCATAGATAACCAATTGTTTTTCTAGCTCTAATTCTGTCATGGAATTTCTGTCGGTGGAGAATACGTGCATAAAATATATTAGATACTGAAAGTGTAAAATTTAATGTGATTTCACACTTTCCATTCTGAATGCCTATTTTAATTGTAAAGAGGTTCATTAAGTTGTACAGATTTTAGGTTGGGTTAATGCTGATATGTGATGTCTCCATTTATTAACAAGTTTTTAAAAGATAATGAGGTTTATACAATTAACAACAAACAAACAAAAGGAAATAGTACTAGATACTGGTTTACACAACCTCTCTGCTGCCACCTGCATTTCCAATGCAGACCACTCAACCTATAGTATCTATCTCAGACTAGAGTATCTTGCCCTTGCCAAGCTGCTGTGACACTTGGTTCTTGCAAACAGGTTTTTTTTTTTAAAAGGCATTCAATACGTGCATATTTGATGCTAAAATCTATCTCCCATAAAGCCGATATCATGGACCGCCATAGCACCTTATCAGAAATCCTTAACCCATTACCAATATGAACTTGGGGAAATAATGGATTTTTAAGTTTTCCGGCTTATAATCTCAACCATGACCCAATTGCCCCATATTTTGGAACTCTGAACTCCATTATCTGTCTACTCCATATGTTTCCTTGGACCGACCTGTCAATGTGGTTCTGTTTAAGAGCCGCTTACCTACAGTGGTGGTGGCTCATGAAAACAAAAGCGCAGCACACATTTCCCCTTCTCCTCTGTGAACTGACCTTGCTCTCTGCTGAGAACCTTGTCTGCTGCCACAGTCCTCACAGGATTTAGAGTGTTGTGATTTATTTCATGCTGTGACTTGTCACCAACAGCCGACAATAGCCTTGTGGGTTAGCCAGACTTTACAAAATGACCAGGTCCATAAAATCTCCATAAACCCTTCAAAAGGTCCAACTGTCTGGATGGCTCACTGTCCATTAAAGTGCACAGGGGTCCTTTGAGTGTTTGATAGGTATCAAGAGAAAGAAAAGAAAATTCCCTCAAAGCTGCCTCTTTAAGTTTTTGAGAATTCCCTTTAAAAGACAATTTCTTCTGAAGGCACTAACTTGGCTGGCTAGCCACCCAGCATGAAGAAGCCATGGGTGGTCTTTCTGTTTTCCCCTTAAACTTATGGTAAACCACAAAACAGTGAACCAAATATAAACTGGTGCTGTCTACACTTTTTCCTTTCCTCCAATGCAGTAAGATTTCATTTTCCTTTTAAAATAAGAAAGCCATCCTCCCTCCCAACGGCAGGGTATGTGAGTTCAGGCTAGGCCCGTACTTAAGCAGCTGACCGCGCTGCGGGTCTGCTTGCTGCTCTGCACTCTTGAGAAGCCAATGGGAAGTTGCTACTTGGGACTCAAAACCAAATTTGGCAGCAGCACACACTGTCAGCTGGGCTGCCCAGCATTGCCACCTGTAAATAACAAACTTGGGTGCTACACTCTTGTGCAAACTTGTGCGTATTTTTGGTGTAAAGTCTGTATCTTGGACTCTGCATGATCGGCTTCCTGTGAAACCCACTTCTCTTTGTAAAGCCTTAAAATACCATGAACACATAATCACCAAATGAAGCCCGGGTTTCTGGAAAGAGCTGAATGAGAAAAAATTGGAAGAGGAAAATAAAAAAAGGAACAAGAACCCAAAAAATGGTTAACAGGAGGCTGCTGAAATTCCCAAGCCCGGTGATATGAGCTTAATTGAGGCTGACGCAAGACAGACTCGAATGTGCGGTGTGGCTGGACTCTGACTGAAGCTGCTGACAGAGGGTAAATGGGGCACGGCAGCAGGGCTCGCCCTGGCCTGGCATGGCCACGAGGAGCACGGAGCCTGTCAGGAGCTAGCATGAGGGCTAATGAAGGGCAGCCCTTGTTTTTAAAATTCTTCTCACTTAGTTTTGGATCAGACTCTACACCATGAAGCCTTCTCAACCTTTTAGTGCTCATTTAAGGATTTGTGACACTTATTTAAAAATTAATGCATTCTAATCAATTTAAAGTTAGAAAGTCTAGAGCCTGCAAAAGAGGGAAGACAAAAAGAGAAAAGGGCAGAAGAGGAAAAGTAAGTCTGGGAGGTAATGGAACCAGGAGACACAAAAAATACCTAGGCTCTGGATATCTTGGAGAAAGAATTTCAGGAAGACAACCATGCAACCCAAGAAGTTGGAGGGTAACAAAATGTGTATTTCTGTATGTTCTACCAAAGGTATAAACATTCTAGGAACCTGCTAACATTTCTATATTTAAAAAGACCAGTTAATTCTCTCATAGCTACAAGGCAGTGTGTCCCACTATAGAACACTAATTATTCCAGTGTGGGCTGTCTTTCAAATGATGGGCTAAGAGAACTAACTGTACACACACTTTAGTAGACAAAACACACTGCATGCTCTGTTGAATCGCATTGTAATAAGGAAAAAGATCACCATTTTAGGAATCACACCTCACATATGAAACAAGGAAGAAAACAGCCTGCTTCCTACCTCCTGGTCATATCTGTGAAATAAACAGCAAACTGAGTATTGACTAAAGATCCACACACAGACAGATGAACGCATGGCCCCTCCCTGCTGCTGACACAGGAGAAGGCTTCTCCGCAAATGTGGCTTGTGTTTTAGGTCATAGAAAATCAGAGTTGTGAGATCTACAAATTTAAACTTTTAACCAATAAAAGTTCATTTCAGAGGAGTATGATTTTAGTAAAACTAGTGGAATAGAGGAAGAATCACCTGGGATAAAATGTAGAAATGACCAACTTGATATTGTGCAAAGGGCCGTCTGAGACAGAACCACTCTGTTGCCCAAGTTTCTATTCATCCCGATTGACCACACCATGTCCACTCCCCAGACCACTCCAAGGACAATTTCTCTGACAACTTCAGGTACATGGCATTAGGATGTGAAAGCGGCCACAACTTGACTCACATCAAGATTGCAATGCCTCTGTCTTCATACTTTGGACTTTAGAAGCTGATAATCACTGAGGCTTGTTCACAAATACTCTCCACAGTTGCCCTTCCTTACAAGCATGCTCTATCACAAGTGAACATTTATTAGGAGAATTTTTTCTTTCTATATTTGGATTTTATACAACAATTTAGGATAATGATATTAAAAATAAATGTGTGTGGTGTTATATGCACGTGTGTGTGTGCAGGTGTGCATCTTTGTGGAGCCCCGAGGACGTCAGGTGTCCCGCCCTGGAACTCTCCACCTTGTCACTTTGAAAATGGGTTTCTCACTGAACCTGAAGCTCTGCTGGTGGCCAGAGAGCGCCAGTGGTCTTTCTGTCTCAGTGCTGGACTTAGGGGCAGTCATCCAAACACGCCCAGCTTCTTTTATGGGTCCTGAGATCTGAACGTGGGTCATCATGCTTGTGCAGTAAGTGCTATTAACCATGTGGGCATTTCTCCAGCCCCCAGTCAAAGTGTTTTCTAATGAAATAATTTTGACTGCTTCTTAATGACTTGAAAACTACTCCCTTGAATCTTACCTTCACTTTTACAACTTGCACCAGGAAAGACAGTACACAAATAAATTTCATAAAAATGACCAGACAGGTTGTTTAAATTTCCAGAGCTCTTTCTGGAAATTTACATGTTGGGTGCAGGAGCAGTCCATCAGCATGTGCAATCACTTCTCAGGTTACAGCTCAACAGCAGAACCTGGAAACAACAGAGCTCAATGTCGAGAAGAAGACAAGAGGGCTGGCAGATGCACATCCCACTGCTTCACCAAGTGTGACTTCTATGTGAGTCACTCTGACCCAACCCACTGGCCTTCAGTCTAAGGCAGCAGTACCACTCTGGGCCAGTACTGTGCTGAAACAGCTCCCATTACAAACTCCCAGTTTTCGTGACAGGCAGCATAAAGAAATTTAGGAGGAGGGTGGAATAAACCCTTCCAGGGAAACACCAGAAATCAGTCTGATTTTCATTTTCATTTCATATTGAACAGTCCATGTAGTCTGGATCCATCTTAAAACCTAGAGGAAGAGAAGTCCTAAAGCATGCATTTTCCACAAATGCTCAATGATAAGCTATCAAGTGCAACAAGAAGGGAGAAATTTATTTTTCCTTTGGTTAAAATGACTTTATTTTTATGCTATCAAATTAGAATCAGTTATCTTCACAAATGAAGGTAGGAGGTAGAAATCGGACTGGATAGTGTCATGGAGCATGTCCAAACCCAGGGCTCTGACTTCTGCCATGGTTTGCTTGGTCTGAGGGTGGGAAATGCTTCTCAAGAAGGCTCATTTTGTGGAAGCCTCTGCCCAAAGCAAAAGCTGTTGGTCCTAGGCCCCTTAATATTTTGTATAGATGCTACCAGGGCTGCCCATGTCTTCCACAGATCTGGCCACAGTGGAGGAACCTAAGTGGGCAGTATGGGGGCATGCCTAATGAAGAAAATTAGAAAAGTATACTTTCCATGATTCCCCCATTGCACTAACGTGGAGTTTAACAGGCACAGGACCAGTTAAGTGCAGTTCATGTCAAACTGACACTGACATGCCTGTGCACAGTAAACACCCTGGCAATGTCCAAGTTGATGCACATGTCTCAATCCTGTATTTCTGTGAAGCGTTAGCCTTTACTTTTGTCTACCAATGTTTACCATTTCTTTTCCTGCTGTGAATATTTCACTTAAATGCCAGGGCTGAGGCTTCTAAAAATGTCAGGAATAAACTGGTTCTAGTTTGTGGTAATAAGGCTAAACTTTGCTGTCCTTTCACAAGTGAAATTCCAGAGTGGAGTGATTTGTTTATGGGTGCAGTAACTTCACTGCAAGCTTGCTGCACAGATTTGGGGTGACCACTCTGCCGGGCACCACCGAATCTTCAATTAAAACGAGGTGCAGTTAATGCAGCAGTGTGGCTTCAATTCTCTCCAACTGAGGGAGACAAGCCTGGAGGGTGGGGCGCACACCAGACGAACATCGAGGATAGCTTTGCGACACACCAGAAGTTTCTTTCTTTCTTTCTTTCTTTCTTTCTTTCTTTCTTTCTTTCTTTCTTTCTTTCTTTCTTTCTTTCTTTCTTTCTTTCTTTCTTTCTTTCTTCCTTCCTTCCTTCCTTCCTTCCTTCCTTCCTTCCTTCCTTCCTTCCTTTCTTTTTCTTTCTTTCTTTCTCTCTCTCTCTTTCTCTCTTTCTTCCTATCTATCTATCTATCTATCTATCTATCTATCTATCTATCTATCTATCTATCTATTTAATGTAGCCCAGGCTGGCCTTAAACTAGTGATCTTCCTGCTATAACTTCATGAATGCTGGAAATAAAGATGAGAGATTCACCACATCCCGAGTTAAGGGTATCCCTTCAAACAAGCAAATTGACTCTGTGCAAATATAAAAATGTATAATTACTAAAGCCTGTCATATTATGTATCTGCCTATGAAATATTTATTATTGCTTCACTATACCCAAGTATTGGATTCAAAAAGTCTTTAAGAATTAATAAGGTACGGGGCAGCATAGATGGCTCAGCAGTTAAGAGCACTGGCTTGTAATGAACCTGGGTTCAGCACTTGGGTGAGCACCTAGATGGTGGCTCACAACTATCCATAATTCCAGTTCCAGGAGATCTGACACCCTTTTTGAGTTTTATGGGTACCAGGTGCACATACACGCATGCAGTCAAACACTCAAACACATAAAATAATAAATATATTTAAAACAAATAATAAGACATGATCTCTGTTTTCACAGAATTTATACTCAAAACACTGGAGTTTTTCTATCATTATTTTAAGACTATCCACTTATTTTATGCGCATGGGTGTTTGCCTGCATGTAATTCTACACAGCACATGCATGACTGGTGCCTGCAGAGGTCAGAAGAGAGTGTTGGATCCCATGGAACTGGAGTTATAGATGGTTGTGAACCTTCAGGTGGGTGCTGGGAATCGAACCTGGGTCTTCTGCGAGAGCAGCCAGTGCTCTTTATCTTTGAACCATCTCTCAAGCTTCTTCATCATTATTCTATTATAATTATTTTTAAACAACTTTAACCACTCCTAAAGAAAATTCATTTTTCTAATGATCTTGCTCTACACCTGAGTAACTTAATCAATATAATAATTTAAATTTACCTTTTAATTGTATTTTATATTTGGTTGTTGTGTAGATCACAAGGGCCGTGCACATGGGAGACAAGCAATAACTTAATCATTTAAATATCTGTTCACTACTAACTCCTTTTCTTAGAGTTGGTGATTTCTTTAATGAGTTTTCTTTCAGAGAAATGCACTCCCCCACTCCCCCTTTCTCTAAAGCACATCTGTAGTTTTCAGTAGGATTGAGTAGGACAACCTGCGAAGAACCTCTTACTTACTAAGATTTAAGTAGGAGTCAGTAATCTTTATTACTAACTAAATGTGCCACCACTCCCTCCCCCCATGAGAATTCTTTCTACAGAGTTTGACCTCCAAGTCTCCTACTCCTTTTTTGGGAGGGAAGGTCTTTGCCATGTTGTCCAGGCTGGCTTGAACTTCTGGGCCAAAATAGTCTCCCAGCCTCAGTCTTTGGAGTAGCTCCAGACATGGGTGCATACCACCATGGCCATGTCAACTCAGGTTTGACCAGGTGAAAACTTCCTCAAATGACTTCCCAAGTACAAAGAGCTGATTGATGGTACCTGGACAGCACAGGGTCTCATCCCCAACAGGTGTTCCACAGGGAAATGCTAATTAAAGAGACTAAAGAGCAGAGATAGATCCTGGTCATCTAACACTGAGCTGTGGGAAAAAAGCAAGTAAGAATAAGAAACATGAGGAGTTGATGTTTATTTTCCTAACCATGAAAGGTCAGATACAGTGGGGCAGAATGCTACATCTTAAGAAAGTCATTATTTTAAATGCTGAGATTCCACTGAATAGAAGAGTTTTCAAATATTAAAATCTCTGTGGTAGGCTTTGACCTCAGAATAATAAGAAAATGGCAGGCGCTTATTTTTCACATATAAAAATGACACTTATTGTAAGGCCATTATATAAAAGGGCTATTTCCCGTCATAAAATAAACAATTGTGCTGATGATTCAATATATCTGCCAGCATGTGTACTCGTGGCTTGAGTGGTTATTTCACAACAGAAATATAAAATAGAGCTACTACCTACAAACTTAAAGCCCATGGTACAAGCAGCCGATAGTCCTTGTGTCATCTTTCCTTCTATCTATTTGTATGTGTCTATAATCACTTTAATTTCAGCAGTACACTCAGTCCTCTAAATGCAATGAGGAAAGGGCCATATATGTAAGTTGAACACTCATAGGACTCTCCAAGAGGCTGAGTAAACGATTTGCTAAGGAAAAATAATACAAGGTTGGTCTATCAAATCAATGAAGTGCTGCAGAAATAATATGGCTAAAAGCAGCCTGGAATACAGGAATTTGCCCAAATATTTCCCCGAGAAAGAGAGTGTTATGTAGACACAGCCACAAGTCTTGAAGGAAAAACACTTGGCAATACCTGAGTCACCTGATTCTCACTCAAAGGCCTGTACATGGGCAGGGGCAGGGAAACATACACACACTTGGCAACCTATTTATTCAAAGGCTGGGCTGGGAAGACAGTTCACTGAGTAAAAGGCTTTCTGAGCAAGCATGAGGACCCAAGTGCAGATCCCCAGAAGCCAGGCCGGAAGGTGTATATCTGTAATGTCAAAGCTGGAGGCAGAGGTGGGAGGGGTCCAGAGCATACTAGCCAGCCAGTCTAACCAACCAGTGAGCCCCGGTTCAAAAATTGAGATGTAAAGTGATTTAGGAAGACACCCAACCTCAACCTCAGACAGAGGAAGAACAGTGAGTCAGAGAAAGAAAGAGAGAAGCCAGGAGGTGGTGGCACACACCTTTAATGCCAGCACTGGGGAGCCAGAGGCAGGCGGATCTCTGTGAACTCAAGGCCAGCCTGGTCTACAGAGTGAGTTCCAGGACAGGCTCCAAAGCTACACAGAAAAACCCAGTCTCAAAAAGCTAAAAAAAGTAAGAGAGAATAGGATAGAGAAGCAGAGACTGCTCTAACCATCCTACATCACAGAAAGCTGACTTTGTGTTCGGTTCTATTATATTCCATCCACATACAATCCTTCACAGTGTCTTCTTAACTGCCTAGGATTTTGTTGAAGTCCATATTATAATGAGGAAAAGTCAAGCATAAAAAGTCTGGACAAACTACCCAAACTCACCCAGCTAGTTTTAAGTAATGCTTGGATTCTGATCCTGGCCGTCTATCCCTGTAGCACGCACTATGTAAAGTCAATAATTGGATTATATGATCTGTCTCAGAGACAATGGCTTACTTATTGTTGAACTGCTGGCTGACCCCAAGACCAAACACCACCATGAGTTTATTAACTGAACCATGTAGGTGTGGCACTGACAGTCTCCAAGCTAAATGAGCTCTTCAAAGCTTTGTGATTGTTACTAGGTACTGTTATTAACCAACACAAAAAGCTTCCCCCAAATAGGTAACTAGCTAGTGGTTATCACTGTTTCAGTTGGGTGGGGGATAAGGGGTGAGTTAGGAGACAGGCGGTTGGTGAGATGGTTGATAACAAGGCTAGTCTTTATCATTTACTGGTCTGGTTTAAAGATGTAATACCCCTTTTAACTGCCCAAGAAATCTGTAAGTATCCATCATATAAGTGGGGAGGAATGGTGGAAAGGCCTAGGGTATATTTTGAGATCCAAAATGAGAAGAAGCTAGTTTAAAGTCAAATAATACTTAGCTTCTGCAGCAGAAAAATACCACAATGAGAAAAGTCCCAACAAAAGTACTATTACTACTGAAATAATGAAAGACCAAGGCAGATATAAAACAATAAAATTAATTAATGGTTTCTTTCTTTCTCTTTCTTCCTTCCTTCCTTTTTTTTTTTTTTTTTTTTTTTTTTTTTTGGTTTTTTGAGACAGGGTTTCTCTCTGTACCTTTGGTGCCTGGCGGTAGACCAGGCTGGCCTTGAACTCACAGAGATCTGCCTAGCTCTGCCTCTCAAGTGCTGGGATTAAAGGCGTGCGCCACTGCCACCGGGCAATTAATGATTTCTTACACCAAGAAAAAGATTAGGCATTATCTTCCATTGGAAAGTTAGACAAACCCCTCTAGATCTGTTCCTCAGTGCCCAAGAGCAGCTCCACACTGTAAGGACCAAGGGTCCTTTGTGGGACAAGCGCTTCTCAGAGCTTCAGGATTAGGAGGACAGGCTGGGAATATGGGTGCACTACTCTTAAGTTCCTGTCTAATCATTGTCCATTTATGTGAGTCAAGCGTGACTGGCTTTCAATTCAATGCCTCAAGGTGCAAACTGCTTGATCGTGTCTTGGCCCCAGTATGCCTGAGTTACACTACCAGCCTGACAAGAGAGCTGAGTGAAACAAGCCATAATGAATTAGCAGAAGCCTGAGAGAATGCAGCCACTGGACCTTCAGTTTACTTACTGGATTAAAACTTGTTTAAGTCTATTGACAAAGAAGACTTTGGACCTTTGATAATGATGTCATTAATAGAGCAACGTCTTAATCATGAACTACACTTAGAGGGTAAGCAGCCTTCCCTAGCAGGCTATTTGGACAATACTGTCAGGCAGTTCCATGTGACCAAACGATTTGTAAAAATATTGATCTTCAATAAGTTTCCATAAAGGTTTTTCTCTAAAGCTCAGGCTATCATGAAAAATCATCCAAATAAATGTTTACAAAATTAACATAAATATTGATGTGAACTAGCTTGAACTCTGCTGTCTATTGTTTGACATTTTGACCACAATTTCCCAGTGTATGCATCCATTATGAACATATGTGAGTAGCTGCTTCATAAAGGCTATCATTAAATACACTACCATAAGTCTATTGGAGTGTTTCAGAAATTCATTAGTGCCAATATTTCTATACTAAGACAACTGGAGTTTCATATTTACTTGAGGTATTTAGATTTATTAAAAGTATTTGTAGGTTTAAGGATTTAGAGAAACATTTCAAGGTTGAAGGATCAGCCTAGAGAGGATCTGGGCTAGTCTTCATCTGCTTTAATTTTTAAAGCTCTTACTATTTAAGCCCTAACAAGCCTTAGCTCAAACTTCTGCATATCAATTGTTCATTTTTAAAAGCAATATCCAGTGTATGAACTCTGCTGTTATGGACCTGCCTAAGCAAAAGACCTGAGAAAGGAAAATTTATTCCCGAAATGAATATCAGGTACTGGGCATCAAAGGATGACTAAGGTCTGGCCCCACTCTTAATTAAGAAAGGAATATGCTAGAATTAATGATTTGATTTTTACTTGCTATTCTGGTGCTCATGCTAACTTTAGAATGTTCACATCTAAGTATACTTCAAGGAAGTCTTTCATTTGCTGTACCTGGAGCGAATGCCTGCATCTTTCTGTTCTTCCCACTGTTTCATAAAAAGTTTATTTTATCTTTCTTTGTGTTTGCGCACATGTACATGTACACATCAGTGTAGTATACACAAAGGCCAGAAAAAGGCATCAGATACCCTGGAGTTGGAGTTACAGGTGATTGTGAGCTGCTCACCATGACCGCTGGGAACAGAACTCTATTATTTGTTTTTTTTAAAAAAGTAGCAAGCGCCGGGCAGTGGTGGCGCACGCCTTTAATCCCAGCACTCGGGAGGCAGAGCCAGGCAGATCTCTGTGAGTTCGAGGCCAGCCTGGGCTACCAAGTGAGTTCCAGGAAAGGTGCAAAGCTACACAGAGAAACCCTGTCTCGAAAAACCAAAAAAAAAAAAAAAAAGCAGCAAGCATCCTTAGCTACTGAGCCATCTCCACAGCCCCAGTTCTTCAGAGGCTTCATCCTCAGAAATGGTTTGCAAGACTGTAAATGATGATCAGAGCTCTGGGGACAGCCAGCTCAGGACATAAAGTCTACTTTATTGCCCACAGACTCTGTGCCCTTGGACACAGTTTTAAAATTTCTCTAAATGTTAGTTTATAATTCTATAAAATCATATAAAATATCCCCATGTGAACATGAAGCACAGAGTATAATTTATTCAAGAATATTTATAGGGTTGCCATCTATGTGCCAGGTTTGCATGTGATTATTTATTATTATTATTATTATTATTAGTGGTGGTGGTGGTGGTGGTGGTGGTGGTGGTGGTGGTGGTGGTGGTAGTGGTGGTGGTAGTGGTAGTATTTTCCTTTTGTGAGACAGGGTCTTGCTACATAGCACTGGCTGGCCTCGAACTTGCAATCTCTGTCTCAGCTGCTGGCGTTAATGAGGTGCGCCATGCCAGGCCTGCTGCAAACTCTGGCACTGAGAACCTTCTTCCAGAGCCCTGTGCAGCGCTGCTGTTCACTTACTTGGCATTCGTGCCAATACCGCATGGTCTCCATCTCCAGTGTCTCACTTAATGCCCTAACTATGCTGCACTAGAAGCTCTGCTGAAAATGAGTGAAAGCAAGCTAGTCTGGTCCACCTGCACCCTGTCTGTTTTCCTACAACATTCCAGCTAAACAGATCTCCAAATCCTACTTTGTCAACTGTTGCCCACTCCAGGCCTTTTGAGCCACCTGAACCTTGGCTTTCCACAGTGGCCTGGCCTCCTACTGCTCTCACTTCTGTTTGTCAGACCAGTCCCTGGACCCTTGAAACACAGTCGAGAGGAACTGGTCTTTCCTGAAGAGACAGTGCACAGGACTGAGTGAGGGGGGAGTGGGACAGATTTCACTGCTGTCTGCCTTCCGGGATCACAGACACACATGGCAAGGAGAATGAGTCTCTCCTCTTTAAAATAAAAGCACAATTCTAGGCAGAGTGGTGCACACCTGCAGTCCTAGCACTTTGGGGCTGAGGCAGGAGGATCATGAGTTAAGCTACACAGCAAGACCTGTTATAAACAAAGAAACAATCATGTCACAATAGCAAAGTCCAGGAAAAGCAAATAAGCCAAGTTATACATGAACACACAGAAGGCCTCTACATGTCAGCACACTACGGGAGCCCCCGGGATCCAGGACACCAATCATGAGTCTAGCTTAGCTAAAAGAAAGAGATCCATGTTTCAACTAATGGTGGCAGCAATAACACAAAAACCAGCTTTGTGAAGTTTCTCCTCATTGTTCTCCAATGATTGGGTCTTTGATGTCTCCTACATTATGAGCTATCAAAGCAGAAACAGCACTAATGAAGAAGACCTTAAAGGGTTAGGCTTTCCCCTAGTACTGCTGTCTTCCTTGCAAATGGCTTTAAAGGTCACTTTAAAAATAGCTCGGAGAGCCACAAAAGCCTGTAAATATTTAAATAACACACTTCAGTTTATTTTTACATAGTGTTGTAAATGCACATCACAAAATCCTCCACAGAAATGTCAGCCAAAGGCTACAGTGAGTAGAAAGACGAGTTGAGACCAACAGGAGAAAAAGGATGATACAGAGAGGAGCAGGGACATTGAGTATGTGAGCCATTGTCTAGCTGCCTGAGTGAAAACGCAGCCACACACTTGAGAGTAGAGAAATCCATGAGGAAAGACTATAGTTGGAAGTTTTTCTGTGTCCCGCCTGGCCCGTGGTCAGGACAAATCTCTTACCCACAGTCCTGTAGCCTTTTAAAAAATAATCAGAGACTTAATATTATTTATAACTGCTCAGCCATTACCTCAGGATTATTACTGACTAGCTTTTACACTTAAATTAACCCATAATTTTTATCTTTGTTTAGCCACATGGCTTGGTACCTTTTCTCAGTTCTGCCTTGTCATTTTGCTTCTTCTGTGTCTGCCTGGTAACTCCTGTCTCTGCCTTTCCTCTTCCCAGAATCCTCCTTGTCTGCTTGTCCCACCTATACTTCCTGCCTGGCTACTGGCCAATCAGTGTTTTATTTATCAACCAATCAGAGCAACACATATTCACAGTGTACAGAACAACATCTCCATCAATTCCCCTTTTCTTTCTATTTAAAATGAAGGTTTTAACTTCAACATAGTAAAATTACATATAACAAAACAGTTATCTAGCAAGAATTACAGTTACAATATCTCGTCTATTTGCATTTGGCAAAAATATTTTATCTATCCTATATTTCTGAGTCTAAAGTTTCATATCTAATATATCTTTTATCATAACCAAGGAAAATTTTATAACTATCTAGTCTTCAACTACATTAAAGACCTCAGAAGGATACAATATTAACTAAGTAAACAGGAAGAACATTGTAAAGCAACTTCCAAAAACCTAGAACGACAGAGACAGCTGCCTGCCTTGACAGTCATCCAAAAAGTTCCTCTGTAACATTGGGGCATCCATCTTCAGCCCATAGGCCTAGTCTCTCAGTCATTTTTTCCCTCTGTGTCCTATAGAATGTCGGGCAGTTTCTTCTGAGAAGCAGGAACCTGAAGGACCATCTTGCTTTGCAAAGTTCAGTGGTCACCTTCCTATGTGTCCAGCATGTCCAGTTTATATGACATTTTGTCAAGCAGTTCAGGCAAGAACAGTTTCTTGCCCAAATGGCTATTTTTGCCAAGAAGAAGATAAACTCCATATAGAGTGACTTTGACGCCCAAAGTTAGTAGGTAGTCATTACAATCAAAATTGTAGTCATATTAGTTACGTTTCAAGGTCAAGCAAAGATATATTTTAGATAGACAGGTCATCTTCAAAACCTTCAGAGATCTATAGAATATGGCATTTAAGATGTTTTAATAACTTAGATTTTTGTTTTTAATGACTATGAGACATGTCTGCTCCTGGCCGCACCAATCTACTTCAAAAAAGATATGGGCATTGAAGAAACTGCATACTTTCCCTGTGGCAAAAGCTAGCCACCACGCAAGAAAGTGTCCTCCCACTGACTGCTGACAGTATGCTGTCCAAAATAGGCAAGATGAAAAAAAAAAAAAGAAAAAAGAAAAAAAAGGACTACCAATCCTTGCCAAGACAAGAGTGGTTGAAGCTTTGGCAATAGGCATCCTCTGAGGCCAGAACACTCTGACACCATTGCTGAAGGGGCTTTGCAATCTGGAAAAAGTACAGTGTCCCTTCTTTCGAAGGCAGCTGAGCAGGCAGTGGGCTGATGGCTCCTGGTGTGCAGTGGAACAGCAGCTGCAACAGTTATTCTTGAAGAGTAACTAGGCTGGCGGAGTCTAACCTCTCAATGGTAGACTGGCAGTTAATAAAGGAGATGAAGCCACCCACAAGCCGTGATGAATGGAAAGCCAAATTCAAAAAACACTAGCAACTTTCAGAATTTAAAATCCTGAATAATTACATGACACTGGCAGAATTCAAGTTTATCTGGTACATGGAATACTCGCACCAAATGTGGGGTCGAGCTGTAGGCCTTATGTATATCCTACTTCACAAATGAGTCTGTCAGATACACTAAGCCTATAGGCCAAAGATGATGCCCCAGCATTGCAGAGAAACCTCTGGTGACTGTCCAGGAAACTGGCTGTTTCTGTCATAACTCATTTTTTGGAAGTCACTTGTTTGCACTTCCTGTTTTACTAGGTAATATTATTTCCTTCTTGGGTCTCTGAGGGAGTTTAAGATTAGATAGTTGTAGTTACAGTTTTCCTTGTTAAGAAATTTAGAAAAGAAACTCACTAAGAGGTGTTAAGTATATAAGTTTGAAAGATATCATAAGAAAGTTTTCTGTTGGTAATACTTTAAGATAGGATAGAAAGTGATTTAGGTACATTTTGGACTCACCAAAATAGGTTAGATAATGGAATATTTTCTCTGAATTTGTCAAATACAAATGGACCAGACATTGTTGATTATTTATTGCTTGTATATATTATATGTAGTTACTGTATTTTTTGTATATAGTTTTTCTTATATTAGTTATAACTTTAATTATTTTTTAAATTTGTATTAGACAAAAAAGGGGGAAATGTGGTGGTATTTAATTTGTTCTGAAATATGGTGATATTTTATTTGTGCTTTAATAAATAACGCTTGCCTGGAGATCAGAGGAAATAGCAAGCCATTTTAAGCAAACAAAGAAGACAGCAACAGTAGCACATGCCCTTAATCCTATCACTTGGCAGGCAGGATCTCTGTGTGTTCAACGCCACACTGGAAACAGCCAGGTGTGGTGGCACACACCTTAAATTCCAAAACTAGTTAACCATGGAGGTCTAGAGGTCTGTACAGACTGACAGAAGTGACAGAGCTGTGTAGGAAGAGGAAATGATGTAGCTGGACAGAGAGAGCAAATCAGATGGCAGAACAGCAAGGCATATAATATGGGTAGACAGGAAATAACTTGCAATGGGAAGCTGCTGAGTTGGTGAGGTGAGGTTAGCTGTGGCTTTCCCTTTTTCCCTGATCTTTCCCAGGCTTTCACCCCTATATCTGGCTCAGAGTTTTTTTTTTTTTGTTTTGTTTTGTTTTGTTTTTCGAGACAGGGTTTCTCTGTGTAGCTTTGCGCCTTTCCTGGAACTCACTTGGTAGCCCAGGCTGGCCTCGAACTCACAGAGATCCGCCTGGCTCTGCCTCCCGAGTGCTGGGATTAAAGGCGTGCGCCACCACCGCCCGGCCAGAGTTTTTTATTTAATAAGACTGTTTAGAAATTCATCTACAGAAGACAGCATCAACCAAGTGGCTAGAATTTACTGAAGGAAGCTCAGTGGGCCCAGAAAGAGTTCCAGACTCAAATGCTACTCTGATAATGTCACTATGAAGGAAACTCTGGAAAAAGTGACTGTATTCCTATTTTGAGCATTTACCATGTGTCAGCCCCCATGTTCTCTACTTTCTATGCCTCCTAGCTAGAACCACACAGGTTCAGATTTACAATTCATTCTTATAAACAGCCCAAGAGAGGTGCCCTAAGTTCCCCAACAAGAATCTCAGATGTGTCTGATTCTCAAACTTCGACTTCAAGTTCACTTCAAAGGGAAACAGTTCAATAGGCAAAATTTAATAAATATCATGTAATTAAAAGGGAAGTGTGAGCATGTTTCTGATCTTATTTAGGGTGGAGGGTTTTCCCGAGCACAAATTCCAAGGGAGATCCGTAAGATTTAATTGCATTAAACTGAACACTCTATAAGAGAGAAAAACAAACCTCCTGACAGGTACACCTGAAAGAGGTTGCCTGTAAAGACCATGTGCAACCTGGTTATTTAGCAGAATTCTTCAGGAAACCAAGAAGAAAAGGGAATCCCTCAATAGAAAAAGGTAACTCGCAGAAGACAGATAAAAGAATCCCAACAATTAATAAACACTAAAGAAAACATCAGGACAGGGAAATGTAGTAGAGACCAAAAGCATGTTTGCTCAGTGTGATTGAAGACTCGGGGAAAGGGAAATGGACTATTTAAAATGTTCAGGCTCTTTGGCTCAGCAATTCTACTTTTCAGAATTTATCAAGAGGCCATCATGATTTATAGAAAATGGACATAGTATTAAACCAACTCCTAATGATTTGTGTTTATAGCCATAGATCAGTGTGTCACTCAACCCTCATCAGAGAAGCTTCATTTGCAGTAGACAGTGATTAACTGTTGAAGGTGCTGAGAATAAGAGACTGAAGAACACTCAGCCATAAATGGAACATATACGGATGCATCTTTCCTTCACTGCAGAAGGGGGGCAGAAAGAGTGTAAGAGCCAGAGGAAACACTGTCTTCTGGACACAGTCAAGCAGATGCATATACACACTCACAGTGGCACCAAAGCATGTATTGCAACACCATTGCAAGCCCAAGCCTGATCAAACCTCAGAAAGCAGAGGGGCTGCGGCATGAAGTCTCATACCAAGCTGAGGAACTATGGGCAACTGTCAGCTTCTGGGAGAGGGAGAGTCAGTTTTCTCACAACATTACAGCCCTGGTGATAAGTTGGCCATATTCCAACAGACCACACACTCAAGAATATCTGAGTAGCACAAATTGGTCTTGATGGGTTAAAACATAAAAGGGCAAAATTTAGGTGGGTAAGGAAAGGAGGTAAGTCCTGGAAAGGGTTGGCAGGAGGCATGAATATAATCAAAACGGGTACGAAATTTTCAAATAACAGAGAGGGGGGTGTTGTTCGAATCTTAGATGGTCCTTTAAAAAACTCAGAGCCAGATATCAGGGTGAAGATCGAAAGATCAGAGAAGCAGAGCAGCCAGACACTAGTTCTTACCTCTATGAAATCCTCAGCCTAAAGAGAGCGAGTTCCTGTTTCCTCACACCTTATATTCCTTTCTCTATCCAGACATCACTTCCTGGGATTAAAGGGGTGTATGCTTCAGAACTGAGATTAAATGCCTGGCTCTGTTTCCATTGTGGCCTTGAACTCACAGAGATCCAGACAGTGGTCTGCCTCCCAAGAGATAGGATTAAGGGTGTGTGCACCAATGCCTGGCCTCTGTGTCTAATCTAGTGACGGGCTCTGTCCTCTGATCCTCAGGCAAGTTTATTCCGGTACACAATATATCACCAGAAGGGGGGGGGAGGGAGAAAGAGAAAGAGAGACAGACAGACAGACACACACACACAAAGACAGAGAGACAGAGAGAGAGAGAGAGAGAGAGAGGGAGAGGGAGAGGGAGAGGAGAGAGAGAGAGAGAGAGAGAGAGAGAGAGAGAGAGAGAGAGAGAGAGAGAGAGAGAGAGACTGAATTACGATGAGTTAACCAGACCCTTTTTATAAAGAACCTTGAACAGGCATCAGTACTGCCTTAGTATACTTAACATGAAAATGAGGAAGACCTGGGGACTAGATCAGTGGGTGAAGTGCTTCTTGTGCAGTCCCGAAGACCAGAGTTCAGATCCCCAACACACATATAAAAGCTCTTCATGTCACAGCTGCCTATCTTTGACCACTAATTGTGAAAATACACTAAGATGCTAAAAACAGTGCTTCTCAGTCTTTATCAGCACCCAAAACATCTGGGAAGATGCCCAACAGCCCATCCTTGGAGACTCAGATGGAGCTGGACCAAACTCATTTTTGAAACCTTTCCCTGACTCTAATGTTGAGCCAGGTGGACAGCTACTGGTCTAACCTCAGCTCTTGGAGGGGAGTTTCATTTCGCTTCTCATTACATCCTTCAGGGGAATGGAAGCAGTCTTCTTCATTGCATCCTGTGTTCAGTTACTGAGTTCATAGTCTGAGTAAAAAAATAGTGTTTCATGAAGACTAGAATCTACACTTAAATAGCACCTGGTCATTAAGGTTTGGTCCTTCAGACCCTGGACACACTAGATCTATAAAAAAGAGAGCCACAGCCACACCTCGAAGGAAACACAACTGCACATCGCATGAAAACAGTCCAGGCTTTCGTAATAGAAACTTTTCTCTTTTTGTGGCTTGAAATTTGTGTGGAGTGATAATTTTCACAAGAACTTAGATTCTGATGTCACATGCTGGTTTACATTCCTATTCTAGCATTTTCTGCAGTCTCACCTTCAGCAAAGACTTTACCAAAGTCTTAGCGGGCTCCTTGCTTTAAATGGGGAAAAGACTAACATTACCGGGGACAGGGTAAGGACTAACACATGCTGGGCCCGTGGGACAGCGCACGACACGTGTCATCTACTCCCACCGCCACTATTTGTAGCTGTAGCAGATGCTTCTATAAACAATTTGTTTCTCTCTCCCCACCCCATTCCCTGCTTATTAAGAAGATAAAAGTTTGGCCTGAGGACATGGCGCAGTTAAGCAAAGTGCTTGCCTTGTAAGCATAAGGACCCATGTTCAAAGCTCAGAGCCTACAAAATCCAAACAACTAAACAGCAACAACCACCACCACCAGGAGGATCCTGGGGCTCAGTGTCCAGCAGACCAGCCTAACCAGCAAGCTTCTGGTCCCACGAGAAATCCTGTCTCAAAAGACAAGCTGGATGGTCCCTGAGGAACTACTCCAAGGTTGACTTCTTGCCATGTATGTAAACTATTCTCAATTTTACACACACACACACACACACACACACACACACACACACACACACACACACACACTTCCCAAATAGGCTTTAGTTCTATGGAGATAAATCCATTTCTAGATACCACACAAAGCCAAGCATTGTCTTTGGGGACAGATACTCCACTTTTCTAGGAGTGAAAGGCTGAGAACTGCAGAGCAGTTCATGGAAAAGAGCACAGATGCTCGCAAAGGAAGCCAGGAGCTCCACGCGGGCCAGGGACGGAATCCCACAAGTGAGTGGAGGTGCTGGGAGGGGTGAGAATGGTGGACAGGCCTGAAGAAGCAGCAATGTGACTATGCAAAACCATGGCACAGTGACTGCTTGCCTGGGTGTTAACGCCACCAGTGATGGCATAACACACTGTAGTCCTGCACAGTGAGCGCCTGTGCATGGGATGTGGCCCTGCCATGCCGAGAAAGCTCATCCATGTTTCCTGCTTCCTGTCTTCAAGGCTGACTTTTACTTGCAGGTCTAAGATTTAGGAGAGACTCCACTCCCCCACCCCCCACCCCGCACAGAGTGAAGCAGAATATACCCTCACTTTGTAAGAGGGTATCATGGTTCCTTTTAAAGGAAGGTTCATGGAGCTTCCAACCTATACACGAGACAGTAACTTCCAAAGTGCTCCCACACACCTCCCTCCAGTCCTTACTGAGGAACTTCTAATGCTCAACAAGTAGTCTTTCCTGTGAATGCTTGACTGTGAAGTTTTACTCTAAAACTCAGGCAGAAATTAGCGATTGGGAGGCTTTTCTTCTTCAAAGGGGAAAGATAGGGCCTAAATACTACAACTATTTAAGATGAGCTAGAAAAAAATGTATTCTATTGTTTTTTGCTCCAGGCTACTCATTCTTCCTTCTCTATTTCTGTTGCTTGTCAATCATTTCCTTTTCAGAGGCTGAGTTCCACATGGAGACACACTGCATAGTGCTTTTAGAATCCCATCAAGACCCCAGCACACATTCCCCCAGCTCAACCTACTCCACGTTCTTTCCTGACACCCCAGCAGCGTGCTTGTTAACTTCATTTCACTGTGGGTGAAGGATCTTTGAAACCACATTCTACTAAAACTAACAAAGCACAAATGAAGGGCAGAAATCTCTCCACCAAGATGATGCCTTCAGAGTGGAGGAAGCAGCTGAGGGTCGTTTTTCTGCTTGTGACAGTGAAGAAAAACATTCTACTGGTTTTTCAACCATTAAACCACTCCCATTATATTACCTGGAACCTAATTGCGAGTCTTTGTTGTATCTGTATATTTTAAATTAATGTTCGAGTTATTGAACTACACCTAGAAAATGTGGCCATCCCACTAATTTCCCTAAGAAGTATTCCTCTAGTTAACCCTCACGCTTTCTGCAAAGGTCCCTTTTGATATGAGTATGGGGGAGTCTATGCAACACCCATCCCCCTTTGCTGTTCTCATCCCCTCCCCAGGCCCATTAGTGTCCAGCAGGCAGTACAACAGCCTTTCCCCGGTATTTTTTCTGATGCCTTTTGTTGGTTACTGTCACATTTATTTAATCTGATATTTAACACTTTCCTTCTCGTACGTTATAAGCTCCTTTTTGTTACATCTATTCATTTGATTGTATGTTTGAGGTTTGGGGCTGCATATGTGTACATGCACCATGTGTGTGCTTTGGTGCCCACAGAGGTCAGAAGAGGGCACGGGCAACTAGAGTCGTGAATGCTTGTGAACTACAATGTGGGTGCTTGGAATTGAAGTGGGGTCCTCTCAAAAGCAGCAAGTGCTCTTAATTGCTGTGCCATCTCTCTTTCCATGTTATAGGCTCCGAAAGGGCAGAGAAGATACAGATTACATGCCTTTAAAGTTTCCATGGTGACTGATGACCAAGGGCAGTGGCACATTAAGTATTACATTCGCTAGGTGAATTTTTGGAAAACTGTGTTTACTCAGAATATTTATAGAGCTAAAGAACCTTAAATACATTTTGAGACACACGACAAATAGAAAAATAATAATTTTCTACAAATTCTATTTGAGCATTTTCAAAACAACTAATTTTTATTGCTTTGAAAAGAAATAAGTATTCTACAAATAGTGTCAGAGCACATTAAAACACTGAATGGCAGTCTGCATCAGCTAAGAACATCAGACAAACAAGTGAAAATGTTAACCTACACAACCATATACAAACAAGCTAAGTTTATGGATGTGCAGTTTCAGAGTTTAAATGTCAAGGTCTGTGAAAGAATAAGACATGTTTGCTACTAAAAACCACAGACCATTTTTAGCCAACAAAATCACCAGTGGTTACTCTGAAACTAAGTGCTGTAATAGTAGGATGTGTAAAACGGAGATGTTGGAGATATGAAATTGAGAGTGTGTTTACTTCGGTCTTTTGAGCACGGCTGTGAGAGTCCCTGTCTGGGCTTCTGAACTGTTTCTAAGGTGACAGCGAGAGGAGGAAGAGGCAGAGAGCAAAAGAAGGGATAAGGTGGACAGGGTGTGAGGAAGCCACTGCCAGTGACCGAGGAGGGTATTACCCTTTGCTTCTGGGTATAAGGGTCACACACAATCTCAAAATCAATCTTTATTTTATTTGGTTGAAAAAAAAAACTCATGAAGTCTCCAATAGAAGTCAGTTTCATTCAGAGTCAAGCAGAAAAACAGTAACGCTCATTTATTCTTATTCATTTAAACTAATTATTTAACAACCCCGATTTCCCACTATTAAATATTTTACGGGCCCTATTAGCTCTCCTGAAATAATTCAAAGTAGATTTTTAAAAATTTTAAAACAAAATAAGTACACAAAGGATCTGTAATAAACATCAACCTAGGAGGGGATGTAAAGCTTCCTTGGATGATTTTTTGGCTGCAAAAAAGAATGCTGCCACAGAAATCTGTTTTGCATCATCTGAATGCTTGAAACAAGAACACATCATTCTGAAGGGGGAAAAAAAGAAAGGAAAGAAAGAAAGAAAGGAAAACCAGTGACTGCACTTAGCCAGAAAGAGCAAAGTTGTGCTGTGTTAGAAATAGCTTCCTATGATATTTTGGTAGGTTTCTGGGTTTTTTCAGCAATCAATGTAATTATGCGGTGTGAGAGGGCAGTGTTTATCCACATTACCATTTATACACTGTACACAACAGAGGACTGATGAACACGTGGGTTTGTGGCCACATCCCTGACCTCAGCCTCAGGAAGCCCAGGGGGTTGAGGAGAAGCAACTGCAATCTTTAAGCTGGAAAGTATTGATTCCCAGATCAGCTTTGTCTGTGTCCAATACCCAGCACTTCCTCCTGCATGGAGGGGGGCCAGAGCTGCAGAAAACTGTCCTTAGCAGGAAGTCAGTATGCTAATTCTTTCCAAAGTTTCTGACATGATGCAAAGGCAGAGTGCTCCCTCCCTCCCCTCCCCCTCCAGGCATCTTTCCCCATGGCTACTTTGCTAAGCTTAGAAAGTCCTTTCTGGGAAGCAGAGAAAGGACACTTTTGCCTATAAGAATATTCCAGCTTGGTAAACCATTGCATATATCAAGAAGAATCTAAATGCTAACTTTATACAGAAAAGTTCTTTCAAGAAAGTGACATCCGTTTTGTTTTGTTTTGTTTTTTTCTGTGTAGAGCCTCCTTCAGATGCAAAACTGGCACAAAGAAAAGTACCAAGCTGCAATGCTGCTCAGTTCAGTCACAGCATAAACCACATTTTAACTTTCACACAGTGCTCTACTAGCTGGCATCCTCGTAAGCGGCATGCCTGTTCCAATGGGCTGATGGCCAAAGTCCTGTTGCTGTGACTGGCGGAGCGGCGGCGGCACACCTCACTCATTCACACTGAGGACTATGGCAGCACCACTTACACAAGCCAAAAGATGTGAATCGGCATTTTGTGACATGCATTTTGTTCTGTGTGGCTCTTTATTAAAAAACTAGGCTGGCTCCCAGGAACATTATATATTCTACATAAGCTGATCCACCCATAACGAAAAGAACAAGCCAGTGGTCTCTTAGGAACACAACTGGTAGGGTGAGATGTAGACACTAGCCTATGATGGCATTCTAGAGCCTTTGACTAGTTTGTATAATTACGCTTTCAAAACTCATCAGATATAATTGTATTGTGGCCACTTTGCTCCCAAACTCTGTAGAATTAAATGTACCATTTCGGCAGACATTTCTTTCCATATATAACCCTCACCTACAGCAAATTCTCTGTATAAACATAGAATGTGAAGATGTTGATCAACCTGCTGGACATGAGCTACAGACCCCTACAAACCTGTCCCCATGCTGAGAAGGACAGTGATTCTACCGTAGCCCACAGGTCGGTGGAGAAGTCAGGAGGAAGAAATGCGTGGCCCACGAGATGTGGTCCATACGCAAGCCGAAGAGGCTCACTTTGCTGTCACTCACAGTTGACGTGTAGAAAAGAATGGAGGTGAATAAGCCGGCATCAGGCCAGGGAACCGCCACTCCAGATGGCACATTCTATACTTCCTAGGCACAACAGACATGGCTCAGTGTGACATAAGTTCTTTCATAAGTGAACCTAGGGCATACTTTACCTTGGGAATGCAAGTCATTTTGGTGTGTTTGGTTTTCTCTTTTCCTATTTTCTTCTTCGTCATTCCACTCTTAAGTACGACTTGGTAGTACCCTGAAAGATAGCTTGACTTCATGAAGTCTTAAACAGACTGGGGAAAAAATATCTAAATTTGTTCTCACTATTGGTTCTATTACCCATCACCTCATGCTCCAGTTAGGCCTCAATTACAGTGACCAACAACACTGTTGGGTTTTGGAAGTAGCAGCAAAAATTGTCTATGAAGTTAAAGTAATAATAAAGAGTGATGATGACGATAAGACAAGCAGGACCAATAAAGGCAAGGATATATGTACTTGTGTCTCTTGGGAGCCTGTGCTGGCCTATGTATTCTTCAAACACACTGCGGACTGCAGGCGAATGGTCTTCTCACACTGCAGTGCACCTGCCTCCCTGACAGCTTGCTGTGAACTGTGACACAGCATGCTTTACAAATGGGAGAAGACAAGAGGACATTATATGTGACTGCCATGTGACAAGACGACTTTGCCTGGGTATTCTGAAAGGGGAGAATAAGCTGTTTGGGCAGCAGGAAAAAGTACTGCCAATGTGCACCCATATAGCTCGTCTGTCACTTTAAGAGCTGAAATAGGAAAACCTGTACCATTTTTGTGCTTCTGTTCATTCTTTTCAACTCGTTCTAAGTTGCCCCCTGGGAGTCAGCCCTCCACCAAAAGTCTCTTTCAGCCCACAACCAGCTCTCTCTATTAAGTGTGCCCACCCCTGCTCTGCTCTAACACTGCCCCCTTTGTACTTGCCTGGTGAACTGACCAGCCATACAGTACAATGGCCACAATTACTAAATTACACTGCCTGTCACTGCCTTTTGTATTACACCTCTAACAGGTGCCATTACCATGATAGGCAAATTGTAATAATCCATTCACAGCATCCACAGCCTTCATAATGTATTTTTTTATTTTACATAATCTGTGTGAATGCCACAAGGCATCTCAATAGTTAGTAAACACACAGGCCTGAAAGACTGAGCCCCATGGAATGCAGCCACCAACAAAGGCACACAGGACAACAGACCTGAATGCAACCACGTTCCTGATAAAGCGGATATACACACAAATACACCCAGTGGAGAAATGGCCTCCAGACTTCAGAGTTTTCTAAAACAAACTTAGGAACCTGAGAGAGTAGAAAATAGGGTATTACCAATCTGAAACTGGTGTCTGTGCTTACAACTCCATATGGCGGGTAGGTGAGTAAAGCCATACAAATCCTCTGCTGTTCTCAATGACCAGTGCCACAAAGCACAAGAGAATGGTGAGGGCCTGACAGGGGCCACTGCTCATGCAGGTCCTGTGAGCACTGCCTGTCCTTCCGTCATGTCCCTTTGGGTCTTCATCTCTGAGATGTGCATGCAGACTCGGCTCCACTGCTCAAGCACTCCTACTTGCCAAAGCCACCATGTCTTACCTGCTAGAATAGTCTCTGGTCTTCTGCAGCATCTGGTTACTCTAACCAGCTTCTTTTTCTTTGGCTTCCATGACACCACCCAGAGTCACCTCCACATCCTCTATCACTTCTTCCAACTCCTCCTCTGCCTCCAAAATGCAAAGTCCCTGGGCTCAGCGCTCTCGTTTCCATTAACACGCTCTTGGAGATCTTGTCTTACCTGCTCCAGGGAGTATAAACATGCCTCCACAAGGCAGCAGCAAAGCTCAGCTTTAAGTGGAGTATGAATAATTTTCTTCCCTTGGCTACTTGTTTAATCTAACCTTGGACAGTGACTAGGTGCTCCCCCCCCCCTTTATTCCACACTACACAGAAATTGGCTGCCAATTAATTTATGGCACAATGCTTTCTTACTACTTAAACTTTTAATTCTAAACATGTAAAGATCTCTTCCTGCTCACTTAGAGAGATTTCATCCTGGCACACACATGAAAGGGGAAATATAAGCAAAACAAACAAGCTGAGTTTTTTCATGAAATACTCTCACACATCAGTGGTCTAAACTTTTGAACTACTGTTCTTCATCAATGTCTCCGAGGCCTCAAACACATCACTCACACCCTGACAAATAGTCACCACTACTGTTTAGGGCTCAAAGTCTTCCACATGCCAGTAAGTAAAAGACTCCTTAATTTCAGAAATGTTAAATTATTAAAAGGTGCTATCTCACAGTCATAAAATGCAGTAATCATGCAGTTCATTTATTGGGTACTTAAAAACTATATGCACCACATATACAGACTTCATAGACATTTAAAATGAGATTATACTGTTAAAAACCATGATATTTAAAATAGTTAAACATTAACTCAGTAAAGAAAATAAGTTTCACTCAAATACAGTAAAAAGTATTCAAGTGATTAATATTAGATGCATTCATTCATCCTGCTGAGGACTAAACCCAGGGCATTGCCTATGTTAGGAAAGTGCTCTGTCACTGAGCCACATGCACAGACCGGAATGCATATGCTTAAGTCATAATCACTCAAAGAACAATTTATATCTAAGAATCTAGGCACCACCTCATCCTCCCAGCTCAAACAAACAACAGCAAACAAGCAAACTGCAAGAATTAGGAGATATCCAGTCTCTCTTCCTGTGTTCTTCATCTGCTAACAGAAATAGTAAACAGCTAACCACCAGGTGACATTCCTCAGATTTATCTGATATGAGTTGTTTCTTAACTTGTTTTTGAGATTTAAATATCTACAACAAATAATTTAAAGTGTAAAATGAGTACTATAATTTAAGTAACTTAGAAAAACAATTAAAACTACAGTATTTGCCAGGAACCTGCAGAGATTCATAAGAATGAATGGGTACACGCAGGAAAAGAAGCTGAACAGTCAGGCATGGGTTTTTATCATCCTCCGAAGGTTCCAGGGACCATGGTAAGCATGGAGAACACTCCTCCCAGAAGCCAAGGGTAGCAGAGAGCATTTGTCTACTCCTCTACTTCCTTCCTTCCTGCCTGCCTTTTATTTTTTCTCTTTCTGAGACAGGCTCTTCCTATATGGCTCAGGCTGGCTAGAACTTGTAATCATCCCGTGTTAGCCTCCTCAATGATGGGATGACAAGTACGCACTATCACACCTGGTCTCTAGTTCATATTTAAGTGACAGAAATCTATCTCAAATAAATGAAAGAAAAACTAAAGTAGGGAGAGGGAATATAGATTATTGGTTAATAATATGTAATATGACTGGTCAGTTGGTCTAAAGGGCCTCTTAGCAACTAGATTTTGGATATATATTACCTAACATCCAACTTTTATTTATTACTGAACTTGCTAGAAAATGTGGGGAATCTTCATGAAAACTAGAAAAGGCCACATATATGGCATAGTGAGAAATGTACCCTGACTCTGTCTGCACCATCCCCAAGTTAAGAAGCACAGCAGCCACATAAATCTCCTTGGCAATCCATATTCCCTTTCCTTGGGGGTCGGGGAGTGGAGGAGGAAAATCTTCACCCACGTGCAAATATCACTGTTCTCTCACGTCTAATAATGAAAGCCAGTCGGAGGCCACTGTTTGGTTTTTTCCCAATAACATACCCTGTGTTGTACCCAGAACTGCAAGGCCACTGAGTGTAGGAACTGAGTAGGAAAAGGGAGATAGAGGAGACCCAAGGTACCTGGTCTACTGTGTGTCATAGGGCAGACTGCACACAAGAACATACACAGAGGTACAGAGCAGGAACTTAGGGCCATGGGCATGACTTGCTCTTGGGGCCGTGGACTTTGTACTGAATGTGGGTTCTAATCACATCTGTTTGGCTAGAACAGCTGTTTAAAACACCAGTGCTTTTGGCGAGGTGCATGCTCCCTCAGGCCAAGGACCCTTTCCCCCACCTGTGTGGGTCTTGTACCATTTGGATCTGTCACCACTGAATACATCAGAAGCACTATTGGTGTTGAAAAGCATCTCACTGGTCTCATATTATGGTGAAACGGAGTATTTAATTTCAAAATTAATCATTTAATAATGTGCCACTAAAATACATTTCATTGCCTCCTTGAATAATGGATACTATTCCCTGTTTTATTGACTTAAAGTTACTTTTACAAATGGTCATCACTGGGCTGAGTAGTACCACTTTTCCCGTAATGACCATTTTCTGACTGTGATGTTAAGGCTCCTTTAGCTCTTCTGCTCAAGATTAAGAGATAAAATAAGCAAACAAGTGCAGGCCTGCAAAAACAAAACTCTTTTAAGAACTGAAATGTGGAGATACCGATCAGCAACACCCAACACCACTTACACCCTCCACTCTGAGCTTATCAGACTCCCAACAACGCTGGCTCTGTCTTCCTTTGATTAACAATGGCATGGAGAGACAGACACCTTTCCTAAAGTCACAATAACTGACAGACCTAATTCTAAACCTCTTGCTCCCAACAGCTATCTGCATTTTTTGTTATGAGCTTTTTTAAGGCATCCTAGAATATTTGTCCAAGACTGGTGTGGTATGTTATAAATGAGCTTCCTTACAATAGATACTGATTATGTGGAATACTCCTAGTTTTCCCTTTAAAGTTTAAATTTGGAAGGAATCAGTGAGACGGGAAGATACTTACATGGAGCTTGGGACGAACAAAACAGAACAGACCTGAGAAGCAGAGTCTCTGCTATCTACCCATTACGGGATGTTGAACAAGCCACTTGGTCTCATGGTGAAATAAAGAGAACTATCCAGTTAACTCCAACAGAATGCTTGGGAAGTCAAGACAACACCGGGAACAGTGGTCTGTCAGCACAGCTCAGCAAATACTAGCTGAATTTGCCCTGGGTTATGCTACCTGTAAAGGTGAGGATAACAGTCCTCACAGGGTTGTTTCAAGTGGGAAATAATACGTGTGAATTCTTTTTAAATTTCTTAATATTTAAATTCATTTATTGTGTGCGTGATATAGTATGTGTGCATGCATGTATGTGTATAGTGCATGTGCACATGTGTGCAGGGATATAGTATGTGTGAGAGATATAGTATGTGTGCATGTATGTGCATAGTGCATGTGCACGTGTGTGCAGGGCTAGAGGAAGAACTGGGTATCCTGCACTATCCTTCCATGCCCTACTCCTTTGAGACAGGGTCTTCCACTGAAACTGGAACTAGGTTGGTGGCCAGCAAACCCCAGAGACCCTCCTGTCTCTGCCCTTCCACCCCTGGCACTGACCATGCCTGGCTTTTGCATGGGTGCTGAGGATTTGAATTCAGCTTCTCATGTTTGCACAGCTAATGCTCTTATCTGCTCTTATGAGCCATCTCCCCAGCTCCAACAAAGTGGAAATTCTCACAACATGGTATCTGATACACAGAAACCACTCAGTATATGTTGCTAGGGCTGCTATAATTGTTCCAATTCCATTCTTACCAGAGTTCTTTTAGGGTGAATGTGCAAAAACAGGATGGGGGAAAATGCTGAAAGACAGATGATTCTTTATTGACCCAGGAAGTGGATATGAAGGTGTCCCAGACAGTGTGCCTCAGTGTTGAAGTGCTTGCCTGGTGTGCTCAGTGCCACTTGGTTCTAGCCTTAGCACTCAAAACATGCATCCAGCTAACAACATAACATGCAACTGGCATCTTAGTCTCTTCAGAGAAACAAACTAGTACATGAACAATAGCTTTCCTTGACGTTTATTTAAATAGTTGTTTTTTCTTCATGAAAGGAACAACTTTAAAAATTGTCCTGTGTCAAAATATGGGCCAATATCCATTGAGCTTCAGTGGATTATATTTTATAGTAATCCACCCAACTGGAAATCAGAATCTCCCAACAGGGCAGTTAGCATTCCTTTCCTTAGCATTCCTTTCCCACCAGGATGCCAACAGGAAGTTTCCTTCCTTAATTTTTCCACAGGAAGGGGAAGCCTTGCCTTGTTCTTTTTGTCTTTGTCTTTGCAATAGGTAAAAATAAGAATTGAAAGGTACCTTACATGTGCAACCTTCAGGCAGCTGCTGGTTTTTGAACAAATTTCTTTTCTCTACTGAGTCAGCATTATACTTTGTTAAGTTCCCAGTGTTAAATTCCCTGCTTTAATTCTTCACAAAAGGTAACTACATATTTGAATATGAGGCTCTTTAGGGCAACATTTCAGCTTACATTTGAAAAGGGACCAACGAATTTAAATTCGACAGTAAGTCACCTAAGTTTGTGGGATCCCAGGCTGTGTGTGTCTGCAGAAGTGACCCCTTACGTGGAGTGTCTCAGGGACACAGCAGAGAATGGCACCAACCCGACCCTCCAGAGTAGACATTTCTCTACAAAGAAGCGGGCTCTGCAGACAGGCACGGTGTGCTGCACAGCATGGCTTCTGCCAGGTCCCGCCACTTTCCCCCACGTCACTGCTTAGAGAGGAGGAGACCCAGGCCACACAGCGAGAGCCCAATCCAGTCCCCTTGGCTGTACACATATGCAGGCTTTCATCTCCTCTCAGAGCCACGTGCTCAGCAGTATCACATGGCTACCTTCCCAGTTGTCCCCAGACACCTGCTTTGTTTGGGAGCCTCATTCTCAGCAGTGTTCAGAGACCCGGGGAAGGTGGGTCGGAGGACACTGTTTCTAGCTCACTCTATGGGGAGGGAAAACACACCTCGGTCTTTTAAAAAGGAGGTGCAGCTTAACTTTCAACTCTGCTCTCTGAGTAGATGTCAACTGGGATAATTAAACACTCTGGCATGCGATAATGAAAATGGAAGAGATCTGACTTAAGTCAGCCCTTCTTTGAGACTGAGAACTTGACCTCCACAGACCTCAGTGTTCTCATGTGTCAAATGGGGACAGTAGCAGCGACCCTAAGATAATTATGAGGGTCAAACGCGGTGCATGACTCTACCACAGAAGCCAACAAATGCTGTTCCCTTTCATGACGAATCTATTTGGGTTTCTAGAAAACACACAGCTAATCAATGGGTTGCACATCTTGAGTGGGTCTCTTCCATGGAATAGAGCTACAAAGATGAACAAAGAAGAGAGAATGTAGGAGGCAAAACATGAAGCCTCTAACCCCCCGCCCCACGCTAAATAAACAGTACAAATAAGTAAAATGTGATCATTTGCATGGTTGTTCAGAGGAAGAGCATTAAAGCAGAGCAGACCATTTTTAACTGTTGGGTGACTGTGATAGGACAGAATTGGTAATTGTGTTTGGAACTCTCCAGACTTTCCAAGGAGAACCATTCGCCATCCTTTAGTAAATGTCCCTTTTGCTGCACACATGGAATGCAGTTCTACTAAAAGAAAAAGCAGACTGCATCACATCTCAGCATATTTAATTCCTCATGGGGCTTGTAACATGGTTCTTATATTTGAGACCACACACTTTCCCCCCTCTGTATCCACAGTATAGAGATATATAGCATATTTCTCTATATGTAGTTTCAGCAGTTATGAATAATATCTTGGGCTTTGAAATGAATTCTGAGTATATTTTAAGAAAGATGATTAAAAACATCATTTCCAAATACTGAAAATCCATCTATTCATTTTGAGATCCAGTACCATATAAATACCAACCTGGCACTGCACATTATAGATTATTGCCCACTCAAACACCAATTCTTTTCTTTATATTCCTCTTTAGTCAAAGCAGTCTGTCTTTCCACAAAGTTCCACAAAATCTAGGGTCATTTCCAGAAACAATTCACCAATACTTGGGAAAAAGCTGTGCTATAAATCAGTGATGACTACTGCATTTGGCTAACTCATCACACAGATATTGTTTATACAGTCTCTCACATTATATATGTGGACAATCAGACTCCACAGATTTAATAAATCAGAGACTGCCAGTGTCTATTATCCAACTGGGTAGAGTCTTAGATAACAGTTTTGGGTACAAGAAAAAAAATCAACTAGTCTCCCCCCAAACCCTCCTGCCAGTGACACTATTGATGCTATGATCACTATGATCCGGAAAACATTTGATGATATAAAATATACTAAGAAGAATTGTTAGCCTGTGCTCTACACTGCAAACTGCCCTGCTCTAATGTAGTTGTATGAAATCATAGACACGAACGTCATCAACGATACATTTCCATGTATTATTTTCACAGTAAATAAGATCTGGCATCATTTGCATGAATTCATAAAGAATTAAATTCTATCCCAACAACTCACACTTTATAAATTGTGTTATAACATTTGAAGCAGATGGTATGAACTATAAAATGGAGTTTTGCAAAAAATTATGCTATACTACAAAGAATATGACTTTATTTGTTCTTAGGAACATTTTAAAATGATAAATTGAGATATCCTACAAGAAAGGGTAAATCAGCCTCCATCTAAGCATTGAGGAAAACGTTCCCAACATATAACTAACCGACTGACATTTTTTTACAAACTGTCCTCTGAGGAGTTGTGCGGGTAATGACAGGTGTTCACAAGGTGGATTTTTGGACTGAGGCAAGTGAAGGCTGGCACACGGGAAATGCAGGCACAGCTACACGTGCCGATTAACACTTGTGGAATTTTTGCCGTGAGGTAACTGTCAACCTCATGCTCACATTTTTAAGCACAGCTTCCACTCTCAGCACACAGATGCAGTTCACAGTTCACAGTGAACGACACAAATATTTACAAAGTCTATTTACACAAAGAGAAGACTCCAGCACACCGTGTTCAGAGTCTGCCAATTTACACGACACACACAGGTGAATTTTCTTGTACATTTAACAAAAATATTTAATTAATCTTAAAATTTGCTTTCTAAAAGATAAAAACTAAAACATCAGAAGTGAGATGTAGTTGAAATGTTACTTTAAATCTATTCTTTTAACTTATGCTTGAAACAATGAATGCAACAGACATTAGCACAGATTCTGCTGTGAGCTGCATTCATGGGGATAAAGGAAAACGTGCTGCAGAACAGCCACGGCAAACAGTCCTTCCTTGCATTTCTTTCAAATTCTGCATTAGGAAAGAAAAAATGTCTGACTTCAGAAATTTGTTATGTAGATATGTTGAACAGATTTTAATATAAAATATCTAAGTACATATTTATGTTGATTATATTTACACTTTACAGTTATTTTACTATTATATTTTAAAATTAAGTAATCTTCAAAAATTAAAATAACTTCAGACATTTAAATTACAAATATTCTTTAAGAGCTAATTTTTTTTTAATGCATTTACTGGTATCTTTAGAAAATAATAATGAAAACATAATGTGTTCTTGAAAGTATGAATTTAAAATGCTTATATCTTAAAATTTGCAGAAGAGTTCTATCAAAATACACTCTTTTGCTATAGTAATTAGAGTAAGACACATTAAAAATGATGGTCATCTTCACTCCATGTACTACAGGCCACACAAGCAACGTTTGGGTGACTGGCAGCTCAATGGCGCAGCCTACGTGTGGAGACGTGTAATAACACGCACAGTGCAGCCGGCGGCCCCAAGCTCCGACTCGGCGTGAGCAGACTGTGGCTTTGGAAACATCATAGGCACATGCACCTTCTACTGCACCACGGCTTCCACTGTGATGTTTACAACTATTTAAAGTAAATGAAAGTAAAGACTAATAAAAACATAGAAGTAAAAAGATTATTTCTTTAGTTTTGAATGGCCTCTGAATAAAATGGAGATTCTTTTCCCTCCACTTAAACACACACACACACACACACCAAACAAAACCCCCAAAACTAAAGAAGCATAATATTTTCTGGCTAATATTCTTTAATAGTTTATATATGTTAGGCTAACAAACAACATTGGTATTTGTGATTTCTTTCAGGTAGCATTTTCCTCAAAAATAGCAAACATACAACACTTACAAATTCTAGTCATAAAATCATTCCAATTTAACAACTCACCTGACTGATTAAACAGGCAGTGCCTGCTGGTTTACGGTACAGGTGATAGGAGGGCTCAAGAAAATCTGTCCTGCTATCTCAGGCATGAACTTGATAAATACATTAGCTTCCCTAAATTCTTTTCATCTCTATATAGCATGGATCTCCAATTAAATATGTTGGGCTTCCATCTAAGGCAGTATAGTCTTTCACTTCCTACAACCTTGTTAAATATATAAATGTATGTTTGAAATTTTAAACTGGCCAATTTTCACAAAATGTATTTACGAACAGCCACTGTTAACATTAGAGTGAGAAAACCAACCTGAAGGAAACAAGTTTGCAGGTGTGCCCTGAGCGCCAGCATTCAGTGTGTATAGTTGCCTTTCTGGTTATTTATTTACCTCTCCCTTTCAGAGCCGGGAGCATCACTTAAAGGAAGACCTCACCCCAGAGCCCCAACTTTGCTCCTGTTGTGCAGAGCTGACTGTTAATTCTAACACCGAAAAGAGTTGTGTGATTAAGATTTGAGCTCATTCCTCTTCTCCATTATTATGAAAAGGGGCGACCCTGTAAATTTACTCAAGCTGTTTAAACACAGAAGCCGCGCAACCACTCAGACAGGCCGCGTTACAGAGTGAGGGCAATCAGGAAAGCTGCCTTAGTGACGCTGCAGCGCCCTGGTTCCAACCTCCCAGTACGGAAGGCTTGTAAAACTGTACTTCAATCACGCAGTAGAGGTCTCATCAACGTGACACGGACTCCAGGAAAACAAACTGGCAGTGGAAACAAGTACCATGTGCTGAAAAACAGTTTCTGCAGCGCACTGCTGCTGCCTTTTCTGCAGCGCACTGCTACGGCCTGTTTCTTTTCTGTTGTCTTGTGAGAAATCAATGAGCGCTGAACAAAACTGAAACAAAAGCCACTGGAATGCTTGGTTACCTATTTACAATTTAATTCCAGAAGCTCTTTCCACTCGGAGTTGTGGTTACACTGTTTGTTTACGTTCTCTCTTTCTCTGGAGGTCAGATTTGCTGATTAAAAATGGTTTGTAAACTCCTCTCAAGACAAAATTGGGATTTATTCCACTCGATCATTTCATGAACCACAGTTGTTTATTTTTCTCAACATTTTAACCTCCTTAGAATTTCAAAATAAACTTGATGATCTCTTACATTTTAAAATTATATTATGGAAGATTCTAAAACTCACAAAGCTACATGCTAAACATGAAAGTTTAGCTGACATCTTACACTGTGCCATAGAAACAAATCTTGTTGCCAGCTCACTCTCAGGTAGGATGGTCAGCCCAAGTCTGATGATAATTCTGCTTTGAAACAGAGCTATGGATATGCTAAGAACAACCCTTGGAACAAATTAAAATGAAATTTACCAGTAAGTCCACCTTCAGTAATTTTCAACTTAACTGTGTGAAAACATAAGGGTGCTAATTCGACGTGAATAAATTCAGACCATTAGAGACAGTCTTTCACTGTTGCTCTTCAACAACTGTCGATGACACTATTTTCTGTTTGCATTTCCTCAGGCGTGTTAATGTATCTTTGTTTAGGCTCACAAGTGAATGGCCAATGTAAACATAGTCAGTGAAACATTAGGGCTGGAAAACAAGTCCACTGAGTGGACCTATGGAAAGGCCATTTGGTCTATTGCCAAGTATGCAATGAGGCTACAGCCCTGAAAGGCTAGAGATTTTTATATATATATATGATAAATGAATCACTCTTTTAAAAAATTCTCAGAATTCTTTGTTTTGCATACAAAGCCCATAAAGGAGGAAGGCGGTCTGCAAGCTGAACTTCGTGCTACATGGGTTATAGTCTTTCTTTGTGGTCTTGACTAGGGATTGTACCTTAGCTACCGCAGCTCAAGCGTAAAAATACTTTGTCTGTAATACTATATACTGTTGCTAGTGACCCTCTAAATCCTTGAACCAACTGTGTCTTCTGGTGTCACAGAAGATAATGCCAATTTATTGCAATGTGTGGCTTTTTTACTGATTAAAATTAAGCCGTAAGCACGTGACAATGGAATTAGCACATTTGGAGTCTGTTTTCCCACATCCCATTTTGCGCCAGTGTGGCTGGTCCCTGCAAGTCTACGCGGGTGCAATTTTAATGACTTGACTGTGTTTTGATGTTCCTATGAAAGAAGCATGGCTTGGTGTTTGTGGAGAAGGTAGATACGGCGGGTGGAGAGCTGTGATGGGGACATGGTGACATCGGTTCTGCTTTCCGATAGGATCGGTGTCATTTTCCTCTCAGCGATAAGACGCCTCCACTGACAGTGGCTGATTAGGGGAAATTTTATTATAAAATTCACTTTTATCGAATGAGGATAGAGTGATAAATGGTTCAGCCTCAGGGAAGGAACAGGGACACATTTCCCTCTCTTCAAATCCCACCTTTCCCCTCTTCTCGCTTTCTCTCTTTGGAAGGAGGATTCCATTTTAGTTATTATTAATGGCCTAAGAGAAGCCCCAACAACATGTGATTGTGAGGATAAAACTACCCGAATCAAGAGGCGCTTAGATGCTGTTATAAAAGAAAGCCTATTTTATATAGTTGCAAATCCTCTCCTCTCTTCTTCTCTAAAAGATAAGGCTCCTTTATAAACCTTTTCCCTATTTTCTGGAAGTTGCCTGATATTTGTTACTTATGAACATCTAACACCCTAAAAAAACCAAACTGAAGCAGTTATGGCTCAGTTACCCTAAATATCCCCCATACCCTCGGAAATAAGTATTTGCCAGGCACAGCTACGCACAGCACAAACAAAAGCAGCGGGATGGGGCTGCCTGACTCTTGCCTGCATTCTAATATTCCAAGGAGAGAGAGGGCAGGAAGACACAGGGACATGTCATCAGGTAGGCGATGACACTTCAGTCCCCAACGGCAGAAGTGACTCACTTACTCCTGGGAGACCTGATCTAACTCTGAAGCACTGTCCCACAATGGAAGTCACCTTGGAAGTCACCTAAGGAACAGAAAATAGGAGGGATCTGCTTTGCTTTCAAACACTTCTTCTGATGAAAAGTTCACCAGTGCCTCAGAGTAACCATTCTACTATCATGAAACATCACACGGTGTCATGTGGCTGAGAACCCCATAGTGGCTGTGAATTTGAAACATTAAACATCTAAATTGGGGGGAGGTGAATATTAATGATAAAAACAATTCAGAAAACTATTTTTATTGTTGAGGGAGACTGCTTTGAGGACTGCAGCCTCCAGGTTATAACTGTCTCCATGTGGTCGTAGGGCCTCTCAATACTTTCTTTAAAGACTTCTCTCCAGAACTTTCTCAAGTGCTGATTCTAGTATGATCCATTCTGGTATACAATTACATATACTACCCCAATGGAGTATTTCAGGGGTCAGTGAGCAGAGTCATTTGTGCTAAGAGAGATGAAAAAGGCATCGGTTTTTCAGAATCAAGCACCATCAAAACCATGCTTACGTTTTGACGTTGGTTAATTTTAGTCTTTTTTGTTACTTTCTTTAAGTAACAAACAAGAATGGTTCTGATGACAAAGTGGCAGTTAGCTAATGGTCCTGGTCCAAGCTTTGCTCTCCATACTCTGTGCCAGGCTTTCTGTGACACAAGCACTATACTGAAACTCATGATGGAGCCCCATTCTCACATGGCACCCCGACTTTCTCTGTTAATTTAATATCCTATAAACAACTTCCAGAGTAAGTCTGGGAAACAGTGAACAAGGACAGCACAACAACAAGAAGCAGCAAACTGAACAGGGTCCAGACTCGCTATTGGCTTAAAACATTTACAATCAAAGGCTTATTGAGAAGCCCATGTAAACGCCTGGTGGGCCGACTTAAGAACTCTTCTCTCAATTGTAAGTTTGCCAAGTAAGATGTATGACCTTTAAAACAACAACAGTATTTTTGAGAGAACTTCTGAAATGCATTAAAATTATTTCATCACAATGAGAGGCACATAAAAATTCAAAAATGCCAAAAAACCCACAACATGCCTCCGTAGAGGTGGTCTGCGGAAGGACTTGGTTGGCGTGATCCGGTGGCGGTGGGAACTGACGCAACATGCACCTCTATCTGTAGTAAAGGAATGCAGCTGCCTATTTCTTTGAATCATCCAATAAAAATGCCCCTCAGGAAGCTCATGATTGTTTGGAGCAGACAAGCAAAAGTGAGCACTGGATTCGCGGCACTTATTAAAGACAGCTTGAGAGGGTGGAGCCAGCTTTGGGCAGGATGGTCATCCCTGACAGGTAATAGTTAGATAGAAACCTAACTAATACGAAGGCTTTCTGTCCAGACCCTGACACAAACAGAGACACACATGTTCAACATGTATGTGCAGCATCATTTCCTTTTAAATGTATTTCTGGCAAGCTACATGTTAACTTTTAATTATTTAAAAAAATTGCAAGATTGTAAAGACTTTACCACTATTATGATAAATCCAATAATAAAATGTCCTAAAAGAAAAGAGCTCTGAATAGAAAATCTCTCCATATTAATCAGCGATTACTATGCAACACTGACTTAGACAGGGGAGGTCAAGGTGTCCAATGGGCTATAATCACAATGGGAATGACCCTGTCAGGAACAATAAGAAATACATCTGACCAACTGGCTTTGCACATCTCACATGGCCTAAGAGCAAGACACATGCTCACCTGTAGGTCCCCATGAGTCCAGTTATATACAGTGTGTGTTTGTTATGCCTGATCAGTACTAGATAAAATGAAGTTTATCTTTTCCAGTTCAGAAAATGTTGCTGTCTTTCAATTGTTTTCTCTCAGGACACCTAAATAAAGGAGTTGTATTTTGGGGGACACATACAAATAAAGGTATATGTCTCAACAGAAGCTTTCTGTTCTGTCACAGGCGTCACCTAGAATGGCCATGCGCATCTGTGTGTACAGGACGAGGATGTCACTGAAGTCCAAAGGCTCCCTGATTGGCTAGTGTCAAGTGGCTGGCGTGAAGGGGAATAGCTGATGCAGAGATCTTCACTGTGGAAAGGTGGCTGACAGGACTGCAGCCCTGGGGGTGCACAGAGGGAGGGAGGGAGAGGAAAGCCCCTTTCTGTGACTGCACTGAAGTGGGAAGAGGCCTGCAGTGAACAAACTTCAGATGTGAAGAACAAAAGGCCAGGTTTTCCCGGCACCACCACTCTGCCTGTTCCTCAACTGAGATGGAGAGGTCTCAAGCTGAAGCCCTGCAGAACTGCCCTTGACAGCCTATATTTATTAGTTAGGTTGTCCTCCAGGAATACAGGGTAAGGTGTTCATTACTGTGTATAAAAAAATTAAATGGAATAATGCTACCAGTCTGTACTTGGAAATTTAGAAGTGCCTCTGCTCTTTATAATCAAATCTGTGCATCAATATAACCCAAAACCAAAACATCAAGTCACTTTATAAAAATTTTAAAATTGTGCTCAATAATCATTAATATGGCTTAGGTCAATTTACACCCCCACTCCATTCCCTTAAATGAATAATTTGGAGGACGGTAGTTCCTAAGCTGATGGTGGATCTGAGGTTACCAGTTACAGGAGTACTTAGGCGCCCATTGGCACAGCAAGATTCAAAGCCCTGGTAGGCTTCAAAGAAACACTTTTCCCCCTCCTTCTAGAACTCTTTGCTTTCTAGTAAAGCTGCAACCACAATGTTCTCTCTCTTAATGCCACCATAAAAAAATCAAAACACTTTAAAACAAATTGATGTCCTCTTTAATACAGCCATCACATCATCACAGGACCCTTGCGCCCTGCATGGGGACAACCGTGGGGATGCAAACCACACATCTCTTTCTTTGTTGCCTGCTTCAATGCTTAAAGAAAGATTGAGAGAGTGTGGGTCTCTCAATCGAGATATGGGCACCTTTGAGTGACAAGACCTAATCAGCTTATCTCGACACTAATAAAGTTGGGGCCTGTGGTGCTGGTCTATGCCCAGCACCAATGAACTTCTAGTAGCCAGAGCCTCCCGGGTCAGGCCTCAGCCTCTGCTTCTTTAAGCTGGTTGAAATCAATTCTTAATGGGGTATTTTCATCTTGATAAATCTCTATAGTCTTCATTCATGAGGGCTGGGGAGGCAATTTAGCTGGATGAATTGCCTAAAGTAATGGCTACACAATCAGTCTATGATAAGTATTTGTGTACATGGAATCAATAAGCTATCTTTTCCAAGCTCTCTGTATGAAGCAAAAAGTGACTTCTTCTGAAATACCATTTTTCTTTTAAGTGACTTTATTAATGGGATTTTTTTTTCAATTAAAGGATGACAAGATCCTCTGCACATTAGGAAACAAACAGATCTGTTTAATAATTTCTGTCAAGTCCTTGCGATGGAGCTCCACAGCTGACAGCCCACACTGTGCTTCCCTGTCTCCATTACTCTGACATTGTTGTGACACAGACCTCCTCACACTAGACATTTGCTAGATGTCCCCACAAAGCTGAGAAATACACATGGCTGGAAGGAGGGGAGGGATTATACAGACACACAGTAGTTTCTTCTTTGAGTTGACTTGTAAGGGGCCCTTTCAAACCAAGGACTAGCCACCTAATCCAAGAAAAATGTGATTTTTTATTATTGCTTTGTAATTGCTATATAAACTCAAAACTTTGCTTGTAAGGTATCAATATGTGAAGCCCTGAAACAGAAGATTCTCTTCAGATGTGTGGGGTGAGAGTCACAGACACAATGGGCATTTTCACTTTACCTTTCCTACACAGTTATCTGAAGAAGTCACTGAGCTCTCTTAATAATGCAGCCTGTTGAGAAAGAGTCCAGTGTTGGCGAAGCACTTTGAAATGATAACAACTGTCTAAACAGGATCACACATCTAGATACGTATGGATAAATATATCATATATACAAACTGGTCCTTGAAGCCATTCAGAAATGCTATTTTCAAACTGTAATCCATCTGAAGAATTATAATCACCTGTATAAGATGCAACAATTCTCAACACGTTCCCAAATGAAGTTTCCACAAACGAAAGGAGACCTTGAGCGGCACTTCCCACTGACTCTACTCTTCACGCCGTAACTGCTTTACACAAAATCCACTCCAGCCTTATCACTCTACACTATCTCTACTACCGAACAGCGGAAGATAATTTTGCAATAAAATTTAATTTACAGAGCTTATTTTCCACTAATCTCCTAGCAGAGGAAAAATGAAACTGGCTGTTACCCACTCCATGCTATGACCTGAATGGTGATGTTTATTTCTTGAATAGTAAGACCCCAAACATATCAATTTTATCATATTGAAAGGCTGGAATATTTTAATTGTCAAAAATTTACATCCTAGGAGAGAAAGTAAAATAGGCTATTAAGAATATATAAAAATAAGACTCTTCAAGTGATCAGGGCCCTTTGGAGAAAGCTTTTACTCGATAAGCTATGAAACAAAATACTTAATATAAAATCCAACAAAGGTATTTTTTTCAAATTATTAGTGTCTCAGTATGGTCAACGATATTTGGAATTTTCAATAAAAATGAAAGCCAGTAATGACCAATGGGATTAAGTATCAAGATTCAGTTTCCTGTGTAAAATGACTACCAGGTTTGCAGTCTGCTGGGCTCACTGCTGCTCTCAATTTTAAAATCTGCATGTACAGACGACACACAAGTTCTGGACGAACAAATTAACAATAGGTCTATTTCAACAGGCCATCGGCTTTAATGGATGCTTATGTTTTATAAAGCATCAATTTCTTTTCTTTTCTTTTCTTTTTTTTTTTTCTTCCGAAGCAGGGTTTCTCTGTGTAGTTTCGGTGCCTGTCCTGGATCTTGCTCTGTAGCCCAGGCTGGCTTCGAACTCACAGAGATCCACCTGCCTCTGCCTCCCGAGTGTTGGGATTAAAGGTGTGCGCCACCACCACCTGACTAAGCACTCATTTCTTAAGGGAACTTTTTAAAAAAAGTATGGTCTCCATGACAATGAACTAATTTCACAGAGTAAAAAAGCAAAGCCATTCTATTGCTCAAGACTGAAACTATGCTGTTTTTGTAATGCTGCAAATATTTGAAAAATTTCTGTGGAAATTCAAATACTTTACTAAAAATCATTGCATAATTTAAGAAAAACATACATGCTGCTCAATGAATTGTGATATTAGTGCTTTATACTGGAATGAATGAGACCACACCTGTCTGGACCAGATTCAAATCCCTTTATCTTCTTTCAAAGTTGTATCACAATAAGGCAACTGAATCATTTACAAGGTCTTTATAGTTGAAATAGCAGAGTCATGTATCAGCAGAACTTCTGTTCTAACATTTTAATTTTGGGAATAGGTAATTCTAAGACATTTTAAGCTATGTGAAATTTGACATTTCTTTATTAATACACAAAACTATTGGTTTGAAAAGCACTTCTTGATCAATCCATACATCTTAGATACTTAATAAAACTTTTGATGCATAAGCCCCTAAGATACGACCACAACGACTTTTTGTTTAAGTGTTTACTCACATGGAAAGTGTGTGCTAACCATTTCTCTACATTGTTGCTGTATTTATATAGGGAAGAACAAAGCATCATCAATCACTCTTCAGATCACACATTTAAAATAACTTAATTTCTCACATATAGTTGGAATACCTTTAAATGTTTTCTGGAATGTTAATTACTAAATTAAATGAAATGCAACAAAGTATATTTCATTTTCATGAATAGCACGAATCTTGGCCAGCTTTGATTTTATAAGACACTAAAATGAATGACCTACTTCCACACCAATCATCTCTTTAAACCCCCAAACTAAAATGTTGACGTAGACAGGGTGAGCTCCAGCAGCAACAGGAAAGACTTTGTAAAAGATGCTGAAATAAGTAGGACAATAATGAAGAAGAAATGAGGGACATTTTACAAGCCTCCAATTGATGAGCAGGCATTGGCTTTTGTTTGAGACCAATAACAGCTCTTTATCGATCACAAAAGTTAATACCTAGTAAGGTCAATATAGGATCTCAACTGTCAACAATTCTACTATGGAGTTTCTTTGCTTCTCCACAGAAATACTATGAAAATGGGCATTATGTGTTTGGAGAAACCAATAAATTATCATCATAATGATAGAATGCTCAAAAGAAACAGGGCAAAGAAGTTACCAATGTAGAGGAGGTTCCTAAGAACATGGTCCTGTAGTTTGAGACACTGATCTTCAGCTACAGAGCCCAGAACTATGAGTTGGGCAGTTCATCAAAGGGAAACAAAATAATAACTCATACTGACAAACGGAATCTCTGTGCAGTGTGTGCATCTGAAAAACCAGGATGTCCATAATTCTCCCAGAGCAGGCTTTTGGCACTATTCCAGTTCCCATGCAGGTGTATGTCAGTATCACACTTGTAACAACACATTGTGAGTGTGTTCATTCCTTCTACCTTTTCCCATTTCCCAAAGAGTTCCTACCAACTTTCACGTTGTGCATGTGCCCGAGCATGTTTGTGATTACAGCAGCCATGTCAGATCCTCAGACAGTGTACTGTCCTCTGGCTTCCACATGCTTCCTGCCTTCCGTGTGCTCTTTGGCTTTGGGGGAGGGCTGGACAAACTGCAGTTTGTGGTGCTGGGGACCATTCAAGCAGGACTTTACACAGGCTGGGCAAATGCTCTACCATTGAGCTATACCCTTAGCCATTAAAGTTATCTTTTGTAATTGTAAAATTTTACAGTAACATTTCAGGAAATTATGAAGTTAAAAAATCTGTAATCCTATTATCCTTAGGTAATCATTTCATTGTTATCATATTGTCTATTGTGTTTTCAATACTGAAAAAGAATGTCAGCTTTCATCTATGTAATGAGTAAAGTGGTCTGTTTATTCCCGCACATCTTAATGATGATACACAGGGAAGAGCTACTAGACCTTAGGACCATGTCTCTGAGAAGTCAGTTTGTCCTGGAGTCATGCAATTGAGGAATCAGCCCATCTTTCTAAAAGTTCACAGTGTTCTTTATGGAATGAAGAGAAGCATTTACGAAAGGGGAGAGGGAAGAGGCTGCACGCAGTGTTTACTAATGCCAGACTCTGGGCAAGACCACCGCATCGGCAAGTTCCCCTGGTTACCGGAAGGAACAAATTATCGACAGAGGCAGAAACAAACCAGAAACCCCAAAACAACAACAAAAACGCTTAAGAAGGAGAGGCCAAGTCAGGAGCAAAGGAGACCTGACAGTACAGATACTGAATAACAAGAAAAGCGACACTTTACTTTAGGACAGTTTTAGATTTAGAAAAATCACAGTTGTAATACAGAAAATTGGAGACATAACTCCACACCCACCTCTATTATCAATCTTGCCTTGCTATGCTACATTTACCCCAACTAAGGAGCCAATATGTGTGTGTGTGTGTGTGTGTGTGTGTGTGTGTGTGTGTGTGTGTGTGTGTGTATGCATGTATGCATCTATGTGTATGGGTATATAATACATGTGGCAGCCAGAGACATCCTCAGGTAACACCCCCAGGAATGATGTCATCACTTTTTTGTTTTTTAATCAAGATAGGTTTCTTACTGGCCAGGAACTCTCAGGGAAAGCTAGGCAGGCAGGTTGGAGACCTCCGGGGTCTGCGTGTCTCTACTTCTCTCGTGCTAGGAGTACAAAGGTGCATCATCACTTTTGAGGACAGTTCTGTATATTGGATTCAGGTCTTCCTCTTTGTGCAATAAGCACTTTACCAACCATCCTATCTCTCCAACCCCAGGTCTATTTTTTATTAACTGAAATCAATATGGTATAAGCATTTCCTTTGTTTTTAACTAATGTCCTTTTCCTGTTTCAGGATCCCATCAAGAAAAATGTATTTCTTTTAGTTATCATGTCTCTAGTTCCTTTTGTGACAGTTTGCAATGTACTTCACACATGCTTTAGAAATGGAATATGTAAATTTGCAGAGTTTATCTATTGTCAACAGTTAGACAAAAATACATGCAGAAGAATTATCTTTTGTTACAGATCTAAGGAATATAAATAAATTTGAGAAGCAAATAAACAGAAGTTCCTGGTAGAAAAGAAAGCAAACAAGATTGGAAGTCTTAATGCATCTATTAATGTAATATAGACACCAGGTGTTAAAGTCTTGTTTGTCACAAATGCTAGAAAAATTCCAACCACAAATATGGCCTGTCATCTATCTACTCCATCCCTTCCCCACTGCACTACTAGTAGCTAGGGTTTTAAGAACTGCTCATAAGGCAATGCAGTAAGCAAGAAATAAATAGCATGTTGGGGAGGGGGCAGTCAACTCCATCTCTTAAATAATAATAATAATAATAATAATAATAATAATAATAATAATAGGTAAGAACGTGGTCTTTCCTACCTCCTTGCTTCTTTGGACACCATTATCCCATGCAGCCATTGCCAGAGGGCTACAGGAAGAACCTACGTGGAACTGAAAAGTACATGCATGTGCCTTCTTCATTCTCTTGGCTTTGCTGTTGGTTTGCCAGGGCAGAGCAGAGCCATAGATAGGAGAAACTTGGGTTCTGAACCACTATGGAAGGCTGTCTGTTCACTTGGAACAATTGTATTGGATTTCTCCAAAAGAGAGAAACAAATGCTACTGTATTGAGCCATTGGGCTAACGACAGTCTATTGGTCATGGCCCCGAGTGCTACTATGAAGGTAGTACAAGGGAGAATGTTTACTGAGCACCTGCGCAGGCTGTTTATAGTTCGCTTTCTCTACCTCGAAGAAAAGCCTCCACACAGGGGACCTGTAAAGCTGTTTCACATACTAGGAAAGAACCAGAAAAGGCTAAGGAAATTGTTGTGCCTCAGCTATTAAGTGGTAAGTCTATCAACTGAACCTGTGTCTGTAGCTACAAAGCTCAGTGCATATTCCACCTTGTTCTCCTATAGGTGAAAGGCAGGTGCTATAACCTGGCACATGGAAGTAAGTCCCATGCTTCCTACATGCACAACTTTAATCCTCAAAGGAGAATGGAAACAGTCCATGTTATGTGCCCCACTTCTTAGGTGGAAGACATGGAACTCCCAATTTACAAGAGGCAGGCGTGAGGCGATTAGCTTGTCTGATTTTGTTAACATTTTTCAGATCAAGACAACGCTATACAAAACTTTGGAGAGAGAGATACACTGCACTTTGTAACCTGCTGATAATCTTATGGTGTTTAATTTGAGCAGAGTCTGGCAACTTGCGGAGGGCACGAAAGAGCTGCTGCTCCACAAGGTTTACAGTTAACAAAGGGGAGAACAGAAAGACGTACTTGTTCTCGCAACAGTATGAATTTAAAGAACTATATGGGGTGTGCATTCTACAGGAAGTCCAAGTAGGAAGAAAAATGAAACACTGTACCGTGCACACAGCAATCAAGATGAGGGATTCATTGTAGTGGGAAGTCACAGCTGGCAGGCAACGCGAGTGAAGCAGTAAGACATCTGGTCCATCTTCACACTTAACTTTTAGAGAAAGGTCTCCTTTTCATATTAACAAAGTCACTCCAGTCAGTTTCTTTAACTTGCCCACATGAAAAATTTGAATGACTTTGTAAGAGTCTTCTGCTAACAAACTACCAGTCAGAAAAACTAGTGTGTCCTTTATCCAGTGCAGACGTCTCAGGATGGGTTGTTACCGGTGTGTCCTCTATACCTGGGCAGACCTCTCAGGACAGATGGGTTGTTACTGGTGCGTCCTTTACACTGTGCTAAAGCAGGGATTTAACCAGGCAACTCCACATAGTGTAACTGGTACTTAAAAGGAGGTTTATTTGGCATAACTTTCAACCAGTAAAGGGGTCAGTTACAGGATCTGGGAGAGGTGATGTGCAGTCCAGCCTGGTTCTCTGGAGAACTCTAACTTGGTCTGTAATCCAGCATCCAGGATCACGAGGAGCCAAGAGGGCTGGCCCATGTGGATCTTGGGTCTCAAGGGCTCCTGTCTCAGCCATACCCCAGGGGCAGGTCATAGGCAGGCATGGCACTTACAGGCTGCCTCAGTAGGGGCAGTGCTTCAAGATCAAAGCTGGAACAGCTACCTACGACATCTCCCCCTTTTGTCTAAATAAGAAAGTTCTAACCTAATACAAAACTATATAGAATAGGAATGATTATCAAATGTTGTCCAGGAGGAATAAAGGATAATGACCTAGACAAGAGGGAACTACAACCAACACGAACAATATCAAACAAGAGACACATATTAAAATCTAGAGAAATCTGGAGCATAGGTAAATGGCATATTACAGAGATCATTCCAAAAGGTGTCCTATCCTGAAGAACCTGAGTCTAATACTTAATACGTTCTAGCTAAGATACAAGAAGATTGTAACTATAACTGTTACTCTTCAATCCCATCAAAGACCTGAGAAGAAATATAGTAATACCTGAGAAACAGGAGAAGGACACAAGCAACTTTCGGGAGTCTTGTAAGAGTAGACAGAGACAGCTGGCAGCCTGGGTAGTCACCTAAAGTTTCTCAGCATCGTTGGTGTATTCAAATTGGCTACAGGCCTAGAGTATCTGTCAGACCATTTTACTGTCAGCAGTCGAGGTAAGGGCAGTTCTTTGTCCAGTAGGCCATTTTGTGCCAAGGTGAAGACAAACTTCCAAACGGAAATGTCTCAGAAGCCCAACATTGTCTCAGGATCAAATTGGTGCAGCCAGGAGCAGTTGTGTCTCACATCAACAGAATTCTAAGTTATCAGAACATGTAAATGCCATATTCTCTAGGTCTATGAAGTGTTTGAAGACTACCTATTCATCTGACATATGTTTCTGTAAGTCTGGAGAGCCTAACTAACATAACTACAGAGATGACAAGCATAGGTGACTATAAATCTGTAAGTCTTATCCACCTAAATAACCTAAGGACTAAGGCTTCATGTAAACAGGGTCAACAGTCTGTAAGCAATTGTACAATAAAAGGACAATGACCTCAAAACTGTGACAATACACAAAATAGCTAAAGCAGAGGTAGGAATGTATACTACAATATGCAATATGACAATAATCCTAAATATGTATCAATATACCAAATATCCTAGACAGAGGTAGAACATACATACAGTATGACAAATATAATTTTATATTTGTATCAATATACAAACATTTCAAGAGTAGAAATATATGTACATTACAACAAATATGGTTCTGTATTTGTATCAATATACAAATTATCAGTCGGTAGAGCATGAGGCTCTTAATCTCAGGGTTGTGGGTTTGTGCCCCACATTGGGCACCAGATAAAGTGGGGATTTAACCAGGCAACTCCACATAGTTTAACTGGTAATTAAAAGGAGGTTTACTTGGGGTAACTTACAACCAGTAAAGGGGCTAGATACAGAATCTGGGAGAGGTGATGTGCAGTCCAGCCTGGTTCTATGGAGAACTCCAACTTGGTCTGTAGTCCAGCATCCAGGATCACGAAGAGCCAAGAGGGCCAGCCTGTGTGGATCTTAGGTCTTAAGGGCTCCCGTCTCGGCCACACCCCAGAGGCAGGTCATAGGCAGGCATGGCACTTACAGGCTGCCTCAGTAGGGGCAGTGCTTCAAGATCAAAGCTAGAACAGCTACCCACTATATCGTGCAGACCTCTCAGGATGGATGGATTGTTACTGTGTGTCCTTTATACTGTGCGGACCTCTCAGGATGGATGGATTGTTACTGTGTGTCCTTTATACTGTGCAGACCTCTCAGGATGGATGGATTGTTACTGTGTGTCCTTTACACTGGGCAGACATGTCAGGATGGATGGGTTGTTACTGGTGTGTCCTTTGCACTGTGCAGACATGTCAGGATGGATGGGTTGTTTGCTTGGCTGTTTTTGTTTTGTTTTGTTTTGTTTTTTGGGGGGAGAGGAACTTGTTTGTTTTAATTACAGGTCTGCACAGAACACTAAACATTACAGATCATTCAAAGACAGACTGGTGGGGTGGTGGTGGTGCATGCCTCTAATCCCAGCACTTGGGAGACAGAGGCTGGTGGATCTCTGTGAGTTCAAGGCCAGCCTGGTCTACACAGTGAGTTCCAGGAAATGCTCCAAAGCTACACAGAGAAACCTTGTCTCAAAAAACAAAAAACAAAAACAAAAAAAAAAAAAAAAAAAAAAAAAAAAAAAGAAAGAAAGAAAAAAGAAAAAGAAAAGAAAAGAAACAAAGACAGGCTGGTAGGAGAGAGGAACAAAACGCCATTTCCTCACGAAGTCCAGTTAAAACTTAATATTCCTTCCAGTTGGCAAAGGGAATAGCTGTTGGGGAAGTAGTTAGGAACCAGTCTACTCAACCTAATTGAACAATTTCCACTTCAGGTAAGTTCACCTGTTGACTGATATCATGAAATAACAGGAGCCTGCTGAACAGGGTTTGCTGCTATTGCGTCCCAACAGGTGCTTCAAGAGTTGACTAACAGGCGTTTGCTCCTTAAGCCCAGGACAGAGCCAGGGCCCGCACCCTCCTGGAAGACAGGTCACTTTCCCCTTGACAGCAGGGCAAGTTTCTCCTCTGTTTCACTTCCAAGTACAAATATGGCTAATAGCATTAACTTAATCAGCAGTTTTCTTGCTATATTAGAGATGAACCATAACCCAGTGGGTGTCTAACCCACTCCATTAAAATTTCTTAGGGCCCCAAACTGCTAAGTAAGTGTCCTACTGTGGTCTGTTTAAGCCCAAGTGCTGTATGTGTGTTGCCAGTAAGTAACTTTGAAAATGGAAATAAGGAAGATCAGCTGCACTGTGAAGATGGTTCCTGAATGCAGCTATGGAAGCTTCTACCACAGGCTAGGACATTGGAGGGTGAAGGCAAAGGTCTGAGAGTGTGGAGGGAGATGGCAGGGTTACCCAGCAACAATGAGCGGTTTCTATTGGCTTTCTCCTTGTCTGGCTGTAGGGTAGTTTCTTCCTTTCTTTAACTCAATAGGCATTTGTTTAACTATGACTTAGAATTGATTCTTGAGACGCCAAGTGGCAGCACAGTGCCGTGCATGACTGCGGCCCACGACAGCCTCTGAGATGAGGACTTTACCTGGAAAGATGCATCCTTCTATAAACAATTTCTTTTGATGTTCACTCTGCTCTCTTGTGACAACGTTGGAAAACACTGTAGCCCAACAGGAAATACAGACGAAAGCTTCAAATGTGGAGCACACATACAAAAAGCTCATGTCCATCAAGTTTCCTACTCCATGTAAGTCATACACGAAGTCTTAGACCAATGCCAACGCACACTGTGAAAACTCTGAAGTATCCACTTCAGAAAACTGTTAAATACATAAACACAGCTGAAAAGAAGACTTCTGGGTCCTAGATGTCAGACTCAAAGAAAATATAAACCTGATTAAAAAAGAAATCCTAAAGAAACTTATATAAGAACTGCACAACAAGGTCATAAGGTCAACAGCCCTTTGCGTTCTATCTGAGAGCAAACTGGCACTGTCACCATCTGCTCTGGCTTTTCTCAGGTCACAGAGACTCATGGAATAAGGATGGCTCCATGTGTACCTTACAAACCAACTGGAAAAGTGAGAGGCATTATGAGATAGGGTACCTTGAAAAATGAGTAGAGTGCTTTTGAATGGATTACAAATAAATGCTATGAATTTGCTTGGACCACCTAAGGAGAAGGGTCTCCAAATAGGGTTCAAATGACATCTGTTTTCTACCAGTATGGAGCTCTCCAATATTCCAGAGAATCTTCTGGAATTCTAATTTATAATAAATAAATTTAAGTCCAGCTTAACAATCCTCAGGGCATCACTCCAAGTGACAACCTCCTCTGTGCCCCCTGTGCTGGTCCCAGTTCTTAGAGGTGGAAGATGTCAACAGTTGGTAATTATAAAGTCCTTGATTAATACAAATTTAAAAATGATGTTTTTGGTTGTTTGGTTTTACAATTGGGTAGACTTTTAAAGCTTTAATATGGCAACAAGCAATATGCTTTTCAGCATCAAGGAAGAAAAAACTCTTTCAGCAGAAATGTTCTTAGGATTCTGAAACACTCCACCATCCACAGTAATGACTTAGGGATCTGAAAACACTCCACCATCCACAGTAATAACTTAGGGATCTGAAAACTCTCTACCATCCACAATACTGACTTAGGGATCTGAAACACTCCACCATCCACAGTAATGACTTAGGGATCTGAAAACACTCCACCATCCACAGTAATGACTTAGGGATCTGAAAACACTCCATCATCCACAGTAATGACTTAGGGATCTGAAAACACTCCACCATCCACAGTAATGACTCAGAGAGCTGAAAACACTCCACCATCCACAGTAATGACTCAGAGAGCTGAAAACACTCCACCATCCACAGTAATGACTTAGGGATCTGAAAACACTCCACCATCCACAGTAATGACTTAGGGATCTGAAAACACTCCATCATCCACAAGAATGAATAGAAGACTTTCTCTACAGATAACTTTCTGCATCAAAGAAAGTTTGTTTCCTTTCTATAGAAAATGATTTTCTCTAAACTATGCATAGTTGGGTAAAACAAATGGCTAATAACAACCCAGCCGTAGAATCCCATTCTCTGTTCTCACCTTACAGAACAATACTCAGTACTAATGTGTTATTTCGGCAATAATTTGGACATGACAGCTTTCTGATTTACAACCTGCGCTCAAATCAAGTGACCAAGGCCAATAATTGGAACCAGTGTTTATGGACATAATACCCTCTACTCAGACAAGCTAGGACTGTAATGCTGGACATGTCTTGTGTCCCTGTAAGTCTTGATGAAAGTTTGACAAATGAGAAATAACAACATTCGCCTTTTCACACAACCTTACATTCTTACCGACATTAGATAATTAGAGATCACCCCTCTACCACATGACAGCAGTTTTGAGGACAGGGCCACAGATGGCATCCCTCTGCCTCTAAATTCCAAGGTCAAGTGCATTATCAGTATACGATTGGGGGAAGGGGTTGACATTCTGAACTTCCTGCAGGAGGTATTGGCTTTGCTACTAGCTAACTTAAAATGGTTTCATAAATTGCTTTCTATCATTATGCTTTATTTTACAAACTAGTCTTTTCTATGGATAATAAATGAATATATCTGATGATTTACTAAACATTTTTTTTTTAACATTTACTTATTTGGGGGAATACATGCAATAACAAGCATACTGGGGATGGAAGACAATTTGTGGGAGTCAATTCTTACCCTCCACCACATGGGTTCTGGGATGTAACTCAGATCCCAATGTGGTGACAGGTGGCCTTATCCACTCAAACAACTCATTAGCCCACATGTGAAGATTTATATTTTTGAGTGAAATCATTACACTGTAAATAAACACACCAGTAAACAACTCAAAAATATTTCTTAAAGGGGAGAATGAGATGGGAAAAGAAAAGAATGAAAATATATGAAGAAGTAGGGGAAAATGTTAGTAAATATGAAGGTTAAATGACAGAGAAAGTCGCTTTAAGTATGGTAAACGTTCTGTCTCAATCAACACTTCTTACCCTAGCTACAATTGCTAATGGCCTTGCAGTGTGTCAGTCAGAGTAGTCACAAGGAAGCAAGTTCAAATCCAAGGAGGCAGGTGGGTTGCAGTACTGTCTCAGGCCCTTCCATCTTCTCTGCAGAACCCCACAAAAGTCTCAGGGAGAAGCCATCAGCTCCTCAGCTGGAGCTTTCAGATGATATAAAGGAAATTATATTGGTTTGTTGTCACTGCTGCAAAATGTCCATGATAATCAGCTTCTAAGGAGACAAGGTTAATCCTGGCCCAGGGCTTCGTCCACAGCTGCCTGTGGCTGGAAGGGTATCATGGCAAGGGTGCGGCCAAAGAACTGTTCACCCATGATGTAGGGCACGAGAGACAGGGATTACCATCTCAAAACCACCCCACAAGATACACTGCTGTGGATATTGCTCTATATATAAATAAAACAATGATGGCCAGTGACCAGGCAGGAAGTAGGTTGCCAGGCAGGAAGTAGGTGGGACAAGGAGAGAGGAGAATTCTGGGAAGCGGGAGGCTGAGGAGAGAGACTGCAGCCACCGCCAGGACAAGCAGCATGTGAAGACGCTGGTAAGCCACCAGCCACGTGGCAAGGTATAGATTTATAAAAATGGGTTAATTTAAGATATAAGAACAGTTAGCAAGAAGCCTGCCATGGCCATACAGTTTATAAGTGATATAAACGTCTGACTGACACACTGGAAGGCCATTAGCAATTGTAGCTAGGGTAAGAAGTGTTGATTGAGACAGAACGTTTACCATACTTAAAGCGACTTTCTCTGTCATTAAGTCCAAGTGGATCAAAGACCTCAACATAAATCCAGTTACTCTGAACCTGATACAAGAGAAAGTGGGAAGTAGTCTTGAATGCACTGGCACCGGAGATCACTTCCTAAATGTAACATCAGTAGCACAGACACTGAGAGAAACAATTAATAAATGGGACCTCTTGAAACTGAGAAGCTTTTGTAGGGCAAAGGACATAATCAACAAGACAAAATGACAGCTTACAGAATGGGAAAAGATCTTCACCAACCCCACATCTGACAGAGGGCTGATATCCAGAATATATAAGGAACTCAAGAAATTAGACATCAAAATACCCAACAGTCCAATTAAAAAATGGGCTATAGTGCTAAACAGAGAATTCTCAACAGAAGAAGCTCAAATGTCCAAAAGACATTTAAGGAATTGCTCAACATCCTTAGTCATCAGGGAAATACAAATCAAAATGACTCTGAGATACCATGTTATACGAGTCAGAATGGAAAAGATCAAAAACACTGAAGATAGCTTATGCTGGAGAGGATGTGGAGCAAGGGGAACACTCCTCCACTGTTGGTGGGAATGCAAGCTTGTACAACCACTTTGGAAATCAATATGGCACTTTCTTAGAAAATTGGGAATCAGTCTCCCTCAAGACCTAGCTATACAACTCTTGGGCATGAACCCAAGGAATGCTCAATCATACCACAAGGACACATGCTCAACTATGTTCATAGCAGCATTATTTGTAATAGCCAGAACCTGGAAACAACCTAGATGCCCTTCACCTGAAGAATGGATAAATAAAATGTGGTATATATACACAATGGAGTACTAATTAGCAGAGAAAAACAATATCATGAGGTTTGCAGGCAAATGGATGGAACTAGAAAAAAAATCATCCTGAGTGAGGTAACCCAGACTCAGAAAGACAAACATGGTATGTGCTCACTCATAAGTGGATACTAGATGTAAAGCAAAGGATAACCAGACTGCAACTCACAACTCCAGGAATGCTACTTAGTAAAGAGGACCCTAAGAAAGACACAGGGATCACCCAAAGACAGAGAAATGGATGAGATCTACATGAGCAAACTGGGGGTGGGGGGAGGTGAGGTAATGGAGAGCAAGAGTTGGTGGAAAGAGAGCTTAGGGGAGCAGGCGGTAGCAAGAGTTGGTGGAAAGAGAGCTTAGGGGAGCAGGCGGTAAAAGTCATTTCAAACTTTAAATGCATTTGCTCAAATTCCTTAGACATGTTTTGAACATGAAACTTGCCTTGATTAAAAAAAAAAATGTATGTGGACACCACTACTCACTGCTTCTTCTGTGAAATCTCTTTAAAGGGAGACAGGTAAGAAACTTACCTTTAAAAAATACTATACATACTTTAATGTAGGCATGAATCCTGGCTGAACACACTCAAGTGCCAACCTGAGTGAGACCCAGTAGCTTGTTTCTAACAAGCCAAGATTGCTGTTCTTGAACCACACTGGGGAGCAAAAGCCATATGTGTTTCCTCTTCAGATCAGTGGGAAATTAACCAAGGGAGCAATATATATTTATACTTAGAACCTTCCACAACCCCAAAGATTGTGGGAGGGGAAGTGCTGTTTTTGTGTGTGATTTCCACACCCTCCTCTCTATACACATCACCACATTATGCCTCTTGTAGGCATCATCACCAATCTATCGTCAACACCTTATAATTAATCTATTGTCAACATCTTATCATTAATCTCATTTCCATACTAGAGCTATCACAAATATTCATCACTTCCAGCTTAATCAGCTTAATGGACTGGTAACTGTTTGGTAAAGATTATGGAGTCCCCATTTATTTGGGGAAGTCCTTACGGAAGAATTGTCAGTAATTCATGCCAGGTAACTAGAACCCATTATATAAATGTAATAAACTGATAAAAATAGTTCCTAAATCAGTAAGTTCCTTGAGGGTCCTTGTTTCTGAAAGCCTTTTAGATTAGCTTGCAATTTCTCTGGTATCTAGTTCATCAAATTTCTCCATCAATGAATTAAGAAAAGAACAAAGTTCTTCGATTCCTGACCTGTCTCTTTGGCTTCCCTCTGCCTGTCCCTCTATTCCTACAATCCCTGTTCTCCACTATGCAGAAGAGGCTACTTGGCTGCTGACAGCCCTCCCAAGATGTCACAGCCATCACAGTCCACACCTCAGACTCCCCTGGCCTCGGGCCATGTCTCTGCTCCCTTCACCCATCTGTTCACTCCCAAACAACACACTGAGGAGTCCTGGTGCTCGCTGTCCTTCCTCCTGGAGCCATCTGCCCCAGACTGTCTTATTGATGGCATCTTCTACTATGTGACACTCAGCATAGAGAGAAAGCTACCTTTTGGAAGGCACTCTCTGCCCGGACTACTAACGGCCTTTGTCAGTGAGTCTTGGTAGCTCACCTCACCTGACTACTATGGCAGCCCATCTATTTCACTTACTTATTAATTTTTAAAATGTCTTCTTTTACTTGACTTTTCCCCCTTATTTATAAACTGTAGCAGGAATCTTAAAAGTTATTAGTAGAAACAAACCCGGAGCCAGGTATTGGGGTGAGTGCTGGAAGATACTAGAAACAGAACAAGCCACAGCTTCCTCACCTCGCCAGTTCCTCAGCTGATCCTGTTTCCTCAGATTGGCAGCCTCTGAGTCCTCATCCAAATGGATCTCAGCTGAACTGCTGCTCAAAAGCCTAAAAGCTTAACCAGCTAAAAGCTTCTAGTTTCTGGTCTTCACGCCTTAAATACCTTTCTGCTTTCTGCCCTCACTTCCTGGGATTAAAGGCTCAATTCTTGGGATTAAAGGCGTGAGTCACCATGCCTGGCTATTTCCAGAGTGGCCTTGAACTCACAGAGATGCAGAATCCTCCAGAAGGCTAGGATTAAAGGTGTGAGTGCCACCATTTTCTGGCCTCTGTATCTAGTGGCTGTTCTGTCTGACCCCAGATAAATTTATTAGGGTGCACAATATTTTGGGGAACACAATACCACCACAATAAACAGTCTGAGAATAAGTACCCTGCCTCTCTTTTTCACTACTGTATCTTTAATATGTGGCACACAGTTTCAATGGATAGTATTCAAATAAATTATAGGAAAAGGAAATTAACAGATGTGAGAATATGACATATTTTGACTACAACAAATCACTTTGGAAAAATCTAGGTATGTGAAACCATTCATATCTGATTGTGGAACAAAATGATCTGGCTTACTGTGCCTAGCTTTATGTATGTGGAAAAACACTATCACTTCTCTGTAACTTCTTTCCTCTTCTTCAAAAAGAAGTGAGTGGGATAAGACTACTGGGGGTGTCATGGGGCCCATGTCACATGTTTATCAGGCATTGTGTCACTTCTCATATGCTTGTCCCTAGCCCACATCAGGAACTGGGTGAAGGTTTAGAGCACTTTGTTTTCAGGCAAAGGCTGGCAGAAGTACAGTTCCTTGTCAGGAGAGCAGTAGTTCTTCTCAGCCTCTGGGCTACCATCAAGTGAAGAGTGAGAGAGCAGATGAGAGACCCAGCCTAGGCAGAGAACTACAGAGAAGAGTGTCAGCACACAGGGCTTGGGGACACAAGAGGGGGTGAAAGCAAGTCCAGCAAACAGATTACATCATGATCTAAGACGTAAGCCATTGAACACCCAAAACCTACAGCTCCAAGATGCTCTGAAGGTGTCCTACACCCATACAGAACTCAGGATGGGACAGTCATTGGTTCTTAAGAGACCTGTTTACACTCGAGGCCTGCATTCTGTCCTCCCATAGCTTTCTTTCAGCCTTTCTTTTAAGGATCACCGTTTCTGATAGTTTTGTGCTGATTGTGACAGTGGAATATTTATTTGAGAGGGGGAAAAAGAATTACAACTTCAAAGTAAAGGGCAGATGACCCAGCATTTAAGTCCTGACCATCAACAAAATGAATACCACCACAGCTAGAAATCATACCTGTCAGTAACTGGAGAAAGGGAGAGTCATTTTTCTCTTCAAAGATTCTGGAAGAGAACTCAGAAGTCACACCAAACTAGATCAACCCAATGCTTCATGCAACCAGAACATGATCTAGTCCACGATGACTGCTTCCAAAGGAGTTTATGACTGTGACTGCTAATCATCTTCCTTGATGTCAGACCAGCAAGTCCCATGAATCCACCTGTCTCCACCACTCCAATGCTGGGGTTAAAAGTATGTGCCACCATGCCTGTTTTTCCTTTGTTTTTTCTTTAACACGGATTAAGGGTTTTGAACTTGGGTCCTTTGCTTGCAAGACAAGCACTTTATCCAGGGAAGGGATCCAGGGAAGCGGCTCAATGGGTATTAAACACACTGCATATCAGGGTGTAAATGATGCTTAAAACCATCTCCCAGTACGAGCACGTGCTCTCTGCTCAGTGACTGCTCTAGAAGAGACAGTAACTGCCCACTTCACGAGATAACTCAAAAATGTCAATAGTGATGCAAGAATTTCCAAAGGTGAATTTCATAATTTGTTAGGAAGCGTGATTAGGTAACACACTCTTATCTAACCCATCTTATCCTAGATATTATTCTTTTTAGGATCTTGTCAATTATCATCAAGTTAATGAACAGAAAAGTTACAAATTTGTTAAAACTTTCGCCAAAAAGTTATCTTGAAAGTTAACTTTTTTTCAACTGATGGCTATCCATTAAGTGATAAAATTTTGGAGCTCTCTTCTTTCTGTGCACTTATATGGTCAGTGTCTTATTTTACCTCTTAACATCTTATGCAACAGGAAGAGTCTAATGGCAAGTGTCCATCTGGCAAGTATGAGCATACACAGAGATAACCAGGGTACCTGGTTCTCAGGGCTACAGAGCTGATCAATGAAGTCTTCAATGAAGGTGAGCTTCTCCCACTTCATTCAGTACATTCAGAACTATTGTTCCTAGATTATTGTGCTCAAGTAAAACTTGGAAAGTATTTCAGAGAGGGCTGGAGCAATGGCTCTGCAGTTATGAGCACTGGCTGCTCTTCCAGAGGACCTGGATTCAGTTCCTACCAACAGATGGTAGCTTACAACCATCTGTAACTCTGGGTCCAGGGAATTCAGTGCCCTCTCATGGCTTCCAGAGGCACCAGCATGTACTCAGTACACAGACATACATGCAGGGAAAATGTCAAACACATAAAATAAAAACAATGAAAAATATTTCAGAAAGCCTCACATAAGGTTGCCACATTTTGTATCTTTCTTTTTTTAATATTTATTTATTATTTATACAGAGTTCTGCCTCCATGTATGCCTACAGGCCAGAAGAGGGTACCTGATCTCATTATAGATGGTTGTGAGCCACCATGTAATTTGTGGGAATTGAACTCAGGACCTCTGGAAGAGTAGGCAGTGCTCTTAACCTCTCAGCCATCTCTCCAGCCCCCACATTTTGTATTTCACAAATAAAGAAATTCATCAAACTTCTACCTACTACTCTTATCACAACATAAACTGTCCTTGTCTGTTTGACCTCATAATACAAAACTATAATTTTTGACAAAATGTCATTCTTAAATTGATAAAATATGCTTTATGGGAAGCCATTATATTCTATGTATGTTCTCATTCTTTAAAGCCCTCCGAGTATGGAGCTAAGTCCAGGCTAACGCAGTTCGTGGAAAGCATACCCTCCCAGGGGTTGCTTTAACAGTCACTAACACTCACATCTTCTCCTTCCTGCATCTCATCATTTTGAAACCCAATGCTAAGTTTTTCCTCTGGGAGGGAGGGATGTAGTTCAGGGGTAAAGTATTTGCCTACCACGCATGAGAGCCTGGATTTTATCTTCAAAATTATTTTTCAACTTTGGGGCAGAGGACAAGGGATGACCTGAGTTGATAAGAGTGCTTGTCTAGTATGCACAAGCTTTGAGCTCAATCTCAAGTACCAGATAAACCAGGTTTGGTGAGACACATCTATGACCCTAGCCCTTGAGAAGGGGAGGCAGGGAGGATCATAAGTTCAAGGCTATTCTGAGATATAGAGTGAGTTTTAGGCCAGTTTGGGCTATATGAGACCCTCTCTGAAAAAAATGTTCTATTCCTTTTCAAATGTTCTTCTTCTACTGCCTATAATGAAATGATGAGTATTAAAAATTTACATACAGTCAAGACACAGAGCAGTTGACCTGACTGCAGTGAGGGCTGGTGAGGACAGCTGACTGACTGACTGCAGTAAGGGCTGGTGAGGACAGCTGACCTGACTGACTGCAGTGAGGGCTGGCGAGGACAGCTGACCTGACTGACTGCAGTGAGGGCTGGCGAGGACAGCTGACCTGACTGACTGCAGTGAGGGCTGGCGGGGACAGCTGACCTGACTGACTGCAGTGAGGGCTGGTGAGGACAGCTGACCTGACTGACTGCAGTGAGGGCTGGTGAGGACAGCTGACCTGACTGACTGCAGTGAGGGCTGGCGGGGACTCAGGAAGCGCCAGTGACATGGTACCTGTCACAGTACCCTGTAGAAACCGGAAGTCACTTCTCCTTTCCCACCCACTTTCAAATGTATCCAAGTAAATGAATTAGCAAGTTAATACCTGACCAAGCACAGTCTGGAGTGCATCTGTCCCAATTCTCATTTGTATTCCTCCGCCCAGACCTAATTCTGTAGTCTGCCTGAAGTTCCCAAGCTTTAGGTGAGATATACACATAATCTGATAGACTACCATTGTGTTGTCAATATATACATTTTGTACATCAAAAGAAATAATTATCAACTCCCACGCTACCTTACAATCATGATCAATGCATGGTCTTCTATAGGCCGCCATCTTTGATGACCTTCCAGTTTTGGAAAAGAACCACATGGATAGTGAAGTGCGAGGCTGAGATACCCACATAGGGCCCCGTCATCCAAGACCCTGAGATCACTGACACAGCAAGACAATCTCTATGCTTAAGCCCAAGCCAAGCCCATGGAGGCTCATCAATGGATGCTTGGCAAGGAAGTCCTTCTTAAATGAATATAAAGTTCAATAGAGATAGTGCCACAGTTCCCAAGAATTGTACACCCTTTTCTATTCCTTTTAAATATACAAATGTTTAAACACAATAAAAATATTTTCTATTATTATGTATCACTAAATGGCCACACAATAATATGTACATTTATATATGTATTTTACAGCACATAAAATACCTTAATGTAATGTATGTTATTATGTTAAGAATTTTCAGATGTGTAATTTCTATTTTATTGAAGAATGAACAGTCTTGGGGGGAGGAGAGATAATTCATTCAGACTCACAGAAACAGGAGTAAGGATTGGAATGTGGCTCCTTCAACTCGTCATATCCTCCCCAAGAGTCTGCTCTTGATTGAGCAAGACTAAAGGAGCCCCATCAGGGCAGAGAGTCAGCCTGACAATAACCAAAGGAAAGCAGCAGCCCATACTGTTAAAAGTTCAGAGGTTGATGGTCTTCTTCAGCTTCCTCATCACCTATAATGTACAATCACCTTATTGGGCTCTTTAGAGCATAGCACATAAACCAACCAATCCAGCACAGCCACAAAGCCAGGGCAAGCACACTGGCCATTCATAAAAGAAAGTACTTAGGAACACTTTCATTATACCCACTCTTCAAAAAAGTGATGTTGTGGTAACACTAAGTTAATTTTTTTCAGGAAAATTGTTAATCACATATTTTTGTTGTTTATATGGTATGCAAGAACACTTCAAACGATTAAAATACATTATTTATAATTTATAGCTTAGAAAACAAAAAGGATAGCCAAAATAGTAAGAAACTAGTAAATATCAAGGTATTAATAATGATACCTTGCTGTTTAAAAATACTCACTGCATGCAATGTTCACACAAAAAAAGTCCTGTCTATTTTGACTAGACTAGTCTTAGAAAAATTAGGATGGTCTTCTTTGAAATGTGACTATTGTCAATTCAAACCAAAAGTTTAAATCGTATAAACCAATGGTAATAAGATAATAGTGAATATAGGCTTTGTTGTTTTATAGATATTTTCATACCTTGTTAGAGGTTCTGTTTGTGCCTTTTATAAAATAGGGTCATTAAAGGAGCTATTTCCAACACAGAGTAAAACAAGCAAACTAGGGATCATTATGTCTTTGTTCCCAGTTCCTACCATTTAGACTGATTAAAATGTTAATTTTTACATATGTGACGAAAACCCAAGTCACAAACAAGCCAGGCTGCACGGTGCACTCGCCATCCTTGCGGGTGGGTAAACTGACAACGTGTAACTGCACATTAAGACAAATGTAGAATTTAGACAAAGTATCCCGTCTGCTTTCAGATGTAGACTTTCAAACCTCAGGAAGGTTTTCAGGAGATGTCATGCCTTTTAACTTGAAAAAAGATAAGCGCAAATAAGCTCCCAATTGTCTCCCCAATATGTAAACCACATCTCGGGCTGCTGTCTCTGCTGCTCCTTTGAAGTTCCGCTGAAATGTCATGTGTTGTGAAGACTGCTGTGCATAAGCAAGACAATTTGCTCACTTTCAGAATTCTTACCGGTCTCCACTGCTATCTGGTACCCAGCCTCTAGTCTCCGCGATGACCTTTCCAGCCTCTCCGTGTTATCCAGCAGATGTGCCCTCTGAAACGAAGGGGGAGTCAGACGGATGGCTGCTACAAGGTTCTTTTTTGCCTTTTTAAAAAATAATGCCTTTGTATATCCAAAATGGGGGGGGGGGTGTCCACAATCCATTACAGTTAAATTTTAGCAGGTAGTTCATCAGAGGAACCACAACAATGGATAGATTTCTAATCAAACATGCACGGATCATCCACTTATTTGTTGTTGTTGTTGTTGTTGGTTTGTTTTTTTAAGGAGCCCCTTGTTGTGAGTGGACACAACAAATCTTACTCCACACCACTGAGAAATGCAGGAAGAGCAGAGCCAACTGGATCTTTCCAATTTTAACACAGATGAGACACACGGTGCTGTGGTCCCTATTTGTGTTTAGTTTTATAAAATGCAGTAATTTCCAACACTACTTGGTCCTTTGCTTTCTGCAAATCATAATTTTTAAACAAGAACTTCTTATTTTTAAGAGAATGCTTCTTACTTTGGATGTGAAGCAAGATGGCACATGGAACAATAACGCTACTGAAACAGAATGCTAAACAGCACTTCCAGCTCAAAGACAACACAGGACAACCACCAGAAAACAGGAAATACACAGGATTTATATGGTATGGCGATAACTGCTAATTTATCCCCAAATTTACAACACTAGGTTAAAGTGAACTGCTAACACATACTGCTTTGTGAACTAAAATAACAATCAACTCTTTGAAATAAAATTATATACAACTCTTTCATATTATATCTCATGAGCAAATTAGAGAACTTCCCCAATATTCTAAACTTTCCTTTCTACATTGAGACTTTATAAATGTTTTTGATCTCACAGCAGATATATATTCACATTACCAAAACAGATTCACAGGCTAGCTATGACTATGAATGATGGTATATGCATGTAGTACACATATATGTATGTTTAGACACCTAAAAACACATGAATATGTGCTCCTGTATATTTGGTTGTGGGCAGCTTAATGTGTATATGTATTTGCATAAATTAGTATCTCTTGCCCTCAAATCAATTTTGGTGTCTGGTCAAAGAGAAAGAAAAACATGCAACCATAACTATATAACTTTGTGTTGTTGACAGATGTCACTTAAAACTGAAGCAATGCTTTCCAATAATAATAAAAAAGGAGGTGCCACATGCATTATCTGAGTGGCTGTCGAGTGAAATGATCTACCTTGCTCTAATGAGCCCCCATGGATCTTGGAGATGCAAGCTGTATTGACATGCACACTTAAGCTAATACACCTAGACCAGTGCCTCCAAGCTCTAGCAGCCAGGGATGCTGACAGAATATCTCGCTTCCATCTTCAAAGAAAGGAAGTGATTAGTATGTTATCATTACCATTCAAAACGTGATTTCCTTATTCCCTCCCGGCACAGGTGACACATCTGAGATGCGGCCAGACGTTAGAGGCAGCTAAAGCCACATCAAAGCTTTCCTTGAAAAATTTTTTGGGGGAAGGGTTGGGGGAGAATCATTAAAACAATGCTTTTAGAACAGAGAGACAAGACCTGATGTGAAGGTCAGGAAGCAGCAAGAGCATTCTATAATAATTAATAGAGTTGTCTAATATACAGTGCAGAAATGAAGAGAAATACTGCCCCTCCTTCTAGAAAATAAACGAAATAAATAAAATGGAGGAAGGGAGAAAAAGCATCTTAGGTCACAAAAAGCAAACTCACTGAAGGCTGCCACAGAGAAGGGAGCAATGGCGCTCTGTGTCCGGCACGACCATTTCTAAACAGAACTTAATAGCACCAAAGCTTGCCCAGGAACGATGTCTTTAATTCTGAGTCTCCTTATATACCGGCTCTGGGGGTAAAAACTGCTTCCCTCCTCTGAGTATTGTCTTCTACCCAAACAAAGGACTTCAAATTGGTGATCCTCTAAAAAAATACCAATCTGATCTGAGAAAGCAAGAGTAACTATGAATTTTAGTCCGGATGAAGACAATTTGGGGCTTATTTTCATGTTGTATGAAATCCTAAATTCAAAGAAGACATTTAGCTTAATAGAGATTAAAAAAAAAAAAAACATAGGCTATACTGGAGTTGTCTCTTCCTCTATGCTCATATATGACGGAAGCACACAAGCTTAACAGGTGCAGAATAAAGTGTTTAAATGTGGGACAATGTGGGAGACTCTAGAGCTACTCGGGAAGCCGAATGTCCAAGTGAACATTAAACGCTGCACATGCTGAACTGCGACTGCTTCTTCTGGAGAGTCGTCCCCCACCCCCACCCCCCACCCCCGAGAAAATCTGCACCCAAGAGAATGATCAGTTCACGGGCAGCTTCCCAGAAGGGTTTCCCTTCGTATTTTGAAACTTCTTCACTAAAGTCAAACTAAAATCAAGTTCTTGTAACAGCCTCGCTGTTACATTGTTCCCTCCGCTGTCCACTGCCTCCGCTGTTTCAATGAAAGCAGCTGCAGTGCAGTGCGCAGAGGCTTTCAACGTGCCCCACACTCCACCCCAAACTCATTCTCTCACCCTCTTCTTGGCCCTTTTCAAAGCAGGTGAGTGAAGTTGTGCAGGAGCTTCAGATGGAGCTCAGCTTGTGTGAGGAGCTGCGCAAAGGGAAAGATGGGGATGCGGGACTCCAACAGCTCGGCACAGCCAACGCCAGATCAGCTCCCTCTGCACTACGACCCTGCCTCCAAGCACTCCCTGAACAGTGCATCAGGAGAAGGACGGCACATTGTGTTTCCAAACACAACAAAACACTGTATTTTGGAACAAATAGGTGCCTGTCTCCTTAGAAGAGGTGCAAGTAAAAAATTGGGGTAACATAATCACTGTATGAGCACGAATAAATCCTGACTAGGAGAAGAGCCCTTCTGAGAAATCTCCATTCAAGCTCAGTGGATCACCTAATCCATAAATATTTGTGTTGCAAACAAATCAAAGACTACTATTCCTGAGATTGTCATTCTATCACCCAAATGATCTAATTCTCCTGATAATAATTCTGCCACAGAACAGTTTCAGAAACATCAACCATGGTACTAAAACATACACAGCTGCTGACATAGAAAAATAAGAGAAAAATTATCAAGCAATGGTATATTACAAAAGAGATGGGGACATGATTTTCAGCTTTTAGAATTAACAATTCCTCTGATCCTGCACCACAGCATGACAACAATCTGGCCAGAATTATACTTGTTATTATAAAGCACAGGAATTTTGTCCATCAGATCACTGTCCATTCAGGATCAAGAGCTTTGTGGAGGTTCTTTGAATGTGGTATATGTGCATGTGGGTTCGTATATGTGTGTGCATGTGTGTGTGCATGTGTGTCCATGTGTGTCCATGCATTCAAATCTACTGTTCACTTCAACATTTGAACATTCAGATTCCTCAGCAAAGGGTAGGGATATCTAAATTCACAAAACAGACAGTCCACCTCTCAGGGAAAAATGTTTGTGTCACCACTCACTCATTCAGAGTAATCAACAGTGTAACTAATTATACTGATTTAGTATATACATATACTTCCATGTTGAAAAGGAAAAAAATAAAACCAAAGTGTGAGAGGCTATTGGTATGCCTTCTCCCTCCAGCTTAGATGCCACTATCCCTTTAGCTAAGCTGGGAACTCACTCATGCGTTTCCATCAGGAGAGTTGTTCAAACCACAGTCCACAAGCCTCGGAATCAACATATCCAACACCCACAGAACAGCAGCCCACTAGAGGAACCATCCAGGAAAGCTACAGTCAATGTGCTCAACCAAACGACTGTGACTCCCGTGAGCAAGAGGACTATTCTATGTCCTTGTGGGAAAACAAAACTCGGTGTTACTCTATAAAAATTATCTGGGAAAAAATGAATCAAAGCATTGTTGGTGGGTTTGACCCAGAGTCATTTGGCCAGAGTTGCAGGTGCTGCTGCGGGGATTTATCAGGCCCCCAAAGAGTCTGGAGCAGCACTCAGAAAGAGGAGAACTCATTTGGGGGCTGTTTCCTACAGAAAGGAAAGTGCTTAGCAGCCACGCAAGACTGCTGCTGTCAGGAGTCCTTGCGCCAGAGCAAGGGCATTGACAACGCACATGTTTCCCATGGCATCTTATGTGGAACCCTGGAATCGAGGGGTGGGTGATGTTTTCAGTAAAGTAACTCAGAATCAGGAAAAAAAAAAAAAAAAAGGAACTCATACTAACTTCATTAAGAAACTCACACAAATAAAACAAATCCGAAGGCCTCACAAACAACAAAGCTCTGCACAGTTTTGAGATTTGCCTCTATTATTCCTCCCTTGTTTTTTGGCTTGCAAATATTAACTTTCTCTCAATGTCAACGAAGAACAGCGCCCCACAAGCACAACTGAAGACAGTTGTTTGGAGAAGACCACCAGAGGAGAAGGTTGCTGAAGTCATAAAGTCAACAGTTTTGTCAAGTGTACATTTCCCTGGAAAAATGAATACAAGATCCACTTCAGATTTAGAAAATAAATTTTATAAGAAACAGCAGAACTAAGGAGAAAAAAAAGTAAGCTGGGAAATACTTACCTCTTCACGTAATTTTATCAACTGCAACATGAATGCACAAAAAAAAAAAAAAAGATAAAAAGGGAAGACATGGCAGGAAAGAAAGATCAGTTGTGTGACAGGATACAGAATTAACATTGACAATTCATCTGTTTACATGTTTAGCATTTAAAAATCACAGACAAACACATTAAAAGAACCTAAGCATAGACTACATGCAGGGGTTTTTGAACAAATAAAGATCACTTTCTCACACTGTCACATTAAACAAAGAGAATAGTGTGAAATTCTCTTTTAAAGTACATCTAAGAACCATCATGAAATAAAGGGGAACGACTTCATAGAAGTCTATATTATAAAAAAAGAAAACAAGTTTACTGCGTCTCTCTTCTAAGAATGCACCATTAGAGAGGCTTTGTATATACAAGATTTCAGGATGTTTCTCTATTTGGAGACTTGACAACTGATTTCAGATTTTACCAACAAATGAAAATGATCAGTAGTTCATGCTTTGGCTCCAATAAGTATTTAAAACAACAACAAAAATAACCTACTATTATTTCCTGGCTTAATGCCCTACTGGCACCCATTATAATGATAGGCTGCAGTGAGTTAACTCTATTTCAGCTGAGAATCAACCAAAGTATATATATAAAGTACCTATCAGAAGAGTTAATGTCAAGAGTCGTGGTTTTTCTTAAATAATACAGCACTCCCTGGGTGTGTTTTTATTTGACTTTTTTTCCTTTACTTTCTAGTAATCTTAACTTCCAAACTGGGACATACCAAAGCAAGGAACCCTCTTACTGTGTTTGTCCTGTAGTCCATTTTCATTAAGTCAAATAAAAAACCACTCTTTTGTTAGTAAGTTCTCCTATGGCAACATTTCAATCCCCTACCTTTTCCTATTTTCGTAACTGTAACAGATTATAGCAAGCTTCTAGAAACCAAGAATCTATGAAATCTATAAATATGGCCCATTCTGGGTATGTGTTTGACATCATTCTAAACCACAGACATAGCTGCATTGTTAAAATTACTACCACGGTTTCTACAATGAACAGAATAAAAGCCCGTGCCACAACAGGCTATGAGCCACACTCTATGTTTAAAATTTGCATCCTCAGCCATTCAGGACTACAACTGATAATTTTTAAACATCCAAGTGTCTGTAACATCTGTTACAACACTTGACACATATAGGCCAATAAATTAAATGATTTCTTTGGAGAAATGTGCTATGAATGGTTCACTATAATTCTCTCTAAAAGTATCATGTTTACCACAGCCCTGAATTCTCAACACTTAATGCTGTTTTAGTCTCAAATCCAAGGAGGACAAGTATGCATTTCAGTTTATTCTGTTATTTCATTTGTTATAGGAAAAGTACTTCCAATCTAGAAGGAAGAGATTCAAATTGTCATAAACCCCTTATAGAAAGGGTTTAGAATTTATTGTATGGCACCTTAGTCTGCACTTAGCAAAAATTTAAATGTCAAAATTTTAATGTCATAGTTTAGACCAGACAAAAAGTTATCGTTTTTAAATATACTCATTCCCTTCCCCACAACCATCCGGTATAGACTGTCTCGTTTCTTCACGTGGAAAGCAACAAATATCCGGTGTAGACTGTCTCATCTTTCACATGGACAGCAACAAAGTCGTTCTCTAGACAAAGTTAAAATTTAAACTAAGATACCTAGCCTAGCACATATTGGAATCTCTCTCTTTGCCATTTGAACATCATGGGAGAAAAACCGCAAACACTAAATCTCAGAGAGAGACGATGTGGGAATTGATCGCAAGGCTCTTTTCTTTCTGGGACACTATTCTTCAGTTGACTATGATACTTAAGGGGCCAAAGTTTAAAACTACTCTTCAGCAATAGAGTCCATCGGGGCATGCCACCCTACCATAAGCAAGGGTGTTTAAAAATGCTACCCATTTGCTTTTTCAATGGGTCCCAAACAAAAAAACGTTCTATCTTGTTTGTGCTGCATGGCTGCATTCAAGCTCCACACCGGATTTGTAGCTAAGCTAGGTAGAGGGAGGTTTCTAAGCTTCAACTTTTTCCCCCATTCCTTTTTTTGGTTAGGCTGAGAGTTATGCATTGAAGTAAACAAAGATGGTCGCTTTTTGAAAATTAACAATGCTTAGACTCCGCTAGAAGTAGTGATTTGGATATTTATCGAGTTCCCAGCTCCATCATAGCCGCCATGAAAGTGTGCAAAACCATCATGTTGGCTTATGGTAATCCACATCTTTTTTTTTTTTTTTTTTTTTGAAACAAAGATTTCTCCCCACAACCCCACCCGGAATGCAGAATTTGATACAAGAGGTAATCTGTTCCTTTGTGGGTTGAAAAAAAATCTGGTTTACGCTGGTTTGAACCAGTGGAATCTCTTGTGGTTAAGCCTTCTGCTGTGACTAAAATCAAAACTGCACTGTGGAGCATGCGAGGGTGGGTGCGCGCGCGCGCCTTGGTGTGTATGTTGTGAGGCGCGTCACGTGACTCCCAGACCTCCCGAATTTTTTTTAAAGCTGATAACGCCACTGCCGTCTCTGTCCGCATACAGATAACGAATAAATGCTGAACTCTATTAACCGCCCTTTACACATTATCGTGGGTCGAACACACAATTTTCTGAACTTATGATGACAGTCTATTTATTTTGCTAGAAACCCCCAGCACGAACGAGCAGATTTGTGCCTGGTAATGATCTGCTCTGCCGGGGCTATATGAAATGATACCGACCTTCTTCAGATCTTGCGGAATTAAATTGACCGACTTCACCCCCTGGTCTGTAGCTGAAGTTTGACACACTTTACGCACAGCAAGCCCAAATCGGAACTTAAGAGAACCTTGTATTAAAAAATTAAGCAATCATTATCTGTTAAATATTGCTTTGCCACAAAAACTTCATCATGTTGGGAACTATTCTACCCTTTATATATTTTAAAAATCTTCTTTGTAGGATCTTCTCAAAGTCACTGGATCAATCTAATTTTGCATATGGCAACAGAGAGTCTATTAGTGTTCAAAACAAGAACTCGGAGCATTCTGTCACCACTTCCATACTCTACTCTGGAAGTCTATGGTTTTGTTCTATAGTCTGTTTTTTGTTTATTTTGAGAAGGGTTCTCAGGAAAGGAAATCAAGTGAAGAACTATTAAGCTCTCCCCTCTGAGGAAATGCTGCCTCACTGCTCCACTAGCTCAGCTCTCACGGAAATGAAACACTGCACACGGAGGGCAGCTGAAGAATGCTTAGGACACTCATTCTTGGGAAGACCGGGACCAGGTCCTCAGCACTTACGGGTGCAAAGCAGATTTTGTCCCCCTTCCCCTTTTTTGGTAAATCCAGGATGAGGTATATTTAACTGAATTAAATAGCTATGAGTCAGAAAGAAATTGCACAGAGGAGTTAATTTTGAATGCAATTAAATGGATATTGTGCCGAGGACATTAAAAAAAAAAAAAAAACTCTTGAAAAATCCTTAGTTGTACAAACAGTGGCATTCCCAATCTTGGCTGAAGTAGAAATACACCCCAAAGTAAATTATTGTCATTGGTAGCCAGCCAGAAAGAAGTTCATAGCCATGTGCATCAACAGTCAGTTGTAGACGTCTAACAGAACTGGCCATAAATGCCAAAGAGATAGAGCTAATTGCTACTGTATTCACACTTGTCCAGCCAGTCACAAGGAAGCCACAGTATGGAGGGGGTGCACAAGGCACTGGAAATGAAGTCAGTACTTTACACGTTTGCAGTCACACTTACTGATTGTTTATTTTGTTTTTCCCCTTACGATCACTCTATATATTTAGTTGACAGATACATGCTAATTTAAGTGACTATGACTAATTTTGTTTATACCCAAGCTTTATGTGTATATTAAAAGTACATCATAAATATATGACAAGAAGGTCTGAAAGCCAGCGTGTCAACAATCCTTGTGAACATATATTCTTTCTGGGTAGAAGAGTTTCTTATATAGATTGTGGGTAGTCCTCCCACCCAGAACACCAACCTTCATAGCTTCTGCTCTATAAAAATGTATACGAAGAGCCATTAAAACCTCTTCTGTAGAGAGACCCTCTGCTTTGACTGCTGAGTCAGAATAAGACTGATAGAGAATAAAAGTTATTTTCAAGTAACATCTGAAGCCACTGGTTAAGGGTGTGCTCATTTAAATTCCTACATTATGACAAAGAGCCTCAACACAGGATTTAATGACTTCATCGTGGTATGGAAATTCTGCTCTGCATGGTAACAAATTATCCAAAAAGCTTAGCATGATCTCTTTGAACTTTCACACCTCATTCGAATTTTAGGCTGAGAAGTTCACCTGAGTCCTAATCTGCCATTTACATGTTCTCACGACTGTAAAGCGCCCTGCTGCATTTACTGGAGTGACAGCCGCTCATTGCCAACTTCCGGCTCCCCAAGCACTTGCCGAATTTCTAAGTTTGATTCATATAAGTCCAGGGGAAATCTCTGCATAATCACTTTAAAGTGACAGAGATATAATTTGAAAGATTCAGAAACTATGAGCTCAAATCTATTATTGTGGAATATGTTTCTTTAGGCATAAGAATCATACTTATATGCACGTAAGGCTAATGTTTTAGGTGTATTAAATGTCCATGAAGAGAAGTGAACAAGCTTTAAAAAGGCTGCTGTCAGGGAACTACACCATCAGTGCAATGGAAGCCTGGGTTAGACAGCACCCCGCCTTCCTGTGCCTTCTCCAGCAGCCAGTGCTCTCAGACAGGGAAGCACAGCTTCCAAAAGAACTACATGGAAGCTACATATACACTTCTGTTTGGTTTTTTCTTCTGCAAAAAAGATAATGCCTTTTTTTTTACAGTCATTAGAGAAGAAAACTGTGATTCATTCATTAACGAGGCATGCATAATTCAAACGCCACTTTTAAAAGGCAAAAAATATTTTCTCCTTCTCACATTATTTAATCTATTATGAGTAAAACTCCCTCACAACATTACCATTCACTTTCCTTCCACCCCACCCCACTTCAGCTGCTCTCACATTTCAGTCAGGGAAGTTGAAATTGCAAGTCAAATCTGAGCGATGTCTGAATTCAGGCTGATACCATCCGAATAGTGAAGGAGGTGAACAAAACAAATGGCCTGCTCGGCAATAATTCTCCCATTTTTTTCTGGTGGATGGATGGGTGCCTTTGTCACACCAGCCTCCTCCCAGGTTACAATGCTCACATGCTGGTGGTGTGTAATTTAGTATCAGTAAACATAAACTCCTTGAAGTGGGAAGTGCATTCTGCAAGTTTTAGCATATTGGGCAGATGTGCTACATCTTCCTATCAAATCACAGTTCTGTTTTACCCAGTGAGTGGTTCATGTAGGCTGAGAAGCAACCCTTGGAGGACCTGCCTTAGTAAACACATTTAGGTCTTACCTATGATGCTCCCTGTTACCCATCAGTCCCCAGGGTTGTGTGAGACTTTTCAAAATCAGTTCTACACCAAGAAAGTGTCCTGAAACACTTTTTAAAAGAGTTGTATATATCATATATGAACCATGTGAACTTATGATATCTGCAGCATTAATTCAAAGAAAGTAGTAGGATGCTAATTAGACTCATGACATGACTGTGCCATCCAATGAGGAACGGCAGACAAGTTGCAAGAACCTTTGAGAAGGAATTGTATCATCTCTTTTTTCCGTCTGCAGAACCTAAGGTGCACACAGAGCGTACCCTACTGCTACTGTCACCACGGTCACTCCACAGAAGCAGGGCAGGCCTCTGCCTGGGTGTGCACAAAGTCCCACACTGGTGCTAGCCATTTGCATTTTGGTGAATGTATTTTTAAGAAGCAACACAATAGGAGCCAGAGCTGTGCTGAATTTTGAAAGCTTACTTTCATTTGTTTTGCTGCGAGTGTTGATTTAATTATGCTGCATTCCTATCAAAGCTGCATTATGTACTTTTTTATTCCTCTTACATGTGTTTGAGGTGAAGACCTTGGCTTTGTCTGCAAACAGCGTGTTTCAAGTTATTCCTTAAGTACTAAATAATAAAGAAAAGAGAAGAAAAGAGTTTTTAAAAGATAGCAGACAGTGATCACAAGGTAAAGGGTTAAATGTAAGATCTCCAAGAAACATTTTGAAGTTGATTAAGACTCCAGCTTTGCATTAAACAGTATCGCTTCCACATGAGTTGCTGCTAATACTGTTAGGGAGCAGCTTGAGAGCCCAGTGTGCCTGTGACCTCCTTCACCCTCCAGCCACCCACCGGGCCTTCCTCATTAGCATTCTACCTGGTTCTCTGAGGAATTCCCATCATCCCCTAGGAGCTCATTCCGTACTTCGTCACTGTAGGCGATCCGTGACCTTTTCTATAAAACAAAACAAAAAGGGAAGAGCGAGATGAACGTTAGAAAGTCAATGCATCCGAGCATTATTGGTATCAAGGCAAGCTGTCTCAAACCCTCGGGAGCCCCCTAATGGAAACCCACCAGCAAAGATGAGCAAACCTAACTCAAAGTTCCAGAGCCCAGGAGCTTAAAGGAAATTAGAAGTTTGTTTTACAAAGAAAGACCAACAATGCAAGAAATTTCTGCTTTGTGCTAATGTTCTATGATTTTTCATAAGCAGACTAGAATTAATTTACTTTTCTGTATGTTGTTTGAATAAAACCACTAAACTGGAAGAAATACAGTTCTATAGCTGTACAGTTTTAAAACTCACGGATTGTAATTAAAACAGGAGTGTATGGGAGTCTCAGTAGGAAATGTACTGTACAATTTAGAGCTCTAAAAATCTCTACTTCTAGGGTAATATTCATCTCCCCAACTGTACACTGGGATGCCTGGACAAGCACATCTATATTTCATCATTGTGATGTTACTATCCAGGAAGAGAAGGGATTGTAAAACCATTCCCTAGCTAGCAGTAATTCAAACGTCTCCAACTCCTCTCTAAATAATGGCCTAAGGAAGAGTAACGTTGGTAAGGGAAGGGAGAGAAAGTGGGGGAAGGGGAGCAGACAGACAGACACTGGGAAAGCAAATACCTTTCCCAATGCCTGTAACTAATGGCAGTGGGCTACGAGTCAACATTTTCAATGAAACTGTGTTTTGTGTGGACCCTACCCTCACCTGTACAGTCAGAGGGACATGGCTCTAAGCAACTCATGTGTTATCTAAATACACACATTTGGGAAAGCTGGGAGGCTCGGAAAATTAGTTGTGAAACTTGAGTCTGGCTATCCGTCCCTACTTCATCTTCACCAGTTCAGGGTTAAAGGTCATTCTGTTGCCTATTCTGCTTCTCAACTAATTAAGTAAAAATGGTCCATTAGAAAATGGATGGGGGAAGCTGTTATGTCTTCCCTGGGCTCCTATAGTCTACAACTTAAAGTTCTTACTTGTTCATCTATGATGAGGGGTGGGGGTAGGGTGGGGGGAGAAAGTATTATAGTTTCAAAGGACTACCTGTAATCTATAAGCAAAAGGCAACAGAAAGTTTCTGATTCGATTTTTACAGTAGTCAATGAGTAATGCTGCTTGGTCTCAATCAGCTCATTATACCTTCAATCATATTATTTAAAGGAACCTCAGACAAGAACAACCACTGAGTTTCAGATCCTTTAAAAAGCTAGCCTTTCCCAAGTGGGTGCCTTATCTGAAGCACAAAACACAGGAAATACTTTTTTGGACTATTTTCGAAATTCTCCCAAGTGTGGCACATAAAAGAGAATTTGGCTTATTGCATATAATTCAGTTTATTGCTTTTCTGGATGTAATTAAGCAAATGATATGCTGGATCTAGCAGAACCCAGTTTTAAAAGGCTTACTGGAATATCAATAAACATGCACACCACCCAGATATTTGTTTTAGGAAAACAATGTAGTGTCATAGAATTCTAAAGGTAACTCTCCTTCATCTGAGCCTAGAATCTCGGGGTCATGATGCTCAGCTGAGAGTTTCTTCTGTCTTATAAATCAGCTCTGATAGACTAAGGAAAACAACACAGAGCTATAGAATACTTCAGGATAAAGGACACAGAGGCACTCACCCCAGCCTGCCCAGTGTCTCCCTCTTCAACAGTACTTTCCTGCCACAAATATCTGTCCTAAAACTTAGCAGCTGCAATAGATCTCTATGAGTAGATAAATAAAATCACAATGGTGTTGCAGGGAGAAGAACAAATCAGAGACACAAGTCCTTGGTACATGGTCAGTAAAGACTTCTATATGCGATCTCTTCAAAGCTCAGGAGTGGCCCAACACATTCATTTGTGAACTCGCCAGACATTTTTTCACCACAAAGAGCATATGCTTAACCTGTTTCTCTTGTTGAAGCTACTATGGATTGCTCATTTCTACTGACTTGATACAGAAGAGTATTTTAAAATGCTAAGTTACAAGGTCAGCCCATTTCATGGTCTTAGTACAATACTTCGATCATGCCAAACCTCTTTGCCTGTTTCAAGAGCCCCACCATCTCAGTCTCAAACCAGCCAGGCAAAAGTATTTTACAGCATTAAAGGAAATAAGAACCTTTAAGACAGGCCAATGTATCAGAGCTGCCTTTTGCATTATTCATTTCATCACAATGGGGGACTAAAACATTCCACAGGATGCAAAAATATCATATGGAGATTGTTTTTGTTTTCTTCCCTTTTCACCAAAATACCAACAAATTGGCATAGACTGTTCAACTCCATTATGTTCTTATTTAGATTTAGCATACTTCAAATGAAGAAGAAATTACAAACGTAGAACCCTGAATATCTAATCTTGTTCTGGTTAGGAGGCACTGCTTTGACAAGCAGCAATTAAGAGAATACTGGCTCAGCCATGAAGGAGGATGCACCCACAGTTATAGGGTGGTATCCATGAGAGTCATTTCTCACCATCGGGACATTAGAGGCTGGTCTTGGAGGGTTTTTCTGGATGTAATTAAGCAAATGATATGCTAAGCATAACAAAGTGGTTCCTGGCAGGCCTGACTTAAAAAATGAAAAGACATTTCATTGCAAATATCAGGAATAACTCCTCATGAGAATGGCACAAAATGTGAAAATGGGACTCTGCACTAAAGTTCCATTTCCAAAAATAAAACAAATCCAGGCTGTTCTTTATTAAGAATTATATTTGGAAGCCCAATACTGGTATTTTCTCATAATTTCTTAACATTCAAATTTTTAAGTAAGCTGGCTGTGTGTAATTAGCCATAATCCATTCTTTGACGTCACCATTGCACTGCTTGAAAATAACAACAACAACCAAGACATAAATAAATACGAAATTCTTTTGAATGACAAATGGCTTGTTTTAAGGATAACTGTTCCTAAAACATCAATAAATCATGTTATCTTTTATGAAATGTTAAAAACCTCATGCTTGATTACTAAGTATCTACATAATGCTTTAGTTTAGAAGATTCTAAGTTAATGAACTGAAACCTTTATTATATCTTTATAAACCTAAAATATTTTTACTTTATTATTAAGACTATAGAATCTGTACTTTAGCCAAATGCAAGCATGAGAATTTGAGCTGGAAATGTCACACATTCAGCTACAGTTTGAAGGAACCCAATTCATAATGCATTTTATAAATAGTTAATGACTTCTATACATAAGCTAACCAGGCAAATCAAGAAATTGTCAACATTTTTAGTCTTGGTTGTCAGTTACCACTGCCTACTGGTGCTCTACGTGTGGCTTCAGGAGATGTCCGAAACTCTGTGCAGTCTGTAATCTTCTGCAATTTCCAGCCCAGACCATAAGGGTGGAAAAGCTTCAAATGATCCTATTTCAAAACACACACATGTGTGCACACACATGCATACATTCACACCCATTTAAGAGCAGTCCTCACTTTAATTGTGTGCTTATGTAAAACTTACTTTTTCTATGATTTATACTTCATACTTCAAATGAACTAGATACAGTTGAAAAAAACTCTATGTCGTACAGATATGACAAAAATGTGACAAATTACCAATTGACTTCTTTCCCCCGAGAAGTTTGAGGTACCAAGTTTCTCTCAATACTCTAAACTGATGACAAAAGTGACTCTGTAGTTATGAAATTAAGAATTCCAGATGTAAAGAGATTTTGGTTGATATGAACAGGATGCTTGCTTACTGATTGGCTGGTTTTCTTAAATTCAAACAGACCAACAGGTTGGTCTAGAAATTAGGCTTGAAATAATCTACCTACTTGACCTACACTTTGACATTTCCCAATTGAGCTCACTGTGTCTGTGGGCACACACTGCAAAACTGGGAACAACATGAATTAACTTAGTTTAAATTAATTAAAAATTGTCATCTCTGGTACTGCCTGTTGTATGACTCTATATGGGACACACAGTATCTGCAATCAGAATGAGGCTCTACAGCCTACCACAAGTAATAACATAACAATGAGGTTGGTTTATTACTAAAGCATATATGAGAATTTAATTTCCATGTTGTGCACATGGCAAAGCAATTGCTTAAATTGCCTCACCTGGGAATTTAATGCAATGTTATCATCAGACCAGCCACATTGTAAATAGATTTATAATGCTTTCCATGTGCTGTGCTCAGTTGCATATGAATTAAGTAATGATCTGGTATTACAATAAAATCAGCTAGTTCCCACACCTGGCAAACAGGATATTTCACTAAATTAATAGCTATACAGCTACATCACAAGGCATAGGAGAGGAAACCATCTCCAAGGCATTTGACTTGAGTCTTACATGGGAAGCAAATAACACCACGGATATGTACAATGTCACTATACTGAATGAGCTGTTCAAGACAATCTGTTCCTAACATCTGTATTACTGAATTAAGACTTTCTCATTCCCATTCACTCTTGGCCTAATTTCCTTCATTCAGTACTCTAATTACTAATCAGCAATCCGCAACATTCACAAACACCGAGAACGCCCTTTATTCTAATCTACATGCTGCAGACAGCCAAATAATTGATACAAAGTGCAATGTGGTTTTGGTATAATGAAAGGAACAGCTTGTCCCACTTCCTAATCAAATTGGTCTATAGCAGCAACAGTTAATAGATTTCTCTATAGGTCTAAAACAAACTACTCATGCTGGCCAGACTTTTCCAATGCTTCCACCATGGTTTTCAGTCTCCTTATATTTAATAATGCCCACAGTTACTAGGTGACACACCTATTAAAACCTGCTATGCTTTCAGAGCCAAAGAATTTCACTGCTCCAAAGAACTTAACTGCTTCTGTTATAATTAACACTTTGGGATATCTACAGAACACTATGAAATTATATTTGTTAGCAAGCCATATGACTGTTGGCCATCACTTCTTACCTAATTTTATCTGGTTCTAATTAAATAACATCACAGCACTATAATGTCCAGCTAGTATGTTTGAAAATACATATACCTCAGCACCAAGTATTCAATTTCTAAGCACACTTCTGTTTGTCCACAGCTAGGTTCATCCTTCCAGCCACAGAGTAATTTCTGTGACACCATCTCATCCTACACAGTTCAGATAAAGGCAAAGCAAACTCACAGGCAAGGGTCTGATTACTGGCAAGTTGTTAGGATGAAAAGGCACAGGGAGCTGAATGAGAAACACAGACACACCTCAGCCAGCGATCCTGGTCACTAGGTCTTCTGAGCATCACATTCCTCATCTCTAAAATGTGATCATAACACTTACTTCTTTTGGTTATTGCATGTATTTAAATACAAACAAATGTAAATCTTTCTTAAGACTTTGGCTAGGATAACCTCAGGAAGCACGTTCCTCTAAATACCACCCGATAAGACACATAAGGATCCAATGAAGCTGATATACACACATGACTAAGAATACAAATTAGTGCATCCTTCCTAAAGATGCATTTCCAACACACCAAAAGGAGCTTGAGAAATTCCACATACTTTGACTCAATAAATCTGATACAAATGGTGCTGTAATTTCAGGTGGTTTGCAAACAAGAAACAAAAAACAAAACAAAACAAAAAAACCCCGAATGTAATTCTTCAGTATTATTCAAGGAAATCAGTTCCTGTTTCTTTTAAGGAATTATTCCACTAAGCATGGCTGTCCTTGCTCAACTCTTTAGACACTAAACAATCTTTAAACTTGCGAGTTAAACATCAAGGGCCTGGTCAGCACGTTGCCAGTACTTAGCATCAGTGATGGAAATAAATATTCTCGTTTTTATAAGATATTTATTTACTTACTGTGTGTGTGTGTGTGTGTGTGTGTGTGTGTGTGTGTGTGTGTGTGATGCTGTACATATGGAGATCAGAAAACCACTTGTAGGTGTCAGCTCTCTCCTCCTACCATATGAAATCTAAGCTGTGTCACCTCAGTTATGCAGGAATTTATACTTTCTATCCAGCACTAACTCAAGGCCAAGGGACCACACTCATACCACCAGAGAGGAACAAGCCCTGCCACTAGGCATCACCAAGTGGGAAAACCAGCTTAGCATGAGATCATCAGATAATTCTTTGTTCTTCAGGGTGAAATATTAGGGAAAACAGACTTAAATATCTACAACTTTTTAAAAAATAATCATTCATTATTTTCACTTATACTTTCAAGTGTATTTGACATATTTAAAGTGGGTTTGTATGTTTTAGCTGTACATTATGAGATAAATTACATCACATTTCTTACTTTCTTAGAGTGAGCCATAATACACACATGAATATTTCTGTGCATATTATGAGGTTCTCTGTGTATATATAAACACAGAGACTCACACAAATCCATATGCAACTCTTATGGAAAAAGAATTCTTTGTGTTGCGCAGTGCTAAAATAGAATTGCTGCTACATCATTTAATGATTTGCAAAACAGGCAATCCCAGAACTCAGGTAACTGCACCTCTTCATCTCCTCTTCCAGCATTTCCAAACTTGGTCTGAGATTTCCATCTAATGCTGGTATTTCAAACTTGAGTTACCTGGGATCATAGCCCCACTTGTTTGCACACACTTGTAGTTTACAACTTTTGACACTGATACTAAATATAGTATGGCCATATCTTAAATTATGCTGCCTTGTCAATTAACAATTAAGTTACCTCAATCAGAAAATCAGCGTATGTTAAAATGTCCAGATGTTGGTATCAGCATCTGGAATTGTCTAAGTATGCAGTGAAAGAAATTTTTTAAAGTCTGAGTGCAAAATAAAATAATTCCACAGACTTAGCCTGAAATATCACCCACACTGGAAATGATACTCTGATAAATGAAAGCCATGCTGTTGCAGAATATTATTTTAAGGTATGTTACATTTATTTATGCTCTGGAACATTTGTTTAATGATGCAAAGATGTGTTGCATTCTTTTATGTTGCATTTGTTTAATTCTATGAAGCTGTGTTACTTTGCCTGTCTAAAACACCTGATGGCCTAATAAAGAGCTGAATGGCCAATAGCGAGGCAGGAGAAAGGATAGGTGGGGCTGGCAGGCAGAGAGAATAAATGGCGAAATCTGGGAGGAGAAGAAGGAATGAGAGATGAAGGAAGAGGATACTAGGGGGCCAGCCACCCAGCCACAGAGTACAAAAGAAGATACACAGAAGACAAAGGTAAGAGCCCAGAGACAAAGTTAGACAGGCTAATTTAGGTTAAGAAAAGCTGGCAAGAAACAAGCCAAGCTAAGGCCAGGCATTTATAAGTAAGAAAAAGCCTCTGTGTGGATTTACTCAGGATCTGGGTGGCAGTCCTCCAAAACAGCCAAAAAGAGTAGAGGAAAAACCAACCAACAACACCATTCAGCAGATGTTTTGTTTGTTTTAAACTCAACTACTAAAGCAGGATATATACATTAATGTAATTAACTCACACAATTATAATTTCTCTATGGAATATGCCCACAGCCATAATTTTGGTCATTTACATACCCAAGAACAAATGATGGTGGGGGCTCCGTGTAACTGACCCAAGGAACCATACCAGGCATCCTGCAGACCATAACAGAATTCAAAAGTGGTTGGTTTTCAGCCAGAAGATGAGTGTTCTACCACACCACAGGACTTAGACCTCCCAAGAAGAACAAGTTTCCTATGGTGGTATTCTTTCCACTACCTTCTTCTATTGGACACACACCACTGAGACAGGCTCTGGTCTTTGGGTACCAAAGGCAAGGGTGGCTACACTACTCTTCTCGTTAAATGAATTTATCATCTATAAAACTCTTAGCTTTTGTTTCAGGTCATCCTCCTCCAAAAACAAATGATAATCATAATAAGTCTTAGCATACACACTGGTGTCAACACCTGGAATATTCACAACAATAACTCTAAGGGTTGGAGGATGAAAAATACTTAAAGTTAAATGTTTACTTGCTGGGCGGTGGTGGCACACAACTTTAATCCCAGCACTCGGGAGGCAGAGCCCCAGGTGGATTTCTGTGAGTTCATGGCCAACCTGGGCTACAGAGTGAGTTCCAGGAAAGGCGCAAAGCTACACAGAGAAACCCTGTCTCAAAAACAAAACAAAACAAAAAAGTTTTACTTGACAGAATAAAGTCTCTGATGTCAGAGGATGAGTCACAGCCACAACTGTGGGTGTTAGTGAACTATGTTTCAAGACTTATTCTTCAAAGACTGCACCATGATCTACTCATGGGGCTGCAAGGAAAGCCACACCAGTTATACAAATGTGTTAAGAACCTAAACTGCCTACAGACACACTGTACAGTTACTCTGAAATTCCAAACTGGACCCAGTCATCTCACAGATAACAATTCTATAATCATTTCCTCTTGCTTATTTTTGAACCACTTTAACAGATTCTTTATTTTAAAATATGCTGCTATAGTGAAGTAATGGTACTCAGTGTTCAGGGCTGCATGATATTTTCAATGCTTTATGGATACAGTCAGTAAATCTGCAGGGCATAGGCAACATCTGAAGTCACTGCTGGAATAATACTTCTGTACACTGTGAAAATGTGTTGCTCTCATTGTTAATAAAAAGATGATTGGCCAATAGCGAGGCAGGGTTTTTGGAGCAGAGAGAATACTGGGAAGAAGAAGGGTAGAGTCAGAGGAGTCCCAAGCCAGACAGAAAGGAAGCAGGACATGCAGGAGAGGTAACAGCCATGAGCCTTGGGGCAGCACATGGATGAATAGAAATGGGTTAATTTAAGTTGTAAGAGCTGGCTGGAGACAAGCCTGAGCTATCGGTCAAGCATTTATACTTAATATTAAGTCTCTGTGTGGCCATTTGGGAGCCTCTGGTATGACAGAAAAGTCCGCCTACCAATGGCATTCCAGTGTGGGGCCTGAATTTTCACATAGGGCCTGAGAAAGCTAAAAACAAACAAACAAAAAATAAAAACAACAACAACAAACTAAGTAAAAACACCTGGCTCAGCACCATCAGGCACCAGCATCCCAGAGCTGGGGGTTTAAATTCAGTTCCTGGTTAAGAAACAGAGCTCTCAGGCAGGCCCATGGGGCATAGAGCTTGTCTCTCATAGATCTAGGTGCTGAGTGGAGCTCACCACCAAAGCTGAGGCAGAGGTCCTAAACATGCCATTTAGCTATTTAAAAGCTCATGCAAACAGAAATAGATAGCAATATGCAGTAAAGACGGATTCAGATAGAAAAAAAACCTCTAAACAAGTTACAAAATGGCATAGGCTTAAGAAAGAAAAGAAAATGGGTATAGACAGTCATAGAAAAAATAGTTTAAAAATAATTAAGTGAAGTCTTTAAAGAGAGTAAAAATAATATATATAAAAAAGTCACTAGATGGAAAATGCACAGGGAGTCTGGGTTTTGTATGATACTATGTTGTCTCTGAATTTTTTGATTGTTGATAGATGAGTGACAACTGAAAGATGAGAAGACATCTTGGATTATAAAGGCTGCTGGATTAAACGAACCTATATATTTTTAAATGTCTTGACTTCAAAATGGAAGTCAAAAGATATGTTGCTTTGGGGAAGAGGTTATGCTATTGTTCCCACAGAAAATGGAAGGCTGTGAATTCATTCCAGATTGAGATGAATCAGGTTTGATCGGGGCAAAACCCCTGAAAACCTGACTATAGACATAAAGAAATGAACCGAGAAAAACTACAAAACATGTAACATATATTTTACCTTCTCAAACATAAAACAAAAAGTCATCTTTGGCTAACTTGTGTACAACATGCAGTCTATACTCGTATTAATACAGAAATGTATGTTACCTTTAAAAGTTTATGTATTTTCAGAACAAGGAGACCAGACACCAATGAAAATGGATGGCCCAGGTGATCCAGCATCTCAAAATGCCTCTGTTACAGTCTCCTCAAAAGTCTGCATCCAGAACATCTTCAAGGCTGTTGGCTGAGATGGTCCAGCCAGCCTCACAAACTACTCCAGCCAAGACCTAGCAATTACCCTGATTTTCTCAAGGTTCCCCCAAAGATACCAGTGCCCACAGACAACAAACAGTAGTCTAGAGAACAGCATCCCTATTCCCAAGAGATGGGGTATGGGTGGGTTTTGGTTATTCAACAAATTATGGATATTTGTCATTGTTTAGGAGGGTTGGTTAAAAACTGTTATTGGTTTTAGTTTTTTTTTTTTAAACGCTAAACAAAAGAGTTACATTCAAAGATATCTTTATAAAGGAAAAAAGGGGGATATGATATAGTAATGATAGTTGAATCTACTTTAATCCAAAAAAGCAACTATTAATCTCAAAATATTTTACATTGGTATAGATTTTGGTTTATTGATACAAATTTAAAGTAATTCTTTATACTATATGTATGTTTCTACTCTTGCTTGGAGTATTGTGCTTATACAGCTCATTTAAAAATATAATTAAGTATAATTAAGAAATACAGGTTAGTAGTTAGTCATCTATAATAAAACTTGTAGTCATATTAGGCATGTTTTCAAGGTTAAACAGATATATTTAGATAGGTAGATGGTCTTCAAGCACTTCAAAGACCTAAAGAAGATGGCATTTAACATGTTTTAATAGTATAAGACTTTTCTTGACAGTGAGACACGTCTGCTCCTGGCAACACCAATTTACTTCAGAGATAAGCATTGAAGAACCTCTGTATGGAATTTGCGTTCCTTATGCCAAAAGCTAGCCATTTGGGCAAAGAAACTGCTCTTGCTTCAATTACTGACAGTATACTGGCCAAACTGGGACAGCAGGACAAAAATGAAAGCAACTGCCAAACTTTGCCAAGACAAGGGAGGACAGTCCTTCAAAATTTCCTGCTTCTCAGAAAAGTCTGTCAGATATATTAGGCCTGTAGGCCAAAGATGGATGCCCCAAGATTATAGAACAACTTTGGGTGACTGTCCAGGAAGCCAAATGTCCGTGTCATTTAGTAACATTTCACCCTTCTGGGGTCTTTGATGGAGTTAAAGACTAAATAATTAGACTCAAAGTTTTCCTTAGTTATGATAAGAGGTAAACTAGGCACAAAACTTTAGACTCACAAATAAGATAGATAATAAAATTTTTTCTCTAAATTTGCCAAATATAAGTAGACTGGATATTGTAACTGCAATTCTTACTTGAGAACTGTTTTTGTTTATATCATTTTACTACATTAAAGTTAAAACCTTCCTTTTTAATTAGACAAAAAGGGGGAAATGTTATGGAATAAATCTTTCTATATATTGTGAAGATGTGTCTTTGCCAAAGCACATGCTCATTTGTTAATGAAGAGCTGACAAGCCTATAACTGGGCAGGAAGACAGTGGACAGGAGAGCCAAACTGGGAGGATGCTGGGAAGAAAAGCAGACTCAATGGAAATCTGAGGAGTCACCATGAGACGTAGAGCCAGCAGGATGAGCAGTACATACATAAGGTAAACAAGCCCCATGGTAGCACATAGATTAATAGAAATGGGTTAATTTAAGTTATAAAAGCAAGCTAAAAACAATCCTAAGCTATCAGCCGAGCATTTGTAATTAATAATAAGTCTCTGTGTGGTTATTTGGAGCGTGGTTGGACAGAACTGATTGATGATCTAGACAGAAAACTCCACCTGCATACTGTAGCCCAAACTTTCTTTTAAAACACTTTGAAAATTACTTCTGTACTAGGCAGATCCAAAAATAACTTAATAAAGTATAAATATTAACATCTGATTCATAAGCAAAACATCTTTTCTAAAACCTTTTCCATTTTAAATAAATTAAAATCCTGCCTACTCAAAGGTTTTGCTTTAGCAATCAAGTAGTATATTTTTTTCATCTCTAATATTTTATTCTCTACTTATTTCTTCCTTTAAATTTACATATACTTCTAAGGGTACCCAAGCTTTCCATATTTTAAAAATTTCTATCATCTTGGACCATTCTTTTCAGCTGGTACCCAGTCTCCCTTTATCCTTTCCTTCTCATCCAAGCTACTTAAATATGAGACTGACAGTAACCATCTACTGATGTCCCATTCGCTCCTCAACTTGCTATAAACAAGCCTGTCTTACCACTCTTCAAGTGTCCCCAGGATGCCCAGAGATTTACTATCTGTCAAAATCTACTGACTCTGTTTATTTAAAAAAACTTTTTGATTTGGATAGTTTTAGATTTATATAGAAGTTACAATGGAAAGAGGGAGTTCTCATTCAGGCCACACCGGTTGCTATCAGTTAAGGAGTCACATGTCCATTCTCCTCTCATATTAGATTGCATGTCTCCTTGGCTCCTCTGATTTGTGATAGTTTCTTGGTCTTGCTTTTGATGACTCTCAAATTTTAAGCAGTTCCCTCAATTTGGATTTGTCAGAATTTTTTTTTTCCTGGACTAATAATCTGGAGTGCTATGCTTCTAAGAGAAAGGACAGAGGGAAGGTGCTATCTACCACATCAAATGAAGGCCATTTACTCTCAACAAAATGTCACTGTTGTTACTCTTGATCTCTTGGCTGAAGCAGTACTTGTCAGGCTTCTCTACTGTGGAGTAAGTTATTCAGTTACCCCTTCACATGCTGCACTCAATACAAGCCATTTGGGCAAAGGAACTCCATCTCCATCAGGACAGTGTATCTGTATAAGTTATTTGATATTCTTCTGTGTAAGAGATTTTCCTACTTAACCACTATTCAATCATTTGTCAGTGTGAACTTGTATTTATTTGTTCTTTGGGTTGTTATCAATACTACTTCATTTATTTGTTGCTTAATTTGAATGAGCTTCAGCCTCAGACTCCTTGATAGGCCCTCTTGATGCAGTGTTGCTATCACCCTGTACTTCACCAGCTTGCTCCTCGGCAGCCTCAGCAGCCTCAGCAGCAACCTCTGAGAGAATCCCAGGCACTGCCAGCCTCTGCCCAATCCCCTTCATCATCACTTCTTTCTCAATCTAGCCATGAAATGTTCTCTTCATCCTTAGGCCATTTCTCACTCATCTGCATGGTCTTATCTGTACCCATCATCTACTACCGAGAAACTGTTAAACTCACAAATCCAATTTCCTCTGGGTATCTTAACCTAAGGCAGTGGTTCTCAACCTTCCTAATGCTGCACTCTTTAATACAGTTCCTCATGTTGTGGTGACCTCCAACCACAAAATTATTTTGTTGCTACTTCATAACTGTAATTTTGCTACTGTTATGAATTGTAATGTAAATATCTGATATGTAGGGTATCTGGCATGTGACTGCCGCCCAAAGGGGTCACAACCCACATGTTGAGAACTGCTGACCTAAAGGTATCTATCTCTAGCTCAACACGGCCCTGGAACATTATCTATCTTCCATACAGATTCTTCCTGTTTTCCTTTACTCAATAGGTGATGTTATGCTGCATATGATATTCTAAGATACGCATATAAAAACGAACTCATACTCCCCCTTATTTCTCTAATCTGTCAATCAGGTTCTAGCAATTAAACCCTTATTTTTTAAGAGTATCTCCACCTGGAGCTTTTTAATATATTTCAAGGATGTCTGTTACCTTTTGCATTCAATCAATTCCTCCTTCATAATTGTGGCTACCACACATTTCATCCTTTGGGAGATAATTCTACAGAAAGACTCACATGTTTTTAGATAGAGGTAAGCCAACAGGGACGAAGTTTCACTTCTTCATCTTGGGAAGAAATGAAGACCCCTTCAACCCGATCTCTAGCAGAATATCAGAGCTGAAGAAGAATAGCAGCCTAAAGATGTAACTTACTTCAAAATGACAATGTTAAACAGAAAGCAACTTCATTCAGCAAAAGCCAATGTGCTGTGGGAAAATGCTAAGCAACTATACTCCTCCAACTTCAGAAGCCTATACCACATTCCTCTTTAATTTCAAGTCCAGGAACATCTCATATCAGCTGTTATTGCTCTCATGAGGTAGCCAGCCCTGTTTTGACTATGAAGGAGCGGTGTGCATGCATATTTCCCTCTGTGTGATTTTAGACCCCAGGAATATGGATCACCTCTGTTATCTGCATGAAGAAGCTCTGCTACAAGCCTGGCATTCAGGTTGCTTTTATCTCCAAGACCCCAAATTGTACTGTTAGGCAACAGAGGGCACTTATCTAGATTGAACTGTCAGACAAATAGATGTTCGTCAGCCATTCAATCTGTGTTGGGGAATATGCCAACAAAAACAAAACCCAGCAATTTAAAACAACAAACCCATCCTCTACTGACAAGAACAAATTGCTGTATTTCAAATGAATAAGAATTACGATAGATCGTATATCCTGACTCTATGTGCTTCAGAAAGAAAAATATTCTTAGAACTAATATTGCCTGTTTGCTTTTTTTTTTTTTCCTGGCAGTAGTGAACATCAAGCAAGCATGGAACATGTTTAAAATTAATAACTATAAGAGAAAAACAACAAGCAGGAATTAAATGTCATCAGAGGAGAGTACAGCTCTCTGGTAGTTTCAAAAGCAGCATTCAGTGGCTGCCAAAGGTGACATGCTCTGTGCCCTAAGCTTGTTCTTGGCCTGTGGTCCTTCCAGGGAATTGGTTCATCTTCAAGGAAATAATCTGAGGAGCGAGACCAAAATTCTTGAACCTAAACTGATTCTGGGATCTGTTTTGCTTTTGATTTTTCGAGACAGGATTTTTCTGTGTAGCTCTGGCTGTCCTGGAACTCGCTCTGTAGACCAGGCTGGCTTCAAACTCATAGAAATCGGCCTGCCTCTGCTTCCCAAATACTGGGGTTAAAGGCATGCACCATCACTGCCTGGCTGGCTCTGTATATTCTAGGTCCACAAAAACAAAGCTTTAATGAACTGACCTCACTGGTTACAGTGTCTTAGACAATTTAGAACAATGTGCTAACAAAGTTGGTGTTAGTCCTAAATATTAAAGTTGTTAATAAATCAATTACATACAGCAATAGAGCTTTAGGAATAAAAAGAACACTGATTTCCCCATTAACTATCTGACTGTTTAACATCTCACTCTATGGTGTCCCTTATACCACATCTTCATTCTGGAACTTAAATAGCTGCTCCTTTATTCAGAATCTAATGTACCCTTCTCCTGCATTTTGGAGCTAATGCAGCTGCTCCTTCAGTCTGGTCTAATGCAGCTGCTCCTTCAGTCTGGTCTAATGCAGCTGCTCCTTCCATGAGATTCAGTTTTGGAGCTGAAGAGACAGAAACTACTGTGACAGATGTCAGTAAACACGAGAATTTAGCCCTATGATCAGCACTCACTTGAAACAAAAAATGAGTTTCTGGCACAAAAAACGTCACCGAGTCCGTATAGTTTTAGTACAAAGAAATTTTACAGTAGAAGATATTTACATTCTGAAATGAGTTTCCTTCTGCTAAAATCATGAAATAACATCTTGAGACTTTGAAAATCCTGTAACAGGCCTTTTGTGTTGTGGTAACAAGTTATTTCAAGACTTAAAACTTTTCTAAAGAACAAACAAAAAAATAATAAAGTCCATACAATAAAATATATTAAAAGGATTTCCCTAAGAGCAGTTAAGATGATAATAGAAAGATCAGGTAATATAAAGCCTCAAGTTGCCTGCATGTTTAGTAAATAATTGAGCTGTGGGAGCTGGGCAGACAGCTCAATAGTTAGGAACACTGACTGCTCTTCCAGAGGACCTGGGTTTGATTCCCAGAACCCACACAGCAGCACACAACTGTGTATCATTCCAGTTCCAGGGGATATAACACCCTCTTCTGGACTCCATAGGTACCAGGCATGAATGTGGTGCATAGTCATACGTGCAGGCAAAATACCCATATACACAAAATAGTTACTTTTTTCAAAAACATTTGAGCCACAGAACAAAAGTTATTTTTACTTTGGAGAGTTAGAAAATTACTTTTAAAACACAATACAATGGTGGTACATTTCTGTAACCCAATAATGGGAAGGACGAGGCAGGAGGCTCAAGTGCTAGAAGCCAGGCTGGACTTATAGTGAGTCCCAGGTCAGCCCGAGCTACAGACCAGACCATACCTCCAAAACCAGAAAGTACCCTTTTAAAACACAATACAATGGTGGTACATTTCTGTAACCCAATAATGGGGAGGACGAGGCAGGAGGCTCAAGTGCTAGAAGCCAGCCTGGACTTATAGTGAGTCCCAGGTCAGCCCGAGCTACAGACCAGACCATACCTCCAAAACCAGAAAGTACCAGGAACAACTCTGACACGTCCCTCGGAAAAGAACCAGATGCTCAATACACACAGCTTACTCAGTGGACTGATATGAATTATGCACGCATGTGCACACACACAGATTTGCAAAAATATGTAAATATTGATAAAGTATGTATCTATGTTCTTTACATCATTCTTCAAACCTTTTTGAATGTTTAGGATTAGGGGCAAATATAGTTTTAGATACTAAAAAAAGTGTGAGAACATTATTGGTGAAAGTGGGGTGCAGGTTAGCTAATTGTTAAATAAATCCTCGATTAGGTAAGTAAGAATGTTAAACAAAAATATAAAACAATCTTTTTTAAGTTAAGGCAACTTCAACTGTAGTTTTTAACATATATTTTCTTTCTTCCTAGTGCATTTTGGGCATTTATTCAGACAGTTGTAAGACAGCAGCATGATTTTGTTTCTTTAGTTTACTTACTAGTATAGATTCCAAAACCATGGCTGAGATACTGAAAGTTGTCATTTTGAAGTAAAAGAACATTACATACTGTATGAAATGTTTGGCAATGAAACATAATCTTTTTCTCCATTTTATTTCAGATTACAAGTTTTGAAGGCAGAATTCTAAATCAGATTGCCTAGCACAGAATACATAATTTATTTATTTATCTTTTTAGAAGTTCCTGGAGGAAAGCAGTACAGTCTCACTGGAGTGTTGTAGCACGGACCTAAAATCCTTTGCGGTGTTCTCAGGCCACCTGCAAATGTTCTGAACAGAGCACACACTTTCAGGCACTTAGACAAATGCCCAGTGAACTCGAAGTTGACTTGGCAGTGAAGGCTTTGCTGATCTGTCTAATTTTGACTGTGATAATACTGGACAGGGAGTGAATGTAATCCTGGTCTCTGAAAAGAACAGAGCCAATTTTGGCGCTCTATAAATATGCAATAATAATAGGACCTCAGGGCTAGAAGGGACCTTGAGAGTCCTCTAATGTGCCTGCCTCCCTGCCTCCCTCCCATCACCTTCCACTGAAGAGATCACATAAAGACCTTAGAGAGGAGGCCCCACGACTTCCACAAACAAGCTCGCTGACAATCACTGGTTGCTGTCGGGGTTGTTTCTGAAATCTCACTAACCAAAGGACTGCAGTTACACACACAGTAAAGACCAGCAAACAGCTGCACACCACACTTGGCTCAAGAGCCCTGTGTGCACAGACTGGAAGACATCTGGCAACTCTGCAACCTTCCATTCAGGGAAAATGATCCCGGGATCTTCATTCATCTTCCTAATTTTCCAACCCTTTAATCATCTGAGGGCGCAGCACAGAATTCTCTCTGAATTATCTTTAGACACAGTTGTCCCAATTGTATACAGAGATGGACAGAAGATTCTTCCAGAAACTAACATGGGCCAAAGGACACTCAGTCTAACTCCAATATGTAAACATAGGAAGGTAATTTATTTTTCTGGTTTTTTTTCTAAATCTCTGCCTTATATCATATGCACATTTTTTTTTCTTCTTGTGCTGGGAATTGAACCACTAAGCTGTGACACTAGCCCTGTACTCCAGTTTGGGTTTTATAGTTATTTGCTACCACTCGGTACGTTAGTTTTCTTGCCCTTTGATAAAAATATTATCAAGCAGACAAGCCTCAGATCCAGGCATTTCATGAGCCTGAGCTCAGATTCTAGCTGAGATTAAGAACCCTGTGTACTTTCAGAGAGCGTGCGAGAAAGCTTTAGGACAGACACTGAGTCTACTGCTCCAGCGTAAGAGAAACGTCACCTCTCTGCTGACAGCACCACTGAGGAAGCCAGGGGCCAGGAGCCACTCCTCTAGCCACCAACAGACTTGTCTGCTCAGGGCCACCCCTGCCTGACAGCAGACAAGGCCAAAGCCTTCCTGACTGGGAGGACCAGACAGCTCTTCACTTCCTCTTGGCTCCTGGAACTCAGTTTGGCCTCTCATTTTTGGCCTTTTAGCTTTGACTCTTTGTTGATGTGTGATCTCAACCTTCTCTGCTTTGAACCTCTGAATTTTCTAAGAACTTAGGTTCTCACTCACCCTTTTGCTCTGTCTCTTAAAGAGAAAATACTTTATCCCAAGCTCTGAAGAACTCACACAGTAATACAACATGAAAGTGTCAAAGACAATGCACTTCATTATCAGCACCCTGCTTCCTAGTCAGAGTTAAATTAACTACGATTCAAATCCCAGCCCTGCTCTGTCTGTGTGACTACAGGGAGGATGCAGTGTCTCTATGTCTCAGTCAACATATCAGATGCAAAGACTGAATGCCATTCTGTGGCCACAGCCTCCTAGCCATTGTTCTTGCTGGTAGATGAGGAATAAGAAAAAATACACTCTGAAATCTCTACTTTGGGAAAAACTAGAAGTAGCTATTATTCACAGACCCACATACAGGAGAAGAGTCCCAAAGCTAATGAAATCACACAGAGGCCACGTAAGGAAGGTGACAAGGCCTGGGGGGAATCACAAGAGTATTCAGCAACAGCCGGACTCAAAAGGCATCAGCCAGAGCAGACCATTCTGAAGCATGAAACCTCCACTTGGGGCTTTGAAATCATGAGTGTAGAAACAGGAGAAATCCAGATGTTGGTAGAAGCATCCCAGACAGGAACTGTTCAACACAGGAGAGGTTGCAGGGCTATATATACGGAAGAAGTCTGCTTCCCAGAGTATGGGAAGAAAGCACGACAGACCACTGTTTCCATGAGCAAACACAAGCTAAAGAAACTACACAATCATAGTTTTGAACACGTACCAGAAAGCCCATGATCTAAAGATAAGAAAACAAACTTATTATATGGTATATAATTAAAGAATCCAAAGACATGTAGGGGTCTTTAAAGCACAGGAAGAAGGTGGGTGCTTGCCAGACTAAAATTTAACACACCAAGGCTAAACCATTAAAATGGCAGCAACATAAATAAACGACATTTTATATAGGTGCGAGCTGAAAGGATTCTTCGCTAACAAAACAGCCCCACTAGAGATGTTGCCAAAGGACCACATACTTGTCTGCCATGCATAAGGCCTTCAGCCTGCAAATAAAAGGGTTATGTACATTGAAGGTTCTTTGAGAACTAAAAAAGACAAACCTCCAGTTAGAATAAATTAGGGGCAAGCATTTTTTTTCTAATCATGTCATGAAGTTCATGGCCTATATAAAGGTAGACTATATACTACAGCAAAAGTCAAATGGACCCTACTGGACATGCCTCATGCTGTCCCTAAGGTAACATGACACCGTTTGGAAGTGGCTCAATGACCTAAAGGTTCACACTATAATTTCTGTATGAGTTGTCAAAAAAAAAAAACAAAACACCAAGAAGTATAACTAAAATTGAAAGAGTATAGAGTAGACAGACCAAATACTTAAAATTGTGTCTTTTACCCCCCACCCAAAAACCCATGAAATCAGGAGCTATTGGCTGAGACTGATGACATACATTTGATGAATTCATACAACAGACTCTCTGAAGCTATTAAAACAAAAGAAAGTCCAAGCTCTTCACATAATGAGAAAGAAAACTCCCCCAGACCACTCAACAATTAAAAAGCAACATGTGGAATTTTGCAGAGTACACCATTTTGTTATTATTTAAAAGAGAGGGGAGAGAACACACACCTGTATTTGTTTATATACCAATAAGAATCTGGGAAATGCATAACAAAATCACTAACCGTAGATACCTGTGTTGGGAATCAGGGAGGAGCAGATGAGAAACTAGGATGGGAAACAGATGTGAAAGGGAGAATTCCCCGAGCATCTTTATAATCACCATGACCACCTTCACCACACCAGTACCACCGTCTCCAGCACCCACTGAGTATGATTTTAACACCATGACAGAGAAATTCAGGTTGTATTTTTAGCACAACTTATCAGCACTTGCCTATGAATATTTTGCTGGATAGCTTACATAATAGGGAAATTTCAAGGTTACAGAATTTTTCCAAAACAGTGTGATCTTTTGGATCACTGAATCATTTCCCAAGGGAAAAGGAATGGCCAGGATGCTGATCAGGCTGCCACAGGAGGCAGTCACATTCTAGACCCTGTAAAGAAGGGACAGGGATTTAATTCTTTTTACCCCTAGCTTCTGCAGATCTGTGACATCAGATGTATATGCAGATCTGTGCATAGGCAAAGTAAGAAGGGGCAACTAGTGGCCCTGGACAATGTTAGGGACCACTATTTTACATGCTTAGCAGCAAGCAATAAAACCTCCCAAACTGGGTGGGTAAATGGTGAACAGTGACCTGAGTACATGGGAGTTAAGCACCAGCCTGACACTTGTCCTTCAGAAGTCTCTCCCATAGCCCATGTGAAGAACACTTCAAAAGCAGATAAAGGGGGCTGCACATGGCTTTAGTCCCAGCACTCTGGAGGCAGAGGCAAGCAATCTCTACAAGCTTGAGGCCAGCCTGGTCTACATAAAGTTCCAAGCCAGCCAAGGATACACAGTGATATCCTATCTAAAAGCAAGCAAACAAAAAAAGAAATAGATACAGAAAACATTGCACACATGCTGTGACACACATACATACACACTAAATAAAGAATTAATTTAATAAAAACATTAAAAGAAATGTGATAATATAGTGCTCTTAAAAATCAAAGAGGACCAGGAGGGACGTCTTTAAAATAATATTACATTTCTTACTTTTCAAAAGATCTATCTTTTGAGCTCTAACCTACAATCTGTCTTTAGAAAGAATGGAGAGATTTACAGTTATTAAAAGAACTTAATCATGAAAGACCAGAAATACATGAATTATTTATAAAACTGAAAATGTTGGAAATTTTTAAAAGACATAAAGGCTATTGCTAGTTTGGGGGAAAATTCTGTGAATAAAGCCACAAGGTTTTATTGAACATCTTATACTCAGAGTAAAGAAAAATAAAATTAATGGGAGAGAATAAGGAGATGACAAGTAGAAAGCAATGACCTGGGACTTCAAAGGCTACTACGGCAGGAGACCGAGACTCCGGTGGTCAGTGAGAACAGAGGGCCAGACAGAGTCTAAGGGGCCACAGCATCAACTTCCATGAAGCCGGGGTGGCAAGGCTACCTGGGAGGGAATTAGGACACAACCGGAAAGGGACCCACACAGGGTCATTTCTAAAGTATGATGTCTACTCCAGCAGGAAGAAATACAATGCACAAAGAAGGTAAACACCTCAATTTTTCCTCATACATATTTTAAAATGCCATATCTGGCTTCCTCTAAATTCAAGAATATTTACACAGACACTAGAAAAGGCCTCTTTCCACAAAGCCTGTGGATTCCTTCATTTTCTTTAAGCCCGTGCTGACACCCAGCAGATGAGTGATGGATAGCGCCATCCTGCCGGCTGCAGTTAGTTCTCTTGGACAGAGTTCTTCTGGGTAACATTTCAGTCCCTGTGGTGAGAATGGAAGAATTCAGATAGAGAGGCCTAGGAGGAAGACATTTATTAAAGTGACAGGCCACCTGAGCAGTGCACCCACCACCTAAGCTTTTCTAAGAAGGCTGCTCTTCTGAATATGCTAACCTTCCAAGTCACGTGACACACGAAGACAAATAACCAAAGGGACAAACTCCAGTCCTGCCCACTCAATCTTATTCCACTTAGACCCCACAGGATTTCTCAAAACTAAGCAATCAGTAGTCTGAGTGAATATATACTCTAAAAGCTTCTGTGTAGTGTGATGCCTAGCTTAAATCTATTCTTAAGGTATAGACATTTTGCTCCTCTAAATGGTCAGAACATCTTAACTTAAAACTTTTTTTGCAAAACAACTTTACAAATGTGTCTAGGAGCTCTAAGAAGTGTTGACGTTATCTGTTGTTGGTAGTGAGGAAGCAGGTGAGCTTCCCAGAGTCCAGAGGTGAATCAGTCAATAAGAGGGAAAGTATCCATTTTTTAAGCATAATAAATCACCTTTCATGGTCTTATAAGGTAAAACATCAATATTTATTGACTTTCATAAATCATACAATAATTGCACTTCAGAATTATAAGGCTCCTTAAGAAGAACTTAACCTAACCTGACCTCCTCACAGATGAAGAAAACACCAATTATGATCTAATTACACAGAATGATTCTCTGCCAGTATAAAATGGCTACTCTGATGATAAAGGCTAATTTTAGCCAAACTTGTTTACACCAAACACTGGCCAGGAAGCATTTTGTGAAGTAGATAATCCAGTAGGGGGGACATAAACAAGGATTGCAAATATCCTGAATCATACTGGAAATTACCCAGGAGTATCTATTGGAGACCTCACAATATTTAACATAAGCAATGGGGAGTTGACTGAGAACAGGGGTATGATTTCTCATCTTAAGAACTATAAATTTTAGGAGAAGTTAAGCATTTTTTTTCCTTTCTTATGGTTCTCACTCACGTGATTCCCCGTGCAGACTCATCTAGATCTATTTTCTGGACATTGGCAAACAGCACTGTCTACCTACAGAGCATCAGTATTAACAGTGTCAGCACAGAGTCGCAAAGGCAGCTTGTGGTCTTCCATCCAAGAAATCTCGGGCCAGAGAGGCTTTCTATTTAAACAGTGCCTTCTTCTGGAAAGGGACAGAAAGTTATTTAAAACTCAAAATTTGTGTTTGAAAAACAGCAGCTGGTATATTTCACGAATGCACTCCCACCGAGGGGCCCTTGTGAGAGCAGAGTTTGCAGACATATTTGCCAACTTCCCACCCCAGCAATCAATCCTTCCAGGCAGACACTAACAGCATTCCCATTTTACAGAAATGAAAATGGGAAAGTTATTGCCCAAGTTCAAACAGCTAGTCAGCATCAGAGTAAGACCACAAAAGCAGCGTTTAAGGTAAATCTCTACACAACTGATCTAAGCACACATGCTCAAATGTTTCTCATCTTTTAAAAAAACTTAGTATTAAAATTACCGTATGAGCCGGGCGTTGGTGGCGCATGCCTTTAATCCCAGCACTCGGGAGGCAGAGCCAGGCGGATCTCTGTGAGTTCGAGGCCAGCCTGGGCTACCAAGTGAGCTCTAGGAAAGGCGCAAAGCTACACAGAGAAACCCTGTCTCGAAAAACCAAAAAAAAAAAAAAAAAAAAAAATTACCGTATGTATAGGCGTTTTGTCTGTATGTCTGTCTGTGCCCTGTGTGCATGCCTGGTGCCAACAGAAGCCAGAAGAGAGAGCATCAGATTCCCCAAGACCGGGGTTAGAGGTGGGGCCTCTGGGGAACACAGTAGGGACCACTGACCGTCACTCCAGCCCCCCCTTCTTTTCCATGGGCCTTTGGGCAGCACTGACTACACTCACTGCACTGCTCCCTCTCATCCCACCCCACCCTGCTCCCTCTTCCCCACTAGCGCCCAGGCCCCTACTTCCAGCTGTGTGCTCACGATGACAACAGCCAGGTCATACTCCAAGTCAGCAGCCCACCTACAACTCCCCAATCCCCAGCTTCCACAGCCCTCTACCCCTCCCCCACAGCCCTCTACCCCTCCCCCACAGCCCTCTACCCCTCCCCCACAGCCCTCTACCCCTCCCCCACAGCCCTCTACCCCTCCCCCACAGCCCCTCTACCCCTCCCCCACAGCCCTCTACCCCTCCCCCACAGCCCTTCTTAGGCCTCAGAGGGACGACATAAATGTTCCCCTTAGGGCCAAGCACCCAACCCTCACTTAGTCTCAGCACTTTAATCTCATTATGAGTCCCTGCTTTGACAGTCATCCACTACCAAAGGAGGTGTCTCTGGCCAAAGGTGAGTGATGCACTAAGTCTATGGGCATTAACATAAATATTCAGAACACAGTTGAACTATATGCCCATTCAGCAAAACATCTGTATGCACTGCCCCATAGCAGCTGTAATTTCCTCGCCAGAGGTTTTTGACCAGTTAGTTCTACAGTGCCATACATGTATTGCCTCGTGGGACGGCCTCCGATCCAATCAGAAAGCAGACAGTCACCTTCAGAACACTCATGCCATTGCTGCACCCATGGGCACATCTTGTCAGGCAGTTCAGTGTTGCGGGAGATTTGTTTTGTTGCTCCGAGATCACCAATGACATTGGACCCTAGTTCAGAAAGTGAGTCCACATTCAGCTGGCCAGTGTGGAACCATAGAGTTTTCTGGAGGACTCAAAGAAGATAGAGGGACACACCAGATGAATAAAGAGGGGCCCAAGAAGAAGTATGGTCTTTTTGATGGGGAAAATGGAAAAGAGGGCAAGATGATCATTTCTCCATCACTCTGTGCATCTCTCATGTTTATTCCCTAAATAATTTAACTCCAGAGTTTTGTTATTTAATAAAACAATAAAAGAGGCAGAACTAGTTCGGTATTTTAGTATGCTGGGTCTAGAGCTGAGTGTGATCATGAGTGACTTTTCTCCTCTAAAAGCCTGGATAACACCTGTCAGTCCCAGGAATGTTAACTGGAAGCGAGGAAGATTCTGGTTTAGTTCAATCTTGGTTTCTCTGTGTCTACATTCAGAATATATGGTGCCACTGGAAACAGGATCTTCCTGGTTAGTTCTGGCAGACATCCAGGAACAATGGCAAGAGCCTGTGCTGTTGGGGGAAGCTTTTCTGATGAATTCAGGAACAAGATGGTGATGTCCACTAGCTCTTCTGCTGCTGTTCAGTTCCTTCTTTATCACCCATCGCCTTCTCCCTTGTTGCTGAAGTGGTAGGCAGATGGTTCTTTTCCCCCGTTAATAACAAATTGTCTACAATATCAGTCCAACTGGTAGCTCCAATGGTTGGAAATAAAGGAGACATAAAGTAGACTACGGTGTGCCTCTGTGGTAAAGTGTTCCCTTAGCTTGTATGAGACTCTGGGTTCAGGAAATGTAAAGAACTCAGCTTAAAACTACAATAAAAAAAAGTACTAAAGATATTTAAAAACTTTGAAGCAGTGAAGACTACATACATCCAAACACTCAGAATTAAGTTGTGTTCTTAGCTGCAATAGTTCACTGTCAGCACTACAGACCGGTCCACCTGGTGGAGACCGCACTGTTTGTTTTATCAGAACATCCCATGCATTCTAATAAACGCCCGCTTAAGTAAAGTAAACTTAATCTAACGTTAAGAGCAGAGTTTTGTGTTAATGCTCTTTAGTTATAAACTGTCTATTGACTATGGTTGAGTGATCAAGTTAGGCTTTAAAAAAATAAAACCAAAACCTGTTGGATCGTAGTCCCTGCCACTCAGGTACAGGTTCTTGTCAAGGCCATCAGTGACTGACACACTAACACACGAGAAAACACTTCATGAGCACATTTTAGTCAGCTCTCTCTCTCTCTCTCTCTCTCTCTCTCTCTCTCTCTCTCTCTCTCTCTCTCTCTCAAGTACTCTCCTTTGTGATCATTTCACTAGTAGCTTTCTTCCTAGGTCAATTCAAATTACTTCCCACTTAAACTTTAATACTATACTTTCTGTGAGCTTGGTCAAGAACCCACTTTTTCAAAAAATACTTGTCTATTTCTAAAGGTTTAAGTACTACTATATTCCGATATCCATCTTGATTAAACTCAAAAACTGCTCTGAACTCAAACATAATAAATCCCATTGGCTATGTGATTTCTCTACAAGGAGACTGCCACAAAGGTAATTAAAACCCGAAATATCCTAAAGTGAACAATAGATTCCATATCCACTATTCACCTCCAACACACACACAAATGAACAAGCAGACCAAGAGCTATTTAAATGGGTAACCCTAATTGCTGTGGATATCATTCTGTATGCTGTGAATGTGTTGCTCTGATTGGTTAATAAATAAAGTGCTAATTGGCCAGTAGCCAGGCAGGAAGTATAGGTGGGACAAGCAAAGAAGAGAATTCCGGGAAGTGAAAGGCTGAGTCAGGAGTCACCAGCCAGACATAGAGGAAGCAAGATGTGAAGGCAGAACTGAGAAAAGGTACCAAGTCACATGACTAAACATAGGTAAAAATTATGGGTTAGTTTAAGTGTAATAGCTAGTCAGTGGTAGGTTTGAGCTAATAGCCAAGCAGTTTCAATTAATATTAGCCTCTGTGTGTTTACTTGGGTCCAAGCGGCTGCAGGACTGGTGGGTGAGAGAGATTTGTCCTGACCATGGGCCAGGTGGGACACAGGAAAACTTCAGCTACACCTAATCTTCTCCCTAGTCTTCAAACTTAATACACCAATTGTCCCTCTCTGAGAGACAGAGAGAGCAAGTAAAGGACACATACCAATTACTACTACATACCAATTACATGCAGGTTCAAGTACAGAGCTGACTCTCGTACTCTTTCGACCATTCTATTTGCTGTTCTATGGTATGGAGAAACTTTTCAAATAAACAAACAAACAAACAAAAAAACCCCAAACCAACAACTTTTTGCTGAACTCTCCTCTTGTGGAATGGCACCAGTAAATGACCCCTGCTTTGAGACAATGTTTTTAAGCAAAACACAGGTGACAGAACAGGTGGCCTCCCTGCTGCACTGAGAAGCAACATGTCTCTATCAGCTCCTGCACTGCACATCTCACTCCCCAAATTAGTGGGGCCATAGGAGTATTTGTCTCAGTGTTGGTGATGACAACAAAAACCTCTCTGATTCTCAGCTACTCAAGCCCATGTTCAAATCTTATTCCAGCCCGGAAGTATTAATCTAGACAGCAACCTGGAAAATGGCCATGGGTTTGCATTTAAAAAGCAACTGGTGGAGGTACTTAGCTTAGAAATGACAAAATAAGAAATCAATAATCTAAGATTCCAGGTCAAGAAACTAGAACAAATGAAACCCAGTTAAGTAAACAGAAGGGGCTAAAAGATTATAGCATAAATCAGTAACAGAGAAAACATAAATAACAAGGAAAATCAAAGAGTCAAAGTTCTTTTCCTTAATGAGAAAAAAAAATAAACTTTTTACTAGACTAGGCAAGAAAGGGGAGCCACAAAATTACAAGACTCAGAAATGAAAGAAGAGGTGCTATCCCAAGTACCTACAGAAACTGAAAGGACCACTGAAGAATAAGAAAACTTTAGCACTGGGAAATTATAGAGCTTAATGAAAGGGATAATACACATGGATTACAGAAATCAACTGGAAGGAGACACAGAGGCTGGGGTAGACCCCAGTGTGGAGCCCTCATTTCACTTGTACAAGGACCTGCTTTCCATCCCTAGAACTGTGAAGAGGGAAATGAAACAGAATAGACAAACAAAAAGTAAACAAAGTAGTCAACAATCTTCCTACCAAATGATAGTAAAAACAAACCATGTGGCTTACTGACAAAATTTATCAGATACTTGGGAAGAAAGCCCTTTAACAGGTCACTCAGAAAGCAGAGGAAGAAGCCTGCCACCTCCCTCTATGGGACCAGTTTGATGAAGCAAATACAAGATGAAGATTTGGTGGGAACTCCTGCAAGGTGGCAGGATACAAGCGCTATGTATAAAGATTGCTTGCATTTTTATATAACAACTATAAACAAACAAAAATAAAATTACAATAAAGTTCACTCAGAATGAATACAATAATTGAAATACATTTCCCCAAAGAGGTCCAAGATCTATATATTGAAAACTAGTAGACATTGTTAAGAGGAACCAAATCTATAAACAAATTGATTGGGAAACATGACTGTTAAAATAGCAACTTCTTCCATAATCAATCTATACTGTTCCTAGTGAACATCTCTATCAGAACCTCAGCAGATATTTTCAGAGACACAGGTGAAGTCATCCTAAACATTATTCGGGAATGCCAAGAACACAGAATCAGAAAGCCAGTTTTGAAAAAACAAAGCTTGAAGACTCACATTTTGTTAGACAACTGTGATGATCAAAATCTGTGGGTCTGGAATAGAGTAGCTACACACAACCCCAAACAGAGCTGGCAGTCCAGGAATGACTCTGCATCTCTGCCATCTCAGTGTCTACAAATGTGCCAAGGGAAATCAACAGAAGGGAGAACAGCCTCTTCAAGAAACAGCTCTCCATGGGCTACCCACTACAGAATAAGAAAAACCTACATCATTTACTCATACTGTACCAAAGGAAAAAAATCAAAGTGGATCAAAGACCTAATATGAGAAGTCAAACTGTTCTAAAACTTCTAGAAGAAAAGTCGTGTGTCCTTTGTTTAGGTAAAGATTTGTAAGATCCAACACCAATAGCATAATCCATTTAAGAAATGGGTACATTTAATTTTATTAGGTAGGAAACTTGCATAACTCAAAAGTCATCATTGAGAAAATGAAAGGACAAGCTGGGTGTGGTGGTGTAGAACATCGATCCCGGCACTCAGGAGCCAAAGGCAGAAAAGGGACTCAAGTGTGTGGGCTGTACTGCAAGTTCTAGACCACCCTGGGCTGCTGATCAGTAGGAGTCTATCAAAAAAGAAAAGGGAGGGTGGTGAAAGAAAAGGAGAGGAGAGGATGAGAGAGGGGAAGGGATGTATGGTCGGGGGAAGAAAGAACTAGACAGGAGAACATTTGCAAATCATATCTGATTTACTCAAAATATGAAGAAGATAAACAATCTAACAAAAATGAGCAGAAGATCTGAATAGACATTTCACTAAATAAATACATGGCTTAAAAAGTACATGAAGAGATGCTCAACATCATAAGTCAATGCAAAAATGCAAACTAAACCTCCAAGATGTCACCGTATGATCCAGCAATCCAACTATAGGCTTTATATCCAGAGGAAACAAATTGAACACTGGAAGAGACATTTGCATTTCCATGTTTAGCGCAATACTACTGACAAGTCAGGAAAGGAAAACAACCTAAGTGTCCATCAACTGATAAATTTTAAAAAAGTACAACATTTATACAATGCAATATGATTCAACCATAAAACAGTGAAATCCTATCATTTGAAAAAGCATGTATCAAACTGAAGATCATTACACTAAGTGAATAAGCCAGACACCAAAAGACAAGTCCTGACTCAAACACATAATCTGAAAAAGTTGATCTCATAGAATTGAGAGTAGAATGCTAGTTCTGAGAGGCACGGCAAAATGTGAGACAGGTTGGGTAGACTGGGAAGAGCTCATCAAGGATTGTCAAGTCAGAGTGAGGAAGGAGGGATGCTCTAACACATTACTGCATTAACACAGGTGATCATAAACAAACAGTGTGCTGTATATGTTTCTAAAGCCACAGGAGAGGTTTTAGAATGTTTCACCATAAAGAAATGATAAATGTTTGAAGAGGCTGACATGTTCATCCAGGTCTAAACATTTTGCAATATACATATGTACAAAAAGAAACATGTAGTGTACAAATATGCACAGTTTTTATATATCCATCAACAATTTTAGAAGGAACACAGGAGTATTATATGAGAGGGGAAAACAACTGTAGCTTTCACTCCACATTCTCTAGATGGCTGTAATTAGGAAGGTCCACAACATCGGGTGCTGACAAGACCGGAAATCCATCCCTGCTTCTTATACTGCTGGTGGGAACATGGGATGGTAAAGCCTCTACACAGACTGCAGCTGATTTCTAAACCACAGCACATGCAGGAGAATCTTACCCCTGGGTAGTAACTTCTCAAAAGAAACACTGCTTCTGTCATACATTTCTTCACTGACATGAATGGATTCTCACAGCAGAATGAGCCATAATACTTAAGAAAATAAAAACAAAACAAGTAACTGGCTTAAATGAAATCTGTGATCATCAACCCGTAGAGAGATAAAAATGTGGGGCATGCTCATTCACCAAAACTGAGCTGCTGCATAAATGAGACTTGGAAATATTACAGGAAATGAAAGAAACGCTACCAACTTGTATGTTTCCAATTTCTAGAAGGGGCAAAACACATACACAAGAAAAAAACAAAAAAACGAGAAAACAGGAAGAACGGAATAGCAATGGCCACACTGGACTGCTCAGGGCTGCAAATGAAGCCCTAAGCCATGCTTATTTTGAACGATTTTTTAATTTTAAAATCCTGGGTTGGATGCCTACCATGAAATGTGTTACAGCATGTAAACTACGCCTCACAAAGCAGGTTTTTAAAGAGAATATCAAACAATACGTAAAGCATTGTGGAAATTGCCTTCACAAAAAAGCATAGACTTTCTGAGAATATATGATTCTTGAGACCAACATCAAGGACTCCCATTACTGTATACTTTTGATGTTACTGTTCTGCAAACATGTCAGTCCATGTCGTCTCTAAGGTTCCACATCCCTACTTTTAGTAAAGAAAAGGTAAAACCCATCTAAGTCCCCTAGTTCATGATGTTTACTAAATGACAACATTTTGGATTTGACTTAGAGAAACTGTGTATGTCATGTGAACAAGAGAGCAACTGAGACAAGGGGTGGCTGAAGGTTACAGAAGCTGCCTCAGTAACAGGGAGCTCGTGTAGAAGACATGGCTGTCTTTAAAAAAATCATATCTGATGCAGAAGTGCTTGGTCCTACTGGGAACGGAATCACCTGAGGAGCCTTCACATATGCTAGGAGGAGTGTCCTGGCTGCACTTGGACCGATTCCTTCAAGATTTCTGGGTAGAGGGTCAGGGCACGAGCAGTGACTCAATCTTACTAGCGACTCCTGAGCTGCAGATGAGAACCAATGGTCTAGAGAGAGAGGCTGACACTAAAGACACTTTGTCTTCAAGCCCGGAAATGTGGTCTGGAGGTACTACTATACATTATGGAAGTCAGTGGCCATGTGTGATCATGAGCTCAAAATATGGAAAATCAGAACTGAAATATGCTAGCGGTGGGCAGGATAAGGCGCACACCAGATTTCAAAGACTCAGTAAGAAAAACATGCTAAGTATCTCCTTAATATTTTTAATACTTGGTGCATACTTAGAATCTATCTAGATCTATTGAACTAAATAAAATATAGTACTAAAATTATCTAGACATGCTATTTTTACATTCCTTTACATGGTTATAAAGTTTAAAATTACATATACGACTCTCCTCACCCCCAGGCCCCTACACCTACAGGATAGAATTTGTCAGTGTTGTCAAAAATAGTCTACAATCGAGAGCATGTGCAATGCAGGAGAGGAGAGAAAAACTGACCATGAAGCATGGAGAGGCTTGATGATGCAGAAGGAAAAGCAGCAGGCACCCGGATTCAGTGCCGTCTGTGTAACTACCACAGGCACTGAGTGTCAGACTGCTGTCCACAGCGGAAAGGAACTCACAGCCATACAGCAGGTGAACTACTCAGCTTTTATGTACAGGTCGGCCTGGCAAGTGCCACTGCAGCACAGTGTGCCGGTGCTGCCGGCCACAAGCTTCTCAGGAGGGCTGGCATAAGCAAAATCTCTGAGGGTCACATGAAGGGGACTAGAAATGAACACAACATGGAGAATGGTATGGCCTTCACCTATGATTAGGAAGCATGTCTTGCCAGAACTATGACCAGCAAAAAAATTCTAGAGGCTCTAAGAGAGCTATGGGTGAAGGGTTATCTAAGCACCAGGGTACCAAAGGATTGCCTGGTCCTGACTGTAAAAGCAAGTTGAATGGAAGAGCACATGGGCTCCATCACAGGAAGAATGTGGTAGACTCTTGGTGCTGTTACTATTGTTAGAAAGAAAGAAAGAAAAAACATTCATTCAACATGAAAGCTCCACAAAATTCCAGACAAGCAGAAGCAAGCTATAAGGAAGCCCAAGCTGCCATGTGAGAGACTCAGTTAAGATGCAGAGCAGCCTCAACTGTCCCTCACCTAGAAAGACTGGGCAATTCCAACCAAGACAAACCTCTTCAGAGCTCAGGGCTGTGCTGCTTCATGCTGATGTGAGCAATCTCCGTGAAGATTTCTCAAAGACAACAATCTTACTGAATCAAATGGCAAGGGGAGGGGGGAGGGAGGGAGGGAGGGAGGGAGGGAGGGAGGGAGGGAGGGAGGGAGGGAGGGAGGGAGGGAGGGAGGCTAGCTTCTGTCATATCTTTATAGGAGAGTGCTGATCTTCAGTTTAAAAAGAATCAGAGTGGTCTTTAGAAACACTCCACTCCAACTTTTCACTGTACAGACGGGGAAACTGAAGTCCAGAGAATGTGAACATGACCTGCCTGGTTAGTAAGGCCCCAGATTCCTGCCATCTAGGGCAATTTCCACCACACTCCCAAAATGATAAAAAACAAAGAGGCCCATCATTTCCTCTCAAATCTGAGGAAATATGTTACTCAGAGTGTTCTCTTCTCCTTCTAGGATGTTCTGGGTGAGTCTAATGCCTACAGCCTTTCTGAGGTTCAATGCCTCGCACTCAATGTACATACACCTGGTGTCAGAAAATAAATCTAGAACCAGGATCAAATCACACACCCTACCTTTGTATTGGAAGAGGTTACATGTCAAAGGGTGCTTATGGAAACACCACAAAAATAAACTTTAGGGAAAGAAACGGGGCTGGGAGGGGGTTAAAGCACAGTGAAAATAATACTTTGTGTCCCTATTTCGAGTGCCTTTCTCAATGCTATATGCATAGCAGCTAGAGGCAAGCTGGAAAGCAGCCAGGTCCTGGCTGCCAGCAAAAATTTTGTCACCTCCTTTGAACATCTGAAGTATGTTTACCCAATAGATTTCATTAAATTACACTTCCATTAGGAAGCATACAATGTTGATACTCATCTCCGAGATCAAAGGGATCGCTAAGAGGCATGCCATCCTGCTCCCCAGCCGATTGCTATTTCTGGGCCAATCAAGGAAAGGAGCCAGAACAATACTTAGTTAGGAAAAAAATTGTAGCATCTCCCCAAGGACTATGGACTAAGAATCTGCAGCCCCATTATCAAAATGAGCTTATCATTAATGACAACGCACACACAGAGAGTTATTTTAATATTACTCCCACACAACAAACATGCTGGATTTGGGTCATTAGCTGAATTTGTAAAACAGCATTTCTGAGGGCTGAGAAACTCTTCAGTAAGAATGCAAAGTTTAAAGATGGAGAAAGAACTATTTATAAAAGTGGAGGGGTAAATTGTGGCTTTAAATAAACCAACAGGTGAACCAGATTGGCGATGTCGAATTTGGCTGCTGGCAGGTTGTACGAGTTTGTTTGTTTGTTTATCCTCATGTCATTAATTTCTCTGATTGGTTTTAAAAAAGAACAGCATTAATATATTTATTTTAAAGGGCAACAAATGATTCTGTCTTGGGAGCCAGTGATTTATGATGAAAATACTTAACTTCCCAGGAACCAAGTCCACGAAGGCTAAAGGACCTAAGACTTAGCTCTTGAAAATTATGAACTAAAATAGGTTATTTCAATCAAAAGAAAAACAGCTCACACAGGCTCGGTGGAGACTTTTGTTTAAGTACTGGTAAAGGCTGTATACCAATCCTTTATTTAACATTAGATAGGTAGTCTGGGCAACAGCTCAATGTTCAGAGCCTAATTTGAAGCAGTGGGAACTTTATGGAGAAGAACTGGCTGGGAACGGAATGGAAAGGACCAGTGCCCTTCTGGAAACAGGGTGGGAAGGTAAATCCTCCACCTAGTGCCACAAGCCACAAGCCAATCTCAGCGGCTCTCTTCTGCTGAGTCGTCAACCTCTCGCTTACCCGTATTTGACACAGAACATGAACTCTAATTATCTATCTTTTGCAATTAATCATCTGACAATTACATTTCCTGCACTTATAAGCATCCAGCTGGGACTGAGTTTTAATCTAAGAGAGAAAAACTATGGTATTCAGGTTTCTAACAAATTACTTCTAATTACCACAACCTTTTATTAGTCATCCCAATGTAAAGATGCCTAAAGCTAATCAAGGAATTTTTATTGTTGGCATTCTTGCTAGTATTTTAAATTTTCATCTAAATTTCCCCAAAGAGCAGTTCTGGAGATGGATTTTGCTAACATTCCTTTCACAAACATCTTGTTTGGCAGTATACAAGGAAGGAGCTGTGGGGACTGGGGAACTTCTAGGGGAAAGGACCTTACACTGTGTTTGAAAAGGTACCAAGCAAAATCAGACAACAGAAATCCAAGGATGGGGTATCAGTGACTTTCTGTTGTTGAGATAAAACACCATGACCAAGGCAACTTCTAGGAGGAGTTATTTGGCCTTTGGTTTCAGACAGGGAGTCACTAATGGCAAGGAAGGCATGACAGTGGACAGCCAGAGGAGGTGGGGAGACCACACTTCCAACCACAAACATGTAGCAGAGAGGAAACTGGCAGCTGGGAAGCTAGGAACTGTCAAAGCCCACCCCCATGACATATTCCTCCAGAGAGGCTCGACCTCCCAAACAGTGCCCCAGCTGGAGAACCAGTGTTCAAATACATTGGGGGGAGGGGGGCGGGTACATTTCTCAAACTCCCACAGATGATGCCCTCAAAGTGAAGACACAAAGACACATTCTGATGAGCCCTTCAGTAGACTGGCTCAGGTGAGTCATAAAGCATCAGAACTCAGGAGAATCTGGGGATCATTTACTCCAGGGGTTCTCAAAGTATGGTGCTGTGACAGGGTCTTCAGCACCCACCTGGAACTCTTCAAAATTTCATGATCCAAGTCCTTCCTGGGACCCTCCAGGTCCTTCCAAATTAGAAACTGTAGGGTAGGCCCAGGTCTATGTGTTAATTGGTAAGCCCCTACTGGGATTCTGATATCCACTCGAGCCTAAAAGCTAGTGGTCTATCCTAACCACTCACTACTATTTAGATGAAGGACCAATGAGACAGCAAGGTCTAAGTTCAGTAGGGAACACCACCACCAGAGAATCGGCCATTATCCTTTCTTACTTTCAACTAAAAAGCTTTGTTTACAGATGAAATACAACACTGCAGTGAATCTGGTAACTTCTGGGATGACTGAGTCTTGGGTTTTCCAAAATTCTTTCATGATATACTTCTAGGATCTGGAAGCTAATGCACATAGTCATTCTTAAGTTGGTGGTCCTAAGATTTTCTAAAGCCTAATACTCCACAGATCTTGAACCAATAAAAAGTGAAGACTAGAGAAATGAGAGGAAGGCAAAGTTTCCCCTGGATTACAGTCTGGATCACTGTGAGAAGTCCACGTTATAGACAAGGAAATAGTATAGTGGAAAGAATACTGCAGTCAAGTCAGTCAATGTCACTTTGAAATGCTTGCTCACCTACAAGCCAGCTCAATAAGACAGCCACACTCGCACAGCAAAAGCCTACAGCTCTGGTTTTAGTTGATAAGGACTACAACAAACTCCTGTATTGTAATCAAGAATCAAAATGTTTACTCAAACTTAGGAAACCTTTACACTGGCTCCATAAGCTAGCCCAACTTGACTCTCCTCCTGTACCAATAGCTAATCTAACAACAATTTCAAATTTGTAGAATATCAGATTCGATATCCTATTCATTTACAAAAATTCACACAATTTGTTTTTGATTGTGTGTATAGTGAGGGAGTATTTTGGGGGTGTAACCTTGGGTCTCCTACATATTGGGCAAGAACTCTACCACTGACACTACACACCCTGTCCTTTATTATCATACACTATTTTTCATTTTTGAGACAGGATCTTGTGAAATAGACCATGCCTCGAACTCAGTCTGTAGCCCAGGTAGTACTTGAACTTGGAATTCTTCTGTGTTAGTCTCAAGAGAAGCTGGGATTCAGGCTTGTTCTACTACAGAGTAGAAATAGGCTCTATGTGGAATGCATAATCATTTACACAGCATAATAGCTTGGCATTCTTGTTCTAACAGAATGTAATAGAGTAGGGTCAGCACAATTAATTGTTCATGAAAATAAAGCAAGTTATAGGTCAGTATAAGGGCTAGAACCACTAAAGGCTTTGGGGAAATGAAGATCAAACATCCAAAGCAGGTCAGGATTAAACTAGGGGTATGTATTCTGATATTCTTACAACATTCTTTTAGTTTCATTTTCGTGGCATGACAAAATGTGGCCCATCCTCCAAATAGCTTGTTGAACATTTATTCCTAAAATGATCAATTTCTCTTCTCTATCAATAGACAAAAGCAGGAAAGGTAAAGACTGTGTCTATTAACTATTACCAAAATGGTCATAAAAACAAGATACATTTTAAGATGACAATTCTGAAACTAAATTATGTAGATAAAAACACGTTCTTCTTTTTGGGTAACCACATTACAAAAGATATTCAGAGTAGAGGCAATGTTATCAATAACAAAGGCCAGTGAAGTACTGATGTTCAGAATGTACCCTGAAGGCCATTAGTTTACAAGCAGAAGGTGAGGACTTCACACAGGATAGCATAATATCGGAAAAAGAAAAGGTGGAAATCACTCATTATATATGACAACAACTTAAGGGAAGTAGGTAAGGGCAACTAAAACATTTCAAGTGATATCTCTTGGGCATTATGAAGTGTCAGAAATGAAGTAAATGCTGGGATGTTACAAATTTGATCCAGGTGGCAGTAACACTACATGGACTCTAAAACTGTAGAGCCCCCCCCCCAACTCCTTTTCTTAAAGTTCATTAATTGTAGTGAATGTTTCTCAACCCAAGCACAGAACATCTGTCAGACATACATTCCTGTATAATTCCTATTCTGAGATCACTTTGCCCTTTAGAAAGTGGTACAATTTCTAGCTGAAATACTACAGTTTTAATATACACATACAAAATGCTTTAGTATATGTGTCAGGGGTTAAAGATGGCAAAGTCAAGGATATGTTGTAGACAGAAAATTATAGATGTGGGAATGCAATGAATCTGGTGAGATGGGATGCAACTGAGTTTGTAGAGTGCTTTCCTAGCATGCACAAAGAACTGGGTTCAATACCGGTACATCATGGTGTAAACCAAGCACGGAAACACACACCTACAGTCCCAGAGTTGGGACAGCAAAAGCACAAGGTTTATAGGTCCAAGGTCAATGAGCTCAAAGGCAACCAGGGTTACATGAGATCTTGACTCAGACAACAACAAACAACAAACGGAAGGAAGGACTGGAAGGAAGGACGGGAGGGAGGGGAGGAGGGAGGGAAGGAGGGAGGGAAGGAGAAGGATGAAAGTATCTAGAAGTGGCTATGAAGGTAAGGAAGGAAAAAGTCTATCTAACTGGAGAAAGTATGGTTTGGGGGGCGTTATGCTACAGTAGGAACCAGTATGTATGTTTTCCTTGCTTGTATGGAACATAATATACATTGTAGATATATGCCATTATTTTTAATAGGTACTACTTGCAAATTATCAAATCTTAGTAAACCGAACTCAAAAATATCCAAGATTCAGATTTCTAAAACTAGCTTTGAGTTTGAGCAGAAGGCCAGTCAATCAGAAACAGAATAAAGACAGACAGGAAGGACACACCTAAGGTACTACTGTAAGAACATCTTTGCAAAATGCATCTGCCAGAGCCTTTCAGTGTGTTACCTCATAATGACCCCAATGTGAAGAAGGTAGGTTCTTCTCTACTACTGCTGCAAGCTGATAAAGGAGGATGGGGACCCCTCAAATGTGAAAATTCTCAAAGATGACTGGTGGCTAATGAAAGAATCAAATCCAGGCTTCTAACTTGTAACTAGGTGCTCTTTCCAGCCCATGCTACTATTGCCTCCTATGAACCTCTCTAAAAGGGTTTCTTTGGTTTGTTTGTTCTACATTGTTACTTGGCATCCTCAACAACTCTCCCCTAGCATTGACCTAATTTAGCCAAATGTCCCAAGGAATGTCTGCATAAAGTGGGAAGAAGGGACCATCAGGAGAGGGCTTCATACCCCATCTCCCTTAGTCTCAGTAACCTAGAAGACTTTGTATAGCTAGGAAGTGAATGCGCACACACACACACACACACACACACACACACACACACACACGCCCCTATCTTTACACTGGCTTTAAGTACAAAGTAGTCCACAGGAGGTCCTGAAGCAGGAATCTTACTGTAACAGCTGCTTTTTAAGTACATGAAATGGTGATGATAACAAACTAAGAAATAATAAAAACTTTGAAATAAAATTAAAAGATAGATGCAATGCAAAAACTAACCTATTTTTCTACCCAGAAAGGTTAAATTGAGTTGCTACGCCATCAGTACTCTATAAGAAAGTATACAAATAAAATATAACCTTGTCATCTATACACTTATACCAAAGAACTCAGGAAAGGGACCTGTTGTGCATTTTAACACTCTCCCTAAATGTCATCTTTTATCAGATGGAAATACAACATATTTAACTTATTAGTTTGGTCTTAATATAAACTTTTAATAATATGTCACTGTGAATACCGATAAGGTAAGTAAGGACCACAGGGAAATGGAAGACTACATTGTGTCTTATTTATCAGCTCTTCTCTGGCAATGAACGAGTCGTATTTCCTACATGTGACTATTTCTGAGGAGATGGAGTCAGTGGAGCACTACAGAACCTTCATTCTTATAAAGTTTTTTTTTAAAGATTTATTTATTTTATGTTTATGTTGTAAATATTTTTTTTCTCCATGTATGTGTATATCTCATGTGAATGCTTGATACCCACAGAGGTCAGAAGAGGACACTGGATTCCCTGGAACTGGAGTTGTGGATGGCTGTGAACCTCCATGCGGGTGCTGAGAACTGAACCTGAGCCCTCTTCAAAGGCTCCAAGTGCACCAAGTGCTCTTAACTGTTGAGTCATCTCTCTAGCCCAGAGTCCTCATTCTTAAAGTATCCTGGTCTGGGAGATTTAAAATCAGTCAGCAGGGAGAAAACGCTCCCTGTAACAAGCATGTTCCAGTGCTATTTAATAGAAACTGTGTTCAAAGAACAACTCAAGCTACATATGACTTTCTCACTGGAAATCTTGGATGTCACCTTGTACCTGTCCCTGCCATATGTGTTTCTTTTCAAACACGGTTTTCCTTAAGATGATAAATTCTGGGTCATAGGCATCCATTGACCATCTACTCTGTCCCATATTTATTAAATACCTGTAAGACATAGAGCAGAAGATGTACTCTCTTCTTGTGAAGATCTGTAATTGTCTGGAGTAATAAAATGCAAGCAAGTAGAAAGTGAAAATCATCTTGGCTCTGCCACAGATATGGTGTGTGAGTTAGCACAGGTTACAGATATAGAACCAAGGTGAGCAAAGAGTAAAGGAAATCCATCATGACAGGAAAGATAATTAGAAACGACTCCACAAAGGAGGTGAATAATGGTCTAGGGATTGTGAAAATGAAGACATATCAATATGAGATTAATAGATTAAGTTGAGCCAAAGGTTCCAAAGCATACTAATTATCTAAACGGCCTGCAGAACAATGGTAAAGCTACAGGAAAACTACCAGCAATCTTGAAAGACCAAGCATTCCACTACTGGATCATTGGGCAAGGAGCCAGCTGCCCTTACCGAGCGTGGAGATTGGCCTTGCATTCTGAGTTGAGCACACTGAGGCACAGTGACTTGCCCGACAGCATTCAGCTGCTTAGTTAGCATCAGAGCTGGTGCTCACAGTCAGAACTCCAGTGTCCGTCCAGTGCCTCTCATGGCTCACAGCTTGTGTTAAACAAACACAGGCTGGTTAATGGACCAACCATCTTTCAACTCTATATCCTGGCTCTAGGAGACTACAGAACTCTTTAAAGACAGATGCTACAGAGAAGTAGAACTTCATAGCTTTAAAGTCCACTAACTGTGGATCCAGACTGTGAGAACTTAGGGAAAGACCTCTTAGTGTTCCATACCTTATATCTTAATTATAAATGGCTGAAGAATAAATGGCACACATCTATTCTGTCAGGGGCCCATAATTTAATTCACATGTCCCCTTCCCTTTGGAAACTGTCAGAAACCATTCAAATCAAACAGCTCTTAAATATCCACCGACCTTCTTCTGATGGTCACAACTGAAGAACAAGGGGTAGCTGCTGGTAGAGGCTTGTATGCTGACCAACACCCTCCACAGCACAGTATTCTCCAGCCAAGAATGGTCCATTCCAAATTCCAACTACCTAGGCTAAGGATCCTGTTCTAGACCTAGGAGAATGCCTATTACTACTATTATTCAATTAAGAGAGGGCATACATCCTTCTGCCCTAAAAGGGAACCATCCTATTCCTACCAAAGCATTAGCATCCAGCAGGAATGCGCCCAATATCCCAGTTTACAACATAGAGTACAAGAAAATAGCTGAGTTAGTCTTCCCTGCTGGATAGGTTTGTGAGTATCTACACATGACAGCAATGTGGAAGTGGAGTAAGTCTTTATACTAACTGATAAAATTCTTTAGGTAATTTCTTTAGGCAAATTTTCACTTAATGACAACATCCATATGTACTTGGAGGTATTTCTTCGAACTTAGATTCCCCAAGGCAAAACATGAGAAAGAGCAGGAGCAGGCAGGCTGCCGAACACACACACTGGCATGGAGACTGGAGTCACAGCACCCTTACTCTGAAGGAACTGTGTCCCCTTTCTCTAAGGCTCTTGCTTACATCTACTCCTACTTTGTTCCTTAATTCTTCCGCCTGTGGTTGGTACCTAGTCATTCACCTGTACAGTTACTTAGTCATGACAGAACTCCAGAAGCCAAAACGCTTTCATTTGGTGGCTAGGTCTCAGCGATAGTTTTGGAGAGATGAGGAGCATGGGAGAGGGTGCTGCCCTTTGATTTCTGCAGTTCAAGTGTTACCCCTGTAGAAAGGTTTTGCGGAGATGTGTGAAAACACCCAATTTCCAAAGACATTGTCAAGATCTCAAGACAGACAGCTTTGAGCAGTGTGTTGCCCGACAGTGTTTCCTAACAGACGCTTTTTGAAATGCAGAGAGCACTTTAATTGTGCTGGGTTTAAATAAACTGTTCAGAGTGAAAAGTAAATTCTTAGTGCAAAGGAGTTTACCTTAGATGAATTTGGTCTTGGAAATTTCTATATCAAAATGCTACAACATGGCATATTTTAAGTATCAGTGGGAGTCACAGTGCCACCTATGGCCATTTTCTGCTCCAGTCAGAAAGCCCAATTTTACTGAGTGGACAGTTTCTGAATGCACTGGCAATGATTTCCCCCCAAGTGTGTCTTTCTGACACACAGGCATACTTCTGTAGGACCCACCTGAGGGTATAACAAAGGACTCAAAAGAGGTCAATTTAATGATAAAAAATACTTTGAAATCATACACTTACTGGAAGAGCTCTCTATGACAACAAAGTAAGGCAAAAAGCTTCAGTAAATATACTATATTTTAAAAACTAGAAAAATAATTAATTTGGTGCAAAATTATAGATTTTAAAATAGCACTTTTTAAAAAGACAAATGGTGGTATTTTTCCAACCTAAGTATTTTTAACTAAATTCTACTCAGAAGTAGTTTTAAATTTTTCACAGTTTAAAATTCTAGCTATTATATCAGCAGTTTTCAATCTGTGGGTTGCCAACCCCTTTGGGATCCAATGACCCTTTCAGAGGGGTCACCTAAGACCATCAGAAAATACAGATATTTAACATTACAATTCAGTAGCAAAATTACAGTAATGAAGTAGTAATGAAAATAATTTTATGGCTGGGGGTCACCACAACACGAGGAACTATATTAAAGGGTGGCAGCATTAGGAAGGTTGAGAACCACGGTATCATGCCATTTGATGATTTAAATTGCAATCATAAGCTTTGGGTAGTGTGAAATTAAAATTTTCCCAGCCTGGCTATATAAAGAACTTCCAGTTTCTCCCTAAACAAGAGGTAAGCAATCTTCTAATAATTCTGTTACTAGGTTGCAAGTAACTTTCCCCATACCAATACACAACTATCATCATTTGGAACCAAGGAGATTTTCACTTTCTTTCTAATCCAAATTCACTTGGCCTTCTGCCAAGAGCAAACAGACACAGGGGAAGCAAAGCAGTTCTGCTGAGATCAATGAAGATGCCGGCCACAACAGAACCCATTTATCCATCACATCCACGCTTCTCTCTCTCATTCGGGAGTACTAGCAATTTCTGTACAATATTAAGTTACAATCTATCTTAAGAGTTCACAGAGTAAAAAAAAAAAAAAAAAAAAAAAAAAAAAAAAGTGTGTGTAAGCGTGTGTTTTCAAGAACACACCTGTGTACAATACACTGTTTGTCCTACTTAATCCAGAAAAAGCACAGGTATACACACATACACAGACGCTTGTATTTCACTTTTAGAGACTTTACACAACAGCGACTTTCTTTTTTCTTTTTCTTTTCTTTTCTTTTTTTTTGGGGGGGTGGTTCGAGACAGGGTTTCTCTATGTAGTTTTGGTGCCTGTCCTGGATCTCACTCTGTAGACCAGGCTGGCCTCAAACTCACAGAGATCCGCCTGGCTCTACTTCCCAAGTGCTGGGGTTAAAGGCGTGCGCCGCCGCCACCGCCGCTGCCCCCCTGGCTGAACCGGCGACTTTCAAAGTGAAAACCCACAAATGAAGATGCTCTACTGGTATTGACTTAAGGCTCGAGGTCAAGCCACCAATCAGTACTAACTAAAGCTCACAGCTTGCTTTTGTTTTCTTCTAAGCTCAAGTGAGAATTTAAAATATTCATTTTGCCACCTAGAGAGAAAAATTATGTATGCATATCTTCTTCGTTTCCTCCAAGTAAAGATTATCATAAAACCTAAGTATACTAAAAGGAAATTAATTTTAAGGCAATTTGATACACATGTTATTATAAGATAAGAGATTTTGCTGAATTAAAATTTTTATTTAAAATCATTTTAGGGATTTGAAAGAAGAAAAAAAATTAAAATTAAACAGAGCTCTAACTCACATGGAAGAACTGCCGTTTTAGGTGCAAAGCTACTGAGTCACCCAGCACATGGAACCCACTAGTAGCCCCTAATCAAAAATGGAGTCAGGGCTGGGCTGTTCAGCCTAACCAATAGGGCTTTGCCCACCTCTCTGGCTTAGTTTCCCACACCAGCTACTAGTTCCCAAATTCAAATGTACAGAGAGTCACTTGAGGAACTGCACTAAAACCACCACTGTGATGCCCAAATCACACCCATACCAACAGAGTCCTAAGTGTGTGAGTGGAAGTCCATCTGGCATCAGCAATGTTTAAAGATACCCAGACTCCAATGTGCAACAACGGCTGGAGACCAGAGCTCTGGCCTCGTATTTTGTGCATGGAAAATTTCAACCAGCTCCAAATTTGTGTCCCCCTCACCCTGGTGACCTTCCAACCCATCCTGCAGTTTCCCACCTGCCTTTATTCTGCTCATTCAATATGACTATGTTCTTCTCTGAAACCCCTCCTTATTTCAAGTCTCAATTTGGATATCAGCTCCTACAAGGCATCTCTCTCAAAGCCCTTCCTTCTACGGTCATCCACAATATTCACACCAAGGTTGGATACGGCTCCCTATTTTCACACACTACTCAAATGACCCCTCCATAATTCTGTGTACTATAGGTCTGCAATTAGTAAGGTTATAATCAGTATGAAAAATATGTAAATTTGGGGTTGAGGATATAGATCAGTGGCTAAGTGCTTTCTCACAACCGTGAGGCCATAGGATCACATTCCCAGGATCACACATCCAAATCAACAACAGCAAACTATTGAGAAGTACCAGATCTAAAACTAAGTTCAACAAAGCAACAAAACGTCACCACCTTGGAAGTTTCCTAATTTGGCTTCCAGGTTTGCTCTTTCCTTTGACATACATGTTTTACTGGTAGGAACTGAACTCAAGTCATTCACTTTCCACCATGTTATTTCTATGTTTCAGACCAATTTCTCGATAGATGGGAAATTCTGGAGCTTTTAAACTACTAGGCTATTTGGTTGTTGGCTTGGGCATGCTGCCGAGAACTCTCCTCATGTTAATGACAACATTTAGGAGAAACTACAGACTTTCTCTGCCTCTAGTCACAATGGTGACTTCTAATGGTTTCTGGGAACTGTTAATTATTAGAAACTGGAGAAAGTATATGAAAGAAAGCCAAAGACATTGCATGTGTATTTTGAACTCCAGATGAAAATTCAGTACAAAGACAATTCTAAATAGTAATAAATGCATATGATAAAATGACATAAAATATATAATATCATAATTCCTCTACCTTTATTTCTGTCTCTATTCCCACAAGGTCAAGGAGAAAGCTTGCTTTCTGTTACCATAGATTAATTTCTAAGATGCCTTTTAAAAAACAAAATGTACTGGCACACAAAAGCAACGCAAATACGAAGGTCACGCCTGAGAATGCAATGGAAGACTTCATGTCTCAGCCTTTGTGTAAGCTCCTGCAGCTCGCCCCTGGAGCCCTGAGGAAGATGGTTTACATTTTTTAGGATTTTCAAGGATCTTCTGACCTTGAGATACTTTAACCTTTTAATTCTGTAATTACAGGATTATTGTCTGTACACAGCAAAGTTGCCAACTAAAACTTAATGCAGCTCTCCCAGTGGTTTCCTATTTATGATCCTACTGGACCTTCATCCTTCCCCCTTCTGTAGGTAGCCTTCAAAGTCCTGCCAGGGGAGTAAAGCACAGCACAGACATATGCGTGCAAGAGGGCTCGGGACCACTGGCTCTGGGTTTTCTCACTACTTCCCACATGTGTCTTAGAAATGAGATCCATGACCAAATTTAGCTTACATACAATATAAAAAAAGTATTAACTACTTCTAGCAAACCTGCAACAATATTTATTTGATATTTTTGAAGTGTAAATAAAGCCTTTGAATAAGATCCCTGGATCAGACAGTATTTGCAGTGACTAACCCTGAGCCACATTCCTTCAATAAGGAAAAGGAAGGAAAGTTTAAACCTCACTAAAATAGCAGATGTGCTCCACACACAATATGCACTGGGGTTAAAAACGTACAATGAGTATATGCAATGCAAAAATATCTAAAAGAAGAAAAAACAACAATTGTTAGCTGGTGAGTATGTGAAGAAGCAATGACCAGTCACAAAGGTCCAACAAGTGTCCAAGGAAAACTTCAGAGAAAACAAAAAAGGGGGGTGGGTGGGTATCTTTGTTTTGACTCACAGGAAGTCATTTTAAGAAACTTGTTTGATTTTTTTTTTGTTTGTTTTTTGTTTTTCGAGACAGGGTTTCTCTGTGTAGCTTTGCGCCTTTCCTGGAACTCACTTGGTAGCCCAGGCTGGCCTCGAACTCACAGAGATCTGCCTGGCTCTGTCTCCCGAGTGTTGGGATTAAAGGCGTGCGCTACCACCGCCCGGCTAAGAAACTTGTTTGATTTTATAAATTAGATGCTTTACAGCAAGGCTAAGGCTGGGCAAAGTGACTTTCCAAAGGATAACTGGATCCCCTCTCCTCATCTTAGGGATGAATTACAATTCTGTCATTACCAACAGAAGAGCTCTCCATTTTCACAGCCGGGTTCCAGCTCCGAGGGGGAGCATTCTTCAGTGGTGAGAGGGGTGAGCTCTGAGGGAGAGCGCTCTTCCCGTGGTGTTCAGGTATTCAACAGTGAGTGGGGTGACAAGAAGCCTGTTTCCTTAGTCTTCCAGGTCAAGCACGCTCTAGTAGCTTGGTGTCTGCTAGGACTGGGGAGATGAAGTCTCTGTCCCTGGTGTCCTATGGTGGCAACACTTGTGCACTTGAGAGACAGTTGAGCACTTACTCCATTATCTAATTTCTTAAAAGCAAGGCAAAAACAATTTAAAGCAATTTGACTCCATATTTAAAATTTTCTTATATCCTTAAATGATTTTTTTCAGCCTCGGAAGGACATAAATTCAAGAAAAATAACAAATAAAAATGAAACTATTTTTACACATGGCCCACTGCCTGCCAGGTTTGTACTAAGTTAAAATCAATAGCAAAGTCTGGCAAAGTCCATCCGAGCCCTACTTTAACTTCTTGTACAAGAAAGCTTAAAATAGTTGACAGAGCACACGTCTTCAACTACTATTACACAGCTTGAAAACCTCACCCTGGAGATCAGATCTGGCACAATCCCATCACCACCAGCTGAATGCCCTGAAAAGCTGTGTGCAAAGTCAAAAGTGCCTAACCCACTTTGAGCTCTGCTCTGAACCTCACCAATGCAGAAGTGGATAAAAGACAGTAAGAATAGCATAAAACGCAACCGAGAACTCATGGAAAAAGAAATGAGACGTCAGAACCATTATCTATCATTTCAAGTTACCAACTTATTTTAGTTTGGCAAAGCACAAAATTGACGTGTTTTATTCAAATATTGTTGTAGCCCTAGGGCCTAAGTATGAAATATCTAGTTCAGTTGGTAGTGCCGTATTATATAGCCATGAATTTCCCTTGAGCATCAACTTTAAGAGGGCAATGAACAGACGGGAGCTGGTCTGCTATGGAGTCTCTTCACAAATGTCACTCCCGCACTGCCCTCCTCTCGCCTTTCAGGTTGAAGTGCACCAGGAAAGCACATTCATAAAAGACATTTCACTTAGCAAAGAATTAGCTGCTGCTATATCCAAGGAATCGAGGGTCACACCTGAGAAAGGAGCAGGATGCCATGGGAACCAAGTGAAAAGATACGAGGTTGATGCCAGGGAGATGAAGCAGTGTGCAGATGGCGACGGGCAAGCTCTGGCCATCCAGTTACAGAATATCAAGCAGATGACTTCTGACCATGACAGAGTTTGTAAGCAACTGGTGAAAAGTTTAGTATTTATGAGCAAACAATTTAACATTAAGACAGAGATGGCTTTGTGACCATGGCAATTAACTTCCTCATGTTCCAAATGCCAAGTCACATTTTCCCATTGATTTTTAAACCAATGTGGCTTTAACTTAAAATAAACTGTACATCAAAAGAATGTAAAATAAACAGCCAGGAACACAATTTGACGAATTGGATTTATTTAGTTTATTTCTCTAAACAGGGACCATTGGCTCTCTTTAATAGGCTGACAGTTGCACTGGGCTGGTTAATAAAACATTCAACACAGTGTCTTCAGCCAATATAGAAATGCAAATCCCATCAGAAATATTTTATTCATGAGGCAGTAATTTCTGTTACTACCATAGATGCTTCCTTTCTTTTTTTTTCCTTCCTCTTTTTTTAATGGCACTCTGCAAACAAACAGTGCCACCTAGTGACTAATGAGAAAACCAAATCTGTCACAGGCTTACAGTTAATCTATATATACAAAAATTTCTCTTATTTTCTAGTGAGATCACGAATACAAGCAAACATCAAAAAGTTAAAAGTAGCTTGCCATTAAGAATAACTGAGATGACTTCTAAAACCAATAAACCACACACACATATACACACACATACACACATTCACACACACACACATCAATTTAGCATTTTCTCTGAAAAATACATACTTTAGCTACATAGAAAAATCAAGGCGCAAAGCTATACAGAGAAACCCTGTCTTGAAAAACTAAAAAAAAGAAAAAAAGAAAAAAGAAAAATCAAAACATTATAAAGCCTAAATAAAAAGATGGGTTCCTTTAATCACAAAATGATTAAATGACAACATAAATTTTTTTAAGAAAGCATTGTTACGTAAGGAAAATTTTCATTTAAATAGCAAAGCCCATCTCAGACTCTAAGACCACAGAAAGATAAGTTTACACAGGATGCATATGTGGGTACACACATATCTGTACCAGGGCACACGTGACCTATGCCATGGCTTCAGTGAATATGGAAGTTATTTTCACAGGTCATAAAAGCCTACAGTACCTAAAGTCAACAGTCTCAAGACTGGGGTGGATGTCATAAAATCACTCACACTGGAAAAATATTAAAGCTTCATAGATGAGATATTTGAGATTAAGGCCAACCTCCAAGTTAGCAGCAGGTAAGTCCAACAAGAAAACGCTTCCAATGCTCAGCTCAGGACCCACTTCCCTCAGGCACACGAGATGGGGCGGGCTCAACACGGGCCTTCCATACTCTTGGAGGGAAAACAGAGCAACACAGGGCGCGGCCTGCCTCACAGAGGGCAGTAACTCCAGCCGAAAGCAGGCTTTTGGTGTCTTCCTACCATGCTGGTTCACTTTCTGTGTTCATCTTTGAAATCAACAAGGCCCTATTAGCAGCGGTACCAAGGTTAAGAGTCTACACAAGAATCTTACAAACAAAGATGGCCAGCTGCATGACAGCTTTCTAATCATTGTCCCTGATGGCACTGACAAAATCCTCTTCTTAAGGAGAAGCATGTGTACACACATGTATGTGAGATATAGACCACTACCTTTCCCCTGAAAGGTCACAAGCATGTACAGATGCCTAAAAGAAACAGTCGACAGTTTCTGATTAAGAAATATTGAAAATGTAAAATGAGTTCAAAGTTCAACCAGCTCTGGGAACCACACACGTCCACTAGCCTTTTCAACACTGTGTGTCTCCCTAAAGGGCGTACCTTAGAAAAGAATCCCAGTGGCATTGCACCCTGGAGTCTGCAAAACCCCAAAGTCACAGTCTCTCCTACAATTGTTTGAGAGTTCAATGAACAATACACATTAAATGTTCAGCCCCAGTCTACCAATGGTTGGTCTTTCTTGAAGCACATTTTAACATGGAGGAGAAACAGAACAGAAATGATCTGATGGTCTACAATAGAAGTGTACAAAGGGTCCAGAACACAAACCTGCCAAGTGGTATTAAGAACTGCAAAACTAGATACTCGTTACTAATGTGCCTTCTAATGATCCTGATTAAAAGCCCATTCGAATGTATTCACTGCAGCACAATAAGTTGTAAAGGAAATAAATAGTAATATACAGGTTTTCATCAAAAGTTAACATCACTGAATAAATAACATGCTCCTATTAAAATGATCTAGAATGTATAGATATCAAAAATGTAAATATTAAAACATACATTTTTTAAATGTGGATGGTATGACAGCATTATTATGGAAAGTTATGCAAAGGAAAGAAGAAATTGGAAAACAACCATCCAAAATGTTTCCTGGAGCAATAGGTCTAAGGTGATTTTGTTCTTCTGTCTACTTTTCTTTGCTTTTCAAAATCTTTTGGAATCCTTTGCTATTTTTACATAGAATGAAGAAGTATAATCTTTGTAAACAGCAGACATGTTATGTGTACACGGTGAAGGGGAGGTTCTTTGCTCAGACGGTCCTGTCCAGTCTGGTATTACTGGTCTGGGGTTGCTCAGGGATTCACCATGACCACAGATAGATGTTAATACAAAGAGACTTTTTATTTAGGTACTGGCATCCAATGTAAGGCCAGGACTGCACACAGGAGCATCCTGAGACACAGCCCCTAACCACACTAGCCCTATGCTTATCAAGGCAAACCCACAAGATTCTATGTATTCCGTCTGTGTAGGCAGAGTCTGACTCGAACACGTCTTGCAGTTGTCCTAGTCATCTTTTCACAGAGTGAGCAAGTTTGATTACAAAAGCAAATACAGCAGTCTTATAACCTACTTAAAACAGCAAATTTTAAAAGTCAATTTAAGAACAGTCTTCAATGTCTGGAAAAAAGATGGGAAGTGGGCTGCTAGGGTACAGTCCTGTACAAGTTAGGGGCCTACATGTCACAGGCATGTTTTGCTTTTTGGTCTCTCAAGTATAGTAAGTCTACACTTTAAATGTAATGTTCACCATCACATTAGCTTCCATATTTCTTGTTAGAATACATGTATGTTCCTGCAAGAAGGTTCAAGTACATGATAATTGCTACATATTAAAGCTGAGACCAGCCACACTTCTAAACATGTTTTGAATGTTTCCTACAGTTCCCACAAAGATTATCTTGGACAGCCACAAGTACAAGGAAGACAGAATGTAAACAGAAGCATCAAGTTCTTCACCTTTTGAAAAAAAAAATTAAATTCCTCTTTCTCATTCCCACTTCTTTAGTCTCAAACTTTAAAAAGAAGAAGATGTGTGCAGGCTGTCCACAGATACTCAAGTTGTCTGTCACCTGGGAAAAGAGACAGTGCAGGTAACAGCAGTAAAGCTTCCAGCCGTTTCACACCATCCTTTGAACCCTGACCTAAGGGACCGACTCCAGCCGTCTGCAGACAGCTGGATTTCTGGGCGCATTCAGCCTCACTGCAGAGACTGTCAATAGAAGTGCCTCTCTCTGATGTAGGCAGCTCTGCTCTGGGAGCCGGACTAACAATCACATCACATGGCCTGCCAGACAGGAAAGGACAGCACTCTCGCACCCTGACCTGGGAGAGGAGTGGACTTAGACTGGGGGACAGAGTGCCACTTCCAACTCCATCACAGTCTGACCCTCCTGGCTGTGGGAGTGTGCTGTCTTAAAGGAAGCTCAGCTCTGCAACAAGAAAAAAAATGCAACTACAGAAATCAACCACAAGATGGTGCTGGCATCACACTGCAATATCAGCTGTCCCAAGCACTCAACAGACCTTTACAGTCTCCTGGTTCACCACACACTTTTCCAATTCCTTGCTATTTACTGAGTCTTGACCAAACATCTTATACAAGTTTGTAACTTTAAAAAGACAACTACAAGGGGGCGTATTTATTGTGTTTTCTTAAGAAACAATCTTAAATTTGAAGGGGAAAAAAACAACCCTCGGCTCACCGTTTTTCTCCTTTCACTGGTTCATTTTCTTTGAATATTTTGACATCATGGCCTTTCTGTGCTAAGTTCATGTGCTCTCTCCCAGGAACTGAACTGCTATCACCTGTTAACTCCTGAACCAAATGCTTCACACATTTTGTTTTTCATGCCCTAGGGAAGCTCACACCAATACTGACACATAAATTCAAAGAGCAACATGACACACCTGTACTTTCATCTTCTCAGGAGGTCCCCTCCAAGGTCCGTATTAGAGTTTCAATTCCACAAAAACAACAACATTATGCTGATCCAAATTCAGGCTGTATTCCAGAACTTAGGACAGGGCCTAGCATACAGTAGGGCTAAAGAAGACTTGATGAACACCTGTAATCCATCTGAGCCTCCTTGGTTCTATGGTTGTATGTTGAAGCCAGTAATCCACAACCATTCTGTCTAGAGACCATAACATGAAATGAAAGAATGTATGTTAAAGAACTTTACAAACTGCCAATTGTGGTGATAATTTATTTGTGCTAAAATGTGATGATATTTTATTTGTATGTTAATAAATAAAGTTTGCCTGGAGATCAGAGGTAATAGCAAGCCATTAACACAAAAGTCAGGCAGTGGTAGCATATGCCCTTAATTTGATCACTTGGCAGGCAGGGTCTCTATGTGTTCAAGAACATACTAGGGAACAGCCAAGCGTGATGACACACACCTTTAATCCCAGTACCAACCATAGAGACCTGGAGGTCTGTACAGACAGGCAGTGACAAGGAAGTGAGGTAGCTGGACTAAGAGCCAATGAGAAGGCAGAACAGCAAAGTAATAAAGGTGCAGGTTAGACAGGAAGTAGGCCCCTTTTGGGTAGCTGCAGAGCTGGAGAGGTAAGGTTGGTGGCTATCATTATTTCCCTGATCTCTAAGGCTTTCACCCCTATATTTGGCTCAGTGTTTCTTATTTAATAAGACCATTTAGAAATTTGTCTACAGCCAATCACTATGAGCTATCAGTGGGAGATGAGCAGAAAGACAAATGTCACATGTCCTCACTCACAGAAACAGATGTCAATCCATAGAAACACAAGTAGAACAGTCGTCACCAGAGTCAGGAAAGGGCAGAGAGAGGCAAAAGAAATTAAGAGGGGCTTTTTAGGTATAAAAAAAAGTGGTAGTGTGGGGAATAGTAGTCATGTGCAGAGAAGGGGCAGGCTTGATCTACACAGTGGGCATACGCATGCATGGAAATGCTCGGATGAACCCTATTAATATGCAATTAGAACATATTTAATCTTAAAAATAAAAAAGGATTGGCTGGGGGCTTGGTTCAATGGTTAAGAGCACCGGCTGCTCTTCCAGAGGACCAGGCTCCCAGCACCACGTGGTGGCTCACACTGTCTGCAACTCCAGTTCTAGGGGACCAACAGCCTCTCCTTCCTCTGCTGACCCCAGGCATGCAAGTGGTGCACAGACAGACATGAAAGCAAACTACTAGTGCACGTTTTTTTAAAAAAATGTTTTAGTACTAGGCATGGTAGAGCACACCTTTAATCCCAGCACTGGGGAGGCAGAGGCAGGGGTAGTTCTGTGAGCTCAAGGCCAGCCTGGTCTATATTCTAAGTTCCAGGCCAGTCAGAGGTGCATAGTGAGACCAACCCTTCCTTCAAATTAAAAAAAAAAAAAAAAAAAAGGTAAGTAAATACATGAATAAAAAGCACTGGTGAAATGTTTCCAGACAAGAGAAGCAAGCTGAAGCAGTGAGTACTTACATACATAAACATGATTACTTAGTGACGTCATAGGGAATGACGTTTAAGTTCACGGTTGTTGGTTCCATTTTTCTTCATAATAGAAAATATAACAGAGAAAGGAACACTCATCCAAAAATATAACTTCTAAATACCTGAAGTAGAGGAGTCTGCCCAAAATTAATCTCTTTGGGGAAACAAGTAGATTAAACACTGGGTTAAGTGATGTGGAAGCTATGGATGTGAGGTAACCTAGCATCTAACATGAGAACATTGAAATGAAACTCAGGGTTCTGGGTAATTTAGTGTCTAACATGAAAACATTGAAATGAAAGTCTGGGTAACTTGGCGTCTCACCTGAAAAGGTTGAAATGCAAGTTGGGGTTCTGCGTTGAGCTGTATGTCCAGGTTTACATGCCGAAGCCCTAGTTCCCATTACACAGCATGTAGAGCTATTTCAGAGACCCGGTCTTCTAAGAGGTGATAAAATTCCAATGGGGCTACTAGTGTGTGCAGGAGATGCTGTAAGGACAGGAAGAAGCCATCCACAGACAGGAGAGAAGCCTTGCAATGGGCTCACCTTGCCACACCTTTTCTGGCCTCCAGACTGTGGCCTTCTGTTAAGACAGCTCTCCTAAAGGATACATTTGTTGCTGGGTTTTAGGGGTGTTTGGGGAAGCACTCAAAAGAAAAAAAAATTACTGCAAAAGTATTCCATAAAAATGAGATAAGCGAATTAAGAATAATCCTTACAGACATTTTACTCTTATTGTCACTAATCACTGGACAGTAATCTTGGAATTTTTTTTTGGTTTTTCGAGACAGGGTTTCTCTGTGTAGTTTTGGTGCCTGTCCTGGATCTTGCTCTGTAGACCAGGCTGGCCACGAACTCAGAGATCTACCTGGCTCTGCCTCCCAAGTGCTAGGATTAAAAGCCAGGCCAGAATTTTCTAAGTATAAATTGGAGTTGACAAGTTCTGTTTTTTAGTGTACTATATAGGATACAAATTATCAAATCAGTGTCATTTTCTTCCTACCCCAAATTTCTTCTGCAAGAGAAGTCAGCCTCTCAAAGAGCAGCTGGAGAAGATTTGACCCAGTGGAACACAGGAACTAAACACTGACATCTGGAACCATCACAGACCCCCCACGCTACCACCACCACCACCACCACCACCACCACCACCACCACCACCACCACCACCACCACCACCACCACCACCCAGTGTGTGTCTTTTTTAAAAATAGGAACACAGTGGCATTTCTATCAGAGTAACTTACGGTTTGGAACTTCAATGTCCCTCCCAAAGCTCACACATTAAGGCTTAGGCGGCGTCTTTAGGAAATGGGGCCTGTGAGGAAGCCAGGCAGGGCGGGATGTCTGCATGCGGACGGGGACAGGGACTACTGCCTTTCTCTCTTTGAGCCCGGCCACCACAAAGAACTGTTTTGCTTCAGCACGATGTTCCAATAGCCACAGATGGAGTCCTCCGCCACTCTGAGCCAACTCTGCCTTTCCTCCTCACCTGCCACCTCTCAGCTCTCAGCATCCTCTCACCGTCCCCCACCTGACTGACCAGCACAGTGACTAATGCAGCCTTCTTCCTTCTCAGGGAGTTCCCACTGAGATATAAGTCAGAATGCTTCCGAGCTCAGAAGCATTTCCCCGAATCCCACTGCCACTGGTAGGAAGGTATAATGCAGTCTAGAAGTGTACTTTCCAAATAAAAAACTAAGGGGGAGCCAGACACAGAAGGATCCTTATAAATTCTTTACCCAGATCCACAAACACAGCAGATTTGTGTGACACTCACAGGTAAGGGACAATTCTTTCTTCACCTGCATGTTCTTTTACTTTAAATGTGAAGAGTATGAATTTTAATTTGTTTTTTGAAATCCTAGTTTGCTATGCCCATCTACACAGAACAATTGTTACCATTGTATTTATTACTTTATCTCTTTATCCTTCACAGTATTTTATCAGTGTATTTATCTGAATCCTAAAGTTGTGGTGAAATCCAAATGACATAGAATGTACTACTTTCGGTCCTTTGGGTGCCTAGCAAACTGAGGCTAGACAAATTCACAGTACTGAGCTGTGGAACTCCACTTCTTGTAGAATGGAAAGTCTACACATCCAACAGCTCTCCATTCTCCTTGCCCCGTTCCCAGCAAGTGCCATTTTACTTTCTGTTTCTGGGTCTGACCATTCTGGAAACTTTGTACAAGAGGATGTACACCTCATCTTTCCTCTGGGCGTGGCTTGTTTCCTTTTGCCTCGTGTCCTCGAGGTCCCGCTGTGCTGTAGCAGATTCAGAAGGCTGACACGCAGCACCTTGCCCAGTTGTCTACATGACTGCTAGGTTTCCAAACTCGGTCCTCATGCATGTGTGGCAGCTGAGCCATCTACTCAGCCCCATGAGCTAGAAAGGAACTGTAACCAATGCTAAATACTAGTACGTACTATGCTGACTCAAGGGCTGTGCATCTTGGATCTAGCTGAGAGCCATGTCCTCCAACTCCCACCATTTGCCACCTCTAATCCTGCCATCTTCCTAAACAAACCTGTGTTCATCTTTGCAGGAGCTCTGAGACTGTATTTAATGCTAAGGCCTGGGGAGGAAAAAGCAAAGAAATGAAGCACAAGTGCCAGCTTCGCACTCTGAGGACAGCAGAGGGTGAACCAAACTCACAAAATCTGTTTCCAGCTTTCCCATTTCTTGCTTGTAGCTTCTCATTCTGTTGCTGTACATTCCTCGACTTTGGGGTGGAATTTCTCGGACTTCCAAATCCATCTGTTCAAGCTGAAGTGGGGAGAGAAAAAGGTGAATCACATGCATATTCTTTATTCGCCCAAATGGTTAGCGCTAAAAGGATTAGATTCTAAGTCCTGGGTTTGCAGCTGAGGAAGCAGAACTATGGCGCTTGCTGATCACGATCAAGTAACACTGGAAATGCTTTAGTGCTTGCATCCTGATTGGCTCAGTAAGTAGCTAGGGAATGACAGCGGGTGCTAAGCTGCTTGCTTTGTTGAGAATTTGTGCATTAATTAAAACCCTCTCATGAACTTGTTCTCAACACCCTTGGAGCAGCCCATTGTTGGGTGCAACCTGATCTGGTCTTCTGACTGTGACTCTCCAGAAAGATGGGAGATTGTTTCCCGTGGCTCATCTATGAAGCAGCAGCATGTCTTGGTCATGTAAGGAAATTTCTTTGAGAAAGTCTTTCCTAATTAGGAAAATCATATACAACCAACATGTGACCTCGGCCGCCAGCCAAACTCTTACACGTTAAAACCACACTGATGAGGCACTAATGGATACAGCAATATGTTAGTTCCACCTTGCTCACTAAAATCATAGCAGGGCATGCTTTGGCCATCTGTCACCCTGTAACACTTTGGATACAGCACTTGAGAGTTTAATGGGTGCCAAGAGAGACATGCAATAATGGTTCAGAGTCCAGGCTTGATAGTGAGACAATGTTCACATTGCAGGCTACTACTCACCAGTCATGGGGGCCTCATCGGAGGTCTTAATGATCTCTGCCTCATTTTTCCTCACCTCTAAGAATAATCTCTTTCCTAGGACAGTCATGAAAATTAACTGAGTAATCCCTATAATGTACTTAAAGCACTGTATCACTAGGTTGGCAATAACTATAGTAATAGTTACAAAGAAATAGAGGAGCAAGCACTCAACACGGCAGCAGAGGAAGCTAAATTATACATGCCCCTAAAAGAGGAAAGACCAGGAACAAGAGCAAATTGGCCCAGACTATTGCAATAACTTCCATGGAAAAAGACAGCAATGCTTTTGCTTCTGAGAGCATTCCAACACAAGCTTATCACCTAGTGTCCACTGATGCAGAATGAATAACTATAGTAGAATACAGATTGACCAAACAGGAAATTGTAACTAAGATATGTACTTTTATAAGAAAAGAAGATCCTTTTAATTAGCCCTTTTCAAACAGTGATTGAACTATCTCATAAATCATCATAAATGTGAAGGCCTAATATCCCTTCCCAAGGAGACATTTAGTGTGTCTGTTAGCTGCTCTTATAAAAATGCTATGAATGTAGGTGAGACCACTTTGAGACTTTGCTTTTCATTCTATCAATGTATAACCAAAAGCAGGATTTCACTTTCTTTTCCACTGTCATTATTAATCATTTTAACATTATGCTTTATATTTCTTTTGCTAAATTTTCTAAAAAGTAGCTAGAGTCTCTCACTGAACCCATTGCTCACCAGCTGGCTAGGATAGCTGGCCAGCTTCAAGCATCTGCCTATCTCCCTTCCCCAACCTCTCAGTGCCAGGTTTAGACATGCACAACCTTGCCCAGTTGTTTACATGACTGCTAGGTTTCCAAACTTGGGTCCCCAGGCTTGTGTGGCAAGAAATGAATTCATCACTATCAAGGCACTGAAGTCTCTGACGGCATCACTGTTTCCGCCTTTTTTAGTTTTTGAGGTTAGCACACATAGTGGGTTTACTGCGGCATTTCCATACACTTGGCTCTCATTTGTCCACACCCCTTGTCTCCCTCTGGCTGCTCGGCTTCCTCCCCCATTTTTCTTCTCTCATGTCACCCTTTTTTCTCTCTCCTTCCCTTAAGAACTCTCCACTGCTCACTGTCACCTTCCTAGTTTATTGTCGTCGTCCCATTCCCCCCCCACACACATACACCTTCTCTCTCCATCTAGGATCTATGTAGCAAAAACAAGAAGTCTCTGTTTTTCTGAGTCTGGCTTCTTCTACTTAAGTTTCCAGTCCCATCCACTTTCCTGCAAATGTCATGATTCCATCTTTACAGGAGAATATAATTCCATTATGTGTGTATCACACTTCTTTATCCATTCATCAGTCAGTGGACATTCAGGCAGCTTCCATGTCCTATCTACTGTGGACACGTGGGTGTGTAAATATCTCTGTGGCAGAACACAGAAGTCCCTTGGATATACACAACAGTGGCATACCTGTGTCATTTGGTATTTCCACGTGGAGCGTTTTAAGAACCCTCCGTACTGATTTCCATACTGCCTCTGTAGTCTTCATTCTCGGCAACAGTGAACACGTTCCTTTCTCCAGCATCCTTGCCATACTGGTTACCTTTTGGTTTGGTTTGGTTTTTTAATTTTTTGAGACAGTGTCTAATACAGCCCAAGCTAGCCTTGAACTTACCGTGTACCTGAGGAGATGACCTCTAAACTTCTGCTCCTCCTGCCACTTCTTGAGATTCCAGCATCTGCCACTCCCCTGGTCCTCGCCCTTGGATGTGCGCCACTGACAGAAAAATGGGACCTCCAGGGCTTTAGTTTGCATTTCCCTGATGGGAACAATGTGAAACACTTTCTACTAGCCTGTTTCTTTGACTGGAAGATCTGTTTTCTTGTGCCTAGTTTTTACAGTTCTTTCTATTTCCTACATACTAAGCCCCACCCCCATCTGAAGTACAGCTGGCAAAGATTTTTTCTCCCGACCCATAGGTTGTCTCTTCACTTTGGTATTATTTCCCTTGCTTTGTGAAGTTTTTCACTTTCATGTAATCTTATCTGTCAGTCTTTGGAGCTATATTCTGTTAGAGTCCTTAGGAAAGGTCTTGCTTCGGCCTGTATCTTACAGTGTTTTTCAGAGCTGGAGAGATGGCTCAAGGTGAGCTTACTGGCTGCCTTGCCGAGGACCTGAGTTTGATTGCTGGACTCTCTGCCAGGTAACTGCAGTCTCTTGTGAGTCCAGCTTCAGGTGATCTGACACCATCTTCTGGCCTCTGTGAGCACCCACGAACATGTATGTGCGCACATACACATAAAAAAAGATAAATATGCTTGTCGTAGCAGTTTCAAGCTTTACACAAAGTTCTTTGGTTCCTTTTCAACTGATTTTTGCGTAGGATGAGAGGGAAGCATCTACTTTCACCCTTCTACATGTGGGATGCAGTTTTCACAGCACTATTTGCCGTAAAGGCTGCCTGTTCTGCAATGGATGTTTCTGATACCTATGTAAAACAAAACAGGTGGCGTAGCTGTGTGAGTTTGTTTCTGGGTTCCATTCCAGTGGTCTCCACGGCTGTCTCTGCGCCAGTCCCCACTCCTTGGTCTCCACGGCTGTCTCTGCGCCAGTCCCCATTCCTTGGTTACCATGGCTCTGTAGTATCACTTGCGATCAGGTTTCATGGTGCTCCCCGCACTGCTGTTTCTGCTGAGGATCACTTTGTACATGGGATCCTTTGCACCTCCATATGAATTCTGCATTGCTTTTTCTACCTTTATGAAGAATGACACTGGGGTTTTGATGGAGAGTAAACTAAACATGTAGATAATTTGCAAAAATATAGCCATTTTCATAATATTAATTTGCCAATCTGTAAGCATGGAAAGGTTTGTCATCTCCTGGTTCTCTTTTTCAACATCTTTAGTGTCATAAAGTTTATATTACTGAGGTCTCATTTCCTTGGTAGGTTTGTTCTTATTTCTTTTTTGAAGAATTGTAAATGGGAATTTTTTTCCTGATCTCTTTCTTGATAAGTTCACTCATTATTTACTGACTTTTGCATAGTAATGCAGTATCCTACCGCTTGGCTGCAAGTGCACACTAGATCTAAGCACTGTCTAGAGGAGTCTTTAGGATCTTTAAAATAGGACCATGTCATCTTGAAAGGGTGGTAATTTGGCCTCTTCCTTCCCTGGTTGTATTCTTTTCAGTTCTTTCTCATCTATCACTCTACTTGGACACCAGCACTGTGCTGAGTAAAACTGGAAAGTGTAGACCCTGTAAGTATTTACTTCTTGTGAAGTGAAATGTGTCTTATTAGAATCAAGACTAAGGACCACATATACTCATTCTGTTTCCACAACGCTCAGGTAGCCACTGAAGAGTAGAACACATGGTAAGTCCAGTAAGTCCAGTGTCCATAGACTACTACAACCATCCTAGCAGTCAAATCAGACTCAAGCTTTTCTGTCAGCTTCCTCATCAAAAGAACAACATATCATCTAAGATATCATTAAAACTAAATCAACTTTCCGAACATTTTGAACAAACAAAAATGCTTATTTTAGATTCAAATCTTTATATTACTAGTAATAAAGTATTGTAAGCTCCATGAGGGCTTAGTTATGTAGAACCTCAATCCTAAAGAGACCAGCTTTCGCCGGGCGGTGGTGGCGCACGCCTTTAATCCCAGCACTCGGGAGGCAGAGCCAGGCGGATCTCTGTGAGTTCGAGGCCAGCCTGGGCTACCAAGTGAGTCCCAGGAAAGGCGCAAAGCTACACAAAGAAACCCTGTCTCGAAAAAAACCAAAAAAAAAAAAAAAAAAAAAAAAAAAAAGAGACCAGCTTTCTCTCATTATCAAGTAAACAAAATGTCTCCAGAGGGTAAAGAAATACAAATAGTAGTTCTGAAGAGGAAAAATATATCAAGACCCCCATACAACCGACCGGTTGTATCATTTATAGTCATCCTGTGGTGGTATTGTGTTCCCCAAAATATTGTGTACCTTAATAAACTTATCTGGGGTCAGAGAAGAGAAAAGCCACTAGATACTTAGGATAGGCAGTGATAGCACACGCCTTTAATCCTAGCATTCCAGAGGCAGAAATCCATGTGTTCAAGGATACAGCCTTCAAGCATGGTGACTCATCACGCCTTTAATCCCAGGGAGCAATGGTAGAAAGCAGAAAGGTATATAAGGCGTGAGGACCAGAAACTAGAAGCATTTGGCCTGGTTAAGCATTTGGCTGGTTAAGTATTCAGGCTTTTGAGCAGCAATTCAGCTGAGACCCATTCTGAATGAGGACTCAGAGGCCTCCAGTCTGAGGACACAAGACCAGTTGAGGACCCGGCGAGGACTTTTAAGATTCATGCTACAGTCATCCCACTAACCAGAAGGAAGAAGTGTACTGATTGAATGCTTTGCATCTAAAGTCAGTGTCTTCATATCAAAGGCAAGAAACTGAAAGAAACAGCTAATATAAAAAGAAAGAGAAGGGGGCTGGAGAGATGGCTTAATGGTTAAGAACACTGGCTGCTCTTCCAGAGAACCTGGGTTCAATTCCCAGCACCCACATGGCAGCTCACAACTGTCTATAATTCTAGTTCCAGGGGATCCGACACCAAAAAAAAGAAAAGAAAAGAAAAAGAAAGAGAAGGAAGGAGCAAAGGATAAAGACAGACAGGCATTAGAAGCTGTGTAAACGGAGATGGAGACTGTGGTAGCAGCCTGCAGCACCTACAAGTCACATGGCACAGAGACAGTCAGTCATTCTGACCACAAGGAGAACAAGAGACAGTGAAAACTGAGGAGCAGCTCTGCAGATCCCAGTCATGTTGACCCCAGGAAAAGAATGCTGTGCAATGGGGGACAACTTCCTCCTTGAACCGCCCAAATCTGCTGCCTCTGGTACATGGCTCCACCACCAAGTATTATCCAAATGTCAGGCTCTTGGACTGCCCTCTAGAGAAGTCTCTGCCTTCCCAGAGATTCAAAATGCCCTTGAACTACCTAAGGGTCCAAGAAGTTCTGAAGAGAAACAACACTCAGGAAGCCTGAGCCCTAGCCACACCTACAGTAGTGCTGCAAAAGTCAGGAAGGAGTCAATATTAGCAGTTAGTGGAAATCTCCAGAAAACTGCCCCCAGGCTACAGTACAGGTACAGAAGGAACACCAAAGGGTGACCTCAGGACTCAGACAAGCTACCCACTCTCTCAGCCCATGATACATAGCAACAATCCATCCAACAGTTTCTACAACACTTGGCTTTCAACACCCAAAACTGGAACAAATACGTGTCCCTCTTTTGCTCCCTTGGATTTATCGTCATGAAAAGGCAGTGTATGAGCCAGGGCTCTAGGTATAAGACACCCAGGCACAAGGCCTATAGAACACACAGGAGAGTGTGGGACCTCGGGCCCCACATTTCCTGCCTTTCTAAGCCTTGGTCCTCGTCTATAATGGTGGTGGCAACAATCTAGACATCACCCTACCATGATTCTCTGATGCTCCTACAGGGTTCTCTGTGCATGAATGTGATTTTCTAATAAGTCTGTCCACATCATATCTCAAAGTCTGTCCTCAGAGAGCAACTGAAGGATGAAATACCACTCGCTGGGACAAAGAGCAGGCTTGCTTCCAGGCTGCTGTATGTGGCTTATTGCCCAGGCTTTCTGTTCCCGCCGGAAGCAAGTGTTTGCATCTCCTCGGTGGAAACTGGGGCTCAGGGACCTAAAGCAGCCACACTGACATCCTGGCAGCTGCTTCCGTTGTAACAGGAGGCTTCAGTGTCTGACTCGGGAGCCTCCCGTCTTGGGAGCTGCAGCAAACAGCTCAGTCAGCAAAGTGCGTGCCACACAAGTAGGAGGATCTGAGTTCTGATCACACAACCACATAAAAGCTGGCTGCGGCAAGATGCATGCCTGCAATTTCAGTCCTTGGAAAAGAGACACGGGATCTCTGGAGCTTGATGGACAGCCATTCTAGCTGAGTCAGTGAGCCTGGGGTCTAGGGAGAGACCTTGCCTCAAAACAGATGGTGGAGAGAAATTGAACAAGACACCTGATGTCAACTTCTGGCCTCCACACCAATATGTACTTACGTGCACACTTATGCATGTACACATGTACACCACACACACACACACACACACACACACACACACACATACACACATGTGCGCGCGCGCGAACATGTACATAAACACACACACCCAAGAAATCTCACATCTTCTGTAGACATCCATAGGGACTGGTTAACTTCTTCAGCTTCCAAGTTGGTGGCAATCTCAGACTTTTATCAGTTTTGAAAGACAAGTTATCCCACAAGGGGTTTGAGAGAGTTAAAGATTATAACACGATGCACTTCCCCTAGTGTGTGCTGTGCCTTTACCAAACATTAGCTACTAAGATCATGTACTAAGAGAGTGGTTCTTAGGCGGTGTATTCTGAAGGAATATAAATTGGAGGTTGCCATTTAATGAGCCACTTTATTAAGAAGAATAAAATCTCTAGAAGCTATTAAATCTCCTTTAACCTGAAAAGCGATGAAGTGGGAAGTGGGAGCATGCGTGCACGCAGCACACACAGCAGGTTCGGGGCCGGCTCAAGGGGCTGTGTTTAACACACCCCTAGGGCTACGCACCAGTTCTCGGGCCTCTTCAAGCTGTTTCTCCACGTTGGCAACCATTTGCTTCTTCTCATCTAAAACAAGCGATATAAAAGAAATGATGATTATACAACATAAACTGAATATGCAGTGTTCTCGACCTTCCTAACGCTGCAACCCTTTAACAGTTCCTCATGTTCTGGGGACCCACAACCATAATATTATTTTCACTGCTACTTCATAACTGTGATTTTGTTACTATTATGAACTGTAATGCAAATAGCTATGTTTTCTGATCGTCTTAGGTGACCCCTCTGAAAGGGTCATGTGACCCCACTAAGGGGTCACGCCCCACATGTTCAGAATCACTGTTCTAAAGCCTCGTTTTTGTTTTTTTGTTTTTTAAGATTTATGTATTATGTATACAGTGTTCTACCTGCATGTACCCCTTCAGGACAGAAGAGGGCACCAGATCTCATTATGGATGGTTGTGAGCCAACATGTGGTTGCTGGGAATTGAACTCAGGACCTCTGGAGGAGCAGTCAGTGCTCTTAACCTCTGAGCCATCTCTCCAGCCCCCAAAAGCCTCATTTTTTAATATACCCTTCTCCTTTCTGATCAACCACATCAAAAAAAATGGAAAGTCAGCAGATCATTCTGTGAGGGCTGGAGAGATGGTTCAGCAGTTAAGAGCACTGGCTGCTCTTCCAGAGGACCTCAGTTCAATTCCCAACATCCACACGATGGCTCACAACCATCTATAACTGTAGTCTCCCGGTATATGATGCCTTCTTCTGGTATGGAAATATACATATAGGCAAAACACCCATATATATCAAGTACATAAATAAATAAATCTTTTTAAAAAATCATTCTTCAGTAGCTTACAAACCATAGTGAATGTTGACTTTGCAGTACGTGGAGATACAAAATCCAACAAAGAACCAAAGTTTTAAGAGGTCACATATTTACAAGGAAGACTTTTTCCCTGGTGGAGAATATGCCAAAAATATCAGATATAGTGGTGACCTGAGACATTTGCTAAGTCACCATTGTAATAAATTGGAATCACTGATTTATGACTATAATTTAAAACTCGTATATAAAAACACTTGCACAAAGCAGGCAAGGTCTTATAAGTCTTTACTATTATAGACTTTCAGTAGTGTTAAGAATAAGGTCTGAGGCTGGAGAGAGGGCTCAGCAGTTCCGAGCACTGGTGCTCCTGCAGGAACTAGGGGACAGTTCCTAGAACTGCATGATGGCCACACCTGCCTGTAACTCCAGCTGCAGGGGAAGCCCAGCACTGCATGCATGTGGTGCTCACACATGCGGGCAAACATTTATATACATAAAACAACATTTTAAAAACCTTTTTTTAAAAAAGAGTAAAGTATCATAGAAAAATTAGATATTTAGTCTTGACTTGTGACTCCAAATCCAAACCCACTGCCTTACTCACTGGTTTGGAAACCTGGACAATAAATAATTTCTTTCTAAAATCTGGCCTGTATTTTCTAAATGGAGTTTTAAAATATACATGTGTGTGTGTGTGTGTGTGTGTGTGTGTGTGTGTGTGTGTGTGTGTGTGTTCCAATGAATGACTTTTAAACTGTGCAGTGCTGAATCTCAATGGTTTACTTAGATACTATAACAAGCCATAACCTCATCCCCTTTCTCTAGCAGGTCATCAAATTCATTTACAGACCCCACCTACACTTCATGTTGACCACTTTCAGTTTCCTGCTCAGCACCCTTTTCTTTTCAGCAAGAACACCCACTTCTCTCAGACTCCCATCTGCCAGCAGGACAGAGAAATGCTGCTCATATACAACTCTACCTTCCAGTCAACAGCTGGACTCATCTTAAGTGGCTCAACCCCTTGCTCAAACTGGGGTTGGGGAGGTACATACTCAAAGAAGCCAGTCAATTTTCTAGAACATACTGATTTCCTTCCAAGTAGTGAGGAGGGTTGGGGCACAATTTACATTAAAAAAGCCTGTCAAACAAACACCACCTCAGCCTGCAGTGGGATATCTTTCTGTATGCTGTGAATATGCGTTGCTCTGATTGGTTGATAAATAAAGCTGCATTGGCCTATGGCAGGGCAGGATGGAGCCAGGTGGGAAAATCCAAGAGAGATGGTGAGAGGAGAAAGGAGAGTAAGGGGAGACGCCATCCGCCATCCAAGGAGCAACATGTAATGAATGGGACACAGGTAAAGCCACGCACCAAGTGGCGATACACAGATTAATAAAAATGGGTTAATATAAGATGAAAGAACTAGCTAAAAGAAAGCCTTCCATAGGCCATACAGTTGATAATTAATATAAGCCTCTGAATAATTACTTTATAAGCGGCTGCAGGACCTCAAGGCCAGGTGGGACACAGGAAAATTTCCAGCTACATCAGCCAGTTGATCAAAATTAACATTAGCAGTGAAAAAGCATTCTGAGTATGTCCTCTTGATATTCTGGGATGAAAATGACCTGTTTGGGTCTCTCTTCTCCAAAACCCATCATCCCAGGCTAAAAATGAGAGGAAAAACGAACAAAGTGGGAAAATCCCAATCAAGGAGTATTCTGCCAGTGTCTTACTGTGACTCCAGTAAACCATTTGCTCATTAAAAGTGGGGCATTCCAAACTTACAGCCCACAGGAGTCTAAGAAGCCATGACAACCTAATCTTTTGTAGGATCCATACCTGGATCCTGGGGCAGCAAAATGACATTAGGTTTAAAAAGGAAAAGAATTCTTTCTAGTTTTAACCAAGACAATGTGAATAAAGTATGGATTTCAGTCAATATCAAAAAATACAGATTCAGAACTTGTAGCAAACATATCAAGGTATGGTGTTAACATGGGCTGTTGACATGGGTAAATGGAATTATTTTTTTGATTTTTATATAATTTCTACTCTTCTAAAAGAAAAAAGTTTAGGGCCAGGATATAGCTGGTTGAGTGTGTGTTTAATGAAAGATTAGTCCTTGGGTCCAACCCACAGTACCACAAATACAAAATGAAGCCATGACTTAAATTGACTAAACTAAGGGTGCAAGATCCCTTTGGATTTTGAGTGTACACAATGTGTGTAAATGTAAAAATGAAAACGTGTATATGCATACATGACACAAGTTTCTATGAATGTCTACTATCTGAAGATGACTAAAATTCCACAAATACTTGTTCATAATGCATAGCTGGGTCATAGGACAACTAACACCTTTTTCCTGATATACTCAACTGAAAAATATTGCATCCGACAACTTCAGTGGTCTCCTAAACCTTCTAGGGTGTGATATAGTTCCTCCATTAGATTCAAGCATCTTCTAAAAGACATCTGCTTTCCTCCATCACTGTTACTCCCCTCCCTCGATTTCCCTCCTTCTTGATACCCTGAATTCAAAACCATTTCCACTTCCACATCCCACAGCCCTGAGCAGACTTCTTCAAATGCAGGTTTTCATCAAAAGACTTTAAGCTCACTCTAGTTTAGGCACAGGAAGGAAGGGAGGATTTAAGTGCAAGGTTCTCTTTAAAGTACAGTTACCGGGACCAAGTCTGCAGAGCTGGGTCCTGGACAACCCCGCCCACTGCCGACTCAAGCACATGGATCAGATGATATCGCCCAGGGCTATTTTGTCATGCTTCCTCGGTTGTGCTGCACGACTTATTACTCTAACTCTATGTCTCTGTGAATGGGGAAATTCTGGTGAGGGCCCTCCCATCTGCCCACTGTAATGGGAGCAGGGCCCCGGTGGAGTACTCTTCTGCTAAGGAATTCACTCCCAACACCACAAAGTCGGGATCTGGAAATGAAGTGAGTTATGGTCCCAGCTCATTGATTTTCCTAACTTTTGAACAAAACAATAATCATTAAAAATCAATCAAAATTTAAATTCAGTAACCACAGAATATTCATTAAGGGACTCAGTCATCTAAAAATCACAGCTATTAAAATTAGTTAAGATTCAAACACTTCAAAGAGCAAAAGTTTTTTTTTTATTGATAAAGCATCACAGAGTAATCAAGTTTCTTTTTAAATTTTCAGAATTTTTTTTCTATTCTATTTGGAAGTCACCTTAATACATATACATGCACAATATAGAGTAGTTCATTTCCACAGATTCTGGGTACTCCAACCTAAATAATTACTGGAGGGAATGAGCTACTTTGACTTTAAACTTTGCTCCAATTTTTTTTATCTTTTTTTTTAAAAAGATTTATTTATTTATTAAGTATACAGTGTTCTGCCTGCATGTGTCCCTTCAGGCCAGAAGAGGGCACCAGATCTCATTACAGGTGGTTGTGAGCCACCATGTGATTGCTGGGAATTGAACTCTGGGCCTCTGGTTAACCACTGAGCCATCTCTCCAGCCCCAACTTTTTTTTAATCTTAATTCAAGTAAATTATGGCTCATCTCCTGGTCTATTTCAGGTGAGTGACACAACCACTCTGATGCTGTGGGGTAGTATAATGACTAGTAATTATAATATTAACTTAAAAGTAGTAATTAAAAATAAAAAACAGTATGCTCCTCTACTGCTTTTACTATGGTTAAATTATTAGTTCCTGTTAGTTCATAAACTCATGAAAAAAAATCTTTTTTCTCTCAATTAGCAGATTAAAAAGGCAGCAAGCACAAGTCATTATTAAGAGGGAAACCACTGTATTTTAAAGAGCTATTTAATTATTCAAGTACACATTTTTTCCCACAGTGCCAGCAATACAATTTCCTTTCCAATGAATATGGTTGCTGTGTTTGGGCCTCACGTTACACTACACATAAGAAGAGGCAGAACAGTATCTTTATTTTTTAAGACACTTAATTCAACTGTTTCCATCTATGTGGTAAGGATTTTAAACACAAAGGCAAGAAAATTCAATTGTAAGAAAACCTATTTTCTTAGGAGTCTTCACAGCTCAGTACCCTGGATGATATTACTTTGTTAAACAGTCTTTCAATACTAAAGCTATTTGCCCAAGAAATATTTCTACTGTTAAAAGTAAACAAACAAAAAGCACATTAAAATACAAAACGAGCAAAATCCAAGGGCAGCTATGAGTCCTGGTGCTCTGAGGCTCTGGGACTCAACTCAAAGGCAGAAGTCTCAGACAACAGTGACAACAAAGTCAGATGACCTTGGGCAGCGGAGAAAAGTGGGGTCGAAGAGAACAGCGAGATGAAGTATCGTGAAGGCAGGAGGCCATCATCCACTCTGTCCACCAAAAACCTCTGAGGCAACACAGCTCCGCGGTACATGCTACCTCGGTTCTCTCCTCTTGTTCCCTTACTTGAACTCTAACCTCTTTAAGACATCATCCACCTCCTTCAGAACTAACTGGGACTTCGGGAGATGAGTGGGGTGTTAAGTTCAGAGGTCCTGGCTTCAAGCAAATATCCCTAGTAACAGAAAACAGGTGTGAGAGGGGGACAAGGAAATAAAGGAAGAAAAATATTTATAACACAAAGACTGGGGGAAATTCTGGAAAGGGGATAAGGAACAAGTTAGATCCAAGAGAAGTTATTGCTGGCATCTTGGACTGGACTGACCAGGTTAAGAAAGTGATATAACACACAATTCTGCAGACCAATGAGAATCATCTTTTCTAGATAGTATGCTCCAGAGCTGAAGTACAGACAAAATCAGCAGCCCAATGGCAGTTCAATTTCCCTAATGAAACTGAGCCAAAAAAATAATAAAACTCATAATTTGTTCCTAACTACTTAAGTCTGTACTTAAAGAAAAATAAATCCTAAAACAATATCTTATAAGTCATGAGATGCCATATTACAATCACCTGCTTATTCACAAAAACATTCTTCTGAAAAGAAAATTCTGAAAAACATTCTTGGAAAAAAAAAATGTCAAGGAAATTAGACCTGACTCCCACCTTCACACTGTTGACAACCTAGCATGAAGGGTAATACCTGAGAGATGCGGAATTTTAGAAGTGAGCGAAATTACCCTGTACCAAGTTTTACATAACATTGGATTATAAATACCCAAGAAGGATGAAAAACACAAAATCGGGGGAGAGGTCTGAAAACTATGAATCCTAACAGCTAACACAAAGGGCTTCACCGAAGTATGTCATTTCATCTTTAATGAGAGAGGTATGATTCTCTCCAACCAAGAAGCAAGACGAAAACTTGCCTAGGGGGACAACTTCTATGTATCAAGAGTTAGTTGGGTTGGAATCAAGGCATTCTGACTCGTCACTCTAATGTGCCGCAAATAAGGTTAATAGTAAAATTTACTAAAACGACAACACTGCTGCATTTGGAGATCCACAGTCCTGACACTTTCATACATTTTCTTTGAATACTCTTATCTTTATAGTTTATAAAAAAAAAAAAAAATCTACATGTAGAGCAATGTTCCCAAGGTTATACAAGCTTTAAAAGACATGGGGTAGGAATTCAACTCCACCCCCAAATGGTATCCATGCAAGAAGCTCTTTGCATTTGAAGCACTTTTGGAGTCTAAGTCAAGACATCCCAGGGACGCCAGCACCGCCCACACCAGCCTCGGGCCCAGGAGACCGGCTTGCCCAGGTGGCGGTCCGCAGCTCCCGGCTCTCCAGGCCGCCCCCGCCCGGCCGGGCAGGGTACTCACCGGGAGGAAGTCGAGGGACCCTGGAGATCTTGCTGGTGATTTCAGCACTGAGCACTGCGAAGTCCTGCTCGTAGCCTTCGAAGTCGGAAGACATGGCAGCTCGGAAACGGGCGGCCGCAGCCGAGGTCTAGCTCAGGGCAGGACTCACGAAGGGCGCCGGCCCTCGGCGCAGGGACCCTGCGAAGAAGCCTCCACAGCACAGCGGGAACCCAGGACAACTCCCAGCCCAGCCGCTTCCTGGTTGTCCTTCGCAGTCCTTGTCCTCCGGAAACTGAGCTGCCTGCGCCTTTTCTTTTCCACTCAGTCTTCGAGAGTAAAACTAAGGGAAAACTTCACTTTCAGTGTTCCCTAGAGAACTATGAAAACCTGCATGCTCTCGGGGATCACCGAAAACACTGCCCCACACTCTGCATTCAGGGAAACGGCTGGAGTTTCCCCAACCTGTGAGTCGTTGCAGGCGCTTGCTTTCGGAGGGAAGATTGACGCCGCGGACCTGCCGGAAGTGGCTGTGGCGGAGCTTGCGCCAAGGGCCTGCGCGGCAGCCGCACGGCGGCCGTGTGAGCCAAAGACGCGCGGGTCGGAGCTGGTCGCGCACTCTTCTCCTTCGGGGCTCGCATTCGGCTTGCTCAGGACTGAAGCGCTCATGACGGAGCTATAAGGAGGAGAAAATCTGTTGCGGGTGAACCCAGTCCGTCCCGGAAATGCGATGGCCGTGGAGCAGGCACGGGAGACCAGACAGGTGGAAGTCACCGCAGGGGGTTCAACCCGCGTGTAGGGTGGTCTTCGTCCCGACCTAGTCGGGCCAGGATCTCCAAAATGTTGAGCCCAATCTTACTTAATAAGACATTTGTCTCGTGAGTGGCGACCCCAGACAGTCCTGTACCACGGCACGGGCGGGAAACTGAGGCACCCGCAGGCGCAACAGCTGAGTGGGAATCCGTTGCGCGTACGTCATACCCATAAATCGCAGGTCTTTCCCCGACTCATTCCACTCCATTCAGAACTCTCTCCTCCAACTATTCCCTCTTCTTCCTTCTTCCCGCCCTCGCCCCCGGAGGGAATTAATTTTTCCTTAATCTTATTTGTGCTCATTCTCGTGCACTGCTTCAGTCGTGCTTTTTCACACACGCGCGCGCGCGCGGCGCTTTCTCGCTTTGCTTTCACCCTTGTTCATGTACCTTGAACCCCGATCGATTGTTAATATTGGCGCTTGCGGAAACAACTGCGGGTTATTAATACACGGAGTACTATATGCGTGGAGCATGTTCCACTTAATTCACAACTCTGAGAGGCAGTTTAGAACTTCCTAAAAGAAATTTGGTGCCGTGGCTTCTATTCTGGGCTCTGCTGTTACTTGTGACCTTGGCCTAATCACTCAGCCTCTCTAAGCCAGTTTCTGTTGTAGGAAGAATTAGATAAGTGATAATTAGATAAGACCTTGCTTCTTAGCTCTCTAAGTCTTTGTTCTCTCAAAGGATCCACTGAGCATGGGACAGTCAATCCTTCCTGCCAGTTTGAACAAAGGAGTAAAATGTGTTTAATGTGTCCGGTTTACATGCAGTTCAGGCTTGGCTGACTGTATTTTGGATTGATAAGATGTCAGCCTCACACTAGAGTGCTTTTGGGGTGCCATTCCAGTGCCTCTTGGAGTTAAATAAATGGCATGTGGAATTTTAAACGGAGTTTTCCCATTTTGTTTTCTTTAGGTTGAGTTTCAAACCAACCTAGATTCTGGACGTCAACAGTGAAAATGCCAAACTCCAAGTTAACACTCTGTCAGCCAAAGGCATGACAGTTCAGAAACACACGGACTTGTTGCGCATAGAAATGTGTGCACAGAAAAAGGAAATCTCTAGTTCTTTAGAAGAAAGAAGGCATCCAAAATGGGCACATTTTGCTCAGTGATCAAGTTTGAAAACCTTCAAGAACTAAAGAGACTGTGTCACTGGGGTCCCATAATAGCCCTTGGTGTTATAGCAATATGCTCCACGATGGCCATGATTGACTCTGTCTTGTGGTATTGGCCCTTACACACAACTGGAGGAAGTGTGAATTTCATCATGTTGATAAATTGGACTGTCATGATTCTTTACAATTACTTCAATGCCATGTTTGCTGGTCCTGGCTTTGTCCCTCGGGGGTGGAAACCGGTAAGAAAACAATCTATTTTGATAATGATCATTGCATAATTTTATGTTTAATTTGCCATGATAATTACATTTTATTTTTGCCTTATCAACTTTTGTCCTAGGAGACACTGGGTGGGCTACTGCGGCCACTGATGATCACTTGTGCTTAGAATTATATCTATTTAAAATATTGATCTGCATTAGCTATTCCAAAGCAATTGAGTACTTATGTGTTCTTGGTTTAAAAAAAAAAAAGAGGCTGTGTGTGGTAGTTCATGCCTTTAATCTCTGCACTGGGGAGGCAGAGGCATGTCATCTTGTAAGCTGCCACACCTGGTCAAAATAGCAAGTTTCCAGAGAAGAAAGAGAAGAGGGTGGTGCCTCAGGGTGAGAACACATATCCAGAAAATGGACAGCCTTGTGTGACTTAAGAAAAAAACAAAACAGAACCATGTAGTGCAGATAAGTGTAAAACAAAGTCAAGTGGGTCAGAATGTGTGGGAGCTGCTTGTACCCCAGGGATGTGTGGAGGTTTCAGGCGAGGCTCTGGCAGAGAGCTGGGTGGGACATTATAGTGTCATACGTAGATTTGGATGAGGGAAACAATCAGGTAGGGAATTACTGCAGTGACACCAAGGAGGAGAGGGGGCAGGCAGTATTGAGGAGGGGGAGATCCAGAAAGTGTCAGCTCACTTCACTCTGAAATGCCAGTCAAGTTGTCTAAAACAGCTGCTAAGATTTGGGTGAGTAGAACCAACTGACACTAGATTTGGGTTGGGTGTGGAGAAAATAAAATAAAAAGGACCCCTGAATAATCTGGAGAAGGAAGCCGTTCTTACAATTTTATCACTTAGAAGTATTTTAGCATAAATACAGGCTTTGAAAATACAAGCTAAGGATCCCTTTCCCCCATCATCCATAAAAGAAATTAATACCACTGTAGGAACCTTCATCTATAAAGCCTGACTTGTTACTCTTTAGGATCAAGTGACTAACATGCCTTTTTTTTTTAATCAAGGAAAATCCTCAGGATAGCATGTATCTCCAGTATTGTAAAGTCTGCCAAGCATACAAGGCACCTCGCTCACACCATTGCAGGAAGTGTAACAGGTCTGTGACTTCCCTCTGTACGGGGGCTGATCCACTTGGTCTCTGCACTTTTGCTCATCTGCTGTTGTGGCAATAGAAACCATTTCTGTTCTCTGCAGTTGCCCTACTTCACTTCTCTATTGTTGTGGTAAACTCTGACCAAGAGCATTTGGGGGAGGAAAGGGTTTGTTTGGCTTACAGGTTATAGTCCATCATTAAGGCAGGCGCTGGAACCAGCAACTGAGAGATATGCTGCCTGCTGGCTTGCTCTTCTTGGCCTACTCAGCTACCATTTTTAGACAGGTCAGGCCCACCTACCTAGGGTGACACTACCACAGTGGGCTGTGCCCTTCCATATCATTCAGCAACCAAGAAAAGGGCACGTAGATAATTCCCACAGTTGAGTCTGGTGGAGGCATTCCTCACTGAGAACCCCTCTTCCCAGGTATATGTAGGTTTGGGACAAGTTAACAAAAACTAACCAGCAAGGAATCCATTTAGTCAAAAATACTATCAAAATACTTGCGTCTCTAAGACTCTTTTGCAGTTAAATGTCAACGGAGATTATTTCATTCTTTTGTTGTTATAAGGAAAAGATTTTTCTAGAAAAATAGATATACCTTTGCTTCTCATCCTATGATTAGCAAAGTAAAAGCTTTCCTTTTAGTTTTTCTCATTTGCTGTATCAGAATTAGTTGCATTCATTAATTGCCATGTTGACTAGCTTCAGAATTATTCTGAGTCTGAATTATACTGGTTTTCTCAGATTCATTCATATGTATTATCAAAAATTTAATGGGAAGAAAACTGAATCTCTATATAAAAAAAATGCAAAATATGCCAGGACCTGGCTATCAGCAACATCTGTTGATGAATATGAAATTTAGGAAATCATGAGATACAACTAAAATCTGGTTTTCCTTTAGCGAAGAGACAGAACACAAGCTCTGTCATTTTATTGTGCTCAGGTTGTTTTAGACCAGAAGTTCCGAGTCTACCACATACTGTGAGAAAGGAAGGAAGTGCAGCTGTGTTTGGGGAGCTTTAGACTCATTCTCTGGAGTCCTGTGTGAACATTAGTCATGGCATGGTGTTTCTGAGCTTAAGAATGACAGCCAGCTTCCTCGTTGTACTGGGACTCTTTTGGAGCCTCCCAGCTTCTATAAGAAATGTGTAGTTGGTGTGGGTGGTTTTTCAATACAGGGTTTCTCCAAGTAGCCCTGGCTGTCCTGGAACTCACTTTGTAGACCAGGCTGGCCTCGAACTCGGAGATCCGCCTGCCTCTGCCTTAGACATGTTTACTTTAGAAGCTATTATAATATCTGCTTGCTCTTGTGCTATTTAGAATTTTAAAGAAGTCACTATAATGTAGCCATAAGTTTCTCTGGTCATACCTGGTCCCGAGGTTCCACAGCCATTTATAAAATAATCACTCAGGGGCTTAATACTAGTTGCAAATTATATGGCCTATGTCTCAGGCTTCTTGCTCTTATAACTTAACTCAACCCATAACTATTAATCTATGTATCTCCACGTGTTCCATGGCTTTACCTGTGTCCCATCACGTGCTGCTCCTTGGATGGCGCTGTGGCGTCCCCCTGTCTCCCCTTACTCTCCTTGTCTCCTTTCACTCTCTTGGATTTCCCCTCCAGGCTCCATCCTGCCCTGCCATAGGTCCATGCAGCTTTATTTATCAACTAATGAGAGCAACACATATTCACAGCATACAGAAAGACATCCCACAGCACTATAACTTCAAAAAACCAAAAAGATTTATCTGTTTTATGATAGTTAACGCCCTGTGCCTCCTGCACATACTGGATTTCTATTTGCTTAGTCTTTTGAAAACTAGAGCTAAAGGGGACAGGACTTTCTGCTTTATGCTTCAAAACGTTTTTCTTATCAGATGTATAATGAAGATGGACCACCACTGTCCCTGGATCAACAACTGCTGTGGTCACCAGAACCATGCTTCGTTCACACTGTTCCTCCTGCTAGTGCCTCTGGGCTGCATCCATGCTGCTTTTATTTTTGTGATGACTATGTACACACAGCTTTATAATCGGGTGAGTGGACATGGTGATGCACTGCCATTCCTGTCAGCCTCAGTGATGGTGCCAAGGTTATTGGTGAGGTCCCTTTTGGAAATACCCTTTTTGTGATTTAGCCAGTACACAGCTTTGCTGCTCTCTCCTTCAGTTCTTCCTTGGAAAGAGCTCTTCATCTTGGAAGTGAGGAAAGGTGGTTTAATTCTGGAAGCTCACCTTTCATGCTCCACTTGAAGTTATGCTTATTGTTTTCCCTTATCTATGGTTCATTACATTTCTAACTTAGTGGTTGTGGTAAGGATGGTGGGCTGAAAGAACTAGAAGAAAAAGACACTGTACTTTCCTTTCTGTTCTGTTCAGTTCCTGTAACAGATTGATTTTCCTTTGTGCGTTTGGTCATGGAGCAAGCACACTCCTAAAATAAACACGTTAAACCAGAAACAGTTAGAGTTGACTTGGACATTTAGCCACGAGAGAAAGTTCAGAGGTTGTACAAATAAAAAAATTCCCTCAATAGGCTTGGAAGTAAAGGAGGGACGCGGGCCATAGGTGCACAGCAAACTGGAGAGTCCGTGTCCTCCACAGAGAGGACAGCCCATGTGTGATTTCAGCCAGGTTGTGGTTTGCAGTCAGGTCCAGCCCTGCAGTGCTGATCTTCTAGTATTAAAGAATCAGAATTTTCATATGAGCTCTCCAGATTTTTAAATGTTAGCACCTAACTTTATGTTGTAGTGACCCTCGACCATAAAATTGTTTTGTGGCTACTTCATAACTGTCATTTTGCTACTGGTGTGTATTATAATGTAAATATTTCATGTGTAGCATATCTGATATGCAACCCCATAGGGGTTTGAGACACACATGTTGAGAGCCACTGTTCTAGAACATTGGACAGGACAGGCACTACACATCTGCAAGATCCGTTTATCCAGCGTTTGATTTGACCGCTGGTTATGGCATCTGCTGTACCTGCTGCTGTGGAAGAAACTGTCATTTGAGAGTCTCATGGAGACAGTGGAAGCATAAGTGTTTCCTTAGTCACAACTATTCACGTTGGTGGGGTCCGTCAGCCTCACTCTTCTGAGGAAACAACACAGACTAGTACTGAAGAATAATGGTGGAGCTGTGCTTGTCTACAGTTCAGTGCTAGAGCTCCTGCCCAGCATGTGTGAGGCCCTGGGTTTGATTCCTTACACTTAAAGAAATAAAGATACTGAATGTGTCAGTAGGAGCCAAGTGTTCAGCAGAAACTGCTGTTTGCTACAGTTGGCTTGGCAATATGTCATTATTGTTATCTTTTTGGTCGTGTTGGGGTTTTATTGTTGAAGTTATTTTTTTTCCATGGGTAGTGTACCTGTGTGCATGCATGTTCACATGTGTAGGGTCCTGTGGAGGTGCATGTATGTGGAAGTCCGAAGCTGATGCCAGGTTGTGGGGTGTCTTTCTTGATGGCTTTCCACTTTGTTCATTAAGGCAGGTTCTCTCAGTTGAACTTAGAGGTTGAGGTAAGATAGTGTGGCTAGCCAGCTTTCCCTGGGGATCCCTGTGCTGGCCTTCCAAACACTGGATGTAGAGGAGATGCCGGTGGCACCTCTGTGTGGATGCTGGGGTCTAAGCTCTCTTCAGACTTACACAGCAAGCTTATTACCTGCCGAGCCATCTTCCTGCCCTGGTTGTGCTGTAAATCACTTTCCACAGCGGTCGCTCCACAAGCATTTCACATGTGCGTTGTTATTGCCTGCAGCTCTCCTTTGGGTGGAACACAGTCAAGATTGACATGAGTGCAGCTCGGAGAGATCCTCTTCCCATTGTTCCCTTCGGATTGGCTGCATTTGCTGCCACCTTGTTTGCCTTGGGATTAGCACTGGGGACCACCATCGCTGTTGGGATGTTGTTTTTCATACAGGTAAAGTTCTTGGTCACCTGTCTCAAAGCTGCCATGCTGTTGGGGCTGATTGCAGTAAGAAAGAGCTAAACCTGCGTGTAAAGTTTCAGTATGTGAGAGGAACTTTTGTTTATCTGTAGATCATTAGTTCATCACCTGTGTACAGTAGATAATTTTGAAGTAATTTTGCCAGAATATCCAGCCACCAATTCATGTGATGTGAAAATATCCACTGGTAGAAACCTTTGTGGTTGAGAAAGCTTTTCTCACCGTACAGTCAGTTAGGATCTTCACATCACCCCAGGAGAGGTCAACAGAAGAATGGTACTGACTTGTCTTCCATACAAATAAATGAATGGATTGTCAAAAAGGTTAAATGATTCACCCATGGTTACCCATTCGTGTGTTTAGTAAACATAATTATTAATGAAAATAAAGAGGTTTCTGAGGAAATGCAGAGATTGGATTTTTTTTCCTAATACTTATAAATTAAGAATCATAATTAAAAACAAATTAAGATCTTGCTGTAAAATCTTGCATGGACCATATTTGCGTGGACTTAATCAGAGCAGAGAAACCAGGGCAGCAGGCAAGCATAAGCTATGTTAGAAACTTTTGTGTCACTGGCACAGACTGGACACAACTAAGGAGGAGGGTTGATTTGGGCTCACTTTCAGAAATTCGGGCTACTGTCATTGGCTTTGAAAGTTGCCTCTGGCCCACGGTGAGACAGAACATCACAGCAAGGAGCATGGAGAGGAGAAAGCTGTCCCCAGCATGGTGGACAAGAAATGGAGTGAGTTGTGGGCAGCAACCAGTAACGATTCAGTCACCCAAAGACACATCTCCAGTGGCCACATCATCCAGCCAGCCCACAACTAGTTTGCAGAACCTCCTAAATTAGTGCTGCCACCTTGGGACCAAGCATTCCAGATGAGCTTGTAGAGGATGCTTCTCATTCAAACCAAACATGAGGGGAATGTGTAGGTTGCTTTGGATGGTCATGATGAGTTTTAAAGTCCGGTGAGCTGCATGCTGACTGCTACTTAACTTAACTCTGCCATCTTTGATGTCTTTATCTCTGGGGTAGGACAATAAAAGCTGTCTTGGAATTATTATGATGATAATGATCTGAAATAAACCAAAGCCACCTTCTCAAATTTCACTGACATTTCCTTTCCAGATAAAAATTATTCTCAGAAACAAAACTTCTATTGAATCATGGATTGAAGAGAAGGTAAATTTTAATAATTGTTTCTTCAGTCTAAAGTACTGAATACTAATTTAGTGGGCGCTGGGATGTGAAAACTTGGGTCATTGGCATGCCACATGAAAGGAGAGCATAGAGAGCATTTAGACCTCTTTCTACCTCAGTGAACTCCCACAGGGATACTTTCTTAACACCCCTGAGCTACCGATGTCTCTCAGGCAGAGAGACAACCCATTTGGGAAAGTACCAAAAACATGAGACTTAACTCGGGCCTGCAACATTTGGCTTGTCAGAACTCTTCTGGTCTCATCTGTTCTTGGGAGCTAAGCAGGGTAGGTGTGGTTAGCATTCAGGTGTGGTTAGCGTTTGGATGGACAAAACAGCACTGTAGTGAAACACCAGCATTATAGAACATGCCTAGGCCCTGGCATCCAACCTGTGGATTTTAACTTCAACAGCAGTTCCCAAACCCTATGGTCTCAGTCGTTGCTGGTCCCAGATTGCCAGGTTTACTAAAGAGCTTGTGTGTGTGCTGTGCTCACTGATAATGGCCATATTTTCTAAGTGAAATAATTCATAAACAAATTTAAAGACAATCCATTCTGTTAATACAACATTTTGTAAAAAATAATTGTATGTGACAACTAAAAATAGAAAAGGTGGCCTTGTTTTAAAGACTTACAAATCTCTTTAATATCTGACTTAACAGACAGTTGGAATCTCACACCTACATCTGCATTCAATCTGTTGAGACATTACTTTGGTTGACGTTTATGAAGAAAGTCCAGCTTCATACAGATAAGTAGGTAGAAAAGATTGGAGTATTTGAGGGACACTTTAGACTATAGTAGATATTCTTTGATTTTTACATTAACGCTTGATGAGTGCTTGCCTCCCACACACCCCAGTGCTGTGGCTGAAACTCAGCATCTCGTGTTGACTTAGCCGCAGACCAGGCCAACAGGGACAGCTCTTGTCAGGGACTTTTGTGTCCTCCTTTATAATAAAATTCACACTATTCACATTTAATTATTTATATATAACATAAAACTTTTATATTAAAAATAGAAATATCTGCCGGGCGGTGGTGGCGCACGCCTTTAATCCCAGCACTTGGGAGGCAGAGGCAGGCAGATCTTTGTGAGTTAGAGGCCAGCCTGGTCTACAGAGTGAGATCCAGGAAAAGGCGCAAAGCTACACAGAGAAACCCTGTCTCGAAAAACCAAAAAAAAAAAAAAAAAAAAATAGAAATATCTTTAAATATGGGAAAGTTGTCAGAATCATAGCAGGGAACATAGGTTTCCCAAAAATTCTCCTTTTCACTTGGAAGCCTGAATTTTCTTCATCTGGCTGCAGATGCCTACAGTTGTCTACCTGCCTTGGTGCTGGTCTGACTTTACCTTTGCAAACATACGCGCCAGACACTCAAGTTCTGCTCCTCTGGAGACCCTGGTTAATGCACTAAATAGTTAGACTCATTGTTTAGGGAAGAAGACGAGAAAAAGATGTGTACATGTTCTGTGCATGTGCAGTATTTATTTTGAAGTGTTTGCATTTTTGAGATGTGGTCTCACTCTAGTCCAGAGTTCTGGGGTCAAAGGTCTGCACCCTTGTGCCTGCCTCAGGTGGGCAGTTTTGTTCCTCCCCATCCATGATTGGTTGAATCCAGGATTATAGACTCTGAGCACAGAGGTTGAGTCCGTTTGCTGACTATGTGATAACTGACACAGGGTTGTGCCACTCTCTTCTAAGTTCCTGGCAGTTTTACCACCATTACAAATGTGAGGAAAGTGAAAAGACAAGTTTGTCCTTCCTGAGCCCTGAGGAAAGGCTTTGGACCGCGTGGACAGTTTGAGTTCAGCCTCCATAGCTTATACGCATTATGGGACTGCTCACAGTGTCCTCTTATCTGCTTCTCCAACGTCTTTTCCTACCCACTGCCCCATCTCATTCTCATAGCTTGTACATCTTATACTTCTAGATCTTTTCCATGTTTCTTGCCTCTGCCTAAAATACTCTTCCCTCTTTTTTTGCCTGATTTTCTGCCCCTCATGATATAGTTTAGGTATCATTTCTTCCAAGAAGTCTTCCTTGACTCTCTAAGCTTGGCTAAGTACCATTTGCTGCCTTTCCCCCCCCCGCTAAGAACACCGTGTGTCTGTGCTTCCTTTTAGTGTATAGTAGCCTTGTCTTTTTTTTTTTTTTTTTAAGTATTTTGGGTTTTGAAATTCGGTCCATTTTAAAGAATCTGGTATTGTCATTTGGCCAGGCAAATGGTTTAGCACTGAGCTGTACTGCAAACACCTGGAGCTTCCGTTCATAAAAACGGGGAAAGGAATTACCCTTTATTCGGGTGAAGGTGGATTTATAAAAGTCAGTAAATTCATATCATAGTTTGACAGTTGTTTCAATAAATAGCTAACACCCATAATACATTATAAATAGCTACAAGAAACTTTTGCATCACATGCTGTCCCTTAATGAACACATATTTCATAATATCATTTCTGGTAAGCATAATAAATATGTTGACAAAGGGGTTTTTTGTTTGTTTTATTTTGCTAATGATCGTGGCCCTATATTTTTATGTTAATCTAGAAATTATTAAAGCTGGCACTTTATCACAGACAAACCTTCATATAAGGAAATGAAATTCATCAAAAACGTATTAAGATTACCAGACACTAATGTTGAATGTGTTTGCACAGGGTCTACACTTGCTTTAAATAATGCATGTTTGTACCACTAGGTGGCAGTAGAATTTAACAAATTCAAAGCTACTTTATTCCAAGAGAAAGCTAGCCATTTAAATGCCTAGAATGAGCTGTGCCATCAGAATATGCATGTGTAAATGAAGATAAAGTGTATGTGTATGTGATGGTATATGTGAGGGGCCATCACATCCCCACATTTCCCCAGAGTACTCTTGAGTAGAAGCAGCTGGAAATAGTAGATAGAAGGATAGAGGGGAGAGAAAAAGATAGAAAATACAGGATAGCCTCAAGAGGGCCTGGATCCTAATCCATCGGGCCAGAGCTTTATTAAAAAGGGCTGTTTGTAACAATGCCAAGGGGAGGGGCAAAGGACAAGTATATAACAAAGCCAAGTGTAGCCCTGAACTAACACCTGATACTCTGGCTTGTGGTCCAATCAGCCTCTTGTGCAGTCCTTCTGAGTTCAGCCACTCGGAAACCTAGTTGGGCTCCAACAGGTATAAAACTATGAACTCTCCCTCACCATCACTGCAAACTGTTTTTTGTAAAATAGTGCCTCCCTATTAACCCTTCCTGGCCGTTGGCTGTCCATAACCTACACTTTCTCCTGAGTCTATTAACAGGAGATTTCTTTTTACCTGTATTCTCTTGTGCTACTAAGCAACCAGAAGCAGGGTTTTCTGCATAGGATACAGTTAGCTAATTCTGTTATTCATAAGCCTTTTGAATGCTTGTTCCTAAGACACACCCTGTCATATGCTTTCTTGAGTGTCACAAACAAGGTTAGTATTCTCAGTCAAATCCCCTCTATACTGTGACAAAAGTATATTCTTTGTCAATATTACCTATATTCTAGCAATAAGAAAGTATTTTTATGAGTAATACAAATTTCACAAGTGAGTATTCTCAGTAACATTACCAAAGCCCGTGCAGGCAAAAGCAGTGGTGATTTACACCTTTGTTTTCCACAGGCTAAAGATCGCATTCAGTATTACCAACTAGATGAAGTCTTTGTTTTTCCTTATGACATGGGAAGTAAATGGAAGAACTTTAAACAGGTATTTACATGGTCAGGAGTCCCTGAAGGAGATGGACTGGAGTGGCCAGTAAGAGAAGGCTGTGACCAGTATAGCCTAACAGTGAGTAGTTTTGTTCAGAAAGCCTTCCTCTTTCCTGGTGGTTACTTTGTTAACTCCCTCAACTTCTTGAAACATCATAGTCGTGCATGTTTTCAATGTCAGAATGAGTCTAATATGAAACGATTACCTGAATCGGTCCAGTATGATAAAAACTCGGGAGTGAGAAATTGAGATAAAGACCTGATAAATCTAAGGAAAGCAGAGAGTCATTTGGCTGACCCTTTTTCCACATTTTCCTGATCTACCAGCCCAGGAAATCCTATGTCTTCTCCTCCTTGTCTATCTAGAAGACCTCCTAAGTCCTCCAAGAACTCTATGGCTAATCCCGGTCAACCAATTGCTGACTTCACCCTTTGATTTAAGGTGGCTTTATTGGTACAGGAGATTGGTTGTATGAACAGTTCTCCTGCCACACTAACATCTATAGAGATTCTTAGTATTATGGCCTTCAACTCTCTCCTGAACACTCCAGGCTGCCATAAAGTCTGATTCTTTAATCCTGATTTATACAGGTCTGGCCTTGAACTACCTTCTGTCCTGCATTGTGACATGAGTGCCTTGTTCATCTCCAGCTCTCAACTACCCCTCAGTTGTTCCTTCCAAGGCCTGGTCCAGCCCCATCCCTCTTGGCAGTCTAGCTTACCCAGGCTAGTTCCAACCTTACTGGACACTAACCACATGCCACAGTCTTGTGTGTAGCTCATGAACTTTTCCTCTTGTCTTTCATGTGGTTTCCATGGCTGTTCTAATACAGTTCTATTTAGTAGTTGCTGACTAAAGGGGCACGTAGCAAGAATTGCTTAGTCAAGACTCATTAATAATGAGTTTTCTCGTTTATCTGTTAGAAAATCAGTAAGGCAGCCTAGAAGCTTTGTGGGAACAGAGACTGTACCTCCCAGTTCTGGTGCCTTGCGAGCACTCAGGAGTGTGCAGAGGTGAAGACTCCAGGGAGCAGAGTCTGAGCAGAGGGCTCCATTCCAGACTGGCTCAACAAATACCAAACGCCAGCGGCTGGGATTTGCTGGTGGGAGGGGAGAGGCTGTTCAACACTGAGACAGAATACCTAACCTTTTCCTTTTCTGCCTTCCAAACAGAGAGAGCAGTTGAAGCAAAAAGCAGACAAGAGAGTCCGAAGTGTAAGTGACTTATTTGCAGCAGTGCTGACTCATGTTCTTTCCAGTCGGGCACTGTGTTTCTGTGTATCTTAAAACAGTTGGCTTTTAGCAAGTAATATTTCCTTTTATTATGTTTATTATTTATGCGTGTGCAGCACAGATTCTTATGGGAGTCTCCTCCCACCATGTGGGCTCCAGGGATCCATATTTCCTTATATTTGTTGAAATTTGATACAATTCCCCCCCCCCTTTTTTTTTAGATAGTCTCACTATATATCCCTGACTAGTCTTAAACCCAGAGATCCGCCTTCCTCTGCCTCCAGAGAGCTGTGATCAAAGGCATGTGGTACCATGCCCAGCACATCCTGTTGGCTTTTGTTTTCTTTAAAATACTTTATTTGAACTGGAGGTTTCCAAAGCATTTAGACATTGTGTATTGCCAACCTAGACAAATACCTTTAGTGCAGCTGATGAAACCACTTAGCAAGCACACTGACCTACTGGTAAAGATGATGCCCCCTGTGGGCCAAAGGAAGTCCAAAGTAAAAATAAATAAGAGTGAAAATTAAGTTCCTGTTTGTACTGGCCACACTGAGCACTCTGTGGCTGCGAGTCTCTACCTAGCAACCCATTCGAGACCACAGACAGAGACATGCAGACACTTTATCATTGCAGAAAGTTTTCCTGGATACAGCACTCTGGAGAACATATTCTTAGCAGATGCGTACTTGAAATGACGGCTCAGACAACTTGAGAACAAGGATCATCATTCCCTTATGGGAAATGGGAAATGGTGGGAAAGATGTTTTATCACTGAATAGTTTGAATCTGACCCTAAAATTTCTTATTTAAGCTTGAAAGAACTAAGATATGGTAAATATTGAGATTGTTCTTCTGACCACTGATGGCAGGTTCGCTATAAAGTCATAGAAGATTATAGTGGTGCCTGTTGTCCTTTGAATAGAGGAATCAAAACCTTCTTCACAAGCCCCTGCACAGAGGAGCCTAGGATACAGCTGCAGAAAGGGGAACTCATTTTAGCAACAAGAGGATTAAGGTAAGAGATGGGAATGTTGCATTTCTTTAATAGGAAACATGACATGAACTTCAAAAGTAATTTAATCTTTTAAATATTTCAGATACTGGTTGTATGGAGACAAAATTCTCGATGATTCCTTCATAGAAGGTATGGAAATAGAAGGATATGCTTAAAGTATGTGACGGTTAGCAATAATTCCAAATTCTGTAAGAATAACTTTTATGTGTAATTACATGTAAAGCACATTAGGGAACTGTGTTTATGTACAAGGATGCTTCTTACAGATCTCTCTCCAGTACTTATGTCTATCAGGTCCTTATGATAATAGCTACCATCTAAGTCCTTACATGATTATGTGGCAGATACTTACAAAGTTCCCAGGAGGCACCTATGGGTAATATAGCAGATTAGAAGACACCTGGGCATGACCCAGTGAAAAGAGTCAAGATAAAAACATTAGAACCTATTTCTAGAAGAGAAACGGCTGGAGAAAGATTAAGCCGAGGTCTGGTCTTCTTTGCAAAGCAGCCAAGCCAGCAACTTATTGCATCATGCTGTTCATGCTGTGGGCCCAACCAACAGCTTCCATGAAGGTGCTGCCCCCTCCTGGGCATGGGTGCTATGAGAGGAATGAGCTGGAGGGAGACTGTCCAGGCTGTGGACATGTAACTCGGGTCTGTGGAGAGATAGCCAGTATATGGCAGGCTGTGGAGACAGAAGTCTGGCACGTGAACTTGAAGCTGCGATTCTTGGTTGGCACCCAGAGCTACTGAATAAGAAGCGAATTCCTGCCACTCTTGTGAGCCACGTGTCTTCTGGCAGGCATGTCAAGAAAAAGAGCTCCACACTTGCTCAGGGCCTCATCACAGAAAGCCTTGCACTTGGAAAGAACAAGTTCCAAAAACCAGAGTTGTAATTGATGAGGGGTGGAGGGGAGTTGTCTCAGGCCTTGGAATTCCAGCGGGAAGTGAGCTTTCCCACAGAAATGTCTCTCAACGGGATGAAAACACTGACGGAATTTGTTTGAAATTTTGAGACTAACAGCCCTGCCCCTACCTGCTAGACTGCTATAAAAGACAGCGAGGAGGAAGTGTTGGCCAGGGCCGGAATGCCCTGTTGCACTCTGCGTGTTTTATTGTTTTATTTCGGCTTCTGTGCTTTATTGTTCTGTTGTGTCTGTCACCTGTGTCTTGCCTGGATAGAATTTTATGGTGCTTCCTTTCTGTGCACCCACTTCTCGGTGACCTCTAGAGCAAGCACTTTCCATCTCATTCCTATTCTACCCCTTCACTCCCTCCCTTCCATTCCCTGTTCATTTCCCTACTTCCTGGCACTCTTATTCTAAAAACCCCAGTGCTGCTGACTCAGGCCCCATCAGGGACATAAAGTCAGCATGTTGCCGGGCGGTGGTAGCCCATGCCTTTAATCCCAGCACTCGGGAGGCAGAGGCAGGTGGATCTCTGTGAGTTCAAGGCCAGCCTGGGCTACAGAGTGAGTTCCAGGACAGGCTCCAAAGCTACACAGAGAAACCCTGTCTCAGAAAACCAGGAAAGAAAAAAAAAGTCAGCATGTGCCTTCCCGATGCAGATCCCCGCCAGCACTGCCGTCTTTACAGCTGTTGCTGAGTGCAGACCCTAACCGGTAGACCTCCCGAAGGCAAAGGGAAAGCAAATACCAGAGGATGCCTTAGTCCCAACAGGTGCACAAACACAGATAAAATGTTGAGACATCAGACCACAGCCACTAGGACACCTGCCCAAGCTTGCAGCTTCTCAGTACCAGAACCCCAGACTAAGAGAAAGCTGAACTGCTGGCCAAGATTTCAGAGTTCTGCTTCCTTGAAGGATCACTGACCTCATAAAGACTCCACAGAGGAGATGAAGGCAATAAAGGAACAACTCAGAAGCTAGACAGGAAGGTTACCAGAGGTCTAGTCAGGCAAAGTGCAGGGAAAGTCAGTAGCTAATTGAGACACCGACAAAGAAAGATCCAATCAAACAAACAAACGAACACCAACAAACAGAACAGTAGAAAGGAAGCATAGCAAAGACCAGGCAGAAAGACAGCTGTTAGAGACAGCTGACGTGAGACAGCAACACACTCTACATACAAAACAAAACAGCAAGGCAAAAGCGTCCAACAACTCGGAGATACAGTCAAGAAACTAAACCTAGGAATCACAGGCTAGAGGGAGACAGTCTAATTTCATAGGCAGTTTAGTCAATGACATTAGAAAGTTTCACAAACTAAGAGGAAGAAATGGGCACCAGATGCATGTAGAACCCTAAAGAGTCATGGCCAGAGAAGAACCCAAGAAAGATGTCAAAAACACAAAGCAAAGAAAAACAGCTGTAAGGGGAATGGCAAAGGCAAACTGGTGGAATAACCAGACCTCTTCTCAGTAACCAGAAGAGTCAAGCGTGTTTGGAATGGTGTATCTCAAGCCTTGAAAGTAAGCAACTGCCAACAAATCTGGGGAAAGTGTGGAGACCAGGAACCCTTAGTCACTGCTGTTGGGAGTATAGAGCTACAGCCCCCTGGAAAGTCAATATAGAGGTTTCTAAAAAAAAAAAAAAAAACTAGAAATGGAACTGCCATATTACTAGGTGTGCCCATCTGTAGTATATACTTAAATGACTCTAGGGTCCTACCACATAGACACTTGCACACGTTTATTGCTGAATCGTTCACAGTGGCTAAGGAACAGAACCAGCCGACAAGTTTGCTGACAGATGATGGGTAGAGAAAATATAGCATATACACACAGTCAAATTTTATTCGAAATATGAAATGCCATTTCCAAGAAAATAGATGCAAATGAAATTCATTATGTGAGGTGAAATAAGCCAAACTCAGACAAGTAACTACAACTTTTTTGCATATGTAGATTCTAGAGTTGGTTGGGTTATGTTTAAACTAGAAATGGGGAAACAGTTTTTTAATAATTATTTTTTGTGTACATTGGTGCTGTGTCTGCATGTATGTCTATGTAAGGGTATCAGGTCCTCTAGAACTGGAGTTACAGACAGTTGTGAGCTGCCATGTGGGTGCTGGGAATTGAGCGCAGGTCCTCTGGAAGAGCAGCCAGTGCTCTTAACTGCTGAGCCATCTCTCCAGCCCCTGAAAACAATTTTTAAAAGGTGATTGGATACAGATATGAGACCAAAGGGTTATTATTAGGAAGGGAACCAGCAGGAGGGATTAGGAGGAAGATGATGGAGGTGGATGGAAGAAAAGAACCATTAAAAATAGTCTATAAAGTTGCTGTGAAGAAACTCATTACTTTGTGTGCTAATTTTAAAAAGTAACTAAATCCTGACGGACGTCTCAGGCAGGAGCTGTCCTTTAGTTATCCATGAGAGAAGTGAAGCCCAGAGACTAAGCAGAGGCAGCTTGCTCCCAGCCCACACTGCAAACCAAACCTGCAGAGTCAGGTCCTGGATACCCTGGGCCATCTCTGCAGCCCCTTAAAGTGAAGGTTGAAATTGAGTGTGTTTTCCTGAATTAATTTCTTTTTAAAGTAAAGATTAACCTAAGATCTTACAGAAAATACTTTGGGTTAATTATAAGTTAACCCTATATGACAGCTTAGGTGATTTTGGTATAGAAATTGATATGCTGGGAGCACATGCCTGTAATCCCAGTATTCAGGAGGATCATAAGCCTGAACTACATAGCAAAACCCCAAAAAAGAAAGAAAAAGAAGGAAATGCATAAAGGCTGTGAAAAGGTCATCCTTAGAACACAATGTAATGGTGTGCCAGAACAATCACCCGTATATTGATAACCCCAGTTCAGTTATGCACTCTCTAAGCCACACCAGCTCCTTTCCCAGTTAATGGGATTTGGGGAGTCTGTTTCCTAGCTTGGCAAAAGCATTTGGAAACCATGCTTTCCCTGACCTGTGTTTGAGAACTAATGAGGGACAGCAGGATGTCAAACTAAGCTTATCTTCATTTGAAGTAGTAGAACTTGCTCTTAGTAATGTCACCTAGTCCTGCCTGCTTCACCATAGCATAACTTTCTCCCTTAGGTACTTCAAGAATAAGAGGGTGGTTCCCTAGAAACTGTGTGGAAAAGTGTCCCTGTGATGGAGAATCAGATCCAGCCCCAGAGGGTGAGAAGAAGAACAGATAGCTACTGTTAATGTGAGATCATTAAGTCTTCATTACTTGAAAAATCACACATATTACCCAAGAATTATGCAACAAGCCTATTTTGCTTAAGGTATTCTTTTCCTCAAAGATGCTCTAGTGCCATGGTTTAAATATCTTGATTACCATTGAAACAGAAGCCACTCTGCATATGCCTTTGAATTCCTGCCATGTTTCCACTTCTTCCTACTGAAGGAAAGTCGTTCCAGCCAACTGAGCAAATTGCACTTTCTCTAGGGTTTCTGTGTGCTGCACACCTGACTTCACCTGCAGATCTAGTTCCCCTTAGCCAGGGTTACCTGCATGTGGTTGTTCTGTTTCTTCCTCAATTGACATTTCTTTCATAATCTAGAGTCTATAAAACTTGTCAGATTCAATATAAACTCAAATTTTGTTACTTTTAATAATGCAGATTTTGTCAAATCCAATAAAGGTCAATGGATGTTCTGTAAAAATTATAGTTTTCACTCAAAAGTGTGTTTTCTTTTTTCTGAGTAAAAAAGTTTCTCTTACGTCCTTATAGAAACACTGCCCCGCTACTATGTGCAGACTTGGCATCTTGAGTCATGAGTCTTAAGACATGACACACTCAGTTCAGTATGTGAGCCCTGTTGTTAGTGGATTGGCTTAACAGCTTTACACCTAGTGGAAGTCACTAGACACTGTTTGTGTCTAATGTCAGAACCTGAAGTCTATGTAAATTCTAGGATCTAAAGGTGGACTTGTTAAGAGGGAGTAAATAGAATTAGAGGGGAGCCGGGCGGTGGTGGCGCACGCCTTTAATCCCAGCACTCGGGAGGCAGAGCCAGGCGGATCTCTGTGAGTTCGAGGCCAGCCTGGTCTCCAAAGTGAGTTCCAGGAAAGGCGCAAAGCTACACAGAGAAACCCTGTCTCGAAAAACCAAAAAAAAAAAAAAAAAAAAAAAAAATAGAATTAGAGGGGAAAGCCCGCTACTCTACCCTTGTGTGAACTAATTGAGCATTCCTTAATTCTTTGCAGTCAGGAACTTAAGGCTTCTGGGGTCACCAGGCTTGTAGTGGGTAAGAGTAAGAAATGGGCACTTGGGGACTCGGCAGTGAGGCGAGCATGGTGTTTCCTCCACTGCAGGGGCAGTAGGTCAGCATGTGTCAGATATATAATCATTTCTGAAGGCAAGATGGTCTTGAGTTGACAAAGCAGTTGAGGAGACAAGCCATGTGCCTGTGCAAGTGTCTGCATTTTAGACAGAAACGGCAAGAACACATACTGTGGTGTGCCTGGCATGTTGGAAGACCAGCAAGGCAGCCACTGAGGTCAGCTGGAGAAAGGGGCATAGAGAAAGTCAGAGCTGAGAAGGCTCTAGCCCAGCAAGGGCCCTAGAAGGTAGTCCTGCCTTCCCTTTGTTTCAGGGGCATTGTTTCAGCCTTGCTGAGCTCAAGGTGTGGAAAAACTATGGATATTCTAAATTCTGGTTAGAAGCCAGAAAGGAATATAAGCCAAGATTATAGTACAGCAGTCAGGCCTGGTGGCACACACCTTCAGTCACAGCACTTCAGAGGCAGAGGCTGGTGGATCGCTGAGTTGTAGGCCAGCCTGGTCTACATAGAAAGCTCCAGGCCAGTCAGGGGTATAGTGAGACCTTATCTAAAAAGAAAAGGAGAGAGAGAGAACCATAGAACAAAGGCAGTAAAGGAAAAATGCCAGCATGCTTAGAGCATGAGCCAGCCTTAAAGGTTAATTACCCAGAACTGTGTAACAGGGTAAGAGCACAAGTGCTATCAGTTCACCCCAGCAGTCACCCAGTCACCACAATCATCCTGGACAGTGTTTAGTTAATTTTGAGACAGGGTCTCATTATGTAGCCCAAACTAGCCTCAGACCTGCAGCAATCCTACCTTGGCCTCCTGAATGTTGTCATTGTGAGTATGTGTCCCCACACCTGGCTACAAAGCTATTTAACTCGGGGACCCCAGAGAAGTGCCCAGTCATCCTACTATTTTCAAATCAGGTGATTCTAGTGTACAGCCAAAATTTAAGAACCCCTTGATTTTCCACTGATTCTCATCACAACCCACACGATAGCAGTCACAACATCAATATCTGCAATAGTTTATTTCAAAGATTTGACATTTACAAGTAGAGACACCACGTGCCGTCTGACAGTAAGATACTGCAGGAATTGGAGTCCAGGGGGAAAGATCCGGACTGTCCTTCACAGAGATGGGCCTGCAGTGCGGAGAGGAGCTCAGTGCTTGCCTCATTCACTGGAAAAGTTCACTGGACATAAGTTTCTGCTTCTTCCTCCATAACTTCCAGCTCAGCAAACTGTAGGGAACAGACAGTGTCAAAAACTGCCACTGCAGATAACACTTTAGAACAACATTCTCTGTCGACACCATTTACCATGTTTAATATTCCCAACTCAGAAGTCTTACTAGGGGCCCAGGCAACACTTTGTTATACGACATTGTTCCTTCATTGCATAAACTTTGATGTACACAGAAGTATGGAGAAGTTTGTCTCAAATATGATTAATGTGGGTGGTAGGCTAAAACTCAAATTAGTAGTTTCGTGGAGTGACTGAAAAACGTGACTCACGCATTAAAAACCTCTTGGTCTGTTAGAGCAGCAGTTCTCAACCCGTGGATCCTGACTCCTTGGGGGTCACATATCAGATATCTACATTTCATAACACTAGCAGCATTACAGTTATGAAGTAGCAATGAAATAACTGTATGGTTGGAGGTGACCACAACATGAGGAACTTTTGAAAGGGTTGCAGTGTTAGGAAGGTTGAGGACCACTGTTAGTGCTGAGCTGCTGGCAAGCAGGGTTTTTATAAAACAGAAGGCACCTACCTAGAGTGCCTTCTAGAACCAGTGATGGCACTGGGGTGATGGTCATGAGGAAGTGACAGGGAAGAACAGCATGTTGATAAACAGCCCTAAGGCCTAAATCGGCAGCAAAGTCTAAGCCGGGAAGAATGGGCTTTTGTTCTTGGCCGGCCTCTCCCACTGTAAGTATCTTACAGTTTGATGGTTCAGTAGACAGACCACAGGTGTGAGGAAGAGCCGAAAGGAGGGGTAGTTTGGATCCATACTTGGGCTCCCGGGAGGCCCGGCCATGGGTACCTTAACCTACTCCGGGGTGCTCTCATAGAGGCTCTTGATCTGGGCCTGGAAGAATCTGGCGAGCTCCACTCGTTTGGCTTTCAGGGTCGGTGTCAAAAGCCCATTTTCAATGGAGAACGGCTCCGGGTGGACAAAGATGCTTTTGACCTGGAAGATGGGCACATGTTGATGGTTGGCATTTCATTCGCAAAGTGTCCTGGCTACTCCACGGTAAACTGCGAAGTTTAGTTCACCGTATAAAAGTAAAGATACAGACCCATGTCCCTTCTGCAGTAGGCCCTCTATAGTCCAGGCTGACCTGACTCACTGTCTAGGTGAGATTGATCTTGAACTTCTGATCCTCCTCCCACCTGAACAGGTGAGGTTACTAGCGTGCTCTACATGTCAGGTTAATGCAACACTGGAGACTGAACCCATGCATGCTAGGCAAGCGCTCTATCAACCGGGCTGTACTGGGCATTAGGACAAATGGAGTGGGAAGAATGAGTAATGGACAGCGAAGGGGGACAGAATACGTAACTATAAACTGCTGTTTTTCAGTGAATCCAAAATAAGGTGGTTGGAAGTTAAAGGTTTGAAACCAGTGTAAGTGGGAGCTTTAATAAAACTCTCTAGTGGCACTTGAGGGAGCAACGTGACATGAGCAGTACAGACCTGTTCAAAGGATTTCAGGCCACCTTCTTTCCCAAGTTTCTGCAAATCTTGTAAAATGGCTTCCTTTACACTCTAAAACAAAAATCATCACTTAGAGCATGTCTGTCTGAAAAGAGGTCTAAATGCAAGGCTGAGCAAGAACTGACTTACAATGCCTAAAAGTAAAAAGTATGTTGAGGTATATCATGTACTTTACATTTACTGAAGGAGACAGGGAAAAGGAAAGGTAAACCCGGAAGCTAACAGGTTCTGTCTATATGGTATTTTCCATTCTCTTATATTCCATTTTCTCTCTCAAGCAGCACATGACTGCTTAAAAACAAAACAAAAACCGGCATTTTGTGTTTTAAACCCTCCATTCTATTTTTCGGTCTAATAAACCATTAAGTCCATCTAGGGTGCAGTTACCTGTTACAGAAGCAAAAAGAGTATCCCTCCAGAGAGGAGGCTCAGAGAATCCAGAGATGCCACAACTGGTAGGGCCTCCCCTCTGGCACAGTAGGCCATAGGGGCTCATTCAGTGTGCTCAGTCATGCTTACTTGAACATTTTAAGCCATGCTTACTTGGTTTTGGCACAGTTCCTCAAAGGATCCCTTCACCCCAATCTTGGCTGCAAATGAGGGAAGTGAGTCTGGGTCAGGAACCACTACTCCTACCAGGAACGACTGTGGGAAAGAACATGGGTTATTGTGACAGGTCAGACCAGCAGACTAATCTGGTCCTCCGTTTTCCTCACCGCACAGTCTCCCACTCAGAACTTCACTGCAAAGATAGTCTGGCCGGACCGGACTCTTCGAAGAGCAGTTGTCATTAATCGTAAAGAATCCCCAGCCAATCCGTGTTGAAACTCACCATCCCCAGCCCCTGTAACACCGGTCTTAGTGCGGCGTATAAAGGACAGTTTGTGTCAGAGGAGCTCCTCAGAGCGGACACAAAGGGTCCCAATGAGCACAAAGTCATGGGAAATAAAAGCTACCTCTTGAAATAGTTGTTTTAATAATCCCAGCAAATTGTTTCATGGATGTTTATGATTCAGAATGTAGTTGTGTAGTATGGGGTGTCTTATCGGGACCCAGCTATACAAATGTGCTATGGCTATGAGAACCAACATAGGCCATCTCTGACACTGGTGTGTTACCTGTAAGCTCTCCCCATGGACAAAAACTTGCAATACTGGTCTGCTTCTGGTGTAAACATTTTCTATCTTCTCTGGAGCAATGTATTCTCCTTGTGCCAATTTGAAAATATTCTTCTTCCGGTCAATGATTTTCAGAGTTCCATTCTGTATGAGGCAGATAAAAGTACCTGCATTGAAGCCTTGGTGATGGTATCAGTAGGAAGGCGGGAAAGGCACTGGTATTGTCCTTATTTAAAATGGTTTCTCTGGAGTTCTCTGTTTCTCTTTCTTGGCTTTGGAGAAATGAAAAGTGGCTTCCACAAAGCCTGTCTACAGAAAGCCAACCAGCAAGCCTCAAGGAAAGTCCCAGGGGGCTGCTGGGTTATGCAAATGGCTGCCTCGTTCAGTGAAGACATGCTGCAACTCTCTGTTTCTAATAACTTATTTCCAACTCCTCCATCTCAAGAACTCTGGGAACGGAGGAGTTATCTTTTACTAAAACTGCTTAATGATTCAGCTCTCCCAGCCATGTTCACTTCCTGTTAAATCCAGGAGCAGGCTAAAACAGCTGCATGCTGCTAGTCAAGCCAGCCAGTAATTGGGCTTGTTAGGACTCAAGCAGGGCTGGCAGGGCTCTGGCCACCATCGCAGGTCATTTGCTGCTTCATTTCCCTGAACTTAAGTTCTCTGAGGAGCTTATCTTCTCGGGGATTTGAATTGTAGAATTGGGACAAAGGGCAAACAAAATCCACATGACCACACCATGAGTAGGGCTCTACGATGAACTAACACTGGAACGATCAATGAGTCAGATTCATCAATCCAGACTGAAAGTGATCAATAATGAACAGCCTTTTATCACCCGTGTGGGGAGCCATATCTATTGCTTAGACTTAGAGCAGGGGACACTTATTAAACAGAAGCATATTAAACTCAATCGATAAAGTATATCATGAGGACAGTGTGTTCTTGCGAGTCTTCGTAGCCAAGCATTCTGAATCTCTCTTAAATCTTTAATAATGAGCAAGAAAGGAGTTTGAAGAGGTAGTATAGCACCATTCCCTTAACTCTTAGTAGATAAAGAAAACATGAGGAAGGAGACCCTTGGGAAATCCCCTATAGGGGTTTTTAAGAAAACAGATGAGATTGACAGCAACTACTGCCAATTGTTTATCAGCAAACCAAGCTATAAAACAGTCTGTGTCTTCCACAGAGACGGACTGAAGGTCATTGAGAGGCAGATATTGGCCTATGTAAATATGGAAACCTTATTCCTTTTTTTGATATGTCCCCATGAATTAATTAAAAAATGAAAACACTCCTTTGAAACTCATAATAGAAAAAAGTTGTAGGCTCAAGAAGCTGTCAAACAATAATGTCTACCTTGAGAAAAGTGGGAAGAAAAGGGGGGGGATTGAAAAGAATACTACACTTACCTACCTCTTTCCTGGAGAAGTCACCTAATTTTTCCCTGGTCATGAGCCAGCCTTTTCCATTGCAAGTAAACTATGCCAACTCTGACGTCCAGGATGATCTAACCCTAAAGCATCCCACTTAGTATTGTATCTGGACACAGCATCAGTACCACTACCTATGGTGTACACATTGCATTTGACAAACATACAAAGATGAAAGCCTTTCAGTTGGTTCACATTCTGGTGTCTTCTGTAACATGTGGTCAAAATCCTGTAGGTAGTCTGGCCTAGCTAGAGGAAGGGCTAGCTTTGGCAGCTTCTAGTCACATGTTAGCCAACTTCTGGATTTTACACATCAGTCCATAAGAGAGCTAGGACTAGAACACAGGTCTCCCAATTCTTAAGCTAGGGTCTTTCAATTGGTACTCTCTTCTCTTTATCCTTAGAGGAAATCACATAAAAGGTGGCTGTAGGGAAATAGGTCTGCAACCGTCCCAGCCAATTAAGGTCACGTTCCTGTTCCTCTTGCAACAAGTAGATTATTCTCCCCAGTCCCATAGCAGAGACTCCGAGAAGTTATAGAAATACCCACCGGGAGCCAGCGACCAATGTCTCCAGTGTGAAGCCAGCCATCCTTATCCAGGGCTTCCTGTGTCTTCTCCGGGTCCTTCAGGTAGCCTTGGAACACATTGTTGCCTTTGATGCAGATCTGTGTACCAGACAGTAAAAGGGGAAGACAATAGAAATGACTTTACTTGCACCTTATAAAACACCTGGTCCAACCAAATTCTCTTGGTTTCCACTACAGTGTGGAGGCTCTTTTAGTCCCCACTGTAGGGAAATGCAGCTCACTGATAATGTATTCCTTCCCAAAAGGTGAGTCAAAGCCAAGCCAGATCACAGGTCTATGTTCCTTTTGGACTAAGCCTCCCCACTGTGGTTACCTGAGTGCTGTGCATGATCTACCCACCTCGCCTTCGTTGTTTACTGAAAAGTAGTTCATGTCAGCCACGTCTTCCAGCTTTACAAAATTGCAGGCCACTGGAGTCCCAACATGACCTAAAATATACCAGATATTCTGGGCTAAGCAACCATAATGCAAAGGTGGTTCTAAGATGTTTATGTGATTGACTCTAAAAATGGAAATAGGACTTAAGTTTGCCATTTATCACATTTATCCAGAACACCAAAATTATCTAAATATCCCTAGACTATGGTTCCTTCTCCCAACCAGCAGGTGGAAAACCTACCTGCTGTCCAGTCCCCGGGTGATGTAATTGTACATCCAGCTGTGCATTCTGTTTGGCCATAAGCTTCAAACACCTGGGAAACCAAAGAAGAGCTTTGAGACTTAAGAAAGTGTTGACTGGCCATGCCGTGACCAAGGCAGGAAAACAAGCTATCGCAACAAGAGCTGGAGATAATTTTGTGAAATCTTGAAGCATGCCCAGCTACTAGTTCTTCACAACTGGGAGTTCATTACAAAGCAAAAGCATTCAGAAACAAACCAAAGCACAGCAGCCTATGTGAAAAGTGCGGCCTATCGAGTAGGTGGGGGATGCAAGTTGTTCACTGAGTGGTGGACAGTCCAGTGGCCGCTGGACTCAGCCTGGCGATAGAGCACCTCTGCAGGAAATGAGAAACACAGCAGTGTGCTTCCCGAGGAAAGAGCCAGCGCTGATAAAGACCAAGGGTTGGCAAACTTTCTGCACAGGACAAGACTTGATTCTGTGCTTTGTGAGACATCGGGTCTCTGTCCCAACAACTCAACTCTGACAGTGTAACACAAAAGCAGCCACAGACCTTGTATAAATGAATGGGCTTAGCTGAGTTCCTGTAGATTTTCAACTATAAAGCAAGCAGTGGGGGTAGTACTATAGTTGATAACTCTCATACAGAGAAGATAATCTTGACCAAAGAAAGGCTGCTGGCCGGAAGCAAGTTGATAGGCTACTGCAGTCAGAGGTGTGGCCTGCAATCGACAGGGCTGGTAGAGATGAAGGGAGAGGCTGAGAGAAGTATTTCTGGGAATGGGCTGGAAGCAGAACTTTCTATTAGTCTTTGGGGCTGAAAGAAAAAGGTACTAAGAATGACCAAGAGGATGGCAGTGTGGAAACCCCAAAGACCCATCACTGACTGGGACCAGTCTCTTGGTAATGGGCACATGTACAAGGAACATTCTCTGAGGGTAAGCCTCTATCTATTTTCTATTTTGTTTGTGATACATGGCTGGCAGAGTCAGCAAACTAGGCACACATTTGGAATGGGAGAGAAAATATCCACATCCAGATAGATGAGGCATAAATGAAAAAATGTAATAAATCCATAAAACTACCAGAAAATGTGGGAACAGACAGTCTTAAGAAATCTCAGAGAGTAGAATGGTTTATAGGAGCTGGAGAGATGGCTCAGAAGTTAAGAGCACTGGCTACTCTTCCAGATCTAGGCTCATTCCCAGCAGCTCAAAACCATCCAGTCTCAGGGAATGCAGCAGCCAGCCTCTAAAGGCAACAAGCATGCATGTGGAAGAATACACATATACATAAAATTTAAAAAAATTTTAAATGTAAACAAAAAGCAACAACAAAAATTCTAAAAGGAAAAAAGGAAAGGCCTGCCTCTGAAATTAAAAAACAACGATAGAAAACCATGCATCAATTGACCTGCATATCAATTCAGTTTTTATATTGCTATAAACAAGGCAAAAGAAAAAGATGAACTAGGAAAAAATGTCTAGCATAGCAGAGATTAATTTTAAGCATATGAAGTACTCTTAGAAACAGGCAAGGGAACTAATCTCCCTTTGCCTGTTTTCTTTAAGGAACTCATAGAGTAACCCATGGAAGAAATGCAAGTGTCAGTGGGCAGAGAAGTTTGGTATTAATAAGAGGAACAGCATGAAATGAAGTATTTCATTTAGAAGCAACTAACTGACTGAAAAATCTTATCATTGTCAAGTGTGTGGGGAATGGTGTGGTGATAATGTGTTCCCCAATATATCATGCACCCTAATAAACTTATCTGGGGTCAGAGAACTGAACAGCCACTAGACATAGAGGCCAGAAATTGGTGGTACTCACACCTTTAATCATATCACTTGGGAGGCAGAGATCCATCCAGATCTCTGTGAGTTCAAAGCCACACTGGAAACAGCCAGGCATGGTGACTCACGCCTTTAGTCCCAGGAAGTGATGGCAGGAAGGTATATAAGGCGTGAAGACCAGAAACTAGAAGCTTTTGGCCTGGTTAAGCTTTTAGGCTTGTAGCAGCAATTCAGCTGAGATCCATTCGGATGAGGACACAGAGGTTTCCAGTTTGAGGAAACAGGATCAGCTGAGGAATTGGCAAGGTGAGGTAGCTGAGGCTTGTTCTGTCTCTCTGATCTTTCAGCGTTCACCCCATACCTGGCTCTGACTTTGATTTTATTAATAAGACCTTCTAAGATTTGTGCTACAGAATGGTACTTCAAGTATTACCTGAACATATGAAAAAGACAAGGCCTGCCTGGTGATGTATATTAACATGCAATAGGCACAAGGCTGGCAAGATAGGTAAAGCCACTTATTCCCAAACCTGGAGACTAAATTCCACCCTTGGGACTCACAGGGTGAAAGAAGAGAACCAGAGTTCTCAAACTGTCCTCTGACTGCCACACATGCTGCGGCTGCGGGTCATCTGAGTGCTTTCTGTAGGCTGTGGTGAAACCATCAAATGATGCTAACTCCTCTTTGTTTGATAACGAGTGTGCGCTGGAGCATGAGGCAGTGGGCGTGTTGGAACACTGATTCCATTTGTGTGAAGATTCCTATGTTTGATGCATGAAGAAATGAGTGGCAGGGTTGGGTATTTTGTCCAAGATTTGGGGTGACCTTCTCTTCAGTACTTTTTGTTTACGATTCATTTTTATTTAAATAGTGTGTGCCATTGATGTAGAGGTGAAATCTTACCGGACACCCCATTGCAGCCCGGAAGAATGTCAAGACTGGTGTGGAGATGGGGGCGGCTCCAGTGATCATGAGGCGAACCTTCCCACCTAGGCCATCCTGTTTGGTAGAAACAAAAAGAGCTGGTGAACCTCCATTCTTGGCTTCATTTTCCTCTACTGCAAAATGGGTGAAATCACGTGCCCAGCCATCTGACTTGGTTCATTTATAAGCACTTACACTACAGCCTGACACTCTGGAAAATCACTTAAAATGCCATGCCACCTATTAGAGTCATCGCCAACCGTGCCTGGGAGACCTTCCATGTGTATTTGTTTTTAAGTTCTTCAATTTGTGTCACTTATAAAGCCAGCGAAACAGATTCAGACAATAATACAGAGTGCTCACACCCACACAGAAGCTGCTGTGTGCTTTCTCGATTCTCTTTAGTGGCCAAGTTGCACAAGCGTGATCTCCAAAGGTCACAGCAGCGCTGAGGAGGTGGCACAGTGGGTGAGGCGCCTGTCGTGCCAGCATGAAAACCGACGCTCACACTCAGAACTCAAATAAAGCCTGAGGTGGTGTTGTGTTCCCCAAAATATTGTGCACCCTAATAAACTTATCTGGGGTCAGAGACAGAACAGCCACTAGATACAAAGGCTAGAAAATGGTGGCACTCACACCTTTAATCCTAGCATTCCAGAGGCAGAAATCCCTCTGGATCTCTGTGAGTTCAAGGCCACATTGGAAACAGCCAGGCATGGTGACACACACCTTTGATCCCAAGAAGTAAGCCTTTAATCCCAGGAAGTGATGGCAGAAAGCAGAAAGGTATTTAAGGCATGAAGACCAGAAACTAGAAGCTTTTAGCTGGTTAAGCTTTTAGGCTTTTGAGCAGCAGTTCAGCTGAGATCCATTTGGATGAGGACTCAGAGGCTTCCAATCTGAGGAAGCAGGATCAGCTGAGGAACTGGCGAGGTGAGGTGGCTGCGGCTTGTTCTACTTCTCTGATCTTCCAGCATTCACCCCAACACCTGGCTCTGGGTTTGTTTTTATTAATAAGACCTTCTAAGATTCGTGCTACAAAAGCCAGATGCTGTGGCGCACACCTGTAATCCCCATTCTCTTCTATGATGAGATGGGAAGTGAACGTAAGAGAATCCCCACAAGTTATCAGGCCAAATGGTAACTTCATGTATGCAGCAGTGAACAAGAGAGAACCGTGGAAGGTGAGGCTTGGCATCTGAAGTTGTCCTGGGAACCTTACATGTACACCATTGCACAGGCTTTCCCCACCACCAACCACGCACACACACACACACACACACACACACACACACACACACACACACACACACAGGAAAAGGTGTGAGTAGGCATAGAAGCTCTAGGATGCTCTCTAGTTAGGGTGCCCCTGAAACCTGAGAGGAGAGGAGGATGCTGAACACCAGCCAGCCCTGGTGTCCAGGACCCAGTTAGCTTACTTGGATCTTTGAAAAGACCAGCTTGTCCCACAAACTGTCCCGCCGAATGATGCCATTTTTCACTTCGTTGAATTTACTGATAATAGCCAGGTTCAACAAGAACTTCTTCAAGGGTGTCTTGGCTTCATTTTGTACCTGGAGGTTGAAAGGACCATGTGTTAGGAGCCAAGATGCTGACTTCTTGCTTCAGAAGGAAGCAGCCCACACTCATGAACTAGGTTGCTTACTAATACGCCCACAGAACTGTGGCCACACTCCAAAATGAGTGAAGTTATTACACAACGCAGGGCCCCAGACCTCACACACTTCGGTCCTGAGAAACAATTTTGATAACTGAGATAAACAAAGCAAGAAAGATGGCCACACCACCACTGGTTAAAAAATCAGATAGGAAATCACTCCACAGGTATGATCACCCTGTGGCTTTTGACTTAGTAGCCTGGAGAAAGGTTTAGGAATCTGAGTTATTTGTTTTCTCCTCCAACCCCCAGAATCTGACTTTTAAAACTTAGTACCACCTTTCCTCTCCCTTGCCTCAATGACATTTTCACATCCTCCAAATCTGGAGAATTACCGTCTTTATAACAAATGTTCTTTAGCCACATCATACAAAATCCAACAGAAGTCCCTAATGACATCTTTCTCCCCTTTGAGCTTACACACTTAATATCATTTTTCCCAATCCATGTTATTTTCATGACCCTGTCATTGTAACTTATCTATCAACCACACTCCTCTATGAGAAGAGCATCCCCATGTGCAGCCCACAGGAACCTCTTTATTTTCAAAATTAAAGCCTAAACTCTACTTCAACCTCAGGACCTTTCTATACTGAAAGTTGCACTCATGGACACTGGAGCTCTTTCCAGTTCAAAATGTGCAGGGTGTCTCCCCTGGCTTGTGCTTCCTTTTACAGGCCTCAAACAGCTGTGGTGTTCATCCTCACCTCCCAGCTCAGGCTGTGGTCCAGGCTGTGAGCATCTGCTCAGGCTTGTGACATCATTTAGCCACATCTCCCCATCTGATTCTGAGGTACACTACATCATGCTGCCTACATCATGCTGGCCTGATGCCTCTCTGTGGTGATATTGCGTTCCCCAAGATATTGTGCACCCTAATAAACTTATCTGGGGTCAGAGAACAGAACAGCCACTAGACATAGAGGCCAGAAAATGGTGGCACACACATCTTTAATCCTAGCATTCCAGAGGCAGATATCTGTCTGGATCTCTTGTGAGTTCAAAGCCACACTGGAAACAGCCAGGCATGGTGACACACGCCTTTAATCCCAGGAAGTGATGGAAGGAAGCAGATAGGTATTTAAGGCATGAGGATGAGGAACTAGAGCCTGGCTAAGCTTTTAGGCTTTTAGCAGCAGTTCAGCTGAGATTCCTTCTGGATGAGCTTCCAGTCTGAGGAAACAGGATCAGCTGAGAAATTGGCAAGGTGAGGAAGCTATGGCTTGTTCTGCTTATCTGATCTTCCAGCACTCATCCCAATAACTGGCCTTGAGTTTGTTTTTATTAATAAGACCTTTTAAGATTCATGTTACACCTCTCTTAACCACAGACTGCTTGACTTTAACAATCACAGGACTAGCTCTCCTGATATCACCTGCAAAAAGGTATGACTGAAATTCATCTAATACAAATTTTCATTTTACTAAATAAGCTCCAGATTCAAGTTATTTATTATGTACTAATATTTCAAAATATTTCCTCTCAAAAATAAAAAAGTTCAATAACACAGACAAAAACCATAACAACCCTAATGATTCCACAGTCTGATAAGGAAGAATTATTAACAGTGCTTCCAGTGTCTACACATCATCTCTGTTCTAATCACTGTCCATTCTTAGTATGGCTCAATTTGGCCTCTGGTAAGACTGAATAGCAATATCAGAATCAGAGGTAAAGCCGGAAGCATATGAATAATGGCATTAGTTCCTTGGGCTCAAGGTCTATGGAATAACATGTACTGTATTATATTGCCTGGCATCAGATCCTAGCTCTCAATGGCCAGTTGCAGAAATTAGCCAATCAAAGATTTAGGTGAAAAACTGAAAGCAAGGAACCCATCATAGACTACTGAGGTCATGTCAAAAGGACATATAAGAATTTTATGGGGGCTGGAGAGATGGCTCAGTGGTTAAGAGCACTGACTGCTCTTCCAGAGGACCCGAGTTCAAGTCCCAGCACCCACATGGTAGCTCATACTGTCTGTAATTCCAGATCCAGGGGACCCATTATCCATGGCAAAACACCAGCATACATAAAATAAAAATAAATTAAAAATAAGAATTTTATGGGCAAACTTGGAACATCAAAATGAATGACTAAAATGGATGGAAAAAATACAAATATAAAGATAATAAGTTTGGGTTGGAGAGATGGCTCAGAGGTTAAGAGCACTGACTGCTCTTCCAGAAGTCCTGAGTTCAATTCCCAGCAACCACATGGTGGCTCACAACCATCTGTAGTGGGATCTGGTGCCCTCTTCTGGCCCTCAGGGACACATGCTGTATACATAATAAATAAACAAACATGTAAATAAATCTTTAAAAAAAAAAGATAATAAGTTTGTGATAATAGAAAAAAATTCTCACTGGCTATTTGAGGATTTCTGGGGCATGAATTCATTATATTTATGAGTGATAAATGAAGGGGAGAATAAAAGAATTATTGGGTCTTTATGGTAGAACGTCAACTAAAGAATATAAAAGAAACGAGAGTTAGAATTAGGAAAACCATCATTTTGCAACCTCAGTGAGTAGTACTCAGTGACGGCCGAAACTACTAAGTGATAGTTTATTCTGGTCCTTCTTCCTTATTTGCTATGGCTGGGAAAAATTTTAACATCCAAGGCTCTGTTTCCTCCTCATCAGAGTTCTGCGAACAAGCATGATTTACTATTTTTCTTAAAGGGGTTAAATAAGTGAACACATCTGAAATGTCGGCCTTGATCTGGCACCTCAGCAAAATGCTGTATCACCAGCACATGCCAATCAGAGTAAGAACTTTCCAGTGTGCTGGTTAAAAACTGAGGTGCTTCCCCAAGTCTGAGTGCAGTTATTCCTCAGATCAGCAATATTATCCAGACAAAGGGGGGTATTATGGCTTCTCATGGTTCTAGTTGTAACTCAGCTTATGTCAATACTTGTTGGGGCTGGATTAGAGGTAGAATTAATGCTTGTCAGGATACAGTCTCCCAGAGCTTCTCACTGTAATCCCCACAGAACAGGGCTCATACCTTATCATACACCCTGTTGAGGAGTCGAGGCACTGTGGGAAACACTGTGGGCTTCAAAGCCTTCATGTCTTCAGGTAGCAACCGGATATCTCCTTGGAAGAACCCAACTTTGCCTCCACAGGAAAATATGACAGCCTGAAACAAGATGGGAGACAGGGCTCGGAGCCATGGATCACTGTAGGTGGGGCCTATCTCTGATGGAATTAAGACAATAAGCTGAAATCCACAGGCACTTTCCTCTGCCTGTCACCTGCTTCTGACCAACCCAGATACCCAGGTATCTCCGGGAGGCTCCCCCCAAGAAAGGATGGAAGCATTACTGTTGGGGTGGCAAGACAGATAACAAACTGTGACACTGTGGGTCCCACCCTCAGGCTCTTCTACAGTTCTGTGTGCCAGTCTAAGATACTACCCTTCATAAGAAACACTCATCTTTTGGCGCTAAGAAAATCTGCTGCCAGTTAAAAGAGAAAAACATGCCTTCAGATAAGACCATCCCAGTTTGAGAAATGCTAAAATGTATGTAAAGTTTTATTAGAATCAATGTGGTTTTTTGTACATTAACCAAATATACTCTGGGTAAAGAGATCCTCAAGGCAGAGAGAGTGAAAAGACCTCCCTACCACAGGACCTGTGGTTTTGAATGGTCAATACTTCTTTTATTCTCAAATCGGCTTTAGAATGGCTGGAAATTTTGGAGATCATTCCCAGAAGGGACACACACTGTGCCTGGCAATACCACCTCACACACTCAAGTGAGGGGTAAAAATGCTCCTTGGGGATAGCTGGCCCTTGATCTAGATCAAATGTTCCTTCCCTGGTCCCTCTGGACACTTTTTTCTTTAACCCTAGATCCTCTCAAAATGCTAACCAATGCCAGGTGGTGGTGGCACACGCCTTTAATCCCAGCACTCAGGAGGCAGAGGCAGGCAGATCTCTGTGAGTTCAAGGCCAGCCTGGTCTACAGAGTGAGATCCAGGAAAGGCACAAAGCTACACAGAGAAACCCTGGCTTGGGAAAAAAAAAACAAAACATGCTAACCAACATAGAAGTAAAAAAGAAGACATAATGTCTAGTGAGTCACCTCAGGATTAAGAAAAGACAGACAGTATGCACCCTGTGAAGCCAGGAGCAAGTATTAACCTCCTTAGGCATGCAGAGTTACTACATGAAGGACCTCAGTAAGTCTGAGGTGCTACCATGATTAGGACGCAGGATCCAATGGCATGCCTGTGCTTGATTCACTAGAGAAAGGACTAGGCCTGTACTGCATCTCTGGCTTTTGAATAAATGTTGGACCAACAAGTCAGAAACCCCCTTTCCTACCTGCTAGACAGACACACAGGACACTCACCTGAACAACCCTCTCAAACATATGAGCCAAGGGAAGGTAGGATATGCTCACATCCTCAGGGGTGGGATGGAAGATAGGCTGTAGATGAGGGAACAAGGAAACAAGAGTGGATCCATGTTAGGTTTCTCTTCCAACAGAGATTTTAAAACCACCATTCTCTCTCTTCTCTGAGTAAGCCTGGCTGACTGAAACCATCCCATCTAATTGAGAGAGTGGTAGGGTAGGGGGAAAGTTGACATTTTGGCATCATCTTCAAGAGTCTTAAAATCCATAGCACATAAACACCTCCCTGTGTGCTCAGTGTATCCCACACCCCGGTATGGTCTGTAACCATTAATTGCTTTGAACTACATGGAATACGGGGACTTACAGGGATCCTGAAAGGCTGAGGCCTGACATGTAGTCCTGAAGACCATGTCAGTGTTTTCCATACCTAGCTACTGCTGTGGTTCACATGCAAAAGGCCCCGTAAGCTCATGTGTTTGAACACTTGATCCCCGGATGGTACTGCTGCTTCCTAAGGTTGTAGATCTTTTAGGAGGTGGAGCCTCACTGCAGGAAGTGGACTACTTAGAGTCTCACTTCCTGTCTGCTGGTTCTCGGTCCACCAAGATATGAAGAATCCCAAGTGTGCACGCCTCACAAACGAGGCTGCCTGGCAACACGCCTTCTCCCCCATGCTGGACTGTAACTCCACAAATGTGAAGCCAAAATCAGCCCTTCCTCCCTTAAGTGTCTTCTTTTGGGTGTTTCGTCACAGTGATGAGAAAAATAGTACAGATTTTTACCTATATTTTCCTCCCTCTGCTCCATCTAAATTCCATAATTACAAATCTTATAGCTGACTCACACTTTAGTGAGGGCCTCATTTTTGACTGACCACTGACCTCCAGCAATCTGAGAAAAGCAGCCATATTTGAAACAACATTTTGATGGGTTATCATAGCTCCTTTGGGGTCACCTGTAGGAAATCGGGGGTGAAGAGAAAGAGCCTTAGTGTGCTAATTGGTAAGCTCTGGCTTTGAAAGAAGCTAAATTCCATTTGGTTCCTTTCTAGAGACAAACGTTTGTCCCCTTGCTGTAGCTGTCGGTAGATATATATGCCTCTGCTTAGGAAGGATTCATGGCCCTGGAAATCCTCCACTCGCTGTATTATTGACCTCTTCCTGATACAGCACAGCCACAATCTCGGATGACAATAGTCAAAAAGAAAATCACAAATAAACCCTCCTTGTGCTGTTCACATGTTTAAGACTTTATACCGAAGATCACCTTACAATACTACTAATAAACTTTATAAACCAGGCATATCGGAATGGACCACAATAAATACAATTAAACCTTCTACTAAATGTTGTTAAGCAAGGACACAGCCATCTGTAGAGAACCATCACTGAGTAACCCTGGCTGAATGAAACCATCTCAGTGGTGTATTCTAGAAAACCATCCCAGTAGTATGTCTAAATTGAACAGCAGAAGGCTAGAGGGAAAGGTGACATTTTGACATCTTTAAGACTCCTGAAATCCATAGCATGTGAATATAGCCATGGGTATTCGATGGAGTCTATTTCCTAAGCTTCTGTTTTTCTATCTGGGAATCCATTCATAAATGCCTCGGTGTAAGCACCCGGGGACAGGGCTAGTGGCAGAGTATGCTCCAGGGACTCGAGCCTTGTTTTCAGTTCCCTGGGAGCTCTGTCAAGGTCTCATGGGCACTGACCTGTGGTCCCACTGGTGAAGCAGATGACACTTAGGTTTTCTGGGTTTGGAGGCTGGGGAGAAGCACAAGGGTGTTAGTCTGCCATAAGCTCAGGGTGGACTTCTGTGAAACTCAGAGTCAGGAGAACACTTACCACTGGCTTCTTGAAGTTCTCTTTGCCTAGATTCTACATGCACCGGAAATCAAGAAGAAGAAAGGGTTGTTGAGGACAGACAAACTTGTGACAAACTCAGCTCTCTCTTTCCCTGTTCCCAACTTCCCAATTTCCCACCTGGATTGGGTCCATAAGCCAGTGTTGATGTATAATGGAAGCACCAGAGAAAAGTACAAAGTTTCTCAAGAATGTTAATCTAAAGAAGGAGAGCTCAAATGTCCAAACTTCTCATCATTCTCTCAGAGTTTAGTCTTCTAAGACCATAATTAAACCTTTCTTGGATGATATAAATAGTGGACATGCCAGGATTTACACTATGCCAATCACTTTGCTGAGCAATTCACACACACTAATTCATTTAACTCTTGCCAACATGTCTGTGAGATTAGGGCCATTTTAATACTCAGTTTATATAGCTAGGGAGAGATGTGCTTCCTAACAGATGAAGGACTAGAATGAGAACCAGGCAACCTGCATCAGGGGCCAGATGTATAATCATCCTTGAGTTCTCTCTATCCATACATTCTCTGCTCAGAAGTGCATACAGCTAGCCAAGCTTGGAAACGTGTCCACCTCTGTCATGAGTTTTATAGTCATCTTGAAAAGATTGTTCTTCAAGCTTCTGAGTCTGATTTATGTCGTGCATGCCATCCCTGGACAACAACAGCCCATATGCTTTTGTGTAGATGTGCTGCAAGCTGCTCATAATGATAAATCGGCTGTAAGCTGCAAGCCATTTTTGACTCATACCTCAGCATCAGACAGGGATAATACTTCAACCCCACACTTCTCTCCTCTTTTCCTGAGGTCGTCATCAAAGGGGTCCATGAGGATGACTGTCTTCAGGCCTGGTGTAAGGCCCTTCTCCACATTTTCTATTAGCATTGTTGCTTTTTGGGGTGTATCACAGATGACTACGGGGATATCAGCTGAAAACACAAACCAAGCCAGAGGTCACCAACCTACTCTGCTAAATGCATGACTGCTTTGCGAGGGGGTGGGGGCAGACTTTAAAGTCAAACCCAGTAGGTCCCTGAATGAGATTACATCCGCAAATGAGATTTACAGAGTTCAAGCCAAAATACTCTATTAATTATGAAAAAGGAAAAGGAAAAGAAAAAGAAAAAATGAGTTTAACTGAAATACAAGCCCCACCCTTTTAATGTTGCTGACACCTTTTAGTTTCTAGAACTATGCAAATCCTTTTGTTTAAGAAAACTCAAACACTTTCTGTTAGGGCTCATTCCTGCTGGTGTGCTTTGCAGAGCAGATAACCCATGAGGAAGCAGAGTGCAGATGGAATGTTTAGTAGACAAACACTTCATGATTCTAAATTTCATCATTTTCTCTGATTCTTATGGTCACAGATAGAAAATTCTGTTATTCAAACAAATCTCCTCAGTCTCAATGCAAAGACATAAAATACTCCCTTAGATATGTGAAAGGGATGCTGCTTGCCAGTTGAACTTGGACTTGTTTCTCTAACAATGGCAGTTTTCCTCTACATATTCACACGCATATTGGTGCAAATTGCTTGGATCTACTGACTTAAGCTTTCAAAGGATGGGAAGGAAACTCTGCAGTTGTACTGTGACTTGAGCAAGCCTATTGCGTGCAGACTTTTAGTCCATGTCTTGTCTCTAAACATGTTACTATCCTATGCCATCTTAAATAATTTCGCTGAACCTCTTATCTAAGCGTACCTTCATCTCATAGGAATTTTTGTAGTTTCCATGTAAATGATATTCTAAGTACTATAATATCAGAAAAATAAGAAAAGAGAAAGAAAAAAACTAAATTGAAGAATTACTCCACATTAAGAAAAAATAAAGTTATAATGTAACAGCAAAGTTTTACCCTTGTTGATGACATATATGATGGCTTCTGCTCCCAAAGTGTCATAGAGGGGGACAGCTACCATGGAATATGTGTAACAGGCCAACTCAGAGATGACCCACTGCAGAGAAAAAGATTAAGGTGAGACCTAGAAGATGACTTTGAAGAACATTGATTCAGACATTCAACTAACAAATACTTATTTGATATGTTAATGTTTAAAAAAAAACTTTAGGAATGGCCATAAGGGCTATCGCTGATCCTGCTATAAGCAATATAACGAGCTAAGGTATGCACAGAAATAACCACCAAACTGAGGTAGACCAGCATACAAAGAAGAGAGCGGCCATTCCACCCATAAGAGATGTGAAAAGCATTAGGGAGAATATGGGAGGCAGAGATCATTTTCAAGAGTGGGGGTCAAGACGATCTGGGACTGCTCCAGCAGCTGGAGAAATTGGACAGAACTTCAAAGGACTGCTATTATTGGATTATAAACATGGAGGTAAAAAAAATCCATCTAAATACAGTGGAAATGAACAAAGAGAAAACCATGCCACCATTTCCACACACTTACTAGCATCAAGAGTGTGGTGCAAAGAGCACCATTATCTTCTAACCACTGCCCTTAAATGGCAGTCTAGGTCTTACAGACTGATCTGTGTCCCTATTCTCTGTACCCAATTCATGTTGAAACCCTAACCATCAGGATGACTATGAAGTTAAATACAGACATAAGAATGTGGTCATAATCCAGAGATAAAGAAGATACCCCAGGGATGCATGTGCACAGAGAAAAGACAGTATGAGAACATAATGAGAAGATAGCCACCTGCACATCAATGGGAGATGCATTAGGAGTAAGTCAGCTGCAGGTACCTTAATCTCTTGCTTTACTGTGGCAGCCATGGAAGACTGTTATACCAGGTTTGAGGTAAAGTTCCCAGATTAGAGTAAGGTCACATGTTCTTACTGAAGCTCCCAAACTGGGGTACACAGCGGTTTTCAGGACTAATTTTAAAAACTAACTGAAGCAACTGGACCTAACAAATGCATGCCCCCCCCCAAAAAAAAATCTCTTCCTGGGGACGTCAGGGCTAATGATTTTATTGTGACTTGGGAAGAAGATTATTTCCAACCATCTCAGTGTATAGCACCGGCTTCTAGCTCACTGTGCAAAGATGGTGATGGCCAGATTCAATAGCCACGGATGCCTTGGTTTACCAGGCCAAGTACAAAACACAAATTCTAGTTCTAACACTGACTTATCCCATTCTTCAACACCTTCAAGATTTTACGTAGTCATCTTTCACACTGTCTTTATTTTCCTCATCTGAAAATCAGACTGACTTAAAATGTTCCGCACAGAAGTAGGAAATACAAGTCCAACTACTCTGACTAGAGCAGCAGACATTCAGCAGGGATTTAAGGAGGCCCTGGAGCCCCACTCTTTGACTAGAAGAATAATATGGAATCTTTAAATAGCTTTGTTAAGTCATCAGCAAATGTCAGAATGCTGTATTGGGGGATATAATTTCACTTAGTTTAGCATCAACATGGTACCTCTGGCCTATTTTGAGCAAAGATGCCAACAAATTGGTCCTGTGATGGCTTGTACCCTTTATACAAAAGACAGGAACCCAGGTACTCTGCTCGATCAGACACCTAGGAGAGAGAAAAAGGGGTCAGGGAGAAGCCAAGATCAAAAAGAGACCAAAGCAGCTCATGGCATATCAGCAAAGGCATTTTCCTAAAGCATGAGCTCGACTTGCCTGTTTGTAGGATATCCATCTGTAGGGCTGGTTTGGCTTTCTGTATCCCAAGCAAGGTCCATTGTCTAAAACATACAACATTGAAAGCAAATCAATTCTAGAGGCAAATTGTTTGTTTGGACCAGACAAGAAAAAAGACCACCCAAAAGAGGCAAAGACACAAAGGATGAGTCTAACGAGAATCTGAATTTCTCTGGTGTCCAGGAAAATTAAGAGCAAACATTTAGGAAATATTACAAGGCAGGGTAGTTCAGTATTGATTCCATGGCTACCATAAGAAGACAGGCATTCAGGCTACCTATATGGACTAGCCCATGTAACATAAACAAACTAAGCTGCACAAATAGATACAAACAGCCTGTATTAAATAAGAGAGAAAAATTGAGCATCTCTATAATAAAAATATGCTAATGACAAAAAAATCACAATATGAATCATGGTCCTTCCTGTACCATTACTAACACTATTTCCTTCCATTGTTCTTATACATGGTTTTACACAGTTGTGGTCATCAGCATATTTGGAATAAACAGAGAATTTTGGTTCTGTGCTTCCTCCCCCAATTTGGTATAAACAATTCCATGCTATTTTTTTTTTCTCTGTAGAGATTTCAATAGCCATCTGATGACTTTCACTGTGGTTCTATATAACAGTTCCAAGTTCCTCAATCCCTCTAAATAATGCTATGGTAAGTATTATCAAATTTATCATTTCAATTTAGAATATTCCTTTAAACACTGTTCCTTGGTATGAAATAAAAAGAGTTGGTTGGTTTTTTGTCACTTTGATACAAGCTAGAGTCATCTGAGAAGAGAGAATCTCAACTGAGAAATTGCCTCCATCGGATTGGCCCATGGGCAAGTTGGGGGCATTTTCCTGATTAATGATTGATGTGGTAGGGCCTTACCCACTGTAGCTGGTGCCATCCCTAGGCAGGTGGGCCTGGGTTGTATTAAAACTCAAGCAGGTAGGCAGCACCCCTCCATCATTCGTACCTTTGCTCCTGTTTGAGTTCCTGCCCTGACTTCCCTCAGCAAGCGACTACAAAGAGGAAGTGTAAGCCAAACCACCCGTTTACTTCCCAAGTTACTTTTGGTCATGCTTGGTTTGTTGTTGTTGTGGTGGTTGCTGTTGTTGTTATTATTGTTTGATCACAGCAATAGAAAGTAAACCGGGTAGAAGGGGTCGGGACTTGGGTCGCCCAGCTCTGTGCTGCTTGGCAGGACTGTTGTAATCATTGACTTCTTTCTGACCAGCTGGGTTTTGGCACCCTCTCATAGATGTAAATCGTGCTGTTTAAAATTGATTTGGGGGCCTTGTAGATCTGAAAAGTTGCTACTTTCATCTGCTTTAACAGATAATGAAACTGGATCTTTGCAAATATTTTTATATTTTGATCTATTCTCATGAATCAGCTGTTCATGTACTTTACTTGTTTATCTGAGAGTGTCTTCTAAGGCGGGGGAGTCTCACACAGACCTGTAAGAACACAGGCTTGCCTTCAGTATTTCTGCAATTTGTGCCTTACGTTGGACAGTAAGAGAATTTAATAATATAAATATAAATAAATTTATAGTATAAATTTATAATATAAGTATCTGAACCACTTGGCCTGCCTTAAAATCAGAACAAGTCTGGGAGATTCTAGAGATGTGGCCAAGTGGTAGAACATGGGCTTGGCATGCACAAGTCCCTGGGTTCAATCCTCAGCACCACCAAAATAAATAGAAATAAATGAGTGACAGTCCAGGAACTCAGCCAGATCACTGAGAGGAATTCAGGTCTTGCCCAGGGAATCCTCACTGAGAACTGAAGGGCAGATTTGTGGACTTCTCAATTGAGTGATGAAGGAAAAGGGGAAGGAAAGCAGGAAAGAGACAGCAGTTCTGATTAGGGAGATTCAAAATGAGGAGACTGAAGGACACACTATCCCTTCCTTTCCTGCCAAAACAGCTTTGGGAGAAATAAAATCTCAAGCCAAAATATTCCCTGGAGTGTAGCAAGTCCTGACAAGCCCATTGACCACAGTCACTGATCGCCAAGGGCGGTGTCTCTGGGCCCACCAATGAGATCCTTTGTCCTGATATGGTCACTAATGACAGGTACTGTTGACGACCTGCATTTGCTATCACAGGCACATTAACACTTGGTCTTCAGGACTATTGTCATTCCCACTGGACAAAGAATTATGAAGGCCTGGGCCACCTTGAAGCTCACCTAATAAGAAGGAGAGTCCATGCATGTAGAGGAGACTCTCCCACACCTTCTCATTACTTCCTGATTAATAAAACTGCTTAGCAGAGGCTCTTAGCCAAGGAGCAAGTCAAATAATTAGCCCAAAGGGGCAACAGCTCAAGTCTCATTAAATTCTGTGCCCGCCAGCTTTTGCTCGCAAACTCCTGACCTCCTTGTTTAACTTACTCAACTTGACTTGGTTGAGTTCTAAGGTGTGACTAACTTCAAAGATTACAGCGGAGAACACCGTCACAGGCAGGTGGACACCCGAAGCTGAGCAGAGTTTAAACTGCGGCAGAACCTCCAGAACTCTTTTTAATTCTTCCTAAGGTCTCATTTTCTGGAATTCTGATTCAATGGAAAAAAGCTTGAACCATGGAGTACACATTTTAACCATCATTCCCAAATGAGTCTGGAAGTTTAAAGGACTGACTGATACATTCAACCCCAGATAACATCAGAACTGCCATTTTCTTCTATGGCAGTGGCCACGCCAGTCCATCAGCCTGTTTATGTAATATGCTCTCTGGCCCTACCACTTGAATTCTAATTTAAAAATTTCAAAAGGTCCCAAATGAGAGGTCTTTTCAGTCCCATATAAAGTGTGGAATGACTTGTTTTTAGGTGAAAAACAGCACACAGTCTAGTCGCTTAATAGAACTTCTGAAGATAGAAAATCACGAAGGCAATCCTGTTTTAGCCATCTACTCTCTGAAGTCCCCAAAGAAGTTAAGCCTTTAATGTTTGATTTGTTTTTTGTTGTCTGCATGGAATCCAAACAAATGCTGATTTAGACCCAGAAGTGTGAGCACAGGCTCTTGTAGAAACAGAAAATTTCCTTAAAATAAACCTTTCATATATGTGTACATGATTTTATATCTACAAAATCTAGGAACCACAACTGAGAAAAAATATGACATTTGCTTCCTGAGACTGATTTGATTCACTTAATATGATTATTTCCAGTTGCATTCATTTTCCTGCAGACAACACAACTTCATTCTTTTCTAAGGCTGAAAAAATTATATTGTTCAGTATTTGTACAATGCATTGTGGATCTGATTTGCATTTTAAAAGTCATAGCATAGACTGTTCTAAGTTTAAAGTCAAAATAAATAGGTATGCCTTTGTGTAAGCAGTGGGTCATATGTGCTTATCTATATATACTCTTTTTTTGTTTGTTTGTTTTGTTTGTTTTTGTTTTTGTTTTGTTTTGTTTTCCGAGACAGGGTTTCTCTGTGTGGAGATGAAGGGGCTTCCTTCACTTACATTTCCAGGTAACAATCCATCACTGAGGGAAGTCAGGACAGGAACTCAAACAGGGTGGGGGTGGGGGTGGGGGTGGAGAGGGCTGGTGGTGGTGGTGGGGGATCCTGGAGGCAGGAGCTGATGCAGAGGCCATGGAGGGGAGCTGCTTACTGGCTTGCTTCCCCTGAGTTGTTCAGCCTGCTCTCTTATAGAACCCAGGACCACGGCCCGGGGGTGGCACCACCCATCATGAACTGGGCCTTCCCCTATCACTAATTAAGAAAATGCCCTACAGGCTGCCTTCAGCCCAGTCTTACAAAGGCATTTTCTCAAATGGGGTTCTCTCATCTCAGATAACTCCAGCTTATATCAAGTTAACATTAGCTACTATACAAGTGCAATATTATGTTTCGATTCTCAGTTTAATTTTTTATTATTGTTTTATTGACTTTCTGTCTTCATCGTTACACACAATAAATTTGAATTGACACATATATCTTTTCCATAAATATTGCAGTACTTACCATGCAGAGTGTCTTTTTCACTCAAATCTTTGGCAGATTAGTAACTTATATTTCTTAAAATAATATCTAAGAATTCACCTGTGAGCATACTTTTGTGTTCTTCCCACACAAATTATTTCTTTACTGAAAGTTGGTATAACATGCTCATGTACATGCCAATATTCCACACATTGAAAATATGCCAAGTCTCCATTTTGAATAATATCTAAAGTCATTTTAGAAACTTACTATCTTACCTTGAATAAAAATTATGCAAAGAAAAAATTGTATATTGTATGTGTCTGTGTACACATATTTATACACACACACACACACACACACACACACACACACACACACACATACTTATGTATGTGTGTACACCACATTTCCTTAATCCATTCTTCTGTTCTTGGACACCTAGGTTGGTTCCATACCTTGGCTTTTGTGATTTTACTGCAATAAATATTGGCATGAAGGAGTCTCTGTGATGTGCTGACTTGAAGTCCTTTGGGTAAATACTCAGAAATGCTGTAGCTGAGTCATGTCGTAGTTTTATTTTTACTTCTGTGAGGAACTGATCTCTGTATTTTATTCTTGGGAGAATGGGGGATGTATATTTTGGGGATTATAAACTTATATGAAAGTGTCCTTATGCAACACTATCATGAACAATGAATATACACAATGAAAATTAAAAACAAGTGAATAATTTTTAAAGGACTAAAAAATAAAAGAAATCTTTCCCATGGAGGAGTAACCATTTTTGTTAAAATATTGACCAATCTATCTAGTAGAATCCATCAGACTGCAACCTAACAGACGTAAGCTTAAGTATCAACCCCAATCTTTTCTACTTCTTTGACCTTGTGAATGTCTTTGATCCCTGGAGTCTCCATTTCCTAATCTTGAAGATGGAGAGTAACAGTAATTAGCTGGTTGTGTCGATAATGTGTGTGCAGTAGCGGTTGCATAGTTAGCTCATCTTGGGGGTTGGCTACTGACTTGGTCATTGATAATGGAAAGGGAGAGAGAGATAACTGCCACACAGGCAAACTGATACCAGGCAAAATACTGCTCATAAGAAGAGAGAGAGAGAGAGAGAGAGAGAGAGAGAGAGAGAGAGAGAGAGAGAGAGAGAGAGAGAGAGAGAGCTATAAGACAGGCAGTTGGGAAAGGAAACATGGGTGCCTAGCACTGGCTCAACAGAAGGAGACAGTAAGTATCAAGACTCTGTTTGTTCCAAATTAACTTAACAAAGCCTATTTGATGTCCCCCCAAGACCCAGAGATAACTACTTATGTGATATCGAACATGATGGCAGGACCAAAAGCATGATGCAGAAGTCAAGAAAGAGCTGAGAACATTTTTAAGTCTCGGTGGTTAATCCTGGCTCAGGTTGTTTACATATAGTTACTGCTAGGAAATACATTATGAAAAGAAGTTCTTAAACAAATACAATGTGTAGTGAGCTCCTCAAAACACCTGCGTCCACAGGTCTGGTCCAATCCTGGGCAGGGAAGTTCCTTCCTGTGTTGGGTGCAGATTTAGAAAGCAGAGTGCGTGGAAACCTGATGTGGAAGAACTGAGCTCCACGCTCTTCCCAGCCACCCTCATTCTGATGTGGTGCTTCATGCCTCTATGTACACTGTGGGTCTTTATGGGCCACAGCCTTCACATTGCTGGAGGTTTAGAAGACAAACAGGGAGGAACAGGGTGAACCAAAGCCAGCTGGGCTTCTTACAGACAAGGCCCGATACCCAGGCTTACCAGACACAGCAAGTCCTCTTTGGAAAATTTCATACACTGTCTTGGCGTCTGAGAAGTAATGAAGGATTAGGTCGTTGTTCTTCTGGAAAGCACCCCTCCGGGCTCCTCCCTAGGACACAAGACCAAGTTTAGGCAAAGTCTGAGTTTCTCTTTATTCTCTCCAAAACTCTATGGACAGATATCATATCTGAAGTCATGGGGACACTATCTTCATTGCAGCTTTCATACATGTATGTGATTTGATCTGATCACACCTGCCCCCTCACCCCCTCTCGCCCTTCTCCCTACAGCCTCTTCTCCTCCTCCTCCCAACAATCCTTCCCCCCCCCCCAGGTCTCATAGGGGCTTGGAATCTATACAGACTGATGGCATGGCTGCCCCGTGATGTGGTTAAGGGAAAGTTTTTATTGTAGATGAGAGAGCGGACAGCCAGAGGTATCCGGAAGATCCAGAGCAGAGAGAAAAGTAGTCAATGAACATGGCCAGGGACTGAGCCAGGCCATGGGGGGGGGGGTGTTACAGAGAGAGGGAGAGAGACAGAGGGAACATATCAAAAAAAGCAGGGTTATAAGGAGAATGAGTGGGAGGGGGAGCTATGAGATGGAGGGAGTTCAGGATAAGAAGGACTAAGACACGAACATGCACTTTAAAATGTGTAACTGCTACTTTTAGGAAAGTGAGGGAGCCTGGAGGCCAGCATGGACATTGGTATGCTAATAGGTGTCACAGATAGCCATCTGGCCCTTGTGCCAGTGATAAGTGAAAGTGAGTCCTTAGGTAGAGGGGAATTGGCTTCACAAGCTCCTGAGGAACACTGGCTTTTGTCTCCTATAGTCCAGGATTGCCCTTTGGAGTTTGGGAAATTGGAGTTTCCTTTGGACGGACAGAGTCCACATGAGTATGAGTGAAGAGCAATCCAGGGGATTGTCAGAAATTTGCCAGTGGCTACATCACGGAGTACTCTAAGTTCCTATATATCCAGCAGCTTCCAACAATTGACAGTTCCCCAAAGGGGAGGCGAGGCACAGCCCCCATAAGCCCCTCCTTCTTCCATGCTCAGACAATTAAAAGTATATATTTTTTATTTATGTATCACATGCATGTGCATATGTGTTGGCATGTGTGCCATAGCACACTTGTGGAGTTAAGAAGGCAACTCCAAGCTGATTCTCACTTTCTACCCCATGTGGGCTCAGCTGGGCCTCAAACCTGGGACAAATGGATGAGGTGCCCATTTAACATTTAACAAAGCAGACCTGGCTGCCAGGTTCTCCCAGCATCCCTCAGTCTTTAAGTGTTACAGGGTATGGCTAGCATAACCTAGCCCTACCCTAAACTTCTCCAGCCAAGGAGCTGGGCTGTCCTTCCCTATATAATCCAGCCACTTTGGTCACCCAGCCCTTTTTGTCTCCCCTTTCCCCCCCTGCCTCTTGTTCTGGATCTCCCCTCTCCTCATGGGGCCGGCTCAGGGTCACGTGTGCTCTGGACTCTCCCAGATGTCCCTGCTTCTGGCTCTGCTCTCCCTTTTGTCTACACTAAACCTCCTCCTCCTCCACACCTAGGAGCAGTCATGTCCTCTTTTTTCTCTCTCTCTCTCTTTCTTTTTTATTTATCTGATGCTAAAACCCGGGACTGGCACATATGAGCTCCCTTCCGAGGAACCTGGCCTCTCTGCTGCTGATCTGACTCTCCTGAGGTGTGTGCAGATCATTTGTTTCTGCTGGCTCCTGCCTTCCATCGAATCTGACCCCAAATTCTAGGGTGTGCCTTCTCAGCTACTTCTCCCCTCCACACGCTCTAACAATTCTTCCCTTTGTCTATGCCATGAGTGTCTCTCCGGCTCCTAGATCCTTCTACACCCTCCCAAGGTGCCAGCCTGGGCACTCACCACATCTCTGAGCTCTGGCCTGCTGCACCCTTCTGGGTACCTACCACAGGCACTTACCACCCCCCTCCCCTGCCCTCTCATCCTCTCTAGCTGTCTCCTGCTTTCCCCTGGGAACTGCAGTCCAGCGGCTTCTGCTTTTAGCTCCCTCCTTCCTTTTTATCTCTTTTTTCCGTTTCTTTTCTTTTAATTCAGGTCCCAGGGGATTGAACTCAGAGATAAACACTTTTACCCACTGAGCATTTCAGCAGCCCCTCAGTCAATGTCTTAAACCTCAAAGTTGTAGTATGGTCATATTACATTTTACATGTATGTGTGCTTGTTCATGTGAGTATATGTATTTGTGTGTGTGTGTGTGTGTGTGCGCGTGCGCACGCACATGTGAGTACATGCATGTGTATGTGTGTATTTTCTTGGGATAATGTCTGGGTGTGCATTCCATGGCACACACACAGGGGGCAGAGGACAACTCTGTGAAGTTCGTTCTCTCCTTCCACCTTTCCACGGGTTTTGGGGATTGAGCTCAGGTCACCAGCCTGCAGAGCAAGAGTCTTTTTTTTTTTTTTTTTTTTTTTTTTGGTTTTTCGAGACAGGGTTTCTCTGTGTAGCTTTGCGCCTTTCCTGGAACTCACTTGGTAGCCCAGGCTGGCCTCGAACTCACAGAGATCCACCTGGCTCTGCCTCCCGAGTGCTGGGATTAAAGGCGTGCGCCACCACCGCCCGGCCAGAGCAAGAGTCTTTATCCACTGAGCATCTCACTAGCAAAAGCAGATGTCTTCTCAGAGTTGGCAGATAACTGTCTGAATCTGTCCTGCCTTTGTTTTTATGAACAAAGTTTTATTGAACACACTCCTGCTCATTTATTCCCACGTTGCTGGTGCTTTCAGTCTCTAACAGCATTAAGTGGCCGTAACAGACACCATGTGGTCCATGACGCCACACAGTTTACTGTAACCTTTGCCTCACAGGGGTTTCCTTGCTGTAGGGGAATCCAAATGCGAAGTAAACCATACTAAGACGAGAGGAAGGAACCTGGATGACTGAGGATGGCTTCCCCGGGGGTTAGGAGGTGTTTCACTGAAGGGTGGAGCTTTGCTGCAGAAAATGGAGGAGTTTCAATATAGTTGAGAGGAAGGCTGAAGGAGGAGGGGTTATAACTGGAGCAGGTGAGGGAAGACCGTGAGAAGAGCAGGAGAGGCCACCTGGCCACGGAGAAGGAATAGGACGAAAATGGACAGTGCCACTCGCGGAGGGCGAAGGAAGAAAGGTAGGGAGGACGTCCTTGGAACTGTCTCTCGGAGGTCAGGAGGGAGCCGAGCATCTGTCTGAAAGACAGAGGAATGAGCCTGGCTCAACTTGCACCAGCGTTGATGAATATTAACTAGCTGAAACTTAGAACTCAATAAAACAACCTCTCCACCATTCTCAAACACGAGATGTTTCCAGGAAGCTGGCCTCCTGGCAAAGTGTCTCTCTAAACAGCTAGACAATACATATCCTAGACTTCATAGAACACGTATAAGCTGCCCTTTATAAACAATTTATCCATTTAAAGATTTGAGCACTATCCTCAGCTTTCCATCTGCAAAGACAAGGGAGTAGTTTGCAACCTGTGATCTCAACCACTGTCTCCTAAGGCTCCAGTCCCTGTTTTATTTTGTTTCAAGGGAAATTTGCTAGAGGAAGAGATTTACATGTGGAGAGTGAAAGTTCACTTTCCCACATTCTTTCCGTTCCTATGTTAACCCCGGGTTTTGAATTGCAGTTTGTGTTCAGTCAAGCTGAGAAACTGAGGATGCTGAGAACATTACCTCAATCCCCACAGACTGGTTGTCCAAGTCAATGAGAGGTAAGACTGGCTGCGGCCTGTTGATCAGCCACAGGAAGATGGCCGTTCCGAACGTCAGGAGGCAGATCAGGGCCGGGGTCGGGAGGGGGGAAAACAAGAAGTTAAAAATAAAAAGCATCTTTGTGAACACCAACAGGAAGTTCAGACCTTAAAAAAAAAGAGAAAGAAAGAAAAAGTTAGAGGAAGTGGGCGTGTTTTATTTTACACTGTTTACTGAGGCGCACACATGTACACACACACTCACACACACACAGTCATGCTCTCCAAACAGAGCTGGGCCTCTCTAGAATTTCTTGCACTGTTTACCTTAGCAATGTCGAAAATAATGGAAGCGTTCTCCACCCTGTCCACTTGACCGTCCTCACACAAGGCAGAAAGAATCAAAGAAGACAAGTTAATCATTTCCCAACTGTGAGAACCACCTGCCTCTTCGTTTGTGGCCCACAGAGGCCAGAGGGCCGCCTTGGCACCCAGTATATGCTAGTAGGGGAGAGTGCGCCAGACAGCTTCCCCTGCTCAGGCAGAGTCCAGCTCTTCCGTCTGGACTTCCCTTGGCATAAACTAAACAGAAGGGACCTCTGCAGAGGTGACGTCACAGGTTTCACAAATCAATCACTGTGCACGAAAGACGTTTCCTGCTGGCCAGATAGGCTCTGCCTGTTGCTTTCTGTTTTGAAGCACCAAGCAGGTCACTAAGATTAACGGTGGTACAACCTCCTGTGTCCACTATCCCCACCACCCCCATCTTAGACGCGCAGAGGAACCATTCTGCCCTGAGACAAACATTTGAAGTACAGAGAAAGGCTGTCAAGCATGTACTCGACACACAATGAACAAAAAAGGATTGGGGCCAGAAAAGGCTCTTAAAGGTACTGAGGCGGACCAAGCTTCCTCCTCACTAGCTGTCCATAGCATTTCCAGCCACATCCTCCTCCCAGCTTTTCTACAGGAAGAACTAACTTGGGGAGGCCCTGCGAGCATCCCTATGAGGGATGTCTGTCCCACCTAACTTTCAGACTTGGTTAGGCTAACGGTAGCTGATGAGTATTGACTATGCCTGGCAATGAGTCGAGGTGGACACCAATGCCATGGAGAACCGTTCCCCAGACAACAACATAGATGCTTCTAAGGGTGCAGTGACTTTTCCAAGTCCACTCACGGTTTCCATTGTTCCTTCTCTAGGAAGAGCTATAATCATGTACCTTGTTGTTTTCTTATCGTTTCTAGGCTCAGGACTCAAGAACCAAATATCTGGGGCCTTACAGATCACAGCAAATGAAGTCCCAGATCTGCATTCTTCAAACTTGACTGCAACGCACGACAGAGCACCATCTCAGAGTCCAGGCCAAATTGATCCTACTCAAAATCAAAGGGGCAAAACAAGCCCAAGAAAAAGTTTTATCAGGTCAGGATCTCAGCTACCCTTAGAGTGTTTTGAGGCAGCTGCCATTATTTGGCACCTGGAACCTTCTTCAGTGAGGGTGACTCTTCATTCTAGTCCGAGAAAAGCCATAAGGCATGGGGGGAGGGGCAAGAACAAATGGCAAGAGGATTCTGGGTCACTGTTCTCATGGGTCGGTCCGCTGCCTGACTATGGAGTGGCTTCTTTCCATTTTATGGAGGAAAAATAACCTCCAGGAGGCTGACACAACAGTCCTCAAGCTCTCTGTTTTCTACATTGAAGTCAAGAGTAGAAAATAAAAGAGAAACAGGAGCCAGAAATTGCCCGGCTGGGTTGTGAAACAATAGGGAGCTATCGTGATTCCCTGGCAGGGTTCTGACAGCTGGGGCTTGGGAATCCAGCTGTGCCTGGGCTTGTACAGCCATGCCGGACTTCAGGAATCAAAGTGTGTTGGAGCAGCCAGGTAGGTCACCATTTTTAGGACAGCCATTCCAACACAGGATGAAAGGGAGACAGCCCCAGGAAATCTGCGGCTTTGCCAGCAAATAGCAGAGCCGATTAGAAATCTACTTGGTGCTTGCCCCCACCTGCCGCCCAGTCCTCTCGTGGGGCTGGGGCACTGCTGTTAGCCAAGCTGGATCTTATCACCTGGGCTCTCTCCCTCTGCCCCAAGCTCACCTGCAAATGAACAGAGCCTTACCTGGCCTCCTTCAACTGTGGGAACAAGTTTGTGGCATTGAGAATGTTGCCATCTCCTCGAGGTGGCAAGCTGACATTAAGTGGGAGCCTTACAAACACTGTCTTCAAAGTAGGGTCTAAAGGTGAAGTTTCTGTTTGGTGGTGGTGGGGTGGGGTAGGGGTGAAAAGGGGGAGGGAGGGCCAGTGGCCTGGTAGGTAAACCACTGGGAGAAAGGAGACTGGGAATCCTTGACTTGTCTCAAGAGGGGCAAATGCTGTCAATCACAGCTAATTGTTACCACATAGTCACATGGGCCCAGGGTCACTGGGTTGTCAAATTTTTCATCCTTGGACAACCCAGAAGACTAAGATATCGTAAAACCTCAGTTTTAATGAGTGGGAAGCTTTAAAAGAAATCAATAAGAACACATCTCCTATGTTAATTCGAAGCACAGTCTGCCTATATTTGGCTAGTCCTTTTAGACCTACTTTGGTCATATTGCCTACAAAGAGAATGAGTCTGAAGATGTCACTACAAACAATGGATGACTTACACATTTAAAGAGAACGAAAGGACCTTGGTATGCTGGCAAGGGATCTGACGAGCAGAAGGTACTGAAGGCTCTATTTGTCTGTCCGCAGAAATGGCTTCCTTGCTCAGCTTGCTATTGCCAGCTGAGTTTCAAACTCAAGAAGTTTCATGGAATTTCAGATGGTTCTCCTTGCTGCCCTCGAATTGTTTTTAAATTGTGACAAAAATCATCCAGCAGAACTAGCCATTTAAAAATGTATCATTCAGGGGCTTGGGAAGATGAATCAATTAGTGAAGTTCTTGCTATATAAGCATGAGTTCCATCCCCTGAACCCATGTAAAAGCTTGGGGGTGGGGTGGCACATATTTGTAATCTTTGAAATAGGAAGACAGAGATATGCAGGTCCCTGGAGCTCACTGCCTAGCCAACCTTCATGAGCAAGCTTCAGTCCCAGCAACAGAGCCTGCTTAAAAAAAAATGAGGTGACTATCTCCCGAGGAACCTCACCCATGCACACCTATGTGTATGTGCTCTCCTGTGATATCTGAATACTCGCATGTACACTCACATAAGCACACTTGCACACACATACACACCCTATGACATTAGTTTAGCACTACATAGGACAAGTAAATGTAGCTGTTTAGGTAGCAAAAAGCCAGAGCCTGAGAGAAGGTGAGTTTCTCAGGCTCTTGGGTCCTTAGGTTGAAACTTCACTGGATGAGGATGCTATGGTTACCATTCTAGCCCTTAGAATCTACAAGCACTCCCAGACATGCTCAGATAAACCGGGGCAAAGCCACCACCCCTCTTGCCCTGAGTTCTGTGTGAAACAAACCGCACTTGGGGTCCCCCCCCTCTGGAATCCCCTGCAAGCATTGGTGTGATGGCATTTATTTATTTATTTATTTTTTGCTTTAATATCATGCCTCTGTGGGGGAAAATTGGGGAGAAGTGTGATCATAGTAACAAAAAGAGGAAAGAGGTGTGTCCTGCTGCACCTGGAATTTCAGTTCCAGGCTGTCTACACAGAGAGCGGGAGCCACATTATACACGAGGACACCCCAACCTGCATTTCCTAGCTCCTACTGTGTTCATGTCTGGGGTGTTCTGAAGCACACCTCCTGCTGCAGACTCCTTACAAACTTCCTGGACCAATGCTGCTGTCCAGGTTATGAGCACTCTACTTTCAGCTTTGGATTTTGCCCTCTGCGGAGTCAGGGCAACATTTATTCATTAAGTTCCTTTCGTTTGAATGAAGTTCTTAAGGGACCTTCTCTACACTGTCACTCAGGCTGCCCTTGTTTGTTGTAAGTCTTTTGGATTAACTCTATAGGCTAATTTCCCCCCTTGATAGTCCCTTTCTTGTAATATATTATTTTTGTGCAAGGGGCCTGGGTTGGAGTCCTAGCAGCACAAAATACTTTTTAAAAATAAACACATACTAGCCTGTATTTGGGGGTCTGGAGGAGAGATGGTTCAGTGGTCAAGAGCATGCACCACTCTTGGGGGCAACCATAGTTTGTTTCCTGGTCCCTTCAGGATGGAGAGGGCTCACGACCACCTGTGACTCCAGCCTCAAGGATCTGATGCCCTCTTCTGGCCTCCACAGGCATCTACACACACACACACACACACACACACACACACACGGCATTCACTCACACAGATAAACACACACACACAATATCATAAGAAGCTGAAGTTTTAAAGATTGAATTGTTCTGCTCCTCCTATTCTGTTCAGAACCTTCCCCTCACGTTCATTCTCACCTCCGAGCCTGCGTTCATCTCACTGCCTGCCGCTCTTCCCAGCTCTGACAGGCCTGTGCGCTGTTCACAGGGCTGGAGTCACCTCAGCCGCCCCTGCTCGCCCTATTAGGCTCTGCTTTCTCCTCTCCAGTCATGGGCCACTCCCTCTTCTCGTGGGGCTCACTATCTGTTATCCACTGCCCCTCCTGAGCTAGTCCCCTCATAGGAATGAGGTTGTTGTTTCATTCGCTCCTGGGCCTCCCGTGTCTACACCATGCTGAGACTCTAGTAAACTCTAAACCGAATAACTCACTTGTTTACCAGTTTAAGATAATCTGTTCTCAATTGTTTCAGTTAACCCGCTTTCTCAAATCTTAGAACACAGAAAAGTCAGGCACCGTGGCATACACCTGTAATAACCCAAGCATTTAGGAAATCAGGACAAGGGGGATACAAGTTCAAGACCAGGCTGGACTACATAGTGAAACACTGCTTTGGTTTTGTTTGTTTTGTTTTAAAGCTGGGCCGGAGAGACAGCTGGGTTCATATAGTGCTTGGTGCACAAGCAGGGAGACCTGAGTAAAAGCCCAGACCTTACATTAAAAAAAGAGGGTAGGCATGGCTGTGCATGCTTGAAGTCCCGGTGCCAAAGAGGCAGAAGGCAGAGATAGGTGGATCCCTGCAGTTCATAGGCAAGCCAGCCCAGCCTACTCAGCGGGTTTCAGGCCAGTGAGGGACTGTGTCTCAAAAATAGATGGATAGAGCCGGGCTCACATGCCTTTAATCCAAAAGAAAAAAAAGATACATAGATAAATACATATATATATATATATGGAGAGAGAGAGAGACAGACAGACAGACAGACCAGGCCCAGTGGGTAAGGGGGAGGTTCTGCTACGGGGAAGTCTTTCCCATGTTCTTGGTATTCCTTTCATTGAGTCTTTTTCCTAACTTTAGTGCTAAAAACCTGCCCTCCAACTCTTCTCCTAATGGAAAAAGGTAAAACAAAACAAGAAACAAGGTATATGGTGCTTGAGGAATGACACCTGAGGTTGTCTTTTGGCTTCCATAAGCATGTGTACACATACACACAAACATACACCACACACATGCACACACACACATACACACCACACACAGACACACACCACACACACATGCACACACACATTTACACACACACATACACACACCAAACACACACACACACACACACACACACACACACACACGCATACACACGCACGCACGTACGCACTCCCACACATACTTCACTCCAGCCAACCTTAGGAAGAATCCTCTCACATCAGTCTTTTGGTGAACTAATGAATTAGAGATGGAACATAGTGGAAAGGGTGTGTTTATAATACACATCAAAACTAGACTCAGAACAACTGGAATTAAATGATCTGTGTTTTCCCATCTGTAGAAACTCTAGCCAACAATTACTATGTTACTTGGAATCTTGGGAACAGTAGACGATAAGGCAGGGCATCTTTACTTTCTATTTCTGGAGAACTCATTATTTTCCATGCAATAATGTTATCTATATTTGCAACTATAAAGTTAAAAAAATCTGCCTTCCAGAAAGTGGACAGGCTCATTTAGACTTAATTGGTTTCTCTGTTTTCTTGTTGCATGTATGGACTTATCCTGTGGTGAGCTAAAGCTCATTAAAAAGGAGACCAGGGTCCCCCAAATTCTCATACCCAATTAGTTAACACATTGTTCCACACTTTGGTGTGATTTTTGTCTCCTAGAGACTATGTCACCTGTCTTACACCTCCCCATGATTCCACAGGGGTCATTAGGATGCTGAGTATGAAAGTTCTGGCCTGGGCGTCCCATTTCTAATTCAGCCTTTAACTTAGGAGGACCCCTTCTCAATTATCAACCACAGAGCCTCTATGTCCAGAAAAAGCAACGGCCAAAGGTCAAAAGGGCACTGCAAGTCAATAGTACCATTTGTATACCTGGAAGGATGGAATAGCCTCTTCATTAATGTGCAATGAAGGTGAGTTAGATGTGTGTACTTTTTCCAGGCAAGTGAGAGATGTTGTCTCAAGGGGGAAAAAGTTGCACAGGCCTGTAATCTCAGTACTGGGGGAGCAGAGAATGGAGGATCCTGGGGGCTGACTGACCACCATCTAGATGAACTAGCAAGGCTCAGTTTCAGTGAGAGACACCACTTCAAAAAAATAAGGTGGGAAGGCAGAAGACACTTGCTGTTGGCCTCTATGTGTTCCCATGTGCATGCATTTCAGCACATACACATACATGTCCAGGCACATACACATACAACATACACACAAAGTGTAGCATCAGTTTTCACTAAAAGCCAAAGCAAAACTTGATGGTGTATACTCATGAAGCAGAATCAGGAAGAATATTTGAGCCCAGGAGTTGGAGACTAGCCTGGGCAATGTAGTGATACCTGGTCTCAAACAAAACAAAAGCTGAAAGGAGATCCTAGCAGTGGGAACAGGGGCCGTCTCGGACTCTTTTACTGGCTTCTGAGACCCTACTCCTCATATTTGGTCACCTTGTCCAGCCTTAATACATGGGGAGGTGCTTAGTCTTACTGCAACTTGATACGCCATGTTTTATTGATACTTATGAGAGATCTACCCTTTCCTAGATGGAGATGGAAGAGGAAGGAATGGGGAGGTAGAAGAGAGGGACTAGGAGAGGAAGTGGGAGGGGGTGTGTGGCTGGGATGTAAAATAAACAGATGGGGGGAAAAGCTATGAGGAGAAAAAAGAAAAAAGAAAAGAAAACCTTCTAAGGAAATAGAGTTAATAAGCACTTTTTTATTTTTTAATTGCTGATATAATCCAGTAAGGTGGCTAGAACACTCAGCACATAGGAAAGTCAAAGTTTCCCATACTTCATACAAATAACTAATTTAAAAATCTTGGAAAAGATACCATTACAGGGGTAAATGTAAATGTTTAGGACTGGCAAGAAGGCTCAAAGGGTGATGGTGTTTACTACCAAGGCTGACAACTTGAGGGTAACCCCTGTAAACCCCTTGGGGAAGGAGAGTTGACTCCTGGAGACTATCACCTGACCTCCACGAGTGCACGGTGGCGTGTGAGTGCACACACAAATAATAAATGTCAGGAACTAAGAGAGACGAGTTAGATCTGAGCCACAGAAGAGCTTGAAGATGGAAGAACATGCCTGGAATAGCTGAGATCTGTCTCCTCAAATCTATATGTCCGCCACAACTCTAAACCAATGTGATTTTCCTGCTAACCTGATACTATCTGTAAAAACACTCAGAAAAATAAAACTCACAAGGAGTCTAAAAGGTTCTGAAAAAGAATGGAACTGGGCAAACATCACGTTTGAATTTCACTAGTGAGCTATGAAAGTTTTCTAGTGGCTACTGAGCATGCACTTTATTTAGTAAAATAATAATGAAACATGCCCAGTAGGCACTATAAATACATACTAAATAGCATTTAATATCAAAATAGATTCTCCTTACTTACAACAAATATACTGGGATGTGCTACCCACTCAGAAAGAAAACATATAAAGCTGATTATTGACTTACTCCAATAAAGCAAGTTGGAGATGGAGCAGACTTCAAACATAACACAGCAAGAAGCCTAAGAATATCTGGGAGAGAGTATTACAGAAACATGGTTTAAAACATTGGTGGAAAAGACTCAAGATGGACATGTAAACTAAAATCCAGAAATGGAAACAATGACAAGCTCGATTACATAACACTTTTAAAAATGATTGACTTGTTGGACCGTAACACAAGGAAATTGTCAAGCACCTCACATAGGCCAAGACCTAACTCCCTGCACTAAGCTCTCAGAAGCCACATAAAGACAAAATGCAGCCCAATGAAACAAGGGCAGGGGCATCAGTAGCAAATGTGTGGCAAAAGAGTCCTGGAAGTGAAGACAAGACACTCAACTTCAGCAGTGCTTCTTGAAAATTACAAACTTCAAAGCCCCAGCCTGTCTCCCCGACTCCCCATTAAACCAGCAGAAACAAGAGAGTACACTATGCAATGTTAATTGTGGAACATAAATTTGGTGCAACCTCTTAAGATGGGGAGTTACCCTCTGCTACAATTTAAATGTTGGTTTAACAATTTGTCCCAGCATTCTACCATCAATTTATCCAGTAGCCATTGTACGCAGCTAAGTGGGACTGTTGTCCATTGAAGAATATGAAAGCAAGCCTGCATAGGTCACTATAGCGTGGTGGAACACTGACGACCAAGCTACGTAAGCAAAGGGACTGGGTTTTAAAGGAAGGGGTGAGTTTTGGTCAGGGAGGCTTGAGTAGCTAGTTCTAACTGGGAAGGAAATGCTTGATGGCCTATATTGCTTAATCTGAAATGCATATTTTGTTTTATCTACAAACTAATATATACACCTATTATCCTGCCTCTGACTCAGGCAGCTGGTGTAGAATGTTTCACCTCCAGTTCAGGCAGCTGGTGTAGAATGTCCTACCCCCGGTTCAGTACAGCGGCTGGGAACACACCTGGGAGCACCACCGCCTCCCAGCCTTGTTTCCATCAGTGCCGCTCTCCCCTCACCAAAACAACATTCCACAGGAGCCTTTTCCAGGACTTGCAGTGTGTAAAGGATGTCTCAGCCACTGCGCAAGCCAGCCTGAACTGCAGCTCTGAGGGTGGAAACTTTTTCATTCATCTCTGGAGCAGATAAGAATCCAGAACAAAGGTGGAGCCTGAGTCACAGTGCCAGAGGAGCTATGAATATGCAACTCTCAACATTTACTCCAAGTAGCTGAGAAGAAAGACTGGTGTGAGATCCTGACCTATGAGCCAGTAGATAACTTCCCAGCCACTTAGCAGCACCCACGCTCTCAGGCCACCACCTCACCTTAGCCATGTGATCAGGCATAGACCTGCTCCTGGGTGTTCTGAAACACACACACACACACACACACACACACACACACACACACACACGCTCGCACGGGCACGCCCATGTGCTCAGAAAGTCAGGAAAGTGGCATCTTGGACTCTTCACAAAGATTTGTGAGCCTTGAATTCACAATTCCAGCAGGACAACATCAGAAGAGGGAGCTCTATTAAAGCCCCCAGGAGGTGGACGGGTAGCGCTTTCCATAGCAAGGAAAGATTGACTTCCATTGTTTAAAGGATTAAGGGGGGAGGGGTAAGAACAAGAACCAAATAAGAACCACCTCCCACTGCCCTCTCCCTTCTGAGCCCAACTGCTAGGATGAGTCCCACAGCTGGGAGATGCAAGACACCTGCCATCGGCAAGCACACTGTAAAGGAATCATAAGACTGTCAAGAAAGATCCGCTGCACACACAGGGCCAGGAACTCAGGAGAGCTGCCATGGCATCTTCTTCTGGATTGGTTCTCAACAATGCTTCTGGAACTGAGGGAACATCTCTGTGATGTGCTGGGAGCACTCCATGTGAAGGTCACCCTAGCCTTTAGAGTCCCGCACACCCAGCACAGACTTGAAGGTAAAGTGGGAACCCACCAACCCATGGAGACTTCGGCACCTTTCTGTTGCTCACTGCTGGCACATGCTCAGAGAAAGACAATCAGGGGGAGGAGTCTGTTAAAGGACACTCATTGAAGCATTCAAAGAAGAAACACAATGAATGCCTGGACTGGAGTCTGCTTGATCTTTCTTGGAAGTACCACCACTGGGACTTCACACTTACACACTTCACACTTACACACAATGTAAATGAGGCCAAGGCAGAGTCCCAAGTATATCACGTGTGCACTGGGATATTCAAACCCACGATATCCAAGTAGCCACAATGTTCAGAACGAAGAAGGTGCACTCGGAATTCTTTAGCTAGTAGGGGATAAAGCCATTTTCTCAGGGAGCTAATGTGCTCTGTTGGGATATATCCAAGTGTTGGCTGTTTGGGGTAGACAAAAGTATACGTTTGTTTACCCTGTGACACTTTTATTTCTATGCTCACTTTTACAAAGATGAGTGGAGCTGGGGGTGTAGCTAGTTGGCAGAGTACTGGGTCAGCATGCATAGAGCCCTGGGTTTGATCCCCAACACCAAATAAACCAGGAGTAGCAGTATACTCCTGTCACCCCAGCACTCCGGAGGTGGAAGCAGGAGAATCTGAAGGTCAGATTCAAGGACATCCTCTGCTATACAGTGAGTTTGGGATCAGTCTTTGATACACACAGCCTATCTCGAAAACAAAACGCCGAAATAAAATAAAAATAAAAATGAAAGACCCCAAGAAAACAGAAAGAACAAGAGGAAGATGAAAAAAAAGAAAGGAAGAGCAGAACAGAAGGAAAAAGGAAAGAGAAGGCAAAGACCTTGGGCCTGTGTGCCTAGTACATCCAGTGTTGATCGATGAACATTGGAATATATAACTCCTACCCTCTGCAGCATTACAGGTCTCTGCAACATGAAAAAACAAAGATGTGGAATGAGCGTACGAGAATGAGGGAGAACAGGCCCTTGGAGACAGGAGTAGAGTAGACAGCCCTTTGGATCACTACAGGCCCAGATGTATGATCCTTGATCTCAGGCCTCACTGCTAAGAGTCTCTTTTCCAGGGCCAGTCAAAGACAGCGATCCAACCAGTGAAGCCCACAGACAGGAAGACACTCTCACACTCTGTTGTCAACCAAGGTTGCTGCCATCACACTCAGCAAACCATCTTTCTCAACTCTTGTCTGTGTCTTATCAACCACCTTCCTGAATAAACCCCATCACCGTGGGTTGGATGGACCTAAGTAGAAGGGAAGAGAGGAAAGGTCCAGGGGTGGCTGAAGACAAGAACGGAGAAAGAGCAGTACTTAGAGGAGGGAACGAGGGAAAGATTTTTCTTCCTTGCAGTAATATTGATTGTATGTAACAACAGGTTCATTAGTACTTTTTCTTTTTTTTTTTTTTCCCCCTGATCTGGGAACTGAACCCAGGGCCTTGCACTTGCTAGGCAAGCGCTCTACCACTGAGCTAAATCCCCAACCCCTCATTAGGACATTTTCATGCAGTTTTGCTCACATTCACTTCTAATACCCTTTCTCCTCCCACTCCCACTGACCCCTGGGAGATGGTATTTCTAATGGAGGTGGAAGGTTCGTTTTTTTTAGTTAAAGAGTGAAGAAAAAGGCCCCAAGAGGAATCAGTGAGAGTGCTCAGTGAGAGCACCACGCCACTGGAGTCAGACTGGGTTCTCAGGCACAGTCACTGGGGGTAAGGTGGTGACAGCCCTTGGCCAGTTGAGTCAAGCGTACTTAATAGGACACCCCTTGTTAATTCAAATCCCAACAGCCTATTAACTCGGTCCCTTAGGATATTTGTGGAGCCACCCACAGGGTGGTGACAGGAAGTGACAAATCCCGAGGGCACTCAGGTTGATAAAACTAACCTTGATCTACTATTATGCTTCCAACTAACCAGTCCAATGGCCCCACCCTACAGAAAAACTTGTCAAGGTAAACACCCCCAAAGGGCAGCCGCAACTTCTTGCTGACCAAGTGAATTTTGAGAGAACAAGTTAAGCAAAGCCAGTATCACAAGTCCCCTAGATTTGATAAGAGGGTCTGTAAAAAGATAGAATGGACAAAGTGCTCGGTCCTCATCATTCCTTCGTGATAAAGAGTGGATGATGCAAGAGGTTGTGAAAGAGACCTTCCTGCCTGGGTTCACAATCAGGTCTCACACTACCTGGCTAGACCAATGGTCAAGCATCACCAGATCTGAAGTGTAAGCAGTGAACTTGACTGCCAGGACTCCCCTGTCCAGAAACAAACCTCCAAGGCCATTGCTTTTGTGACTTCAGAGCAGCAGAGCTGTCATTTATGAGACGAGAGGACCCAGGGACAGTTACTCAACATCATTGCAAGTCTGCTCTTTCAACTGCACACAGCAAAAATGCTGTGGTACCTGGTGCACCATTGGGTATGTGGCAAGTCCTGAGGAAAGAGCCTCTCTTGTCAGGGCCGGGGATATGGCTCAGTTAGTACAGTACTTGCCACACAAACCTGAGGTCCTCAGTTAGGTTCCCAGAACCCAGGTCTGGAAAAACAGAAGTCAGGTGTGGTGGCACAAGTTTGTAATCCCAGCTGGGAAAGGGGAGACAGTAGATGTCTGGGACTAACTTAGTCTGATCATGAGTTCCAGGCCGATAAGAACGTCAGTCTCATGACGAAGATGGTGAGAGCCTGAGGAAGAGCTCTAACGTGTCCTCTGGTAACCAGATGCATTTACACATGCCTACACACACCTACACACATGTGTACCTGCACACACACCAACACAAAGGGTTTCTCTCTTCTGTTTACCTCCATTTTCACATCCTTACTCCTATCACATGATCTGTTATGAGACGTCCCAAAAGATACAATCGTCATCTTGGTTCCTCTTACAGACAAATGTCTTAACAAGTCTTTGTTTCTATTTAAACACAGCGCTTCTAATTGGAGGAGACAGGGCTGTCACCAACCCAGCCCCATTCCCTTCCTCATATCCTCCTACAAGCCTCTCACAACCCCAGTCTTAGAAAAGAATGTCCCAGGAAGACCGAGAGGTCTGTAATGGCAGTTCACGGACTGGCTGACCTTCCAAACCCTATGAACTCATTTATTTATTCACATACCAGGAATGGGGAAGCTAGGAAGAATCCAGCCCTGTGCCAGTGGGGAGGGCTACTGAGAGCCTGGATCTAACACCATGACAGAGCCAGAGGCACTGACCACAGAACGTGGTGTGAGCTGTGAAGGCTGAGGTCACTGCTGGGACCACACCACACTTGCAGCGCTGCCAGACTGAAAAGTCACCTTTGGCTGCACCCAGAGTCACTGCGTCGTCAGCATGTATGGGACACAGCAAGCAGGTACCACACTCCTGCTTTTTAAAAGGATGCCAAACCTGGGACTCGGAGCTCATCTCCCTGGAAGAGGGGAGAAAATACTTCTTCTCGTTCTTTTTTCAAGGTGAATTCACTTTTTAAAACTTAAGCTTTTTTAAAAGGTACATTCACAATGCTAGGCCGCTGATCTTCTATTTAATTCCAAAACATTTTCATCACCTCAAAAGGAACCCCTGTGCCTGTGCCTCACTCACCCCTCACTCCTTCCCCCAACCCGACAACTGGTCTGTCTACATCCAGCCTCTATGGATTGAGGTGGGAGGATTTGCTAAAGATTAACTACCTTACAGTTTCTTGTTCTTTGGCCTATGCATTAAGCCAGCCAGACTCATCAGCATTAAAGCACAGATCACCCTTGGAACTAAATGAGCCCAAGTTCAGATTCCAGGTCCAACCATCCATGATGTGTTGAATGTCTTTCTCAGTCACACTTTTAACCCTACTCCATGGGCTAAGAATCACAAGAAAAGCACCCGTAGGACTCTAAGCACAGTGCTTCCCCAGTGACAGCAGTGCTAATATTCATGGTTCCAGGAAAACCTCAAATAGGGGACGACCATATAAACTCAATATCTGGTATCCAAGTGTCACATACAAAAATCTTCTTACAAGCTAAAATTGTAGGCTATTCAAAAGAAGGCTAATCCTACAAGTGAATGAAGAACAAGTTTTTAAAATAAAATTGTAAACATTTTATTTTTGAAAGCATCAGACTGCCTACAGTTACAAGTGACAACCTACTTGCTCTGTGACCTTGGGGAAGTAGCTTCGCCTCTCTGATGCTACTCTCTTAACCATCAGACAGTGAAACCATCCACCTCAAAAGATTGGCTTGACCTAATATGTTATCTGCTATGTGTTGGTACTTGGCTGAGAGCTCTGTCCTTCTGCAGTGCCCACCCTCCTTGAACTTGCAGCCTCGCCGTGATGTAGCACTGAGGTGCACAGAAGCACACTGATATTGTGGTATGTGTCTTTGCCCTAAAGAACTATCACATAGCTTGGCATCGTGGCACACACCTATAATCCCAGCACTTGGACGGCCGAGGCAGGCAGATCACCAGTCTCATCTACGTAAGGAGTTCCAACTCAGCCTGGACTACAGTGATAGTCTATTTCAAAAAACAAAGCAGGGCAAACAAAGTTATAACATAGCCTTAAGTCAGAATGCTTGGCTGAGACTCTGGACAGTATTGTTTTTTTAATTAAATTTAATGTGTCTCTCTGGGTTCTATGTGCTGCGATTTTTTCTAGCGTCCCCATCACCAGTATCCCATCATACCCCAGCTATTTCACCTGCCTGTGCCAACCGCCTCCCTCAAACCTCCCGCCTGCCTGCCTGCCTGCCTGCATTTACAGCTATTGCTTTATTTAGGCTTTTGTGCCTTCTATTGGCCGACACAGGCACATGAGTGATGCTCATAAGCTTTTATACTGTGTTTCTCCCAAGGTGCATTCTAAAATGACCGGAAACAGCTGGCACATGGATACAGAGGGCAGGGTCAGAATCTATGGCTTCTATCTCCAGTTTTAAAACCTGGAGACAGAAGCTTTACTATTTTAGACCTGCCTCTTACAGGGCACCAGTCACCTACAAGTAGAAAGTTTAGATTCAGTCCTGACGTTCAGACTGTCAAAGGGGGCGTGGGGTGGGTGTGATACCACATGGGGTATCAAAACCCAGCCAAGGAGCCCTTTCTCAAAGCTCACTCTCTCAAAGCCCTTCCAGAGCATCTTAGATCTAACCTGTGCTGATAGCCCCCAAAAGAGACCCAACTTCATTCAGGAGCCATTCAGTCTGTTTCTCCATCTCCTTAGTCTCATTCCTTAGCTTTTACCATCCGAGAGTCAAAGTCCAGTGAAAAGCAAGGTTAAACCCCCAGCCCACCCCAGGGAGCTACGCCACGTGCTCAGGCCCGCAAAACGGTCTCTGTAATCCACCTCCGGAAAAGGGACGGAGAAAGTCCCCTCCCATCGTCCATTCCTTCTTTTCCTCACCTCTCCGGATCCAGGGAGCACGGGTACCCCTGGGAGCCCCTACCCCTACCTCCACCCTCACCCCCGGGGCATAAAGAGCATGGCGCCCACGTGGGCCACAGCGAGCCGCGAATTACAACCAGCTTCCTGAAGCTGGGCAGGGAGGAGGGGGGTCGGATGCCTCTGTGGCACGCCCAGGGGCCCGTCCTTGGATCACACCCCGCTACAGATCCCTTACCCTGTGAGGGGCCGAATGTCTTGGAGCTTGAGTGGGGGGCTTCCTGGCTCCGGCTTCTCGCTGGCTGGAGAGCCCCTATCCTTCCTTCCTCACCCCGGGCTTCTCCAGGGGCAGGGTGGCTTCAGAGCGTCCATGCAGGCAGGCAGGCAGCCGGGCTAGTGTCCGCACTTCTGCCCTGCCCTGAGCCGTCCCAGCCAGGCCATAGCCCGGCTTTCTGACATGCTGGTGCTGGGGACTTCACTTCCTGGTTTTTTTTTTTTTTTTTCCTCTTTCACAACTGAAAGTGGAAGCGCTTCTGACCAGGAGGAGACAGACAGCCTAAGCTACCCCGCCGGTTTTCAAAGCCTTTAGCCCCAGCCCCTAAGGGCTGAAACAAAAGCCACCTAGCATCCACCCAGTCCACCTGCTCCCGCTGGTCTCACTAGCTCTCCTCTAAGACGAAAATCCAAATGAAACCGAGCTGAGGTGCCCCTGGGTTCACTGCCAGAGAGACGGAGGTGACGTTGTTCCCGCTGCGTTCGCAGGACAGGAAAGTCCAGCGAGAGGGACCTCCGCCCTTGGGGCAGTCTCAACAACTGTCTTCTCCATGTAGCCCCTTTCCCGGTCCTCAGAGCTGCCCGGCTCAGGGACAAATGCGGACCTCACAGAGACAACAGAATAAACAAAATAAGCCAGGAACCACTGGGGCAGCCAGCCATTAAATTGACGTGGCTCCTTTTCCTCTGACACACCAGATCCGTCTCTCACTCCGGCAAGTTTAATGCAAAACTGTGTCCTGTGCCTCCCCACTTCCACCTTACAACCCGGGTTCATGGCTGCCTTATTTATCACCCTTTAACGCTCTGATCTCCCGGGGGCACAAGGAGACCTCATTCTCGGATTTGGAAGACAGATGACAGGTCCTGCGCTCCCACCCCCACCCCCAGCAGCAAACTCACAGACAGACAGAATTACACAGCACTTTCCCAGCCTCGATCCCTCCAGGAAGGATGGGGAGGAAGTTCAAGGTGAGTCTGGCTCTTCACTAGAGTGCTAGCTACCTTAGGATTCCTTCTCTCTGCAGAGAGCACCCCCTCCTGCTGGAAAGGCCAGGAAAATGGAGCCATATCTCAAAGAACAGCAGGTCTGTCCCCTTTGGAAGGATGGAAGGATAGAAGGAGGTGCCTCCAGCTTTTGTTTAGTTTCAGAGCTCAGCTTCCCCGGAAACAATTTTCTCCCAAGGAGAACATTGGCAGAGTGGATGCCAAGCCTCAGTGCCTGGGATGCCCCTGGCTTCTCTCTAAGGCCTGTCTTAGCCCGTGGCAGGTTCAGAGGATACCAACTAATATCATTGTCATTGGTCTCCTCTAGAACTGAATGCCAAGTTCAGCAAGGTCTGAGTCATTCTATGCCTTTCTATGCAGCCTCTATGAGCCCCAAAGATTTTTATGGAAGATTCTGACATCACCAAGATTTTCACAGTCTGGTCAGCAGAGACTGACCATCACATCCTCTCTAAAGCCATGCCACACTGCTCAACAACTCAGAGGTGTATCCAAAAAATGAGGCTAGTGCTGCATCCCTTACAGAAGATATCCCCTGAGCCAACACATGGCTCGTCCTTTAGGATGCTTGCCAGCCCCTAATAGCATCACTGCTGATCCCATCCTTCAGGAGTCTCAGTCATCAGCAGTGGTTAAGTGGCTCCTCTAAAAAGTTCTGAATGTAAGATGAAGGGAACCTACATCCTGACTCGTCTTTAACCTTTCAAAAGCTTTATGCCTTCTAAAAGTGAGATTGATAATTCTCTTTCAATCCTTTTCCCCCCTCTCTCTTCTAGAATTCAAATGGCTCAAATATTTCCCTTTCCAATCACTTTCTTTCTTTGCCTCCCACACAAGTCAGCTGAGATTACCACTCATATTATGAAAGAACTTTAAGCAGGTTGAGGATGAATATGCATCCCACCTTCCCCCACAAGCTCCCTACTCCCGCCGCCACCGCCTCATAGACCAGAGAAGGCAGCTCACCTTGTGAGAACAGTCAGTCGAAGTTCTAGCTGGGTCGAGGAACGGCTCCTCTTGCAGCTAGCTCGCTGGTTCAGCACCACATTCAGCTGCCTCTGCCTTTCCACGCTCGCTCAGGGACTAGGCACACCTGAAGCCACTGGATCCTGTCCTGAGAGTGTCCTGCCAGCTCCTCTGGAACCTTTGGACCTGTTGCAATAAAGGTGCAAAGGTAGAAGTTACCTGCTCAAACACTCAGTCACCTCTGACAGAAGTGGAGAATTTGGCAAAAGGTTAAACAAGAGATTGTTAGGCAATGGACTTAAGAGGGAAAATAAAAGAGCGATTGGCTCAGAAAGCTGCTGTTGAGTGGGGTGAGACTTATAAAACCCAGACTTCAGGGGAAGGGGTAGGCATGCATAGGACTTTGCATATGAGGTTTTTCTTTGCCACCATCTTTGGGAGTGAGAAAGGAAGAGGCCAGACTAGACTAATAGGCCGAGAAAGTGTACCTTAATTTCAGGATGACAGGAAATGGGGAAGTCACTGGCACTGACTCAGGCTATGGTTTAAAGATCTGGACAAAGTGGAAGTTTGTGTTTGGAGAGAGCCTTCTAGGAAAGCCAGGATAATCAAGGATATTCCAAGGCAAGCAAGCAAGCAGAGCTGGCCTGAGGTATAGAATGTGAACCAAAAGACCAACCCAAGTGGGCTGTCTTCCGAGAGAGCAGAGTCAGGGGCACAGCCTGCCCTACTCGCCCCTAGCAAGAAGAAGCACTGTGGCTGTTGCCTCATAGTGTAGTCTATTTTCTCCCTTCTGTCTGTGTGGAAGATGCGCATTACCTATGTTGTTCCTAAATCATTAAGGCTGAAAAGGCATCACTAATCAGAAGGAATATAGACGGAGAGATAAAAGAGGATCTGCAGACCTTGCATAACCTCTACTTCAGAGTCAGACCAATGAACTCTTTTCAAGAAGGTGCTAAAAATCTTGCCACCAGGTAGTAGACAACCCAGGCCTAAGGCAGGGCCATGGATGCCCATCACCATGCTTGGTCTCTGTGATCCTACCTCTCTGGTCAATGCCATCAGTGAAACTTCAATGCTTGCCTGCTTTCTGTGTGCCAGCCCTTTAGAAATGTAGAGAAAGGCTTACTTTGTAATGTACCTGGTCAGGTGTCCAATATCAAAGTCAGGCATCAGCACCATTTCCTGCTGGGTGGGGTGGTTAGCATGTTCATGACATAGGGGCTTCTCATTCAGGTCTTAGAGGCATGGACCTCAGAGGTCGCCTCTCCCTAAAGAGCCTTAACACTTCCTTAGTACCAGAAAGAAAAAGGCTTCTAAGAGGCTCTGAAGAGAGCAGACTGATGAGAACTTTGGGTGTCAGTGCCACCAGACTGGACCAGTGCCAAGGTATGTTGATCAGGAAACTACTGACTGAACACCTGCTGATACCACACTCTCCAGAGAGTAAGATATGCCAAGCCAAGCTGTGGTTTCCAAACTTTAGTAAATGTCACAGTTCCCCAGAGGGAATGTTACAACACATTGTCTGGGCCCGTGCCACGGTTTTGATTCTGCATGGGTGCCACTCGAGATGAGTGTTTGCATCAAACATCTACCCTACCTTCAGTAGGACCAGATACTACGATATCTATAGAGGTTGCACTAGGGATAGCCTTGGTTACGGCCAAGTTTGACCCGGACTTGAACTGGTGCTTTTGGAGAATCTGCACAGCTGACTGAGCCCCAGAGGGAGACTTGAGCTGAACAGGAGTCCCGCCACTGGCTGTTCACACCACCTTTCCACACATCTGACTCAAAGTCATGCAGAGTCAGAGTGGCCAAAACAAGTGGGTAGCCTTGTATGAATGAGGAATGAATGAATCATCAATGACATAGCAACCTTGCTTTATTCTCAGGGACATTGGAGACTTCAAAAGGTGGTGAAAAGCCCAGAGTCCAGGTCTCTAACACTCTAGCAGGCCATACCATCTTTTCCTCTCCTAAAAAATAAAATAAAATATTTTTCACATGTTTATGTGATAGGTGTCCCTGTTGAGTGTATCTGCAGGTGTGTGTGTGTGTACATACTGATATTGTTTTGCTTGGTTGTTCTCCACTTTATATATTGAGACAGGCTCTCACTTGAACCCAGAACTCTCTGGCTAGTCCACCTACTCAGCTTTCAGTCTTCCAAGAGCTGGGATTACAGGCAGGTCTCCATTCCACCTGGCATGTATGTGTCTGTTGTGTTTCTGCAAAAGCAGGTGATTTTCCCTCTGATGAACCACCATCTCTGGTGTGTCAGACCGAGCTTCTTTATAGTACCCACAACCATACACTTTAGAATACAGTAATTATTTTTAAATCCCTTTCAACTTGGGCATCCAGCAGCCCCTAAAACATACAAACCTTCATTCTTTTAGGCCACTGACAGGTGAGGTTCTTGAGATGTGTGGTGCCTGACAGGTAGCCTGACACACTCTGCCACGTGACCCTCTGATGGTCTTCATAGACCTTCTTTGCCTTTTCTTAGGGACAAAGGAACCGTACATCCAATCCACCATAGTTCTGGAATCCCAGACACTGACATTCCAGAACTCTATAACACAGCCTCAGAACAACCATGCTGCCTCGTGGGCTCAGGGTGGGGAGTACTTCACAGATAGAAATCAGCTTAGCTTGTCCAAGGGCCTGAATGCAGAGGAAGGCAGACATGTTTATACCACACTTCCTAGCTTGTGACTCTTCCAAGCTGCCGCTTCATATCTGTGAGGTGTGAGTGTCAACGAGACCTTCAAACATCCAGACCAATAGTAAGGGATGGGAATCCGACCCCAAGATGAATATTTCATTTGGTCCTTAAAATTGGCTGGATGGAGGTGGCAATTTGCCTGAATGAGAAAGAACAACTCAGATAGGACATGTCACTTCCTGAGGTCCTATACCTTGGAGATTAGGCTATGATGATGTGGGGAAGGAGAGCACACTTATTTCTTAAATATTTTTAGGTTATTTGTAGCATCTGGTGATTTCCCTATTGTCCTTTAAGAGTCTGGCATGGCATAAAGTGTTATTTTAAAATTTTATTCACTTCCAGCACTATAACAAAAAAATTTATAGTATAAGTTACTTCAAGATTCTATACAATATTGACTCTAATAAGTCATAAAGGAAAACTGAAATTTCTTCTTTTAATAATATTCTGATCTTAGAATCTAGAAGAGTCTTCTTAAGCTTCTAGAGTGTCTGTTTTAGAATATTTTTGGGGTGTTCAGATTGTAGAATGTACACAAGTAATGCTTTCCTCAAGAAGTTTGGGCAAGAGTAAGAATGAGAGGTGGAATATGAGAAAGGAAAGATGTGGGTTGGGGAGGAAGTCCAAGAGCAAGAGCCCACTGGGCATGTGCAAGGCCCTGAGTCCCAGCACAGGAGGACAAGGAGAAGAGAGGAAGGAGAGGAGGAGGAGGAGGAGGAGGAGGAGGAGGAGGAGGAGGAGGAGGAGGAGGAGGAGGAGGAGGACAATGGCTGCACAAGACGCCTGTAATGGCTGGAGATGTGGAGATGCCAACATGTAGATAGGGAGGCTATTAGACTGTGACCGCTTGTCCAAGTCAGGCAGAATGGCCCCAGAGCAGACAGAAGCAGTGTCAGAGCTGAGCATGAAACAACTCAGGACAGCTTAGCAGTGATGGACCAGAAAACGAAGAGCTGGCATGGCATGTCCCAGAGTTCACTGACTAGCAGGTAGAAGTGTCATAGAGTGAGGACTATGAGGGTTGAACTTTAGCTTCCCACATGGCAGAGCTGACGCTGAAGTTTGTCATCAACTGAGATATGGAAAGAAGGGGCAAAGTACCCGAAAACTCTCTCCTAGAAGGGCTCTCCTAACTGGCTGTTGGAATTCCATGCCATTCTGCTTATCTGCTATTTCAAAAGGCTAATGATGCTCAAAGTACATTTCCAAGGCAGCAATCGAAGGTCCTCAGGGAGCTCCTCATCCTTAGTTCAGATCCTTGCAGAGGCCTTCTATAATCAAGGCCCACAGTGGAGAGCATTATGGAACACTTACCAAGTGGCCGCCCTGCACTAAGAGTTTTGCAGCATTTCATCTAATCTCACAGCAACCCTAGGAAGATCTTATTATCCTTTGGACGGAAATGAAAGGGTCCTCTTGGAGTAAGAGGCCAATGAACGTGTTCGAAGTACATGGCTAGCAGTTGGAATAACCTCATGGTTAAACTTTGAGCTCAGGTAGTCTTGGTCCAGAGTGTAAACTTATCTCTGTAGTTCAGTGCCATCAACTCTACAACTCCCTTATTCTTTTGTGTGCACACATGTTTCTCTTGAGGACAGTCAGTGATCTCTTGATAAACATTAAGAACCCTTGCTCTAAGTCAGCAGGACCCAATAAGCCCTTGAAACCAGATGTCAAGCTGATCACCACCTTCCTCTCCTTCAACGGGGGCGGGGGAGGGCACGGCCTTTCTGCTTCTGAGCTCATTTCCCTCAAAAGCCTCACTCCACACACCGGCAGGCACTGATGAGCTAGATGTTCTAGCCGGCTTCTCTCTCCACCAGCAGCTCTCCCTTCTCTGTAATCTGTTAATGCCGAAATGCTTCGGCTCCACTCTAGGGGCTGACATTGCTGCGTCACTGGGGGCTTCACAGAGGACAAAAGGAAACCTGAACCCACAGCTCGATGTCTGCAGCTGCTCATTTCCCTCAGTTCCAGCTACTGACAGCGATTGCTTGGGCATGCATTATCTTGAGGCCACTTGTTCATTCTTTCTGGGAAGGAAGTGTTACCTAAAGATATGCAATTGGCTGGCAAGAATGCTATTTGCACAATAGCAAGAAGAAGAAGCATCCACCAGACAAGGTTCATTAGCAGCCCCCCCCTTAAATGGGGAGCTATGGACAATTAATGGCTTCTAGGGGAAGGACAGACAGTTTTTTCTAGGGGTGTGGTCCCTGGTAGGGTGGCCACACTCCCGTGGGTGGCTTCATACCCAGGAATATATGGGAAGCACAAATTGGACTGGGTGGGTTATTAAAAAATAGGACATAAAGTTGGGGGTGTACGGAGATGGATTAGGCCTGGAGAGAAGTTAGGGGTAAAAATGGGGAATAGATAAGATCAAAATACATTGTATGAAATTACCAACCAATTAATAAAAATATAAAAAAAGAAATCCCCCCAATTTCTAGCTCTTCATCCCTCCTTCCCCCAAACCACAGAAAACAAATTGACTTACAACCTTGGAATTGAGCCTCCTAGTTGGTGATTCATGATACACAGTAGGTCAAGATACACCAATTAACTCTTTACTGAGGGTGGCTGCTGTGCTGACAGACAGCTGTATTCTAGGGGTTCTATTATTCCATACAAACACCATAGTTATCAGTGTCATGGAGTGAACAAATCAGAACATGGAGATATTAGCTACCTGCTCCTTTATCAGCAAGGAATAAACATCCAGACTGAGATCTAGCAATCCCACTTCTGGGTATATATACAAGGAAAATTAAATCAGTATGTTGAAAGGACATCTGTACTCTTATATGCCTTGTGGCATTATTCACAAGAGACAAGATATAAAATTAACTAAAGTGTCAACAAATGAACAAAGAAAGTCTAATGTATAACTAAAGTAGAGGGGCTAAGGCCATAAGCCAGTTGGGAGAATTGAGTTCTTAACTAGCCCTAGTGCAGCCTTGCGTGTCCAATCCCCAGCACTGCATACAACTGTATGTTGGTGGTACATGCTACAATTTCAGTCTTCAGGAGGTGGAGGCAGGAATCAAAAGTCAAAGTCTTCCTTTGCTTTATGAGGAGATTAAAACCAGCTTGGGCTGCAGGGCGGTGGTGGCACACACCTTTAATCCCAGCACTCGGGAGGCAGAGGCAGGCGGATCTCTGTGAGTTCAAGGCCAGCCTGGACTACAAAGTGAGCTCCAGGAAAGGCGCAAAGCTACACAGAGAAACCCTGTCTCGAAAAACCAAAAAAAAAAAAAAAAAAAAAGACAAAATCCTGTCATTTGTGACACCACAGATGGACCTGGAAGACATCATGTTAAATAAAAAGAGCAGGCACAAAAATTTTAAAGCCACCTGATCTCATTCATAAGTGCAAGCTACAAAAGTGGATTTCTCCAGGGAAAGGAAACAATGGTTAACACAGGTGAGTGGTGAAGGGGAAGTGGAGGGTGGGAGACAATGGTTAAAGGGGGTATAATGACAGTTAAACAGGAAGTGCAAGTTCAGTTCTGCTGTGTAACAGAGACTATAGCTGATGTGAAGAGACACCAGGATCATGGCAACTCTTTTTTTTTTTTTTTTTTTTTTTTTTTTTTTTTTTTTTTTTTTTTTTTTGGTTTTTCGAGACAGGGTTTCTCTGTGTAGCTTTGCGCCTTTCCTGGAACTCACTTGGTAGCCCAGGCTGGCCTCGAACTCACAAAGATCCGCCTGCCTCTGCCTCCCGAGTGCTGGGATTAAAGGCGTGAGCCACCACCGCCCGGCTCATGGCAACTCTTATAAAGGGAAAAATTTAATTGCAGTTGGCTTACATGTTCAGAGGTTAGTCCATTATCATCATGATGGGATGCATATCAGCATGCAGGCAGACATGGTGCTGGAGAGGTAGCTGAGAGTTCTACATCTGGATCAGCAGGAAGTAGGAGGACAGAGTGACACTGGACCTGGTTTGAGCATCTGAAACCTCAAAAGCCTACCTCCAGTGACTCACTTCCTCCAACAAGGCTGCACATCCTGATCTTTTCAAACAGTGTCACTTCCTGTGAGCCTATGGGGGCCATTTTCATTCAAATCACCACAGTGACATATTGTATTCTCATGAAATTTTTTATTTATTAGTGTGTGTGTGTGTGTGTGTGTGTGTGTGTGTGTATACTCAAGTGCCTATACAGAGGTAAGAGGACAACTTTTGGGAATCGGTTCTCTCCTTGTACTATGGGCTCTGGGGATCGAACTTAGGTCATCAGGCTTACATGGCAAATGCTTTTACACACTGAGACATCTTACTGGACTGACATACCATATTCTTGAAAAATGCAAAGAGAGCAGATGTGTTCTTGTCACAAAACAATAACTATGTTATGTGAGAGTGAGTTTATTAATTATTAATAGCTGGATTTGACTACTTTTCAACGTTTAAATGCTTCAAAGCATCCATTTGAAGAGGAACAATGCATACAATTTGTATTTATGTGTGTTCATGTGGGTGTGGGTGCATGAGTGTGTACAGGTGCACATTCACGTGTGTGTGCATCTGTGTGGAAGTCAGAGATCAGCCTCAGGGGTTTTCCTCAGGGTTTTCACTTTGTTTTGAGACAGAGTCTGTCACTGGTCTGTAGCTCCCTAATTAGCCAGTCCAGGAATCCTCCTGTTTCAGCCTCCTCTACACTGGGACCAGAAGTACATAAAACACAGCTTTCTATGTGGGTTCTTGGGGATTAAACTCAGTTCTTCATGCTCTCTCAGAAAGCACTTCACCCACCAATCCATCTCCTCACTCCAATGCATTTCATTCTGTGAATGAACACTCACAAAATGTGGCCACCACCCAGGGGCCAGGAAAGACAGTTCATAGAGAAGATTTACACGTTCACTGTCTAGGATTATGGCCCCAGACTACAGGTGGCTCCCAGGCACTTGAATGACGTGAGCCTAAACTGAGATGTAAGGACAAAATATATATTGAATTTTGGGGATCTGGTATGAAAAAATAACAAGTTTTCAAATTCCAATTACATGTTGAAGTGATAATATTTGGGATATAAGTTAGATTTCCACTGCTCTCACTCTTTGTGTGTGTGTTGGGGTGCATTTGTGTCTGTATATGTGTGTATACATGTAGAGGCCAGAGGTCATTCTTGAGTGTGGTTCCTCTGGGAGACTTCAGGCTCCCCAGGTGGGTAGGGTGGCCAGGCAGCAAGGTCCAGTGGTTCATCTGTCTCAGCCTCCCCTTACTAGGATTGTAAGCACCTATCTTTGCACTGGGTGCTAGGGATCAAACTGGAGCCTCATGCTTATGCGGCCATCTGAGTCACCTCTCCATTCTGCTTTCACTTTTTAAATACATCAGTAGGAAAGATGTCAATGACGAATGTGTCCTGCATTGCATAGTTCTGGGATAATGCTGATTACCAGAAGCCAAAGGTTCTTTGACTCAGTACATACAGAACAGTCACACAGGCTGATGTTAGTAACATATGGAAACTTGCCTGCGTGAGCTTTCTTTTTTCTTTCTGGTACCCAGCCCAAGCTTTGTCATTCCATTTGATGCATGCATCACCACTATATATGCACATACATTACAAGCTGTGCCAGAAATGTCCTTTACCTGATCCTCTGGCTTCTGCAGAAGTGGCAGCTCCCCCCCCCTGCCCACCGCAGGAACTCCTTTCAATAGAGTTTATGATCTGAACTGTAGGACAGTCCTTTGTTGAACTGTGTTGTTTATTGGCTATTGTTCTGTGTCAGCCACTATGCTGGGTGTTTTATGTCTCTTATTCCTTTTACTGGCCACATAAAGTCATCCTGGCTAATTATAGATGAGGAAATTGAGGGTTTAGGCAACCTTAACTTGTCCAAGCCAGCTTGTGTCTCATCCCACAGTCTGCACTGCAGGAGGCAGGAACTGAGGAGCACCGCTCCTGTGTGTCACAGGCAGGGAGAGCCCTGATACTTAGAGCAGAATGTTTTTTTTGCACCTCCCTCCTCCTGGGTCCTTAAAGGATACCTTCTGCTTCACAGCTGTGGTTCCCTGAATTTACAGCATGGTATGAGCCACCCTGAGGGCTTGATTGGCTAATCCAGGGTCTTTAACTAGAATTGAGAGGAAATGCCAGGAAGTGGGAGGGCCTCTGTTGTCTACAGACAAGAGGCTGAGGAGGGTGGGGGAGTCAGGAGGGACATCCTGCCTGGTTCTCTATGACTGTCCAGCAGAGCGCTAAGGGCCAGATGCCGAATGCAGGACACAGTTCTGTCAATTGGCACAGACGGGAAACATTTTCTCATGAGTCAAAAGCATGTTATCACCCGAGAGTGATGAACTGGGGTACAGTAGACCGGCCCAGTGTTTGGGATGTGTGAAAATAAAGAAGTCCATGGGGGGTAAGGAGATGCATGGCTCGGTAGGTAGCTAGAGTGATTACTGTGTAAGCATGACAATCTGGGTTCAGAATCCCCATCACCCATCTGAAAAAGCTGAACATGGCCACATGTGTTTGTAATTCCCAACGTTGGGTGACAGAGACAGGCAGATTCTTAGAGCTCCCTAGCCAACAAACCTAGCTGAAAAAGAACTTCTGGGTCCGTGGGAAACCCTGTCACAGGGCTGTAAGGTGAAGAGTGACAGACAAGTACACCTGACATCCTGTTCTAGCCTCCTCTCACCTCTGCATACTGTGTGCACAACATGAACACACAAACATGTGTGCGCACACCACACACATGCACATACCACATGTACACACACACACACACACACACACACACACACACACACACACACACACACACACGGTCTTGGAGGCCTGGCCTGGGATGTAGATTGATGACAGAGCACTTGCCTATCACACAAGAAGCGCTAGGTTCCATTTCCATTAGCCAAGAAAAAGCAGGAAACACGGTGAGCTACCCTGAGAACACGACGACATGCATGGGAGATCTGACCCCACCCCTCATCTGCCATACAGTGGTGTGGATGAGGGAGAGATGCCCTCCCCCACCCCCACCCCTTACTGCCTGTGGCAGGTGGGAGAGCTGGCCCTGAGGCCGTGAGAGTGGTCTCTGCCCCTCACCAGCTGCAGTGCTCTGCAGAGTGGCCCCTGTACCTTGCCTGGGCCACTGGTGTCACCTAGTGGTGTAGGTGTGGGTGAGCTGGCTCTGAGGGTGCGAAAGCAGGACAATCGAGCCACCCCTTGCTCCTTGCTGCATAGGATGAGCTAGCCAGGGCAATGCTGGAGAGCTCACCCTGGTGGTGAGGATGAGGGAGAGCTGGCAGGCTGACCAACCTTGCAACTACCCAGGTCTAGGACCAGGACTATGCATTGGCCCACTCCAAAATCCACCTCATCTATGATCTGCTGGAGCATATGAAGAGTCTGATCCTGCAGATCCAAAGGAGCAGGATCTCCATGACACAGGGCAACAATAGGATGTCCAAGAGGAGTCCCAGTGAGGGCCCAGTACCAATAGTGTAGCAGAAGCCAGAGGCCTCGAATCAGACCAATGAGCATTTGTAACAAACATGTGCAAGTAAAGATATGTGATCTAAAGGGTCACCGTGTGACTCACTGTGTCACACTACAGGGTCTAAGATGAGATTTTTCTTTTCCTTTTTTCTCTGTTTCTTTTCAAACAAATTTTATTGTTTAGTTTATTTTATGTGGGGGAGGTTGCAAGGGCAGAGGGTGGATACAAAGGGACAGGGAGATGAATGGGATCAAGATGCATGATGTGAAAGACACAAAGAATCATTAAAAAGTTATAAAAAGAAGAAAACATTTTTGGAGGTGGGCAGTGATATGTTCAATGTACAATATATGCTTGAATAAAAAGACAATTTTAAAAAAGATTTTAGAAAATCTAAAATCACAAGAAAGTAGTTTGTAATTAATTACCTCACTGTTGATCAATGAGTTTGTTTGAAGGCCACATACTCCTGGAGCAGTCAGCTTCCTCTTCCCGCTGCTACTTCTGACAGATTTTATTCTTCATGCCATGGCTTTAGGGTCAGTAACCCTGGAAGTGGAATCAAAGACTATGAAATAAATATTTAGAACTCTGGACTTCAGGCCAGCCCAACCAGCTAAGCTTGGATTCTGATGATGGCTGGGAGAAATTGTAACTATTGAAGGCCCAGATCTTCAAAAGCTCCTGCTCAGGTGTCCAAGATTCATTCCTTGTGGAGAGAGGTATGGTAGATAACGGAGGGACTGAATCCCCGGGTGGCAGAGCCTTTGGGAAGGAGGGCAGGATTCTCTTCTCCTTGTGTGGGGCCTTTCAGGAACACCAAGGTTCTGTCATTAGCAGTCACTCAGAGACAGTGATTGAGCCCCATCTTCCAGGAGCAACGGACACTGTTTCTAAAGCAGTGGTCTTTGAATCCTGAGCAAATTATTCTGTTGCAGACCTAAGATACAGGATCCCCCAGTTTGGTCTTAACTCTTCTGGCTCCCCAGATCCTTGCTGAGTAGAAGCCTCATCTCAGACACTGGGTCCCATTGGCTGTGGAGAAGGCCTAAGGATAGATATAGTGGAAGGTTGGAGGTTGGCACCCAGACAGGTAACAGCGGCTTCCCTTTGCTCCCAGGACAGTTAGTGCAAGCCATGCCTGAGAGGAACCTGGGAGCCATATCTGAAAAAGAGCATGCACCTGTCACTCAGCATGCCATCCCATAGTACTCAGCTCAGGATCCATCTGGGATCTTAGGGCAAGAAACTGGCAAGCTCATAGGTCTCTCTCCTCCATCCCCACTTCACAGAGGAGCAGACAGACTCCATAGAGTCGATACCTTTCCCCATAAAATAGGCCAGGAGATGGACTTACATGCACCCCACTTCTCCCACATGCCATATTGGAACCTGCCTCATTCCAGGTAAGCTAATTCCTTTTTTTTTTTTTTTTTTGGCCTCTCATCACCCTGGAGGGAAAGGTTGAGTAGACTTATTCCAAACCCTAACCTATTAAATCTTACTGAGTTCCTACTGAATTGGAGGTCTTAGGTTGCATATGTAGGCTCTGGCATCCACACAAGTCAATCTGAGAGGGCTGGTGTTAGCCTCATTGTGAAATGAAGGAAACCATTTCACAGCACTATCTGACTTGCCCAAGGCAAAAGATTGGTAGAGTTTGTTAGGAAGGAGGTGTTGACTCAAGACTGCACACATTAACTCTAAGAGGAGAGAAATAGCCTCTGTCACCCTCTGTAGCGTGGTTTCCTTCTGAGTCAGGCCTGAGTGAGCTGAGGCCGTTTAAGGGATTGTATCTGAAGGAAGAGAAGCAGTAACTGAGTGCTTCCCTTCCTCTTACTTCAGACTGTCAGGGCTTCTCAAGACTTAGTGCATCTAAGATACATGACAACCTCAAATGCGCATTTCCTGGAGCACATTCTGGCTCAGAAAGTCTGGAGTGGGGTCCTAGAGTCACTGTCCTAGCCTTTGGGAGAGACTTCTAGGAAGCTTTGAGAATCATAACGAGTCTACTGTGCTAAAATATCTAAGTACGGATGAGTGTGAGAGGGCAGACTTTTCCCAGATGGAAGCCCTGGGAGGTGAGAAGTTGACCATTTAGATTAGTGTGGATGGGCCTGGGGAATGGCTGGGCCATCTTACCTGGGATGGCTGTGGCCTTCCAAAGGTCCTGGTCTCCCTGTGATGTGTCAAGCAGTGAAGAGGTGACATCCCCCACCCCCATCTGAAACCTTCTTGCCCTTATCTATGCAGAGAGAAGGCCAATATTTATCCAGTACTAATCAGCTCCTGGTCCTCCAAGCCCAGGAAAGGGAGATACAGTATGCCTGGGTTGGCAGTAAACCTTTTCATAAACATTCGTTTACTTTTTCTAAGATTTTTCTGTAAAATTGATTGAGCAAATGGTAACTACCATTGTTACTACGATACTCATATGAAATCTAACTTCTTGTGTGTTGTCTGTGTATGTGTGTGCACACATGTGGCGGTCATCGCAGAGACTGCTCCCCACCTTAGTTCTGAGACAAGGGGTCTCACTGATTCCACTAGACTAGCTGGCCTGCTGGCCTCGGGGCCCCTCCTGTCTCTACCGCTGTTGGGCTGGGATTGCGGGCTCACATCCTCATGCTCAGCTTTTTAAGTGTCTTCTGAGAGTGGAAGCTTAGGTCTTCAAGCCTGCACAGTGAGCATTTAGTCAAATGATCTATCGCCCCAGGCCATAAGACCATTGATGGAATGGTTCTTTGTGCAAGCTTTGTATGGAGGACTAGATTTACAAGCTCTCCTGTAATCCTCCTGCCCACCCCCAAATACCCCTTAGAGAAGCCCTGCACCATTTAGGTCCAAGGTCATACAAATAACATGAAGTGCATTTAGAATGGTAGGGCAGGCTTTCTGAGTGGGCCCCAGTCTTCACATAGGGTCATGTGACTTGTTCAGTAACATGAAGGCTGTAAGTGATATCACTGAATCAACATCCAGGGGTTTTTTGACTTGCCACTTATGCCTGTTTTCTATGAGACTCAGAAAGGGACAGCTTCTGTTAATTAGTGTCACTGACTAGAAAGCGAGCTGTGGTCTCTGGGGACTCTTCACTCTCTTATAAGTTCTGGGCAAGGGTGGTCAGAAGGCTGAGCCTATCAGAGCTGTGTAACGATACTTTGTTAGATTCTATCCATGGCTTCCAGGACAGGCTCTGAGGTCCCACTGATGTCTAGGCTCTGTGTTAGAGCTGAAAATCATACTGGTCACTCATGTTTGGTTCTGATGCTCTTTGTCATTGTGCTAGTGACTTGTCCTGAAGCTGCTAAGCTCACCGTGGGATTCCATGCCCCGTGGAACATCTCTCATGCCTTCAGTGTGCAAAGACTGGGGGCAGGCCTCCAGATAGCTGTGGATGAACTCAACTCAGAGCCAGTGGGCCTCGGGAACTTGAGCTGGGAGTTCACTTACACCAACTCAGCATGCAGCAGCAAGGAGTCCCTTGAAGTTTTCATCGACCAGGTCCAGAGAGCACACATTCCTGCTCTGTTTGGACCAGCATGCTCAGAAGCAGCAGAGGTAGAGTATGCAGTATTCTAAAAATGTTGTCTGAGCCGGGCGGTGGTGGTGCACGCCTTTAATCCCAGCACTCGGGAGGCAGAGGCAGGTGAATCTCTGTGAGTTTGAGGACAGCCTGGTCTACAGAGTGAGATCCAGGAAATGCACAAAACTACACAAAGAAACCCTGTCTCGAAGCCCCCCCCCCCAAAAAAAAAAGTTGTCTGAGTTTCTACTGAAAGGGGGTAAGTGTACAGTTGAAGATACTGATTTCATTCGTCTCTTCTTATTGATTTTTTACATTTTTGATTAAAAGGTTAATTGTATATATTCATTGTACATGGTACTACATTATGTAAGGCCATCTTTCAGACAAGTATGTGCTTACATCTAATCAGTCTCTGAGCAAAAATCATCACAATTGCTGTCTAGGTCTTAGTTTCTGTTTTTTGAGATCATAAAACTAGAAGAGTTAGGAGTCTTTAAAGACTTTTAGGGAAAAATGATTAGTTCATGAACCTTGTTCCTAATGCTTGTTTGACTTTGGTGTTGCATGTAGACTCATATTCATTAATCTCTTATGTTGTCAGCCACATGGTTTGGAGAATTTGAGATTGACAACAATGCTTGTTTTTAAATATAACAGTATCGATTGTTAAAGGCGGCTTTCTTTGGTGTGCATAGTAAATTATTCAGGAATGCTGACAGTCAGCTGGAGATAATGCAGTATGACAGTTTGCTTTAAGCTACAGCAAATGAGGGAGACATGCTATGTGTGGTTAATGGGAGTTGCTTAGTCAATGTCCTGGTGTCACACCATCTGAGAGAGGATGGGGAAGGTGACTAAGGATGAGCATTGCAGATCTCACTCCCTAACGCGGCAGAACTCTCTGGAATTGTTGCTGTAAGATTCAGTTGACCTTTGAGTTTGAAATATCCATCTCTCTGCATTTTACATCTCTCTGGCTATCCAAACTCTACTCCTCCTTCAAGGTCAATTCCAAGTGTTGCTGAGGCAACTTCTACCCTCCTCTTTCATTTTACCTGTCCATAATTCCGCAGTTTGAAGTAATTAATTTATCATTAATTTGTATGAGCATGTTTCTCTGCGTATGTGAATTTGTCTCCTTTTTTGCAGGATGTCTGTAAAACAGACTATAAAATTCTCTTTACTTCCCCCCCAGGCATTGAATTCTATTACTTAAGTTCATTTATAAATTTTGTTTTACAAGCTTTACTGTGGTGAGATTGAAAACCCACATAAATTTCTTCCAAATTAAATGTTTTGAAAGTTAAAAAAGAGATAATTGATTGCTTTCCTAAATGCCTATAAATATTTTTCTATAAATCCTATAGGGCATATTGGTTTCTAGGGATATTTTTATATATCTCAGCTCCTATAAGGGGCCATAAACTTCTTTAAGGTAAAGGTCTTCAAAATTCTTTGCAAAATGTAGGATCTTAAAGAAAATACATAGAAACAAATAATGGATGAGTTCAGGAAGCATATAAATGGAGACACGTGGCTTGAGTTCTAATCCCACTCTAGTAGCGTTGGCTATGTATCTCACATCGCTGCATCTCCACATTTTCATCTTTAAGATGGGAATGATGGCCAAGCAAATCCTATAGAAACCCTAGAAGTTTAAATGAGGGCTCCGCCTTTAAGTGGGATGTCTACATCAAGCTCAGGGATCATCAAGGAAGAGGAGGAGGATAAAATATAGGAGCCAAAGGCAGTGGGTGACCACACCCAAACCATGCTGTCAGGACACAGCAGGGAAGCTGGCACAGGGAAGAGCTCACTTTAACTGTCACAGCATTCAGAAGACTTAGTAAGATCTAGCCAGGAAAGTCTAAACACTCATGGGGAGGCACTCAGGGCTTCCCACCCCAGCTGAGAAACTATTGGCAATTGTTGGCTTTTTTCAGAGAGGGAGTTAGTTTCCTTCCAGGATGAAACTCCTGTGAGGCGACAGCTCCTGTGAGGCGACAGCTCCTGTGAGGCGACAGCTCCTGTGAGGCGACCTGCATTCCAGCAGACGGCCCTGTACCCATGCCCATGCTACCAACGCTGAGTGGGCTCAGTGGGTTAAAAGACAAGAAAGAAGAAAAGGAAAGGAAGGTTGGGAAGGAATATTTTTGGAGGAGAGAGAATGGGCTTGGAGTTGATTAACACACATTGTATTCATGTACAAAACTTTCAAACAATAAAACTTCAACTTGAAAACCATTGCAGCCAATCAAGTTTGATTACAGTGTTTGATAAATCCTTACATTTATTGTTCCTGTCCCCTGAGGTCCCTGCAGTGCAGACTGTATGGAGGGCATTATCACTGACATTCCAGTAGAGAAGCTGCAGAAATGGCCCATAGGTTTCCTGCATCTGAGCTCTCCGCAGACATTGACATGGAGTGTGGTGTGGCATAAGCTCTGTTATGGAAAGGCACTCCCTTGTTCACTTTCAAGGTTATTGGTTTGCTGGCCTCTGAGTGGAACATCCCCGTCTTCGACTTTGCTGGACAGATGGCAGCCCTGGAGGACCACTTCTGGTGTGATACCTGTGTGACCCTCGTGCCACCCAAGCAGGACATTGGTGCCGTGCTTCGGGAAACCCTATGGTTCTTGGGCTGGGAAGACATCGGGCTGTTTGGAGGCTCCTCTGGGGCTTCCTCCAGTGAAGGCGTGGATGAGCTGTGGAGAGCTGTTGAGGATGGACTCCAGCTGCATTTCACCATCACTGCCAGCATGAGGTACAGCAACAGCAGCCCAGACCTTCTGCAGGAAAACCTCAGAAGCGTGTCATCTGTTGCCAGGGGTAAGCAGGCAAGATTCTTCCTTTGCTTGTGTTTGAAGATTGTTTAGAAACAGCTTTGGGCTCTTTGTCTTTATACTTATTTTTCTATAAGTATAAAAAGCAAGTAGAAACAAGGTACAAAATTAATGATACATTAAAGTAATTTATGTGTGTGTGTGTGTGTGTGTGTGTGTGTGTGTGTGTGTGTTTGTGTGATAGAAAATTTTGGCTGTTATAGTGTTGTGCTGCACAGAGGATTCTAGAAGTATATTTCTGGTAATCTGGGTCTCGGACTTTATTTGTTACTGAGAACATGGGACACACTTAGTTTTTATTTCAATCTCCCCACTTTCTAGCTGTGTGTCCATGGGTGAGAATCCTAACCTCTCTGTGCCGTAGACACCTTCTCTATCAAATAAAGATGACCATCATATTTCTTTCCCGGGAAGGTGGGGACCAAACAGGGTGATGTGTGGGCCAGCTACCCACCATGTCCAGGTGGGTAGCTGGCCAACAATGCAGCAGCCACTCTGGTGCTGCCGAGAACGTCTTCATCAGTCACCAGCTCCTCCGTGCTCTCAACGAACTCATTCTTTATGGCCATGGGACACTGGGATTTGCCAAATCCTTGTCCTCAGAGTGACACCCATGGCCATGCTTTGGAGCTTGCCCTCAGCCTTGCAGGCTCAGCCCCAAGTCCCCCTCCTTAGGGATGCCTTCTCTGAATTCTGTCTCCTAAACTGGGATCAGATCCTTGCCTCTCTCTGGTGAGAGTGTTCAGTCTTCTCCTAAGCTCTCAACTTTCCACTGTCTGGGACTCAAAAAATGTCCTCTGTCGGCTCATGTGTCTGATACTTAGTGTCCACGTGGTGGCTATTTTAGGAGGTTCTGGAATCTTCAGGGCTACGACCCTTTAATACAGTCCCTCATGCTGTGGTGACCCCAACCATAACATTATTTTCATTGCTGCTTCGTAACTGTAGTTTTGCTGCTGTTATGAATCATAATGTACATATCTGTGTTTTCTGATGGTCTTAGGTGCCCCCTGTGAAAGGGTTGTTTGATCCCCAAAGGGGTGAAGACATACAGGTTAAGAGCCACTTCTTTAGGAGCTGGGGCCTGGCTTCAGAAAATAGGTCACTGGGAGTATGTTTGGAGGTTACACCTGGTTCTGTTTCCTCCTCACCCCCTCCTTCCCACCACCATGATGTTCCAGCTCAGGGCCCTGAGACCGTGGACTGAACTCCCTGAGACTGTGAGTCCACATGAGCCTTTCTTCTTTTAAGTCATTCTCCATGGTAGCTGTGTGAGAGTGATGAGAGCCAAGAGCTGATGCCCTCCCGACAGGGGAGCCCAGTCTGTCTTGCCCACAGCTGTTTCCTGTGGAAAACACAGTGCCCGTCACACACTTGAAGATTATAGAGGAAGACAATAGCTCATCTAAAAGATAGGCTGTCAATTGTGTGACTTCAGAATGAATGATGGTGTCACTGAATAGAAAGAAGCAAGGCACCTTGGCCATTCCTCGACACCCCAACTCAGAAGCCCCAAATGACCTTGACTCCAGGTCCACTTTGGCTTCCTCGTAATTGATGTACAGCTGAGGAGTCACTGATTTGGGGGCCAGTCAAATAAAATCAAGGAAGAAAAACAATCTCAAACTTCCTGGACTTGTACATTGTGGTGGCAGAAGACTGTAGCAAAGATTAGTTTCTGAAGGGCAAAGGGTGGCAGCTTGTATGCTGCAGGCTTAGTTTAAATATACTGTCCTACATTAGCATAGGCATTCCTATTTCCTGAAGTATGTCCAAAGAAACAAGAAGGCTGTGTCTTGTTTGGAGTGTTTTTATTTTAGACATAAAAAGAATGTGTGTCCGTGAGTGGGGGTGTGTGATACACACACGCATGCATGTGTGAGCAGGAGCAACTGTCTGACTGTTTTCCCTTCTTTTAGTTATAATCCTGATCTGCAGCTCAGAGGATGCAAAAGGCATTCTGCAAGCTGCCGAGAACCTGGAACTCAACACTGGAGAATTCGTTTTCATCCTTTTACAGCAGCTGGAGGTAGGGGTCTATCTACGGTCAGTGGCTCCTTAGTGAGAGGTGATGAGAAGGGCCAGGCAACAGGATGTGTATGGAAACCAGGTGCTCGGTACAGCTCAGTACTCTTGAAGGTTTATCTTAACACCAGGGCTGAGGGCCCGGGGGTACAGCTTAGCTGTGCTTGACACACAGATGTGAGTGTCACCTTGGTCCTCAGAACCCACTTTAAAAGGCTTGGTGGCCCACATTTGTAATCCCTGTTCTGGGGAGGTGAGGAATAGATTGCTTCCTAGGACTTTATTGCTACCCAACCTAGCCTGGCTGGTGAGCTTCAGGCCTGTGAAAGACCCTGCTCAAATATACAAGAGGATGGCATCGAAAACAATACTCAAGGTTGACCTCTGGCCTCCGCACATACACACACAGGTGCACATGCTTTTGCACACACACACATACACATATGCACACATGCATCACATCAGCATGAATGTATACACACACACACACACACTAAAGTAGACTAAAACTGAACTGAAAGCATTTACCCAGAGTTTCTCACCACAGTTAGTGAGGGACTAGACGGGCTGGAATGAAGTTAGCTGGCCTCTGCCCTCCAGGTGAGCACACACCAGCCAAACTCTCATTTCTGCCAGGTACATAAGCCTGTCTGAAGGATTGCAAGTGGCTCTCATTTCTCTTCTTCCATAGATTTCCCCATGTCCCTGTTGAACCTAACAAAGGCCTGTAGAGGCCATCGCACAGGCCCGGTGAGGCAGTTCTCGGGTGGTTTGGTTCTTTGATTAATGGTGGACGAAGCTAAAGAACCACACACTTTCCACACTACTGTTAGATATTTGACCTGGGCTGCTGCAAGGCAGATGTGATCATCCTTCCAGCTTTTAAAACCAAGACTTAGGTAAGGCGAGTGGGATGCCCCATCTGTCATCTCAATGCTCCCGAGTGGCACTGCTACTGTTTCAGACTGAGTCTTCGGTTGTTAGCTTCTTTTACAGAATAAGAAGTGGAGGCCCAGAGAAGTAAAGCTAGCTTACTCACTGCTGCACAGCCACCCCGAGAGTATTCCAGCCCTCAGTGCCTGCACATACCACACTGAAGACATCCAGAAGGACCACTTGCCTTTCTTTGGCTGTGTGTCCACGGTGTAGTTTCCAGTAGGTTTTGCTTTCTAAATGAGCTTGTTTTATGTTGTCAGAAGGAACTAAAATGGGCAAAGTGGATGTAGAGAGGGATAATAATGACCACATTTCTCTTCCTTTGTCAGGAAGTATTAGATGGCAAAACTGCCTCTGATTTTGTTGCTTGGCAGCTGGAAATCTCTCTCTCTCTACTTTCCAGGGTATCTGCCTTCCTCCTTGTTATCACTACCCCCTTTCTTCACTTTCCCCTCATCTCTCCTTACAAAAAGATGATGAAAGGAGAGGATGGGGCAGCCCTTAGGATTTTCAGAGAATCCCTTCCAACCCTTCTTTCTTCCTCATAAAACTCTGATGGTCAATTCCAACTGCTTTAGAGTATAGGAAGAACAGAATGTAAAATAATATACCATGAAGTATCTATATAATTGAGTTCATCCTGCATCTTAAAACAATGCACAAATCCATTTGATAAAGCCAGTTAGGTTTATGTTGCAAAAAATCAGTCTGCAGATCAACAGTGTAGTGTAATATCAGTTATGTAAAATATGTATATTTTGTATGTATACACACATACACAAGCATGTGTGTTTCTGTCCTTGCTTATACTAGGGAATGTGGGATACACTCAGTGAGTGGTATGCACTTGTCAGAGTAGGGATAATAATATAGATGATAGCAATGGTGATCAACACTGAAACCACAAGGCGAATGGAGACCAGACAGTCCTAAATGTGTTCAGCTTGGCAATCTTTGCTGTTACCGAGGCTTCTGTGCCTTAGCTGCTTGGTGCCCCACCATGTTCTTCCCTCTTTGCCCTTTGGCTTCCTTCCTGCTGCCTGTGTGCTCACTAGCAAACTCGGACCCAGTATTGCAGAACCTTCTGGAATTACTGTATTTCCAAGAATTAGCCTACAACAGTTAAAGTTCTGCGCTGTCGTGAATGTAGTTGGACTCCATGGGTCATTTCCTACAACATGGTGAAATTTACTTTGTTACTTTTCAGGACAGTTTTTGGAAAGAAGTACTGACAAATGGCACAGTGACAGGCTTCCCCAAAGTCTATGAGTCAGTGTTTCTCATCGCCCCCAGCTCCTATGGAGAAGGCCCTGGTGATGATGACTTCCGGAAACAAGTCTACCAAAGGCTGAGGAGGCCGCCCTTCCATAGCTCCATTGCCTCCGAGGAGCAGGTCTGGTGTGGTTTGTGCCCAGTTGCTTTTGCATTTATCTTTCTTATTTCTGCCTGTCCCCCAACCCCAGTCCCTACAACCCCTCACCACACACACCATTGTCTTCCTTCCACAGCCCAAAGTAAACAGTGGTTTGGTGTTCTTTTGTGAAGTCTGTACCCATGACCACAGAGGAGTCGGAGTTATCAGATGGAAAGCTACTGGCCTTTGCTTTCTGCTATCTGTGGAGTCTTGGAGTGAATTACCTAATTTCCTCATAGCTGGCTTCCCTCAAACGCGAACTAGAATCATTAGTGGCATCTACCTTCCAGACTGGCCCTGAGTGTCCGACAATGCACTATGTTGATGTAGCAGAAGAAACACCAGCGTGCCCTCAGGCTATTCTGATTGCCTTTGTCAGGAGGACAACAGGACTAATAGCCAGGATGGAACAGTCAGACATGGAGCCAGCACAGTTCAGATAGGCTCTGTCAGGACAGTCATGAGAGGGGTATCAGCCAGCAGGAATATGAGTCTATGTAGAAGAAGAACAACATGGGAAATATTTTATAGAGAATGTTGGCAAGAGAGAAAGCTACCTCCACTCTAGGGCCATGCTGAGACACTGAAGACAGGGCTTGATGAGGAACGAGGCTGAGACTGTGGCTCCTACCAGGGTGAGAAGATGCTTATTTCTAGGTATTGTTCTGTTCCTGCTGCTGTAGGGGAAAGACGCCTAGCACTGAAGAGGCACTTACACTTTTGTTGATTAAATGAGCAGGTACTGAAGACCTACTATGGACATCTGGCCTGTAATAGTTTACCTATTCTCCCTCATCTAGTGCTACAACTGTTTCATGAGTCATTTTATCTCTATATTATAAATAAGTGAGCTGAGGTCTGGAGAGGATACCGAACTTGCCTCTACTTACAGCCAGAAAATGGCAGACATTCTAGCTTCTGAATATTTCACTTAAGGCACACACCCCCTCCTAAAGAATAGCTGATAGCATCTAAAGCTGGTCTTGGTCTGAGCATGTGATCCAATTGGACAACTGGGGCACAAGGAAAGGCAAAGACTTGGACAGCTAGGCTTGATATCCACCGGGCATGGCCGTGAGGTATCCCCTGCTCCTCTCAGTTAGGCTGGGCCTGTGCTCAGGTGATAGAGAATGATTTCTTCTAGTTAGGTGGTGGAAGCTGGGGTGTATGAACACTGTGTTTGCTTCTCTCTTTGAAGGTGAGCCCTTTCTCTGCCTACCTCCATGATGCCCTCTTACTCTATGCTCAGACTGTGGAGGAGATGATCAAGGCTGAGAAAGACTTCTGGGATGGGCGGCAGCTGATTGACACCCTAAGGGCTGGCCAGATCACACTGCAGGGTAAGGTGGTCTCTGAGCTCAGGCTTCTTAGCCTCATCCCTGTGGACTTGGAGGTGCTGGGCATGCGCTATAGGCTTCCTGTGTTAGCCTCATCCCTGTGGACTTGGAGGTGCTGCCATGCGTCATCAGCTTCCTGAAAGTCCCACCTTGCTCTGCTACAGAATCTTTGTCATCTCAACAAGATTCCAGTCTTCCACAGGGTACACGGGCTGAAAGCCTCCTGACTGCTCTGAGTTTCCCCAGCTGGGGGAAGAGGCCTCTGAGCATTTTATCCTCTTCTCCTGGGCACTCTTTCTCACTGCTTCTCCTACTAATACCCTCCTAAGGAGACTTGCCTGTACAACATGTCTAAACAGCAAGGCAGTGTAACATTCCAGGAAGAAAGGGGCACCAGGCCCCTAGCCCTGAGTTGCATGCCAACTCGGCCTCCCTTGGCTCTGGAAGGCAGAATTGGGACCCTGTGATAGGACTGAGATTCTCCTTTTCTGAGACCTGATGTGTGTGGTCACCAAGGTCACAGCCAAGGCACACAGTAGGTACTTCATAAATGACAATATTGTGTTCTGTCTGCAGCGGAACCTAACGTCAGGGCATGGCTGCTGGTTTGGGGCATGTGATAGGCATTCCCTTTTCTGAAGTCTCTCCTTGATAAATGGAGTTTAGCATGTCCCAAGCAAGGACAGCAAAACTGCTGGGTGGAACTGAGCACCCTGCCAAAGCTTCGGCGTTCACCAGAGTCAGAAGGAAGGGCCCAGAGAGAAGGAACCTGTGTCTCGGGGATGCTTACAGGGAGGAACCAGCATGCAGGGACCAGAGAGGCTGCTGTCTGTCTTTCATGCCCACCAGCTACTGCCCTAGGGACATTCAGCTTCAAGTCACCATATGTTCTGAATCCATAGGAAGTGGTTTTTATGTGAAATGCATGCAAGATGGCTTCATTTTTCCCCTCAACACTGGATGAGCCTCCCCATTTGGAGCTGAAGAGATAGTTCGCCTTCCCAGTGTGACTCTGCTTCTGAGTCACCTTCTGCCCCTCAGTGTACATGTCGACCCTAGCTCAGATTCTGTCAAATGGCAGAACCTGCCGTCCATGTCTGGTGGGGAGTGGGTATGCCCATCAGAGCTGGTACGGGCTGCTGTTTTCAGTCACGAGTGTCACTTTGTCCTTACCTGGTATAATCTCTCTTTTCAGGAATCACTGGCCCTGTGCTTTTGGACTCCCAGGGGAAAAGGCACCTGGATTACTCAGTCTATGCTCTACAGAAATCTGGAAACAGATCCGTTTTTCTTCCTATTCTTCTTTATGACAGTTTTCAGAAAGTGATCAGGTATTGGTGGTCACTTCTGTAAGATTGATCATGCTGTAAGAAGAAGCTGGGGTGGGGGGACCAGAGCTTTGGAATCCAGTTCTAGAGTATCCCACTACACAGTCTGCTCACTAAGGTATGTCCAACCAGTGGCCCATGGGCTGCATATGTTTCGGGACAGTTATTGTTCAGCTGGAAACCCCAGCTCACTCTTGCTTGATTTGGAAAGTTCCATTCCTCTCTCTCAAACCAGGCCCTCTCAGAGAATTTCCGAGAAAGAAAAGGCACCAAAAAGCCCAGATACCCATTGTTGGTGGCTACGGCAGCTCCTCCCCTGAAGTTGCCAGCAGCCCGAGTCCCCGCCTAAAGCGCTCAGCTTTTGACCATACCTGGACACAAACCCAGCTTGTGGCAGACAAATCATCACCTTGCCTACAGGCAATATAAGCTCCCTGCTTTAGTTCGGGGTGTGTGACTTCTCCTGCCTCCATCTCTGGGGCTGGAGAGCTCACCCAGGAGTTGCTTTGCTCAAATAAACCTGTTCTTTTACTTTTTAATTCAGCTTAATGTGGCTTACTGTGTCAGCCGAGACACCTATTGTCATGATACAGAAAACCTATTAGTTATGAATGCAGCCCAATATAATACTGTAAATGCACACAAAACATGAGGCACTTTTTGATATATATGTACACACACACACACAATCAATTCTTCGTTTGTGCTTGTGTTTTTCTGGACATAGTCTCTCAGTGTAGCCCTGGCTATCCTGGAACTAGCTCTGTAGACAAGACTGGCCTCAAACTCACAGAGATTCACCTGCCTCTCCCTCCTGAGTGCTGGGATTAAAGGTGTGCGTCACCACCATCCAGTCAAAATCAGTTCTTGGGCATGGACTTTGTAGATAACAACATCCTGCTACTATGTCAGAGCTTCTGAACTCACAAAGGTCAACTTTGGGGCTTTAAGGTGGTTTTGCCCAGATTGTGGGTATGGACTTTTCCGGATGCCGGGGAGAACACAGAAACGCAGTACCCCAACTGTAACTCCATAGGGGTTTTGCCTCCTTTGACGCCCCAGCTGAATCCCATTCCCAGTGTGTTCAGAAGTCCTGAGCCCCCAAGGCAGTGAATCATGGGGTCACCTACAAGCCCAAGCTCACTCACATTCAGTAAAACAACTCACCTATAAATCTGCCTCCCTGAGACTCATATGGACATCAGGGCCCTGTGCTGTGCTGGGCTCCCAGTACCAGGAACTCCTACAAAAATCCATTGTATTGTTTTCTCAGCTACAACCCAATGAGGAAATGAAAAGGAATGCTAGTGCTTAATTCAGTGTCCACCTGTCTACTGCCACCAGCCCAGATTCCATGTGAGACATTTCCCCTCCCTTATTCTTTGAGAAAAGTTAAGGTCCAGAATAGGCCAGCACAGAAACAAAGTAACAAACCAAATCCTCAGTTTGATAGGAAGGGGTGCAGTCCATGCAGGGGGCAACATTTGGTCTGTGAACTATCAAAATACCTGCTATGCCAAGCACGGCTGACACCTGTAGCATTGGCTCATGACCTTTTAGTCAAAAGAGACATGGTTTAAGTTACAAGATGTGGAAGCCATTCTACCTGGAAAAAAACAGAAGACATTGCTTTCCCTGAATTACATGGCTGGAGGCTAGATATGAAGTTTGAAGAGCCTGAGGGAGGTAGAAAAACACACGTCAGGCCAGCAGAGGATTGAATTAGTGACCAGAGCCTGTTTGCCTTGTTGTTGTTGTTGTTTGTTTACATTTACTCCTCTCTGGGCATTCATGCATGAGGGACATGTTCATATGCATGCATGCATGCATGAGGGACATGTTCATGCCATGGCATGACTGTAGCTACAAGGACAACTTTGGGCAGTTGGTTCTGTCCTTTCATTGTGAGAGTCCCAGGGATTCAACTGGGTCATTAGACTTCACAGCAAGGGCCTTCACCCATTGAGACATCTCTCTAGCCCCCGTTTTGTTGGTTTTTTAATGTATGGCTCCGCTGCTCTTGTTGTATGTGAGGTGAAGACAAGTAGAGTAAGTGCACTGAACACGGACCTTTGTCTTTTCTGCTTTAAAGACCCTGGAGGAATGTCTCAAACATCTCTTGGCGCCATGGCTCCCTTCCTGAAGACAGACCCAGCTGTGGAGTTCACAACAAGCTTTGCAAACCTGAGCCTTCTCCTGTAGCAGGTGGGAGCTGGGAGAAGGTAGCAGGGACGGCCTCTCAGCAGCACCGTCGTTAGGGCCAGAAAGCCTTTCTGTGTGAGAGACGTCCCATGCTTGTGGACAGTGAGAAGTAGCAACCTGCTAGCTGGAACTGAAAGTGTTTTCAGACACCGTCAGTACCGCCCAGGGGCACCACTGCCCACCTTCCCTGTTTAGAGCCAGCACTATAAGGAACCTCTTGAGATGTGAGTCCTAGAACTCTCTTCAGGGAGGTAGAAGCAGTCCAGGCAGGAGGATGTGGCTGAATAACCAGTTAGGAGCCGGGTTTTGAGTTAGAGAGGCTGTGCCGGTAGAACAACATTATGAGAATGCATAGTAAGTGTTCAACAGACATGTTGGAAGTCGTTACTGTGTTCTTACTATAGAAGTTTCTGTCAACAAAAAATGAGGCTACTATATCTATGACATTATCTTTAGATTTTCTATGAAATTCTTGCCGCGGTAGCTGGGGTGGGCTGGGGTGGGGGTGGGGCTAGCATAGTGGGATCCCAGCAGAGCCAAGTCTGAATGGCTTCAGCATGTCACAAACTTATACCACATCTGGATAGCCTTTGAGACACCTGCTTGGCAGGGATGTGCTTACCTCTGCTCATAGGTGGGCCTGAGTAACGATTGCCTCTACCTCCAGGTATGACCACACCTGCTGTGATTCTCACAGCCACACTTCTGGCTCTTGCCTCAGTAGCTGCCATTGTAGGTCTGGTGTTACAGATGCTGAGAGGAAAAGTACAGAGCCATCATGGAAACACCTGGTGGCAGATTCATTACGACAGCATCACTGTTCTGCCCCAGCACAAGGTGAGGCCACACACTTTCCTTTGGACTTGCAAAGGGGACTTGCTAGGAACTCATGAGAGCAAGGGGGTGACTCACTGATGAAGTGAGCACTCAGAAGAGTCTTAAGACCTGAGTTAAGTTTCTAGGCTACATTTATCTGAGAACACTACCCTGCCTCCCCAAAACTCAAAACTTTTTTAACATTAAACATTTTTGTTTATATCATACATCCATGTATCCATTAAGTATAATGTATCCATTATATCATACATCCATGTATCCATTCTTTCCCAACTTCATGCCCCCCAACACTAAGTCCATATGCGAATGTATGTGGGGTCATGGGGAGCCTACTGGTGGCCACCTTCTCCACTCCAAGAGTGACTCCCTCTTTCTTCCTCAGCAGCCAAAGCTTCCAAGAGCGCCTCTGTGTTTCATGTTGGATTTTTTAACTGGCTTGATCTCGTGTTGGGCTTGTGCTGGTAACCATGGTGTCTGTGAGTTCACCAAGGCCAGCCTTCCGCTCATCCAGCCCTTACATTCTTTCAGCCCCCTCTTCCACAATGCTCCCTGAGCCTCGGGAGGGGAGGTTGATGTGTGCTTCCTTCCATTTGTGACTGAGTCTCAGCTTTGGACTCTTTGGAAATGACTGGCAGCCCTCTGATGCTCAACTCTTCTGTGGGGGTTCCTGTGGAGCATCTGGTCCTGTCCAAAACAGTAACCCCTTTAACTGCCAATGAGTGCTACAATCAGTTCATTAGCATAACAATCATAGAAATCTACCATCCAGGGTAGCCCAGGCACAGCTCAGACCTCCAGGATGCCCCAGAGAAAGGCAGAGGGATGTCTCCATGTAAGGTGGAAGCCTCAAAATGGAGAGTAACTTGAAGGCTTCTGAGAAGAGCTGCCATTTAGGAAGAATGACTTGCCAACAGTGACAAAGAGAGAAGTCACACAGAATGTGTCGGGATACCAGAATATTAGAACATGTCATGCTGAAGGCTGGAAAGATTGGTACCAAGTCTGGGCGATTTCAGGGTCCTGAAACCAAGAGATGGGCTTCTATTAGTCAGTTACTTCCAAATGTCCCCAGGGATTGGAGTCTCCTCTTCCCTCTCCACACACAGAGCTGTAATCTGATTTGCTCGGTTTTGTATATTAGGGTGCCATTAATATTCACTTTAAACAGGAGTAGGCTCCTGTGCTCTGTGGGTGTGAAGAAATGCTGGAAATATTAAACACAGAGGTAACCCAGCCTCACTCAGGAAAACAGCTCCATCTCCACCTCTACAACAGGCAGTCTGGCCTTAGAGCCTGTGCTGCCCCTGGAAGGGCTGAGGCCAAGAGTGAGGCATTCAGCAAGCAGGTACATTGTGGATCAGAAAGATCAGAGTTCAAGGCCTGAACTCTGTTCCCAGGTATTGACTATGTAACCTCATAATTCATCCTCTTTATCTACAAAATATAGCATCCTGTGGGTACTAGGCCATGCTGCTGAGAGCAACCAGGTTGTGTTTTGTTTTCCAGCTGTCCCAACGAGGCACACCTGTGTCAAGATACAACATTAGTAATGCGTCTACTGTGAATATTTCTGCAGATTATAGCTCCTTTGCCAAGAGCCAACGGGGTGAAGAGATGTTTTATGCTCCTGTGGGGCTTTACCAGGTACTCCTGTGCATATGAGTGTCAATGTGGATTTCTGTCCCATTCTCCAGTTGAATTTGGTCAGGCCGGGCTTTATGAATACAAGAACGTTCTCCAAGCAAAATCCTGGGTGGTTTCGTGTCTCTAGATTGGTGTTTCTCTAACTTTGAGAACTGAAACACAGTAAATTTTTAAAAAATACAGGAAAGTATGCACCAATACTACGTCTTACTTTAAAAAGAACTTAAGATATGTTTCTAAAGGGAAGATTTTGGGTCAGCAGGATGGAGGCTGAGATTTTGCATTTGCCACAAGCTCCCCTGTGATTCCTGTACAAGAGACTCAATCAGACTTAGAACTCCCAGTAGAACCTTCTGTGGTGATGGCAATATAGCCCCTAGCTATAGGTGACAGAATTCTAGTGTTTCCAGGGGAGCTGAGCGTTAGAGGTAATTACATTTAAATAACTAAGGAGCTTTGGGATGGCTCAGCCAGGAAAGCTTTCTCTGTGTAAGCGCATGGACCTGAGTTTCAATCTCCAGCACCCAAATCAAACAGCAATTGGGAGGCAGCATGTGCCTGTGACCCCAGCACTGGACAGGTGAGACAGGCTTATTAACCAGCCAGTCTAGCTGAACCCAGAAGCTTCAGGCTCAGCATGAGACCCAGTCTCAAAAGTAAGGCGGACACGGACAGATGAGAACACCCAGCACTGACTCTGGTAACATATGCATGTCCAGCTACACACACACCATTTGAATAGTCCCTTGCAGTTAGGGGCAAACTTAGTAGGTAGCCCAGTCTCAGAGTGTGGATTTCTTTATCCGGGACTTTAATGACTCTGTGCTGGGTACTGATACATCTGCTGTGTAAAACTGGCAGCTATTGAAGCGCAGACATCACTTCCCCCACCCTTTCTCAGCCGGCCTGGAATGCCCCAGAGCACATGCTTAGTCACCCTTTAAGAGCTCAGCTCCCTTTGGGGAAAGTTAAATAGGCCCTGGGAAATGGAGGCAGAAAGTGCCAAGCAAAGCCATCCCTGACCATTGCTCTGAAGTGTGGTTTCAGTTTCTGGCAGTGTCCTGTCCGCTCTGTCTTCTCCACCCCAGCTGGAACCCTCTCACTACCCTTCAGGTTTTAGTACGGGCATCACTTCTTCCAAGAACCTTTTCCTCAGTCCCACAGGTGTCCCCTCCTCCGTAGGAATCCTGTCTCCATCCCAAATCCTTCGCAGTTGCTTCTACACTCAAAGAGGCGGACCCGGGATGATATTCAGCTGGTCTGACTGGGCCTTGTCCTTCCTCATGTTTGCAGACTACATCCTTCCTTCTAATCAGCTCCTCCCTCATTATTGCATGGTTTTGTGCTTGGGGATTGAGTGACTCTAGAGGCAGACCCAGTAGGTAACAAAAGTGAGATCTGCCGTTTCACAGAAGCTTCATGTGCCAAGTGTTGCTTTAACTGATCCCAACCTTCCCCAAACCACAAAAGTTTGGTGGTGGTGTCCCCTGACATGTAGGGGACGAAAGAGAGGCTGGGAGAAATTAAACTGAACTGTCACATGGGCTTGAACTTGGCACCTGACTCTAGATTTAGGGTGTCAACTCACTGTTTCCTTGAATGATAATAAGACGTAGACGAGATATTCCGATCTGGCTGCACCACTACACACGTGCCACCCTGGACAAGCTACCCAACCTCAGTGATCCCATCCAGAACGGGGCCAACCACAGCTACCGTGCAGGGCGGTGTTGACAGCTGATGGAGACCTCACTGCTGAACAGCCAGAGTCCTAGACCTGCCGCAACACATGGCTTTCGTCTCCGTTTAACGTTTCTGACTCATCCAGGGTTAACTTTGGGGCTAGAGAGATGATCAGTGGTTAAGAACAGAGCGAGATCCAGGACAGGCACCAAAACTACACAGAGAAACCCTGTCTCGAAAAACCAAAACAAACAAACAAACAAAAGAACACTGGTCACTCTTCCGGAGAACCTGGGTTGGATTCCTAGCACACACATGACAGCTCACAACCACCTGTGACTCCCACCCCAGGGGATCTAACGCCCTCTTCTGTTCTCCTCAGACACTGCACACATGTGGTGCACAGACACACACGCAGGCAAAACACCTATGCATTCAAAATGCTAAAAGAGAAAAAAAGAACTTCATACTTTGTCTCCGATTCCAGGGAAATCGCGTGGCCCTCTGCTATATGGATGACGGAGCAGAAGCACGGCTTAAGGAGCCAACTGTGCTTCAGGAAGTCTGGCTGGTGAGGCTCCTCTCTGCCCTTCCGGCCCTCTGTTCCCACTGTGAGAAGTGGCCTCCCTCCCAAAGGTTCAATGACAGAAGGGTGTTTCTCCAGCTTGATGTACTACTTCAGAGTATATCCTTCAGAGATTACTCCTTCTCTGCGGCAGGGGCTTGGACCTCAGACTCTCGGCCTTAGACAGGAACCTGAGGTCTGGCTCCCTCCTACCTCTACCTACCTCCTTAACTTTTCCTGGCCTTTTTCAGCCCTTCATCCTCTGTCTGTGATGATTGTCTGCTTCCCTTTGATGCTTTGCCAATGACCTATCACATGCTGGCATTCACAGCCACACCCAGGGAAGCAATGCAGGGTCCACCTGGGACGATGAGGTGTAATTACTAGCCATGGCTTGGACTGGTCTTTGATGACCCCCTGGTTTGTTTGCCGGACTCCCTGGGTTTACCTCCTAGCTGTGCCATTTGTCAGTTGTATCCCCTTCAACAAGCTACTTCACCTTTCGGGCATCTGTTCCTCCGCCTGTAAAATGGAAGGAGTTCTTCTCTCCTAGCATCTTGGCAGTTAACTGAAAGCAGACGAAGCACACAGTATGATCACTATGCAAGGCACTCTCCATACATAATGATATTGCCACCATTATTTCCAGATGTGTGAATTAAAGCATGAAAACATCGTCCCCTTCTTTGGCGTTTGCACAGAACCACCTAACATCTGCATTGTCACCCAGTATTGCAAAAAAGGAAGTCTCAAGGTAAGCAAAAATATTAAGTCTTATGTCGGGCTTCATTAGACAGTGAGTGGGAAACCTTGTCTATGTCCCTCCCATTCATCCATGCATGGTTCCTTTTTAGTCTCATTGAAAGTCCTGAATTATCTTAGCCTTCTTCCCAGGATCAAAGTCGTGTGACTCCACCAACTATTGGTTTCCTTTGCTCTTGGTGAAAACTGCATGAACTTGATTCGTTATATAATGTCACCCCTCTTCTTGAATCCCACTCCTCCTCTGGCACATGGCCATCAGTTTTCTGTCAGGGAAAAGACATGTTGGTAGAATTCAAGACTGTATCCTTTCTCCACACTGAGTGAGACTATGCAATCTTCTGTGAAGATTTCCACTTACATGTCACATGTTCCTCTTTACAATAGTTTCAGCTGAAAGGACATGAGTGATATCATCTTCTGTCCTGCTCCATGTCAGAGGCATTGATCACTGTGTGTCAGCTTAAGTCTGGGTGATATTGAAATAACTGTGTTTTCTAGGATGTTTTGAGAAACTCCGATTATGAGATGGACTGGATATTCAAGCTCTCATTTGCATATGACATAGTCAATGTGAGTACAAAATAAACTAACTTAAAGAATAAATATCATAGCAATTTTAAGTTTTCCTCCATGCTGAGTTAAATCTTTGCTGGCTCTCTTTAAATCTCTTTAAATGGAATGACTACAGGTTAAATTTGATCACGTCAATCAGATGTTCCATGATTTTTTAATTCTCTAATCACATGTCAATATGGAGGGAGAAAAGTGCTTTAAACCAAAGATGGAATGAATACCAGGCTTGCCCAATTTGGAAAGAGCAGGGCATTTAGACTTTGGCAAGAACTTCTTGTCCCAGAGAGAATTCAATCACCAGACCACAAGTTGAGCTGAGGAAGATATGCCCGTCTTCTCTCTAGCTCTTGAGTCCTTCCCAAGAACCTGGGGATCAGTACTACAAAGGTAAAAATGTGGGGCGCAGGTGTAAACATCAGAGGGTGAGAAAAGCATAGTTTTTACTTGGGGCACAGGGGGCTATGACAGCTGTAGTTGAGGGAGAATGATAATAACTGTAACAGCACACACACATTTCCCATACCACATGATGCAGCATGAAGAACTAGAGATTTCTGCTATGCTTTATAAAAGGGAGGAATACAGTCTCCCATATAGGTTCCCACCAGGGTCTGGCAAGGATCATTCAGAGGAGGGTAGAGAGAGATCCATTTCTTCCACGGAGGTAGGGAGTCTGCAGAGTGAGTGGCTAGATCCAAAAGCCCAGATAACTCATAGTAGGTGTACTATGGTGATGAGGGATGAGGAAGGCAAGCGTGTAGTTGAAAAGATGAGCTATGGAGTGTGCCATATCCAGGAGACAGGATCCAGCAACTCGAGGCTGCCTCCTTAAGCTGGACTAGCATGTAGCTGTCCTTGGTCTGCTGTGTACACCTCTGCCATTTAAAAGAACCAAGAAAAGCACCTGGAATTTTGATGTCTAGTTTCTTGAGTTCTTTATATATTTTGGAGATCAGCCTTCTGTCAGATGTGGGGTTGGTGAAGATCTTTTCCCATTCTGTAGGCTGCCATTTTATCTTATTGACCGTGTCCTTTGCCTTACAGAAGCTTCTCAGTTTCAGGAGGCCCCATTTATTAATTGTTGTACTCAGTGTCTGTGCTACTGATGTTATATTTAGGAGGTAGCCTGTGCCCACGTGTTCAAGGCTACTTCCCACTTTCTCTTCTATCAGGTTCAGTGTAACCAGATTTATGTTGAGGTCTTTGATTCATTTGGACTTAGTTTTGTGCATGGCTATAGATATGGATCTATTTGAATTGACAGCTGGGGAGCCTACATGGGACTAAACTAGGCCCTCTGAATGTGGGTGACACTTGTGTGGCTTGATCTGTTTGTGGGGCCCCTGGCAGAGAGACCAGGACTTATCCCAGGTACAAGAGCGGGCTTTTTAGAGTCCATCTATGGTGGGATGCCTTGCTCAGCCTTGATCCAGGGAGGAGGGGCTTGGTCCTGCTCCAACTTGTTATGCCAGCCTGTGTTGACTACCCAAGGGAGGCCTTACCCCCTATGAGGAGGGATGGGGGGTGTAGTGGGGGAAAGGGGGGAGCAAGAGAAGGGGAGGGAGTGGTAACTGTGGTTGGGATATGAAATGAAAAAAAATTAAATACAATAAGATGTAAAAAAAAAAAAAAGAAAAGAAAAGCACCTGGAAATAGATCCTAGAGAGGAAGGTATTTCAACTTACTCATGGTAGAAACTGTCAGAGCAACGTCCAGCCAGCATTCAGTCGTCAATAAACAAAGTCCTTAGAGGACACCCTGCTGGGCTTTGGAAGGACCACAAGCATGAAAGCTAAGCCCTGTCCTTCCTGAAGCTTGGGACACTGACTCACTGAATGTCCTTGCTAATCTATCCCTCTCTGCATTTTCCTGTAAGGGGAGTGCAATGTTGGTCTGGTTGGCTTCAAAACCTTCCCTTTCTCAAAGGTTTCACTGCCCTTTGTTTCTAAGGAACCAGGTTGGTCTAGTGAGACGCTGGCTCCCAGGATCTGGTGGAAAGCTGGTATCTTGTTGCCAAGCAAGGTAGACAAACATAGTCTTCTCCATGGTTATGTCTCCAAGGGCAATCCGGGAAAACTACTGTTATTATGGCCATAAACCTTGAATGAGTGTCTGTTAAAGGTTTATTTTACAATGTTGTATGATATTTTGTTTGTGTTCTGACAAATAAAGCTTGCCTGAAAGGTCAGAGAAGCAGAGCAGCCAGCCACTAGAGAGACTTCCTACCTCTAGAAAATCTCAGACAGACTTTTGACTGTCATATACCAATCATAAAACACAAGTCTTCTCTGGGCGTGTATTTGCCAGCATTTCCTCTGTATCGGGGAACAGGGAGAGAGAGAATGAGCAGAACTAAAGGGTTGAGTCTTTACTCTGGATCTGATTGTAGTCTGAGCATGGAAGGCATGGGGGAATGAGCCTCATTTCCTGCCCCCACAGCAACCGGATCAGTGGGTGATCCTTGCAAAAGGCTTTGGAAAACACAACAAAGTCTGCAAGACTTAAAGCTGGTCCTTCATTTCTAGCTAGAAGAAGCATCCATGAAGTCTGAGGATGAGGGACCGTTTGACATAGAAATTGGCTTAGAGATTTAGACTTTGCCTCTCTATCACATACTCAGACAACATCAAAAGCCATCTCTGAAATTGATTTGAGAGCTGAAGTATATAACGTGCTTAGCTTTGCAGCTACCCCATAACAGATATGTAATAAATGTTCATCTTTAGTACTAACATAATTATTAGTACTCTCATTTATAACTCTAGTATGGGTATTAAAAACTTCATTCTCTTATTGAAATCTCTCAAGAATTCTGTGGAATAATTCTGCTCTGTCTGAATATGGCACCTCAAGGTACATGTGCTAACAATGACCACTGATAGTCCAACTTGAGATATGTCTCAATTATGAAAGAAATTCACATGCAATTTGAAGTCGTAGTGAACAAAAAAATCCCACAGATTTTTTATGTTGGTTGTATTTTGGTTAAAAGATACCAAATTAAATTCACAGTATTGTTAAAATTATTCTCACTCATTTAGCTTATCTTAAGATGGCTGCTGAGAAATTAAAGACACACATGTGACTAGCCTTATGTTTTGGTCAGATGGTGATCTTACCCATTAGTAGTAGTAATTACTCCATTTTCAACAGGAAATAAAACGAGGCCTAGTCAGGTGAAGTCACCAGCCCAACTAGTAAGCGTCAGGTTGGGAGTGTGGATAGTTTGTCTTTAAAGGCTGCGCTTTCTCTCATGCTTCCTGCTAAGCACCAGTGAACACAAACAGGAGAGTCAGATGTAAGAGCCCTGGGGGACCTTCCAGAAATTTCCAGTAGAGCAAGTAGTACAAGTCATGGTCAGGTGGTAGTGCCTAAGTGCATGATATCTATCTTGTGAGTCATGGACACACTCGTAGTTCTGGTTGTTCTCTGACACTATGCATTATCATACCATTGGGAAGAAAAATAAAAACAAAAGTGTGCATGCCACCTTGTGGAGAGCACTGTGTTCCCAGAACCCCACCATCCCTAGGCATGTTGATTTTACACATGTAATGAGCTCCATGAAAGCCCTTGCCTTCTGCGGAGCACTTACACTGCTGTTTCCTTATTGTGAGGCAAAGAATGAGAACCTCTGTGAAATTGACAAGTCTACTGCCTGAGGCTGGACCAGCAAGGGCAGAAGGAAAACCTTGTGTGTCTGCCAGGCCAGGGAGAGCTCTGCACTGGGCTCAGGTCTCAGCGGATTGCACGCTTGCATCTTAGGCTGCTGTTGTGAACTGGGCTTCAGTTTTGCCATCTCAACAAGTGTGCTGCCCGGGTAAAGCCACCCTGTCTCCTGATACGGGGTGGGGCTAGGGACATAGCCACTCCCTTGGCCATTCCTACTGCTGTCTGTGTTAGCCCACATTTCCAATGCAATATTGGCCCTAGGGTTCTGGCGGGAGCAAGAGGGGCGCACAGCCTGTCAGCATCACTTGAGATGGTAGCTAAGAGGCTCAAGGCTCAGGGGTCCCAACCTTTAAGAATGGCTCCCTCAGATCCTCCTTACTGTGCCACCCAGCGCCTCTGAGCCAACCTGCCTCATCACCGCCTCCTTCCCAGCTGGCCCTGAGCCTAATGGGATCTTGTTTGCTCATGTGCAAGGGTGTTGGAGGAATGTGGTCCCTCCTCCTCTTTCTCCCACTGACCTCAACAGCCCACCAGAGCACTGGAAGCAGAGTGGAGCTGAGTGACTGACGAGGCTGTGAAGGCTGTGAAGCCTGGGGTGGTACCCGCTCTGTACCGGCCTCATGTGATCACTAAAACTGCTTTGTTCTTATTGTGAAGCAATGAATGAGACTACTAACCTGCCTCAGAAAAGGCTAAATATGACGACATGTGTAATGCACGCTTAGTATGAGGTGCTCATGAATGTTTATTGCTGTCTGGTTGCCCATCACAAACCAATCCCACAGTGTGAGGTTCCACAGAAGCCTGTGGCTAGCAGCCATTGTCTGTCTGCCTGTCACTGGCTTCTGTCCTCAGGGAGGGAGCTGGAGCTGGTCAAGGCCGTGGTTGGAATCTGACCTCAGAGTACCCAGCCTCCTCCATTACTGCTGCTGCGCTGCCTGGCGTGGTAACTTCTCTACCTCCCTCCACTCACCCGCAAGAAGAGGCCGCCATGATGATGCCACCCTCCTCTCTAGGATTGTTCAGGAGTGTTGCGTGAGTTAGTTTACATAAAGGGCTTGTAGTTACACCTGACAGTATTCACACCTGACAGTATTCACACCTGACAGTATTCACAGCTGACAGTTATCCTTAGGAGGAAAACCAGAATCCTATAGGGCCCTTGAAAGAAACACTGTCCTTTGGTATTCTCACCTGGACACCTGTTTCCTGAGGCAGGTGGGAGGGGCCCGGGATACCCAGGCCACCACAGGTTCACATGCTCTGTGACCTTGTACCTGGACATACTGAAGTTGTTAGTTTTCTGCCATCTTCTATTAAAATTCTAAAAATGGACAATTCAGAGATCCTGGCTGAAAATACCCAGAGCTTTCACAGCAGCACCAAACAAACAAACAAACAAGAAATTGGAAATGCTAATACATGCTCTTTCAGTGCCTCCCCAGTGGTAAGGAAAACAGGACAAAGACATTTGACCCTTCCCCTTTGACCTTCATCTCGCAGCTCCAAGTCCGCCTTGGGATATTACAGACAAATGCAAAGATCCATTTAACCAACCATGTCTCACGTATGATATTTTTTTTTCCCCTAAAAAGTTACTCCTTACTCCCACCTGTCTTCCTAAAATATTTTCTGTTTCAATCCCAGATGCTCTTTTGAGGCCCTCCCTGCCTATGGAAAGGCCCCAGTACTCTGGAAAAACACTCCTTCCTCCCCTGGCTGGCTGGCTGTTTTTCCTGCCTTGATGAGTCACAAGTATCTTCCACATTAAGCACTGTCTCCCCTAGTTGAGTACTCTTTTGCCTCTGGGCCCTAAATATTCAAACTCAGCTTGAGGCATAGATACTCTGCTGCTAACACTGGCTCTTAGATCTGAGGCCCAAGCATTGTGTTTGTTTTGTTACTAGTAACTTCCCCCTCTGCCTAGTAATAGAGCTGAGATTTGAACTCAGCTTCCTGACCATAGGATATTCTAATTTTAAGCCCCGTTTGCCTTCTTGGCTTCTTATTGAGGAGTCATAAGAAGTTTTCTCCCTTTTCTGCCTGGATTGGCTTCATAGTCAAGGAGCTGGTGGCTTTTCTAAAACAAGCACGGAGCTGGTGTGTCTGTGTGTTGCTTTGAGAAGCCAGCACCCTCTGGCCCTGTCTCCACGCTTACCATCATTCTTGCAGGGCATGCTTTTCCTCCACGGGAGCCCGCTGAGGTCTCATGGCAACTTGAAACCTTCCAACTGCCTGGTAGATGGTCGTATGCAAGTGAAGCTGTCGGGATTTGGGTTGTGGGAGTTCAAGCATGGCTGCACACACAGGATCTACAACCGGAAGACCACCAACCATTCAGGTAGCCACTGGCAGATTTTAGACCCACTTGCTGTAGGTTAAATAGTCAAAGGGTGTTTGTCCATCTTTGCTTTATGATGCTGCCTTGAAGGGGACCCAAGGGTAGTTTTTCCTTTCTAGGTGATGGAGTGAAGTCGTTCAGTCCATCCGTGGAGAGTGAGAAAAGAAATCGCCGTAGGGGTGGCATGACTCCACGGTGTAAGGCCTGGGTTAGTGGACTGGTTTTCATCTTGCCTTAACCGGGCCCTGAAGCCACCACTGCTCTTCTCTGCTGTCATCTGTATTTTCCCATTTCCATTCCATGTCCGGTGTCGATGATAAGGTCTGCAAGGTTGTCCTAGTCAGGGTTACCATCGCTGTGATGAAACACCGTAACGGAAAGCAACTTGGGGAGGAAAGGGTTTAGTCAACTTATGCTTCCACAGTGCTGTTCATCATCAAAGGAAGTCAGGACAGGAACTCAAACAGGGCAGGAACCTGAAGGCAGGAGCTGATGCTGAAGCCATGGAGAAGTGCTGCTTACTGACTTGCTCCTCGTGGCTTGCTCAGCCTTCTTTCTTATAGAACCCAGGACCATCAGCCCAGGGATGACCTCACCCACCATGGACTGGGCCCTCCCTCATCAATCGCCAATGAAGAAAATGCCCTGCAGCCAAATCTTATGGTGCTTCAATCTTTTCAGATGACTCTAGCCTGTGTCAAGGTGACATAAACTAGCCAGCATAGAGGCTGTTCAAAGATAACTTAAGTCCAGGCATGCACTGTCTCTTAGGCCAGACATGCTTGAATTTTTTCTTTCATGACCCTTTTCATTCAAATTTTTACGTGACTCCAGGTGTATAGCTATATGCAGTAGGCACACAAATGAAACATTTACTGATTTTTATAAATCACATAAAATTTATTTTAACCAATTATTTGATTTACATATAAATTTATCATTTAGTAAATAGAAACCATCTATTGTATCATGGTACTGGGTAAACTATGATGAACTTATCTGAGAGCATTCTCCTTGGTTATTTTCTCCGTGGTCTTTCATATGGATATTGTGAGCTTTCCCAGGCAGATACTCATAGGGTCTGCCATCCTATAGCTCCTGCAGGATGGAAGGAGTTGGATGTAGCTTTTCATCAAAATGGCACCCATTGTCTTGCAGAACTCTACTGGACAGCCCCAGAGCTGTTGCGGCTTCAGGAGCTGCCCTGGTCTGGCACCCCACAAGGAGATGTTTTCAGTTTTGCTGTTCTCATGAGGGACTTGATCCACCAGCAAGCCCATGGGCCCTTTGATGACCTTGAGGAGGCTCCTGAAGGTAAAGCTGGAGTGTGCTGCTCATGAGAAAGGGAATAGGGGCTTGTGTGTGGGGAGTGGATGGAGGGATGGAGTGGGAGGGAAAGAAGAGATCAGGGGACAATAATCGGAAGGTACTACCTCTACTTTGCACACACACACACACACACACACACACACACACACACACACACTCATGCATGCAAAATTATTAAAAGAACAACAACAACAACAACAACAAAAGATTGGTCTTTAGACTATCATCCTATCCAATGACTTTCAAAGCCTGAAGTTTCTGTGAATGTAGGTGGTTTCTTTAAAACCAGACTCCAGTTTCTAATTACTAGCTCAATGAAAGGGTCTCAGAATGAGGGCAGTCCCAAGAGTAGTAGCTCAAGAGTCAGCCAGGCACTCCTGAATTTGGAGCCAAGCCAAATGCACACATGCCACTGGCTGAGTCCAGGTGGAGGCCGCCTTCAGTCCTGGAAGTCCACTCCCATCTGCTCTTGGCCACAGGGGTCTGAGTGCACCATGAGAAAACTCCGTGGCAGTCAATGTGTCCCTCATGGTAACAACTGCAGGCTGGTCACACGGGCCTGTGTCTTCACAGTTGTGTGCTTGGGTTATAGACAAATGGTTATCTATTTGCTTCTCATGCTTCCCTACAAATAAGCCAGGTTCTATTTGCATAGCAACCCAGTGATTCTCACATTCTACCCGGTGCTGGGATAGCCCAGAAGTTTGCTAAAGCACAGACTTGCTGCTCTCCCCTACTCTGGCCCAGGTGTCTGGCTCAGTAGGTCTGCAGTGATGCCTGAGACTATACACTTGCATCAGCATCCCTGCTAAGGCACATTTGAGAAGAACTGGTCTTGGTCCTCCTTGTCTTTGGACCAGCAGCAAGAGTAGCACCTGGAAACTTAAGCAGCTCTGTTTCGAGCCACTCTCCAGAGCTGTTGTGGAACTATGGAAACAGGCCCAGAGTATTTACTCCACCTCTCCACCCCAGGCCAGTGTCCTGCCTATTTGCCAAAGACAAAGAATGACTGCTTCAAAGTAGCTAATACACTGTAGAAGTGATGGGATGGAAACAGCAGGCTGCATGTTGCTAGGTAACAAGCCTACATCCTCTCAGGCATTGTTATTGTCTGATGGACTCTAAATCCAAGGCAGTGGACAGCCCAGCTGTCTCTATCTCGGCTCCAGAGGCTGTTGCTGTCCCTCAGGTTTGAGTTTTACTTTGGGATATAAAACATAATTGCTTAAAGTACATTTTTAAGGAATTGTTTCAGAATATATTTTAGGTATTAAAATGTAGACTTACAGGCATAGCTCATATGCAATTGTGTTTTGTTTGGTGTTAGAGACAGGATCTCATTATGCCACTCCGGCTGGCCTGGAACTCACTGTGTAGACCAGGCTGGCCTGCAACTTGAAGTGCTCAGTACTACACATCCCCTGCTCAGTACTAAACACCCCCTGCTCAGTACTACACATCCCCTGCTCAGTACTAAACACCCCTCTGCTCAGTACTACACAACCCTGCTCAGTATGAGAAACAGATCCTTCTCCAAGCAGCCCTGGCTTCTTCTTTAGATGGTGCTACCTGGGCAGTAAGTATGTTGTTTGCTCCTGGAGTATTGTTACTTCTGGAGTATTGTTACTTCCAGCCCCTCTTCAGCAGATGGGAGTGTAGCTGTGTGTAGAAACCCATAGGTACACAATGAGACACAGTAGACATCTGCATCTCTATGAGCTAAGCCTGAGTTCATAGTGATGTGGCCAACTTGACCTCACCACCACTGTGCTTCGCTCCAGTCTCCATCCTGTGACCTCCGCCTCCAGCAGTGTGAGCCTGGCTCCTGGACCTCACAAGAAGCAACAAGAACATGGCTGTGGGTGGAAGAACTGTGAACAGCTCCTTTTTATTTTATTTTTTTATTTCAGACATCATGTGGGCCCAGACCTTTCCTCCACCCTACTTCAGCAAAGTCACACACACACAGCACAGTTAAACCCTTTTCTTATGGCCTGGGTCCCACTTCCAGCATTCCTCACGTCCTGGTTGATGGTGTTACCAAATATTCAATGCCCTTGTGGCCACCGTAACAATGTCAAACAGAATATGAACCCCTCCTCCCCACTTACCTCCCCCCAACCTCCGCAACCCCCTACAAAACTCACAGCCGCCTCCAGACTATAATTTTGCTTTTCTAGACTTGATTAACAGACCACACGCGTACACACCCTCTTCCCACCAGCTCCTTCTACTGAGCGGTGTGCACTCAGTGTTCACTTCTGATGCTGCCGCATACATAATTTTTATATCAAAATATATGTGCATTGTTCTCCAAGTATTTCCTTCTTAAGAGGAGGGAATGGAATCCTTGACAAACGTTGGTGGGAGTCAATGGAGAAGCGGAAGGAAGCAGGGCTACAACACTGGGCAGTCAGGGAGATGGCAGCATTTGTTCATTACAATGGCCTTCATGAAGCAGAGGATATAAAATTGTATGGAGCACACTTTGGAGAGCTGGCACCACGTGCCTCTCCACTTGGGAGGTCAGCCAGAGAAGTGCTACTTTCAAAAGCCTTGGTTTGGAAACTGATGTGTCATGTTTCCATTGGACTGTTTAATTTTCTAGACGAATCTAGAACACTTACGCACATATCTAGATTGTCCTGGAATTCAAATATGTTGTTTATTTTAAACTTTGTTTTCAAATTGGTGGGTCCCATCACCATTTAGACGGCCTGGGTTGAGCGGCAAAGCTTTGTAGCTTGTTCATCCAAGCCCCAAATGATTTCAGAAATCATCAGCCGCATCAAAGACCCCAGGGCACCAGTTCCACTTCGACCATCCCTGTTGGGGGATAAAGGTGATGAAAAGATCGTCGCCCTGGTGAGGGCCTGCTGGGATGAGTCTCCCGAGCAAAGGCCCACCTTCCCTTCCATCAAGAAGACGTTACAAGAAGCCAGTCCCAGAGGGTGAGTCAACTGTGTCATCGGTTCTTCCGTCTAGTCTTTCAGCCAAAGGAAATTGAAAAATATCCACGGCTATGACAGGTTCCAGGTGGATCGTCTGTCTGTCCTTCCTTCTCCTCCCAACACTTCCCTTCTATTCCATTCCTTCCCTCCCCCTCTTCTCCTCCCCCCTCCTCTCCTGCCTCTCTTACTCATCTTCCCCCCCCACCCCCGTCATCACGTACCCATTTCATGTCCACCGTACACAAAGTATGTTCTACATGCTGGTTAAAGTGCAGTGATAGAGTCTTCACTTGCTTTGTGAACATGAATCAGACATGAATAATGTCACTGCTCACTGGGCCCATTCAGACATCTCTAATCAGTTCAGGCTCTCTTTCCCAGGGAGTTTGGACACTGTCTTAGTGTTCTTTCAACTGTTATTCCAAGGATCATAACTAACACTTGTGGTTGGACTACAGGATAAAAATCATTCCCCAACTTTAGATTATCACTCATTTATGTTATTCTACAGAGCTGAGGATCAAATCCGGGGCCTTGTGTGTCTGGGCAAGGGGATTCCACTGAGCTAACTGCCAATCTTATAATTGGCAATTGACTTTGGGTTAAGCTTGTCTCTCAAATCCATTTTTCAATAGCAGCTTCCTACATATTAGGCTGATGGTATCATTTCTAAAGAAGTATTTATTTATGTGTATGTGTGTGCCTTCTTAATTTATGTGAACCAAGTGACTGTGTCAGTGGATGCCAGAAGTTGGTGTCCAATTTCCTGGAACTGGAGTTAGAGACAGTTGTAAGCTGCCTTTTGGGTACTGGGAACCAAACCTGGGTCCTCTGCAAGAGCAGAAAGTGCTATTAACCACTGAGCCACCTCTTCAGCCCCATGATAGTATCCTCTCTCTCCCTCCCTCCCGCAACTCCTCCCTCCCTCTTTCCCTTCTTTCTTCCTTCCTTCCTTTCTCCTCCCCCTCTATTTTTTTAAATTTTATTTTGAGATAAGATTTACTGTGTAGCCCTGCCTGGCTTGGAACTCGCCGCATAGACCAAGCTGGTCTTGAACTCACAGAAGCTTGCCTGCATTTGCCTCCCCAGTTCTGGGATTAAAGGTGTATGCCACCACCCTGTAAGACAAATTGCTGAACAATCTTATTAATAATAAAAAAAAACAGAGCCAGATATTGGGGTGAAAGCTGAAAGATCAGAGAAATAGAACAAGCCACAGCCAACCTCACTTCACCAACTCCTCAGCCCCCAGAGAGAGCTACTTCCTGTCTACCCATGTCTGTATGCCTTTCTGTGCCCTGCTGTCTTACATCCTCTCTCCACCCAGCTACATCATTTTGCTCTTTGCACCCAGCTCTATCACTTCCTGTCTGTCTGTACAGACCTCCAGACCTCTATGGTTAACTACTGGTGGGACTTTAAAGGGGTGTACCACTATGCTTGGCTCTGTACCCAGTGTGGTCTTGAACTCAGAGATCCAGATGAATCTCTGCCTCCCAAATGCTAGGGTTAAGGGTGTGTGCCATCACTGCCTGACCTCTATGTTTAATATACTGGCTGGCTTTTCCCTCTGATCTCCATGCAAGCTTTACTTATTACTTATAAAATATCACCACACCACCCCAGGCTTGCAGGTATAATTTTTAATATGTTGAAAGTTTAATTCCCCAGAGGTAGCTTGAGGAGGCAGAAAGAGCTCTGGCCTGAAAGTGTCTACTTCTAATTTTTCCATTTAATTTGGCATCTTTAACGTAACAGCCTGTGTTCTTTTCCAGGTTACAACAGAACTTTTAATTTCTAGTTTTTATTTTATTTTAATTGATATATGAAATATTGATAGTAATCATATAAAATATGATGTTTCAAAATATATATTACTTGTCTTATGGTCCCAACATTAGGACAAACTTATTTCCTACCTGAGTCTTAGCCTTCTCATCTGAAAGGGGAGAGAGTTAGGTGATCTCTTAGGGGCATGCTGAAACGGAGTCTAGACACGATCCATGTTGAGCAATCTGAGAAATGCCCTGTTCTGCAATCTGTACTTTTTCACTTTGTTGTAACTGTGGCATGGAGCATGCTGGGAAGTGAGGAAGAGCCATCAAAGGCTGTTGATTGTCGGCTGGCCACAAGATTCACCTCTAGGCATTTTATACACATTAACTCCTGGAATGTCTGCTGGCTGTCAGATTCACTCCCTAGGCATTTTATATACATTAGCTCCCAGAATCCCCAGAAAACCACATGCAAGTTACATTTTTCAGATGGGTAAACTGAGGCTCAGGGCTGGACACAGTACCGTCTTCCTGTGAAGCTTTGCCAATGTTGTCAATTCACTGCTGCCATGGATTGTCCTTCCAGAACAAGACAGAAAGGAAGTGTTTTCCTGGGCTATGTGTCTGGGAGTTGTGGCTCCACTGTGGCCCTGAGCTCCTGGAAAAGGATGCTAACACCTGCCTTCTTTTAAAGCCATGTGAGCATCTTGGATAGCATGATGGGCAAGCTGGAAATGTATGCCAATCATCTGGAGGAAGTGGTGGAAGAGCGGACCTGCCAGCTGGTGACAGAGAAGAGGAAGGTTGAGAAACTCCTGTCCACCATGTTGCCAAGGTATTTGGGAGCAGTGGGTGGACAGGCCAAAAACAACACAAGGAAGAAGAAATCTGCTGTCTTAGCAGCTCCACACGAGGAGGGATAGTTCCACTGCTCTTTTTCTGAGAGAATATCAAGCTATGTAAAAGGGGACCAAGCAGGGGAGAAGTTATGGGTAGTGGGGTGGGCAGGGAATGAAGGAGGGAGGGAGGGAGGGAGGGAGGGAGGGAGGGAGGGAGGGAGGGAGAGAGAGAGAGAGAGAGAGAGAGAGAGAGAGAGAGAGAGAGAGAGAGAGAGAGAGAGAGAGAGGTGTATGCATGCAAAAGTTGGCAAATTGGCCCTCCTTATTAATGAAAATACAGGCAAACCTCCCGAGTCCACAGGAATGGAAGCTACTGTGTGGTTTACGTGGAGGATGGTGGATGCAGCAATAGGTACAGTCACTAGATGGCAGTCTAGCTTCATGTCTAACCGTTAATGCAACAACTGCTTGCCTGTGAAATCTTTGCTTAGTTCAATAAGTGCCCGAAGCATCAAATTCAATAATTACTTCGACTTTTGTTCTTTTTCATCGGTGCATTCTCTGGACACTGGGAAAATCATTTGCTGTTAAAATTTTTGTACATTTGAATGCCAAGTTGTAGATGTAACCAACCGTCTTATTAAATAAGAAACACAGAGCCAATACAGAGATGAAAGCCAAGAGATCAGAGCAACAGCTAAGAGCTAAAAACCTTACCCTTCACTGTCTCTGTTGCCCTACCTCTCCAGAAGAGACCTACTTCCTGTGTCTGTCTTTTTATAGAGTTTCTGTTCTGCCTTCTCATTGGTTATAAACCCAACCACATGACTGCCTCGTCACTGCCTATCTGTACAGACCTCCAGGTCTTCTATGGTTGGTATTGAGATTAAAGGCGTGTGTCTCCATGCTGCCTGTATTCTTGAACACACAGAGATCTACCTAGCTCTGCCTACCAAGTGCTGGGATTAAAGGTGTGCGCCACCACCACCCAGCTTCTGTGATGGCTTGCTATTAGCTCTGACCCCAGGCAACTTTATTTATTAACATACAAATCACATTTCAGTACAAATAAAATATCACTATACCAAGTAAAAAGTGGGAGTGGGGAATATTTATTTTAAGATAGGGTCTCAATATGTAGCCCTGGTTGCCTTGGAACTTCCTGTGTAGATAAGGCTGTCTTTGAACTCACAGGGATCCACCTGCCTCTGCCTCCCAAGTGCTGGGATTAAAGGCGTGGTCCCTCATATCTGTCTAGAGCAGTGCTTCTCAACCTGTGGGTTGTGACCCCCTTAGCAAACTGCTATCTCCAAAAAATTTACATTGTTATTCATAACAGTAACAAAATTACAGTTATGAAGTAGCAAAGAAAATAATTGTATGGTTGGGGTTACCACAACATGAGGAGCAGGACTCAAGGGTTGCAGCATTAGGAAGGCTGAGAACCGCTGGTCTGGAGCACAGGGGATTTGAATGCACTCATGATAAGAGGACGGTTGTTGAAGTGAAAGCACTGGTTTGTGGATTGGTGAGTGATTACATTCACTTCCACACGCGCGCACCAAGTCTCTACCATCAAACTCCATAGTCAACAGACAGGAATAGATGTTTTCAGTGAGAAAATGTTTTTAATGAAGCCATTTATGTGACTTGTCCCTGACCTCCACCCTCTCTTACAATTTATAACCACCACTTAAAGTATCTTTCTAGAGAAAATGCAAGTGAATAAATGCATGTCACCAGGCTCCCTCTGTGTGGTGAATTATTAGTGAAAACCTGGTCCACCAAAGCCAAAAGGTCTGTAGAAGGTTGGCTTTGCCCAGAACCGTGGGAGTGCAAACACACGCGACTTCGCTAAGAACTGTCCTTGCTCTGATTGCAGCTTCGTTGGTGAGCAGCTCATGGCTGGAAAGTCTGTGGAACCAGAGCATTTCGAGTCTGTCACCATATTTTTCTCTGACATTGTGGGATTCACAAAATTGTGCTCTCTCAGCTCCCCCTTGCAAGTGGTGAAACTCCTCAATGACCTGTACAGTTTGTTCGACTACACAATACAAACCCACGATGTGTACAAGGTGAGCTGTGACCTGTGCAGATTTCTTATCTGTTGTCTCGGGCTGACTGAGGACAGATCATATCTCAGTTCATCCCCATTCATGGTAGAGACTCGACATTTTGTTTCTGTTGTCTTCTTGGGAAGGGGCTTGATCAGTCCCAGATGTACATGCTTCTCCAAAGTCACTGTGTGGGGGCAGCAGGTGACTCAGTCACTAAAGTGGTTGCCTTGCAAGCTGGAAGACTTGAATTTGATCTCCAGAACCCACATAAAAATAAGCAGGGCTTCATAGTTCAAAGTTCTCAGCACTGGGGAGACAGAATCAGGTAGACTGCTGGATTCATGGGCCAAACGTCTTAATTGGTGAGTTCCAGGCCAATGAAAGGCCTTGGTGTTTCAAAAACCAAGGTGGGCAGCGCCTAAAAAAATGATAATTGAGATTTCCTCTTGCTTCCATCTACACGAACTCTCTCTCTCTCTCTCTCTCTCTCTCTCTCTCTCTCTCTCTCTCTCTCTCACACACACACACACACACACCATTGCTACCAATACTCTGTATCTTCACCCATTATTTTAATTTCACAGTAAACATGTTTGTAAAGAAACATTGGCCAGTACTGAACATGTGTCCTTCAGTTCCTGGGAAGCTTATAGTCACTACCTTTAGATCCTCTGTGAATCTTCCTTCTGTTGGTATAATCCTTAGTAATCCAGGGTGAAGGCAGACTCTTCAAATTTAGTCTGCCAGGATGCAGCTAAAGGGGAGATGGCAGCTATGACCTGTGGTGCTATTGTGTTCCCCAATATATCGTGCACCCTAATAAATTTATCTGGGGCCAGACAGAACAGCCACTAGACAGACATATTGGCCAGAAAATAGTGGCACTCACACCTTTAATCCTAGCCTTCTGGAGGCAGAGATCCATTCGGATCTCTGTGAGTTCAAAGCCACACTGGAAATAGCCAGGCATGGTGACTCACTCCTTTAATCCCAGGAAGTGATGGCAGAAAGCAGAAAGGTATATAAGATGTGAAAACCAGGAACTAGGCTGGTTAAGCTTTTAGGCTTTTAGCAGCAGTTCAGCTGAGATTCATTCTGGATGAGGACTCAGAGGCTTCCAGTCTGAGGAAACAGGATTAGCTGAGGAACTGGCAAGGTGAGGAAGCTGTGGCTTGTTCTGGTTCTCTGATCTTCCAGCATTCACCCCAATACCTTGCTCCAGGTTTATTTTCATTAATAAGACCTTCTAAGATTTGTGTAGCAATGACCTGCATGGTGCTACTCAAGGGGGCATCTAAACATGGTTCCCCAGAAAGAGAAGATGGAGGAGGACAGCAAAAGCAGCAGTGGTGACTTGGTGTGCATAGTGGTGCTGATGCTGCTCTGTGGGTCATTAGAACTCTTTCTGGGCAGGGTCAAATCACGGTTAAGGGAGTACTCTGTGTCTATGCCTCCATGTACCTGCTAGGCAGCCACACCAGTACCACCCTGCCCATGACTCCAGAACTCCTCCTCTACCTCTACTCATGTCCAGGGACAGACAAGGTTTGGGGGACACTGTGACCATATCCCTGAGTGGCAAATGCCAACTGGGCATCCCCTAGTATTCCCCATAAATGATGATGGGACAGAGAGCCTTTGGGAGCTGATCCCTACTCCTGCTCTGCCTAGGGTGGTGTCCCCTGGAATTTTCCTCCTAGCTTTCTCTCCACCAGGGCACTTGGCATGGGTGGCCATTACATCTGGTTTGTGTTGGTGAAGGTTGTTCTCAGGAGGGGACAGTGGCCTAGAACAGGGTCAGACGTGTTGATTTTTATAATTTGGGGGTCACCAGAAGAGAAGTGTTCCCACAGGCAGAAGTTTTCTATTATTTACTAATATAGTGGCCTTCCATACCTTCTTTGGGTTCTACTGGACACAACTGTGTCAGCAAAAGGCTGGAGCCTTGGGCTTCTAGTCTTCAGTTACTTCCATGCCAATGAGAACTCTGGACTCTGGTTTTATTAGGACTGGTGGAGAGGAGCACAGATTAGTGATCCAAATGTGTGTATAAGTGAGTGCATTTTGAATGGTATGTATGTGTTTCTAAGTCCTTGTGTGGTGTGAGGACATTTCGGGTTGGCTAATAATGAACTCTGTTTGAGAGATCCACTGGATCCTTGAGGATTTATGTGACTTGTAAATGGCTGCTTGTCTAATTGGTTCTGACCTTGGACTAGGGAAATATGGCACCAGGTTATCAGGTCTAGAGATGCAGGCAGTGCCTGTGTGAAGGAGAAATGGTTTCTGTAGGAACCAGGGCAAGAACACACCAGGAGAAATGCTGGACTTAGGTGGAGTGGAGATCCATGCGAGTCGAGCTTTGGAGCGTGGGGCCTCAGGAGAGGGGCTGGGAATATGGTGGTCTTGTGTAAACCCATCAGCTCATTTATCCAGGGCTTCCCTCGTGGAAAACTAAGAGCATTTCTTTGTGTCATTTCCAGGTTGAAACCATCGGTGATGCATACATGGTGGCCAGCGGGCTTCCCATTCGCAATGGAGCTCAACATGCAGCCGAGATTGCCACCATGTCCTTGCATTTACTCAGTGCCACCACCCACTTTCATATTGGGCACATGCCCGAGGAGAGACTCAAGCTCCGGATAGGCCTCCACACAGGTAGACATAACTGATGGCAGGTGGCAGACGGTCCCTGCATGACCACAGGTGCCTCTGGACTTGAGCTCCATGTCTGAGGCTCTTAGGAGCACTGTCATTAAATGGCTACAGTGCCAGGGGACCACTGAATGCACATATATTTCCAATTAGATTTATGAGAATGGGGATATGCAGAAAGTCTGAGATGTTTAAAAAAACACACACACACACACACACAAAAACGGGCAGGCAGAGCGAGGGAGCCATGCTGGGCTCCATTTCCCTCACGTTTCCCTTTCACATTCCTTTGGTACCTTCTCTTTTTGTCAAACTTATGGGCTTGTGACTTGCAGATGAGTGACCCCTACTTGGTTTAATCTTTTATTAAAAAAAAAATTGAGAGAGTCTTGTAGCTGGGAGTCACAGCTGAAGTTGGCCTCAAATTTGTGGTCTTTCTGCCTCAACCTCCCTGAAGATACAGGCAGACACAGGTCTTGATACCCTTTGAGCAAATGCTTCACATTTTCCTTCTGCATGAGTCCTCCCCCTGAATTATGCACCCATGCTCCTACTATCCAACTGAAAACAAACCCAATCTCCAGCCAGAATTAATTCCTCAAGTTCATGCTGCCGTGAACTTTGTTTACATCTGCAGTTCAAAAATAGCGTGGTTAAGGTTTGACTGTTGATTTCTACAAGAAGTGAGCATCCTGTAGAGGCTTTAAGGCACTCTACAATACATATACAATTGTCAAGCATTGCTCCAAAAGGGTACTTGATAAATGCTTGTTGTGTTAATTTCCTCCATGGACTTGATGGCCTGTGTGGAGCCCAGCCTTGGGAATGCAGGCAGTTAGACCCTTCTATTGTTCCCTCCTTAGGTCCTGTGGTAGCCGGTGTGGTGGGAATCACCATGCCCAGATACTGTCTGTTTGGAGACACTGTGAACATGGCATCCAGAATGGAAAGCAGCAGTTTACGTGGGTATCATTTGCCGAGCTCTGCAAGCATGGTATCCCTGCCCCCCAATTCCTCTATCTTTAACCAGTGGGTATTTTAAGAAACTCATTTGCATTTTGTCTCATTTTCCATCTGGAAGAGAAGATCATTATTCCCAGGAGACAACCTGAGTTCCTAGCTGTGTAGACAGTATTTTCCCCATGTGCCCAGTGGAGCTACATAGACACATACGGCTTCCTCCTTTTAAATCAAGCTCTCTCTCTCTCTCTCTCTCTCTCTCTCTCTCTCTCTCTCTCTCTCTCTCTCTCTCTCTCTCTCTCTCTTTCTCTGTAGAGGACAAATATCAGGTATTTTTTCTACTGCCCACCTTACCTTTTGGGACAGGGTTTCCACTAATTGACCAGGCTGGGTGGTCAGTGAGCTCTCAGAATTCACCGGTCTCTATCCCCCAACATTGGGGTGATAGGCATGCACCACGCCCAGCTCTTATGTGGGTGCTGGGGATCCGAACTCAGGTCCTCAGGCTGGCATAGCAAGCACCTCACCCCCTAAGCCATCCCTTCAGCCTTTCTTCCCACTCGGAGCAAACTACACACATGAAAGCATATAAGAACAAAGCACAAATTAGGAAAAATTATTTTTGTAGGGCTAAACAGTAAATATTTTATTTTAGGGGCCATCAGTGTCCATTGCAACTACTTTTTTTGGGGGGTGGTGGTTTCAAGACAGGGTTTCTCTGTAGCTTTGGAGCCCATTCTAGAACTCACTCTGTAGACCAGGCTGGCCTCGAACTCACAGAGATCTGCCTGTCTCTGCCTCCCGAGTGCTGGGATTAAAGGTTTGCGCCACCACCGCCTGGCTCAGTTGCAACTACTTAATTCTGATGTTGTAGTTCAAAAGTAGCTTTAGAAAAATGTAAATGTATAGCAAGACCCTGTTCTAGTAAAACTTTATTTGCAAACAGGCAGACTGGCCTGTGAGTAGTAATGGTTCCATCTTTGGTGTAGAGTATATTCCTGGTGGTGCAGAGGAAATCTATGACCAGAACTATAGAAAGCACCATATTCTTGTGTATTTTTTAGTAACTTTGTTGAATTAGTGATCACTTGAGGTATATGATGTGTTTGTGCATGCTATTTTTCAGTTGAAACAGAAAAAAATTCCTCAGTGGTTGAAGTTTCAAAGAATTTAGGTTTCCATTATTTTAAAGGTACTGATTTCTCACAATGTATAAACACACACAGTTACCTCATTGTTCAAGTTAATCAACCAACTTGAAAACACAGATTAAACCTATCAGCTTGTGAGGAAGGGGCTGGAGTAAAAGCTGGCTGCTTAGGCAGGCTCCAAAACTGTTTCTGTGTGCACCTTCAGTTATGGTAATGTTCTCAGTAGTATGTCTCCAGTTCATCCCAGGAAGTTTGAGAAACCCAGGGAGCCTCCATTCATGGGGATTGTCAACTTGCAGAATGAGTTAGTTCTCTGTGTTCCTAAACCAAATGCTGACAAGCATCCATCAGTATCCAATACCTGGGTGGGGACACATCCTAACCTATGTGTCCCAGACACTGGGTATTATTTGTGCTTTACATTTATCTATTTGTGTATGTATGTATGTATGTATCATCTATCTATCTATCTATCTATCTATCTATCTATCTATCTATCTATCTATCTATCTATCTACACCTACCTACCTCCCTAACTTACCTATCAATTCAAAAAGTGTCTTACTTCATCCCAGGCTGGCCTAGAACTCATGATGTAGTCAAAACTGGTCTTGAACTCCAGATCCCCTGTTTCTCCTTCCATGGGCTGGGATTATGATACCCAGCTACGTGTTTTGTTTCATGAGAAGTTCTGGAGAACAAAGAGTGAGAGTAAGGTTGGTCCCCTCTCCAAAGAGGCCTTCACATACCGACTCCTCGGTTAACTCGATGTTAACTAGGCAACGCCTGGTTTCTGGCAGCTCTCCGGATCCATGTTTCTCAGAGCACTGCAGGAGCTCTTCTAGCAGCCGGAGGGTACCATCTGCAAAAGAGAGGCACCATTGCAGTCAAGGTAAGGCCAGGTTGACTGTGTTCCACTTCCCCGGTTTGTGTCCTTGATGGACATGTTGAAGAATTGGAGGAGATGAGGGAATCTCTACTCAGAGATGCAAAGAGACTTCCGGAGCTCTCTGAAGGCTTTGGCAACTGCTGGATCTGTCTCCTGAGGAGATGACTCAGACCCCTCAGTGGTCAGATATGGATTTCCAATAGGAAATACCTTAGCTGTCACTCCTGAGGGATGCCTTTTCTGCTACCAAACAGTCTTTCAGCTTCCACTTGAACACTCCAGCGAAGTCCTTCACACAAAGTCACAGTGAACACAACCCTCTTTCCTTCTGTGTCCCTTCCCCTGGGACCAGCATGTCCAGACAGAGGGGACAGAAATCTTTGGTTGGCCTCAGAGATGCTAGGACCTCTTTCTTCTCTGTGTAATACAAAACGCTCTTACTGTTGTCTGTGTCTTCTTCATTGCGGCTTGTTACCAAAATGACTGGATGACACATCCTCATCACCCACTTCAGACTGCCCTTTCCTGGGGTGGGGGCGGGGACGAGAACCGCTGCTCCTCTGGAGATGTTCTCAGTATCATCTTGGAGATGTGCACATAGCAGCAGTGGCGGTCACCATGACACCGGCTGTTTGGGTAGGGGTGGAAACCTAGAAGAAGAGGTGAAAAGGGAAGGGCATGCATGGGCTGTAGTTGCCTAGCATGTCTGAGGGTCTGGGTTCATTCCCCAGTACTGCCAGAGGGAGGGGCACTGGGAAGTGAGAGAGAGGCGAGCAGCATCAGCTCCCTGCTGCCAGGGCACTGTAGCCCTCCAGCAGGTAGACGGGGACCTTTTGCTGGCCGTTCTGTAGCCTTCTTGGGATGATGTCCCCTCCTGATTGGTGACTGGAGGACTTGGTTGTACATGTGGAAAACCGGCATGGTGGTCATGCTGAGCATGAGGATTCTATGTACACAACATGTGAGGTGTTCTCCTTGGCACCCAAGTCACACTAAGAATTCAGATTATATTTTTAAGATTGGGGAGGGGGGCAATGGAGTTTATTTCCACAGAAGAACATGACTGACTGTCCATGTAGCCATCAGGATTTTATATACAAAGAGGTTATTTCTTTCAAAGAGGTGGCTCCTGCTCTCTTGCCCAGTGAGGCAGACCCAGCCAGGCATCCATCCATGTCAGCTGCTCACCAGACCCTTTTTGCTTCCCACAGGGCAAGGGAGAACAGACGACCTTCTGGTTGACAGGCAAAGATGGCTTCACTGTCCTGCTCCCCGAGTTTACCGAGGAGGAAGAAGCTAAAGGTCCAGAAATCTTGTGAGGTGGGTATGTTCTTTCAAGATGTTTGGGGGAAATGCATCCATTATCCATCCCTCTGAAGAGGTGTAGTTCTGGGGCATTGAGTCGATCTCCCACTAGGGGGCACTGTCTGACTGGTAGCCCTTCCTGCTTCAGCCTTTGCTCCCAGGCTGCCTGTGCAGTTGGAAGAGGTGGATAGAGAGTACTCATTTCCTGGGATGGCCGGCCACAGAGACTCATGAATCTGCCTAAAATCTGTTTCCTCCTAGAAGAGGGAAAGAGGAAGATAAAGCCTGGGCAAAAATGCACCCGACCTTTCTCTTGCAAGGCAGCTAACCAGCTTAGAAAAAACTAGGAGTCCCTCCTCCCCCTCAGCATGAGCTCAAGACAGAAACAATCCCACGTGAGCACCCAGGCCCTGAAGCTTGTGCCTGGCGGTTACAGAGGAAGACTCACTGTGAACTAAATGGCCTAGTTCTCAACTCTGTGAGTGCAATGGATAATATCCTGTTATTGCCTGTTTTTCCTACACACCAAATTACAACTCTGGACCAAGCAGCATCTCTGGAAACCAAGACTTGAATTTTAACTGGAATTTTCCACTCATTTATGCACAAAGAGTATAGTTTAAGAAATCCAGCTGAGGAAGATGAGCCTGTCTGGTCCTGTGGTGATTATTTTCCCTTTTGCACAAAAAAATTAAGTTCTGTGTTGAATTGTTTGGGGATTATTTTAATGGCTCTCCCGACCAACTCTTTGTTACGACACTTCTTTCTTGGCACCTTGTATCTCCCTAGCTCACGTGGTTGCTAGGTAGTGCAGAGAATGTTCAGACGAAATGCTGCTTTTGGACCCTTTTTCTGTTAAAGTTCCCAAGAATGGAGAAGTGAGAGCAGTTAGATTTTCTCTGTTGCTGGTGTGTTCTGTGGCTATATTTTTGAGTACTGTATTAGGAAACAAACTACCTTTGATTTATTGGGGTGTTTTCATGCCCATATTTACAAAAATGTTCTGTATAATGCTTGCCTTTCTTCATAACCAAGAAAAGCCCTCCTGGTATTACCCATTTCACCCCCCCCACCTCCCCACTCCTCTCCAGCATTCCCATCTGCTGAACTTGGTTTCTTCTCAGAGGTGCATGGCTGATTTCTCTGACCTTCAGAGACGTCTTTTCCTGGGTAGAGTTCTGACGAGAGGCTCTTCTTCCCCCCAAAGCACTCTGCATCAAGGGCTGATGTCTTAGACTGGTACTTAGGAGGAGGGGAGGCAGAAGGCATTCATGTTAAGGAGTTTCTCCCTTCTCCTCCAGCATGGAGACAATGGACCAGAGCGCATCTTCTCAGGCTTTCGACCTTCTTCCCTGGTTGAGCAGCATGGGTTCCTAAACACTTTGCTCCATCATGAAAGAAAACAAACTATAATCTCTTGTGTAGTTCTTAGATTGATAGGTCAGGCTCTTTACAGCCATCCATCCATCTATTCACCCACCCATATGTTCAACCATCCATCCATCCATCCATCCATCCATCCATCCATCCATCCATCCATCCATCCATCCATCTATTCATCCATCCATGCATGCATCTTTCCATGCATCCATCCATCCATGCATCCATCCATCCACCTACTAAACTATCTATCTGTCTACCAATCTGATATCTATCCACCTGACTATTCCCCAACTCATCCATCTGAGAATTTCATGAACTCAAGGACCATGTGTTAAGTTTTCACTCTGCTAGCTGCCATGCTGGGAGTATAAGAGAATATGAAACTTTCATCTTTATCTTACAGTTTAGTTGGAAGGAGACAATTTTAACATACAGCAATGCAACATTAGGGACTAGTAGAGCTATAAACAAAAACTGAAGTAACCAAATAATCTAATATTGTTATAGTAAAAGGGCATTAGAAAATGCTATTCAGTTCCAGAGATGGGGTTGAATGAGGTAATTGTCTATTGTTCCATCTTTGTTTTTGTATCAGTGATGTACATTTGCTTCTAGTCCATCTACTTACCTAATCATATTCATATAATAAAGACTTTGTTAAATCTGTCTTCATTTAATATTATAAACATTTGATATCCAGACCTGTACATATACACAAAACACACATACATATACAAACACAGACACCCACATGCATAACCATATTCATATACACACACCCACATACATACATATACTAGGTATATGTGTGTATATATACACATGGGGAGAGAAGAGAGGGAGGGAGCGAGACAGAAAGGGAATGAATATAGATATCATAATTAGGAATTTTTATAAGAGCAGTTTCCACAAATCTGTATCTAGTGGTGTGTGTGTGTGTGTGTGTGTGTGTGTGTGTGTGTGTGTGTGTGTGTGTGTTGTGTACTAATGATACCTAAGGGAATGTGTATTTTTTCCCCTCTGGATGTCTGTTTTGTGTTTAGTATGAATTAGAATTTACAGCAGACATTACAATGAAGGCCCTTTCTCTTAATCCCTCATAGAGAAGTCCTAAGGCAGAAAGGGTAACCAAATACAGTGGGGGGGGGGGGCTACCAGCTAACCCTAAGCCAAATAATCTAAGAGACACTAGAGTTTCACAGGCAGGGATGGCCCAGGGGATCCTCCCACTCTCTAATGTTAGTCATACAAGATGGCTTTACCCCTCGCCTCTTGGTCTGTAAACTCCAGGAGTGTTTGAAGTACAAATGATCCAAAGTTTGTGGAATATTTGGATTCTATGAAGTCTAGAAGCCCTTGGAAAGGTTGTGGGATTGGCTTCTATCATAATACATGAACATGTAAACTGCAGTCATAGGTTATCTATTCCAGGCATTTTATTTAGTCCACAGCACCAGGTAGAAATACAAGATCATACATCATGGTGAGAAATTTAAACATTGTTTTATCCTGACAGCCAATGACATAAACTTGGCTATATATGTGCTATATAAGAGTTTCTGACTAGAACCAATGAAGCATGTTTTTTATATTTCTAGATTACAATTAACTCTGACTTTAGGAAGAGATTCCAAACTGATTGGAGCACCAGTTAGATACCACGTTTAGACTGCATGGAACCATTGTACCCCAGTCTATGGCTAAACAAAACAAGACTTGGTAACTGGGTTAATTTCTAAGTTCATTTATGCAAGTTGTAAAAAGATCGACAAACTGCAGACCTCAAAACCTCTCAAGGGCATTAAATACAGAGGACAAACTGGCACATGATCTCAAATGTTTGTACTTGACAAAGGAAAAAAAATGTAGAACTTGGCCTATCCTGTCACCCCACAGCTGAGGCTCCGGCAGGCTTGGTTTGCTCAGTTTGTTCCTTGTTGACAAGTGTGAATCACTGACATTGGCATGTTCTAGACCACAGGGCTGTCCAGTTTTGAGAGTGTGCCGTATGTGCTGTCATTGGCTATATTTGCATTGTGTTTCTGATGTTTTACTGGTTCAGTTCTCACAGTCGTAAGTGAACAAGCTGGAAGCAGACACAGGCTTGAGTGTTTTCAGGGAAGGTGGAATGCATTAGGCATCCCAGACAGGAAGACTTCCTAGAGCAGATGAGGCTCATGAGTCCACGGAGCATCAGGAGCTCTGCGGGAGGACTGGCTCTCCAATCTCAGAGAACCTGGGCCCAGGTACAGTCTTCCCACTGTCGTGCAAATGCATTTCATGTAGGCAATGCCACATTATCGTGTGAAATGAGGATGAATTTTACTCTTTCCGTAGTCTATTTCCTATTTACTTTTGATTACAGAGAAATATAATCAGTTATAAGGATAAGGCATTATAATACCTACCTAATATTTATATCTATTTAAGAAACCCTATAATAAAAAAATTAGTGCTAGGGGCTCTTAGGAACCCACTTCTTGTCTCTTACAAAAGGTTGAATGAATATATTTTATTTAACTTGGATTTCCACATTTTCACTTGAAAATTGGAATCTCCTGCCTAGGAGCTCAATTCTGGTCCTTAGAATTAGACAGTGCCTGCTGGGTAAAGTTGGCTATCCCTGTGGATTCTGTATTTGGCATTGATTTTTTTTTTGTGGTTATGGTCTGTCTTTGCCTCTGAATGCTAAGCTGCATGTTATGTATGTGTGAATCTTTTATGATGAAGTAGCTTTTGAATGCTGCCCTAATTTGAGTAGAGAGAAGACTCCTCCCCACCTTCGTGGAGGGGGATTGGCAGGACCTCATGACCAGAGGAAGGAATAAGGGGAAGTGTGGCTCCAACGGCAGTGGATCACCAAATTCACACACACAAAATAATCATGGGGAACACATATTTGGCAAAGCGCTGTTCTCTGCTCCCCAGCAGTGAAGTCTTCTATTTGTTCTTTTTGGCAGTGTGTCATAGTTCAGGGTGGCCTTGAAGAGAGTCGCTGCAGCTGCCCAGATCTCTCTTATAGCACAGCACAGATCCCCAACATCAGGATGAGGTGATAAAGAACATCTGTGGAGCAGAGGGGCAGAGACACACTGAGAAACAGCTGCATAAGGTCAAGGAGAATCAGCCAGAGTTAACGCAATAAGGATGCTGAAAGCTTCCAAACTTCATACAGTCGTTTCTGTTCATCCCCTGGGGCTCGCACTGTCCACTTCTATCAATACCGAGGTCCTGATACATAAGCTTAGATTGTGGACCATTGGCAAAGAGACATTTGAACTTGGATGGCACAGTGATGGCATACACCTTTCACTGTAGGATGCTCTCTGGAGCACTTCCCTTGAAAATGAGAAGTGGGCATTGAAATCGATTTACATGATTTTCTTCTAATGATGCAGTGGTTTCCGTCTGTGAGTCTGCAAACCACTGCCATAGCCCCAGCCCGTCTCCCTCATTCTTATGTCCCTGTCATCTTGCAGCCAGACCCTTGTGCAGCTGGAATGGCTCTTCCTCTAAGAAGTGGCTCTGGCTGTTGCTATGCCGGTTCCCCCGGCCCTCACTCCATGACCTTGCCTTGTCCACTGTATTGTTTAGTGCTGACCTATAATTCATAGCACACCGTGTATGTAGGGACAATCAAAGCCCAGTTCACACACAGGGCCAAGCTGAGAGGGGAGGCTGAGGCTCTTTCTTATCGGAGTCACTCCATTAATGAACAGCTGAGTCATAGCAGGGCCGCAGATATTCGCTAATGAGCAGATGATCTGATCAAATCTATGTTCTGCAAACTCAGGAACCTTAGGAAAGCCACCAAGTGATGGCTTTGTTCAGAGGGTGCTGTGGGATCTGATGGTTTTTCATCCATTCGAAACAGCTCCTGTCTCGGGTCACAGGCTGGTTGGAGTGAGACCTCTTTGCCTCTGTGCCCCTCTGCCCACTCAGGTGTACTTCAAGGTGTATATTTTCAACGACAGATTTTGCTGGGGTAAAGTAAACACCTCTAACAGTACATCTACTTCACAAAAGCATTGCCCCATGACACGTAAGTGCCTCTTAGTCTTACCTGAGAAGTCACAGAGACTGGAAAGTCCCCTGCCTGGAGTGAGCAAAGAGAGAGAATGCAGGTTGAAGAAAGTCATGAAAGAAGTACCAGGACTGTTTCTGAGCCACAAAGCTGACCATGTCTGACCTCCACTAAATCATGAGCCATTACCTTTTAGAGGAAGCATATACTGAGGTTTACAAAGACTTGTATTACAGCATCATCTCCTTGGCTATCTAAAGCAGGGGCTGCTAAATATTTTGGAGAACACAAGATACTAAATACTTTTAGCTTTGCAGGGGGCCATGAAGTATTTTTTTTCTTTATACTTTTGGGCAGAGTCTTACTATATATCCTCGATGACTCACAGATTCACTCTCCTCCTGCCTCAGCCTCTTGAGTACTGAGATTACAGGTGTGTACAACCACACCAAGCATGGCCTTGTAGTGTGAATATTCCTGTAGATAATGCCATCTGTGTTCTAATAAAGCTTTGTAGACACTGAGATTTTAATTTCATTGAATTTTTATGCACCACATTTTTCTTTTTAATTTTTGGAACCACGTGAAAGTATACAAAACCTGTTTTAGTTTGTAGACCCCATAAAACCAAGAGGAAGCATGGGGACTTTGCCCTGGTCTGTGGTTCGGCACTTATGCTTTGAGGTACAACTCTAAAGTGCAGTAGAATATTATTTTAAGGTGTGTTACTTTTGTTTATGTTGCATTTGTTTAATTCTGTGAAGCTGTGTTACTGTGCCTGTCTAAAACACCTGATAGTCTAATAAAGAACTGAATGGCCAATAGCAAGGCAGGAGAGAGGATAGGCGGGGCTGGCAGGCAGAGAGAATATATAGAGGGAGAAAACTGGGAGGAGGAATCGAGCAGCTAGAGAAGGAGGAGGACTCTAGGGACCAGCCACCCAGCTACACAACCAGCAAGCCATGGAGTAAGAGTAAGATTTACAAAGGGAAAAGCCAGAGGCAAAGATAGATGGGATAATTTAAGGAAAGCTGTTGAGAAAGAAGCAAAGCTAGTGCCGGGCATTCATAAGTAAGAATAAGCCTGTGTGTATGATTTATTTGCAAGCTGGGTGGCAGGCCCCCTAAAAAGAGCAAAATCAAACACACCACCAAAGTCTGGCTCATCCTCCGCTCACAGCATTCTCCAGGTCATACTGACATTTTCCAACAGTCTATAAGGCCTCTACTGGGTCAGTTCTCGTGGCCACACACTCCTGCATCACCCTATGCATCCCCCACCCCTCAACATTCCCTGTCCCTCAGTGTGGACTGTCTGTCTCCTGGCTAGAGGGTAAACTCCTGAGACAGGGTCTCCATGAGTCTTGCTCATTTCTGGAACTCAGTGTTCAGGCCAGGCTTGTCAGGGAAGGCTTGCTGACATTCCCAGGACACCTACATTTCCATTCCCATTGTTCACTGAGTGGCCAGTTTGGAAGCTCAGCTCTGCACTTCTTAATCCCTTAGGGACATTTGGATTTGGGCCCCAATAAGACGTTCACGGCAGTCAACAAACCTCTCACCTCCTTGGGCCCACATGATCAGACCCCCCGCTACTCGAGGAGCAGGTGAGTGTTGTGTCCACAGGCACGCCTGGTTTGACAATTCAATCCAAATGCTCAAACCTGCCGTGCCTGTGGACACAGCCCAGAATGCACATGACTATTGGGCAATCAGCTTACTCCGCAAGGACAGCTCCACAACCAGGACACCCCCTGTCTGGTCACGTAGCATACGCTTCCGTTTGTCACAATTCTGAAGACCGGGAGGAGAAATGAACAAAGGAAACAAGAAACAAACAAAAAAACAAAATGAAACTTCATGGAGTCCAAGTCCCCAGTCACTACATACATAAAGTGTACACACACACTCACACACACACACGCGCACACACACACACACTCGAGTGCCTAGAATTCACTGGCTCTTCAGGGCGGGAAAACCCTGCTGTAGTAGTTTACTATCATTCCAGCAGAGGATGGGTACCATGCCTTTCCATAGGGATGAAGGCTTTTACTTTCCTCTTAACTCAGTGAGAGGAGAAGAGGACACTTGCAAAATGTGTTCTGCTCTATTTTCTTTGTTTAGAAACTACAACTCGGATGCCCATCCTTTGATCAAGCACTAACTGGTTCTCCTCCACCCTCAGCCCTGCACCCTCTGGTTCTTTTTTCTTTCCTTCCCTGTGCTTTCTAACCACATGACTTGATGGAAGGAGAGATTCAACCTCCTTTCTGCTGATTCCTCCAGGCCCCGTGGGCTGGCAGCCTCCTCAGAAGCTCTGAGGCCTCCAGAGGAGGACATGGGGACAGTTTGGAGCTCAGTACTTTTAAGTTCCCAAGGAGGTGTTCTACAGCTCTGCAAGGCCCAGGACCACAGGGACTGGTCCTTCCCCTCACTGTGCAATCCATCCTGACCTAGACTTTCAGCGTTGCTCTGATGATGGTCCAATCCAGATTACAATCACCTGCCTTTAGAGTTCTGTCTAGATCTTGGATTCCTTGACACTTTTAACTTTTTCAAAGCATTTTCATGCCTGTTACTATGTTCATTTTTTTTTAATCTTACATTGTTCTCTGAAAAGGGAACAGCCATCAGAATTGATGGCCTCTGTTCAAAGATGATGAGACCAGGCTCTGTGGGCAAGCAACACAAACCAAGTTGGTAAGTTTTGGTAGCAAGGTAGACAGGCCCAGACCTTCTGCCTCTGCACCCAGGGCCCACATCTCTCAGATCAAATCCAGCTCCTCCAATACCAGCCCTCTGGGGGTAATATCTTCCTTCCAGAACCAGGATCCTCACCACTGGGCAGGAAAGCTTCTCACTGTCACAGATGAATGTCTCACAGTGTAACCAAACCTTGGAGAGTTTGGGGATGTTCTGGAACCGGAAGGCATTGAATTGAAAAGTTGCCCTGTGATCCTTGCCGTTCTCATGCACCAGGACTGTTTCATCGGTGGGGCAGCTGGCGCACATGGGGGAAGGGAGAGCGAAATATCACACCAGAGAACTCCAAACAGGCTCTAAGGCAAAATTTCACACAGCGTTCTGTGCACAGCTATTTGTCCTTTCAAAGAACTCTGATTCCTGAGTATGAGGTCAAACTGAAGGGCTAGAGGGGTGGATGGGATTGTCTCCATCCTAAAACAGAGGGTGACTTCTGAGAACCCACACATCTGGTAAGTTAACCCCTGTCCTAAAGAAGTGAACTCTCAAGCCCTCTTTAGGACTGGCCCCTGGAAGACCCCAGGGTAACACAAGGTACGGACCAACATGATGGATGGGAGCAGTGTGTTCCAGTGTTGCTGTCGACACCTACATTCAAGTCACACCACTGCTTATCCCTGTGTGCATCGTTAGGTTTTGCCTGAAATTTATGTTCAATTAATTATACGTATAATATATAGTAACCTTTGTAAAAAACATAGTCATTTTCCATATATTATCTAGATAATGGAAAGAAATATCTAAATGTATGTTTGCTGAGACAGAAGCAGGAACTAAAAAATATTATCCCAGAATTCTCTCTCAGGAGTCATGAGCGAGAAACAAAAGTTGTGCCTTCCTATCTGGGCCAAGGGTCAGAGTTATTTCTGTTTGTTGTGGCCTTGGCAGTGATGCGTTGTGAGAATTTTCCAGCTTATGAAATGAGGCTCTAACAGGATTGTTTGGTCAATAAACCTGAGATCCTTGCCTGAACTCAAGACACGGAGCCTTAAAATAGCTCTCTGCAGCCAGGGTGCTCTGGCCCCGTATCGGCCAGTGGAAAGAAATGTAAGGAGAGTTCTGTGGTGGGGGAAGGGAGGCAAATAATGGGCAAGCCTAGATGTCTTGGCACCACCATCCCTTGGCACAGGCTGTGGCACCTGCCTCTCAGTGACAGCTCACTCTGGTTGGATGGTGGCAGCCGTGGGGAGATCTCCATCTCACCCTGAACAAGTCCCTTGCCCCACATGGAATCACACTTTGAGGGGGGTGTGCTGTTGCAGTTGTGCTCATGTGTACAGGAAAATAGCTGATTATATATATAATATATATTTTATTATATATATAATATCACTAAGGGCTTCCACCCAAAGGATCTGGTATGAACAAAAAGTTTCTTCCCAAGCTATTCTAAGCTACAGCGGAAGGGACCAGGGTACACTAGGCCACTGCTCTGCATTGACTCCAGGGAGTAGCACCTACCCCTTACTGATCAGCTGCCACTGCAAGGGGTACATGAAGTCCGCCGAGGGGGTGGCCCAACAGCTGTTCAGGACGACTTTAAACCTGGAAATAAAACAAGGAGATGCCACTCTGAAGCAGTTTAAGCATGCAAACATCTGAAGGCTGGAATCTGTTGGCTGGCCTTTTTTCCCTTTGTTCTTAAAAAGACACAGAGTAAAGGAACTCACCGAGTGCTTAGCCCTTTGGCTTCTACTCCTGCGAACAGGTCCGAACCGATTTCGGATGTTTCCAGAATGAAAGGAGCTTCTTTCTTGGTGGAAAACTTGGCATTCTTAGGAAGAAAATGGGGACACTAGGCATTGTGACCTCTCAGAATGAATAGTCAGTTCTGGCGGAAGCAGAAACTTTGGGGATAGGATATAGATGGAACTAATCAACCAAGGAACTAGCACATGAGACCATTGAGAAAACACCAGAGCCAGAGAAAATGCACCTCTGAGGACGCGGATGACATCTTAGAAGAGGTAAGGACATTGCTGGTCATAGTTTGACACACATTGTCTCAGTGATGCCAATAAAATTGACTGATAGAAAAATAACCAAGCATGGTTTCACAAATCACTCAAGGCCAAGAGCAACCAAATACATAGCCCCTCATGATTCCTGATTCCCCACACTCTGTCTGAGCAAATGCTCGCCTAAGTTCTAAAGTTTGTGACTTGATTACCAGTGTGATTATCAACGGGCATATGCCATTGGTTGCCTGCAATGTATTTAGGTATTGTTCTACATGTTTGGATAGTTTCTATGTCAAGATACTCTGTATTGAGATACAATATTTGTGAATGAAGCAAGATCTGTCTCCAAATGATTGGATTTTCTAGCAGGAGATAAAGACAATAGAAAAGAAGTAAATTACACAGTACATTGGACTAGCATATAGTATGTAATATTGGAAGCCATAAAAATGGCAAAAGGGACTAGAAACATGAGGAAGGGCAAGCTGCATTTAGTGTGTGTGTGTGTGTGTGTGTATTCATATGCATGTTTGTGTGGGCATGGGTACATGAGTGTATAAAGGTATGCATGTATGTGTATGTACATGTATGTGGAGGTCAGAGGTCAACCTCTGGTTTCATTCTTCAGGCAACTGTCTACCTTGAGTTTAACACAGGGTCTCTCACTGGCCCAGAATTCACCAAGTGGGCTCGGCTGGCCAGCAAGTAAGTGACAGGGACCACCTGTCCCTGTCCCCGGGGCTGGGATTACAAGTGCCCTCATGCTCAGCTTGTTTCTTTAGACGCAGGCTCTGGAGAGTGAACTCGGGTCCTCACGGGCACAGCAAGCCCTTCAGCAAAGGAGGTTTATTTTTCTGAGGTTACATTTTTGAGGAGGGCAGTCAGGGAGGCCTCTTTGAGGAGGAAGTGTCTGAACAAGGCTTGAGTAATGTGAGGAAGGGGCTGTGTAGACACACCAGAGAGAATGTCTGCCCGGGGGTAATGGTGTGGCTGACAGGTCAGCAAGGAGACCAGGTCTGGAGGAGGCTTAGAAAGCAGAGAAAGGAGCAGGGGATGGGATTACGAGGCTATGAGGTAGATCGAGGACAGCAGGCCTTGAAACCTGAGTGTGCCAAAGCGTCACTACCATGACAGGCTCAGGAGTGTCAGGGTCTGGTCCCTGGCCCAGCTTTGTTCTATCCATGGCTGATATGTAAAATTAAATTAATTATAAAATAAAAATATTTTTAAAAAAACTCTATCATCTTCAGATAACGCACAGTGAGCTATTAGGAATTACAGCTGACTGACTTCCTCAAAGGAGGCTCTCCATTCTGTGAGTCTCCTGTTCAATTCACTTAAGAAAGAACCTGGAACTACTCTCTGGCGTTAGCCATGAGGGACAGAGACATTGGCCTCTGGGACACTGTAGAATAGAAACATAAAGTTTAGGGTATTTCAAAACCTGAATTTATAAGCTTGAGACTTGCGACTCGGTAGGCACCTTAGGAAGACTTCCATTATTCTACTGAAGCAGGTCCAGCCGAGGCGCCCACAATAAGTCACCTAGACGCTGGTTCCCTTCTTTCCATATTAGGCCTCTGCACCACGTTATTGGTTGCCACAATTAAGCAGTAACAGTCCCTGGCATAAGTGATCTGCATAGCATGCGGCCAAAGTGACACCTGATCAGAAGTTTTTGAAGTGTTTTTGGTATTGCCTAAAGTGTATGCGATTTCAGGGGACATTTCCAAACACGGAAACTAACTTGACGATGGCAATTTAGTCCTCAAGTCTCCAGAGATGCTTCTGTGAAGCCTTTCTTCTGGAGACCAGCTGGTAGAGTGGGGGGTCTCTACTGATGGAACAATTGTCCAGTTCTCCATCAGAGTGGAGATGAGAAGCAACACTCTTCATTTCTGATAACTACAATAACACTTAGTATGATTTCCCCTTCCCTCTCCTTCCCTCCTTCCTTCCTGGGTCTTTCTATACAGCTCTGACCACTGTGAGGTTCAGCCGGAACCTCACTATGTAAGCCAGACTGGCCTCAGACTCCCAGCAATCCTGCTGCTGCCCCTCGTGCTGCCTGACAAACAGGAGCCACCATGCCTGCTGTCCCCTACTTTCTTTTTAACATGAAAATCAGAGACCTGCCCCTGACAGCTTTTCGTTGGTAAGCTGCTCTATGCCAGGGAAGTTTATCCTAACACCCCTAAAAGCAGAAAGATCACAAAGACTCCTTCGCCACCCTAAAGGATAGAGGAGTCCGTTGAGAAACCATGTTCCAGCATTCCCTCTCTTGACCAGAAGGTTGACTCACAGCTAGCTAGTTACCCAAGCTAAGGATAGGCATGCCTCAGTGAGCAGTTCATATGGGGAATGTCATTGCTTTTGTTCATAGATGAGATAACAACAAAGAAAACTAACCCGAAGCAAGTACTTCAGGGCATATTCCTAGAGTTTTCCAGAACTTAGATGGTCACCTGTGGCCCCCTGTGTCTCTTATTGGCTCCACAGAGGACTAGAGTAGACCATTTCAATTCTGGGTCCCATTTTGTGACAGGCACTGGCCAGCTGGCTTGTGCTCAGGGCAAAGCATTAGGATGTCAGAGAAACCAATGAGAAGATGTTTAGTTTAGAAAAGATGGGGGCTCTGTTGGAGAGCTGTGACCAACATAATCCCATAGAATCATTTTAGTAGTCCGAACCAACACGAACAGGGGTCCAGGGGTCAGGTTCCACATGATAATCTAGAACAAAAGGCTCCGCTCACCTTTGTCACTGGAGGAGGTGGGTGGCCCGCCCTCAGCAGTGGAAGCTCTGCGGACTTCATGTGGGAAGTCAAGGGTGGTCTCTGCCGTTTGTTCTGATTCTGGAAGATCTTTAGTCTTTCTTTGCCTATGTCCACCATAGGCCTTTTCATTTCTTTCCATAGCACCACTAAGAAGGCCAGTGCTGTTTTGATTTTAAGAAGCTAACCTAGTCTCACACTGACATTGATAATGATCTTTATAAAGGCAACAGTTCTAAGAACATTCAGAGCATCCATGTTAAATGGGGCCTGAATCTACACTCAGGGAGAACAGCTGTCTTCTTGGGTACTTACCAAGTTCACCCACCATGCTGAGTACTTAAGGATGATGTCACGACCGAGTTTCCTAATAGCTAAGGATACATGTCACTAAGTTCTAGTTTTATGGCTGTAGAGCTGCAGGGAGGCTCCCTAACTTTCCCAAAGTCGTTTAACTAGTAAATAGTAAAACCAGGCCTTGGGGCACGGCCCATTTTTTTTAATCCATAGTCCCAGGTTACATCTGTAAACCCACAACCTTCCTTTGTCTTCAAATGGGAGTCATAACTTTCCCCTGGGAATATCAACTATGGGTCCTCGGCCAAAGTGAGTGGGAAGGGCTGGAGAGAAAGGAGAGAGGACACATGCTGAGTAGGAGGAGTGTATGTGGGGGCCCAGGCTCTGATCTTCCCAGAATCCTAAGCAATTAGCAGTGTGTTGGTTCTATTGTGCTATGTAGGGCATGGTTCTGTTTCTGGTAATTTGATGGAAATATATGCAAGGGGGCAGTTGTTGCTTTAGAAACGCTCAAAAATGCCCTCAAAGTGGAAAAAAAAAATACATGGGCTAGGCGTAGGAAACTGAGCCCAGTGAGGAATATAAACAAAGGCGTCTGGACAGCGGAAACCGCTCTGTGCTGAAGTTTGTTTGTCCCGGAGAGGCTTTGATGGCAGGGTTTGGGGACACCTTGGCTTCATTTCTAGACAATTCAGGAAGGAATTTGTCCCTCTGTTTCTGCAGATGGCCTGCTGGTGAAGGCTGATTGATTGACTGAAGGAATATGTTCCTTCTACTTCTGAGGTTATGTTTACGTCTGAAGCTCAACCCTATGTGGTTGATGGTGAGAGATGAGTTTTAAAAACCCTGGTCTCTATCACCAACTGTTGTAAACATTCATAGGATCAAATCTTCCACCTTATCTCATGAGAATAACAATAACTAGCTAGCTTCTAGACGGGGCCTTCCTATGAAAGACTGTAGTCTCTCTGCAGGAAGCTCTGTCAGCCTCATTTGATCACCCCTGGTGACCCACAGTGCATTGAGCTCTGGACACAGGTCAAGTGGCTGTGGACATTTATCTCTGGTTCAGCCACTTGTGATATAAAGCCAGGGCTGGTCTGTATTTTAAGGAAACTTGAAGCAAATGCATCTTAGAGATCCTTCTTTAACAATAATTTTTAAAAAGAGTAAAAAATTTGAATGCCACATTAGACATGGGCTTTGTGGGTGAAGGGCTATGACACTGTACTTTATGCCTTTCCAGGCAGTACCTCAGTTGGGGAATCTCTGTTCCCACCAGAGGCTTCTCCAGGGCCCCTGTGTGGCCTTCCTTCTTTTGGGCTTCCTTATCTGCAAGACGGAGTAGGTTGTTTTAGGATTCTCTAGCACTCACTGATGAATCCCGGTGGATAATGGCTTCCGGGCAATAGGTGAAGCATTCAGTGTTAGTGAGGTTTCAGATGAGATGCTGTTTTCTCTTGCAAAACGAAATGGGTCAGATGTGCTGCCCTCTGAGGACACTTCCAACGCTCCACACAAAGGTTTGTGTTTCTGCCTGCCTCTTCCTCTAGCCAGCTGGGCCAGTGTGCCCTCTGTGTGCCTGTGTCCTTACTGGAAGCTACAGCTTAAAAACAAAATGCCCTTTCTATCGGGAGAGCCGCTGGGCCCATGGCCAGTGCGTATTTGGTTTCTCTGCAGCACTTAATTTTGAGAGAGACCAAAGTGTGCCTTTAACTTTCCATGTCAACACAGGCAGCAGATCCAATTAGAACAGTGAGGAAATCTTATGGGATGAAAGAACTAAAAAGTAGAGGCTAGCCCTAAGCCTTGTCTTTAGCTCTGGACTAGTCAGGGAGTGCAATGCTCTTGAATAATGGTTTTGAGATCCTAATGGCAAATAAGTCTCTGGAGAGTAATGTAGTAGAAACTAATCTTGATTAGCAGTCAGACATGGGTGTCCTCTTGTCTGGCCTGTGACCTTGCCTTACTTTTTGTATTGGTGAAATGGGAAGGTCAGGCACACCTGTGCCGTTTAGCTCTTCCATTGGCCTGTGAACCAACCTTCTGTTGCCCCACATCTGCAAAGCCAAGTTAAGGCAGTATGCCACCATTGGAGTTCCGGAGTGGGGCCCTGCCCTGAGGCCGGGAGAGGGTGACTCCCGTGGACGTAAGTGCCCTGGGGAGGGCAACCTGGACTTACAGTGTAGAAGTTGAGGGACAATTGGCTTTCAAATGTGCCCATGCTCCCATTCTTGACATGAACAGTGGCCACTCTGAAAAGGGGAGAGAATTTTGCATAAGGACTGAAACATGCCTGATTGACAGGGACTGTAGCATCCTCATGGTGGCCAGCCCTCCACCCCCAGAGCGGCTTACCTCTGGTCAAAAGCAGCCTGGTTCACCAGGTAGGTAGAGTGGTAGGTGCAGGAGAAGGAGTAGTTGACCGGCTGGTTTTTCACAATCACCGTGCTGTCGTTGGACACGATGTGGCTGTAGAAGTGGTAGATGGGGGGCTTGTACTGGAGGGAGGAAGAAGGCAGTTAGGGTGCACGCTGTCCCCTGATGGGACTGAGGAGTCTGGGGAAAGTGGTTGGTGATGACTTCATTGAAAAAAGCCTGGGAGAAAGCTGGGCGTGGTGGCACATGCCTGTCATCCCATCACTTGGGAGGTGAATCTAAGGGGTTCCAGGCAAGCTTCAGCTACATAGTGAGTTTGAAGTCAAGACCCTGTCGAAAAATAAAACAAACAAACAAAAAAACCCAACGAGGAGACAGAAATATTTATCAGGAACAGTAGAACCCATTCTTTGTGGTAAAAATATTAGCAGAATTCTGGAATCCCTTCAACGAGGTCAACATTATATGTGTAGGAAAAGGCCTACTGGACTCTGACTGAGGGACTACTAGGTCAAGGGTCTCTGTTCCCAGCCTCAACTTTTCTTCCACTCCCCCTGTCCAAAGTCCTATGAATGTCTTTGTCCATCTTCCACTCTAGACCATAAATCTGTAGTTAAAACATCTTTTAACCATAAAGTACCAGTTATGAAATTCTTCTTTCTCGCAAGTTGGTCTCAAAACTCCCCGGCATTAGAACTGTGAACTCCCTTTTTAAAGGAAATGGCCTGAAAGCATGGAGATGTTTCCCACCTCAGCTCACCAGGATGCAATCACAGATATGATGCTCTGTTCACCTTGCTCATGGTTCTTCCCATCAAACCTAAATCCTTCTGGCACTCCAGGAAGAGGAGTTGGCTTTTTTTTCTCTGAGGCATACAAGCACATACCCTTCTGGCAGTCAAGGCAGTAGGAATTCTGACCCATGGTGGCAGGGACCATGCTCCTAGTACTTCTGTGGCTGAGAACTGATGACTCTGGGGGAGGCCTCAGATTTCTCCTCTGTCATAGAAGAACATCTGTCAAGAAGCTGTGGTTCTCGTGATTCCATGGTCCCCTGCCGTGAATGCTCCACATGACCCTGCTTAGATCCTGTTAGCACTTCCCCAAATGCACCTGCCCTTCCAATTCTTGGGGAAAGGATGGCCCATTGATTTGGGTATCCAATGTGGGGATGAAAGTACCAAAGTGAGAAGTGTGCTTTGTTCTACTCACAGAAGGAAGCTTTGCTGCTATCCCCATGCCCCAACAAATTAGGAAAATGAAAGTCAAGTCCAAAGAGCCACCTGGGTTGTGGAGGTGGCTTGGTGGGTCAATGACAGCTGCACAGACATGAGGACCTGAGTTTGCATCTCTAACGTGATTATAGAATGCTGGGCACGGTGGGGGTCGCATGCCTGCAATCCCAGTACTGGGAGCTGGAACAGGGAGATCTCAGGGGCTCTCTGGCCAGCCTGTCTCACTGAATCAGCAAGCTCTGGGTTTAGTAAGATACCTATCTTAAGAGATAAGGTGGGGTGTGACAGAAGAAGACACATTTTTTTTTTTTTTTTTTGAGACAGGGTTTCTTTGTGCAGCTTTGGAGCCTTTCCTGGAACTCACTCTGTAGCCCGGGCTGGCCTTGAACTCAGAGAGATCCACCTGCCTCTGCAGTCCCGAGTGCTAGAATTAAAGGTGTGACCATCACCGCCCGGCTATAAGAGGACACAATGTTAATGCAATATCAGCAGTGTCTGCACATCTGTACATGGGCACACACAAAGAGTCATTCGAATTAGGTGAAAGAGAAGACTTTAGTCACTACAGCCTCCTAGGGAATTTGAGCGACAGGAGGACATGAGTGGGAGCAATGAATGGCCAGGGTCGAGGGAAAGAGAGCGGGAGATCCCAGCTGGATCAAGAACAGAGAGGGAGAACAAGGAATAGGAGACCATGGTAAATGAAGACCACATGAGAAAAGGAAGAAACAAAGTGCTAAAGAGGCCCACAGAAATCCACAAAGATACCCCCACAAAAGACTGCTGGCAATGGTCGAGAGACAGCCGGGACTGACCTACTCTGGTGATGGGATGGCCAAACACCCTAATAGTTGTGCCAGAAACCCCATCCAAGGACTGAGGAATCTGGATGCAGACATCCACGGCTAGGCCCCGGGTGGAGCGCTGGGAGTCTAATTAGCGAGAAAGAGGAGGGTTTATATGAGCGAGAATTGTTGAAACCAAGGTTGGATAAAGCACAGGGACAAATAGCCAAACGAATGGAAACACATGAACTATGAACCAAAGGCTGAGGGGCCCCCAGCTGGATCAGGCCCTCTGAATAGGCGAGACAGTTGATTGGCTTGATCTGTTTGGGAGGCAGGCAGTGGTACCAGGTCCTGGGCTGGCTGCATGAGTTAGCTGTTTGAAACCTGGGACTTATACAGGGACGCTTGGCTCAATCTGGGAGGAGGGGACTGGACCTGCCTGGACTGAGTCTATCAGGTTGATCTCAGTCCTTGGGGGAGGCCTTGATCTGGAGGTGGTGGGCAAGGGGGGTGGGCTGGGGGGAAGGGGAGGGGGGCAGGAAGGGGGAGAACAAGGAAATCTGTGGCTGTTATGTAGAACTGAATAGTATTGTAAAATAAAATAAAATATAAAGGAATTTAGGGTGTTATGAATCCTCGTAAGGATGGCAGCAAACATCCCTCTTGTGTGTCATCCCTTCCACTTAAGGATCCCTGCTTAAGTGGGCTGGCCTTACCTCGGACTGGGTTCCGCAGTAGGACCTGTTCTTAGGTGATAGGTCTGGGATGACAAACTGGTAGTAACCACCTTCATGGACCCCATTGTAGCACATCCCCCCGAGTGCCAGCTGATGGACTTCCCAGCCATAGGGACACTCAGGGATCTTAGTGATGATGGTTTTGGGGTAACAAAACACAAGGATGACATCTGGAAGAGTACACACACGGTCTGAGTCAGTCACGCAGAGGCAATTAAAATCATATTCTTGCTAAGTTGTGGTGGGCTGTCCCAAACTTCAGCCATTGCAATTCTTTGTCTACAACTTATGCCACATGTAATAGCATCACTATTTAGTATTTATTTAATTGGATCCACTTTTAAAAAACTGTCACTGTATTTTAGAGCCAATGTTTTGTTGCTGTTGTTCAGCAATACTGGTTATTAAACCCAGAGCCTCAGGCTTGCCAGGCAAGAGCTCTACCACCAACCTGTAGCTCCAGCCCTAAAACTTTTGCTTGATCTTAAAGAATATACCTGGGAAATCACAGACTGATATCTGTATTTCCATGAAAATGAGATTTCTTATTATTTAAAATGTCCACTGCATCATTTCGTGCTCAATTCTGCAAAATATTGTTCAGAGACTCACAGCATGCATTGCGTAGTCAAACACATAAAAAAGGGGACCCATCACATAGAAGAGGAAGGAAATATCTTCTAATTTGAAAAAAAAAATGGCTCATTCAGTACACTTTTTGCTCCCTGTGGGGGAATATCTGATTGGTACTGGGGGCTTCTGTGCCTCCACCTGCTGACAGTTTACTCTTTCCCAACCAGCTGTCTTCAGCTCGGATCACAGCAAGGTGGAGACTAGGGGTTTCCTTCTGGGAAAGCGGTGTGGCCCTGGGGTACCTGCTTTATTTGGAATGCATGATTTTGCCGAGGCTTCTGCAAAGAGCGCCAACAGGATGAAGGTCCTCGCCAGCATTGCTTCTCAAAAGCCGGTCTCTACCAGGTGACCAAACCGAACTGGCCGAATGCTCACCTTCCCTCCAGACCCCGGGTCTCGATTGTTCTGTATTGGAAATATGAACGGAAAGTTAAAGTCAAGGGTAAGAATAAATTATCATCCAATCTTGTGAGGGAGTTTCCTAGGGTGACCGGTGGTGCTGTCCCTGGCTCGTACCACTGGAGAGGTTAATGCCACAGGCGGTTGCTCATGTTCCTGCCTTTTTCATTCTCTCTGGAGCGTAGATGCTGCCGCCCGGATGCTCCCCAGATCTCCAGCCCCTGTCCTACTTCCCCCTTATATATCCAGAGGCTGTAAAAGAAACCAACTAGAGATAAGTCACAATGAGCACACATTATCCACTGCAGGGCGAATAAAAGGGAACTTGGTACAATAATCCGATGGCAGCTCAGTTACCACCTGAATCTAATTTCTTCTTTGGAGAGTTAGAAATCCCACCTCACCCCTGGTACTGCTACAGTCAGGATTGGAGAGGGAAGCTAGAGTTTTCTTTCTTATGCAAAACATCAAAATAAAAAACAAACAAACAACTCTCTGATGGAGACAAACATTTTCTGTACTGTTCCAGGTAGTAATTCTCTTCTTTTGTATTTTTCCTCATTCTATTTCTTGCTGTCTTATTTTTATATAGGAGAATGAAATTTTGAATCTAAAAGGATTCCAGTTTGGCATAATTACATCTGGAAGCCAAACAAAACATAGGTTATATTAATGTTAAAAAAAAATCTTAAAAAAAATTTCCTCCAGTGTTTCTTGATGTCTATAACTTCATCCCGAAATACAACTTTAAATGGCAAAGCCTTTAGGCTTTCAAGCTTTATTAGTCTCCTTGGAAAAAAGAATTTTGAAAGACTCTCCTATGAATCAGTTTTTAATCACCCAACCAGACCTTGCTCTAGTCAACGCTGGGGATGCCACTCTGGTGGGTGTTCCAGACATATCGGTGGGTATACGTGTAATTTCATGTACTCAGTGACATCCGGGTGTCCCTAACAGTGTGGACAGAGCTACTATAATAGAGTTCACTATGATAGCGTCTAAGGATTAAGGAAAGAGCTCCATGGGAAGCCATTAAAAATTCCTGGGACTCAGCTTCCTTCTCTGCAAAATGGAGGCCATCGCCCTGGTCATACCCCAGGGCAGAGCAGAGTGACGAGATGATTACCTTGCCAAATGGTAAGACAGCAGACACACAAGCTTATGTGAAAAGGAAAACACCAGTTTCTGACCACGTGCATGGGCCCTGTGAGCCATGTTGCTTTCTCTTAGAACAGCTGAACGTTGAACCTGACTTCAGGTTCATGCAACAGAAGGCGTGTCTGTATTGAGAACACACAAGCAAAGTAGTTTACAGACATGAGCCAAATGGACTGAAGAGGGTGGGAGGAAGGGGTGAGTTCAACTGTTTTCACACTGGGATGGCGCTCAGAGCAGCCTGGAAACAGCAGCAGCAGCAGCTTGTACGTGCCCATGCCCATTCCCGAGCAAACGAAGCTGCTGAATCCCACATGTGTGGATTTTGAGTTTCTTTTCCCCAGGGCTTAGCATTGTTTCTCTATGTGTCTTCTTATCTCTTTTGTATTCAACACCAGAGGTGGCCATCTGGTCAGTTGCCAGCCTCTGCACTTGGCCCTGGAGGACACGGGTAGCTTAGAAGTTGTTTCTTCCTTGTCTAGGAACTAGTGGGTAGAGCAGTGCACAGGGCAAGGGGAGTGTGCGTTTGGAGTGTCGGGAGGGAAGAAGGAAAGAGTTCCCCAGCACTTGATGAGGAAGGAGCAGGAAAGCCAAGGCACAGAAGCCCGAGGCAGCTTGGCTGCATGGACTGGGCTCTGGTTTGGAGAAGTAATTATCCATCGCTGACAGTTCAATGGCATCCTTCTGCTTGTGCTGGGGTGCATGTTCCCATTGCAAGAGGATGCTGTTATCTTCAGATGCATGCTTCTTTACACCCAGCTCTGACCCAGCCAGGTCAGCAGTAGCTCCCATCTCTGGAGACAGCTAAGCAGAGAGATCACTCACAGGGAGGGTGGCGGTGGAGCTGCCTCTTTCCTGTCTCTGGTGGAAAGGTGGGATGGAGGCTGAAAAAATGCTGCAAGGTGTGATGGGATAAGGCTGAGTCGTAAGACACCTGCCTGGAGCCCAGAGACCACTTTGACCATTTATTGGCTGTATGTTTGTTATTGGGCAGGTGTTAGGTTCTGTGGCCTAAGTTTCTTCCTCTTTTGGAAGGGAATATTAACGTCTGTAATACAGTGTTGGTCAGAACATTAAGTGAGTAATGCTAATGTTCGTTACATGCGTAGACCCTTACTCATCGAGGACAAGGCTCCCAGAGAGCCTTTGTGCCTGTGTTAAGTTCTATTTGGGAAATGTAAGGTCTGCTAGGAATGGGTCCCAGTATGGGGAAGACATTAGTGTTACCAGTGCCAGGTGTGTCATACGCCACCACAAGTGTTGGTCCTGGAATTAAACGTCATGGCTCCGTCAGAGTTCCAGTGGTGTCTTCTTGGGCAAAGTAACTTGACCTCTTTAAGCCTTTGGTTTCAAATTTGTAAAACAAGGCTTCTCATCTCCTGTGGCTGGTCCAAGTGTGTAAAGAAACAATCCACATAAATTGCTTAGCATGATGCCGGGCGTGGACTCAGCAGTAAAGGCTCCTTGCTGTAAAGTATGAGCAGGCAAGGCTGGTATCCTCAGGCTGGGACAGCATCTCCCCAGTGCTCCCAGATGAACCCAAAGTGTTTCTATGGTAACAGTCTTTTCTTTGGAAGCCCACCCTAACAAAAGAGCAGGTACTTTTGATTTGTAGAAAGGTCTCATCAGGATAAAATTTGGGGACAGAGAAAGAGATCTCTCCTATGATTTCTTGGAGCGGAGAATCAGCTAACAATCAGGTACATGATACTGCTTTCAAGGGTGAGAGGAGTGAGTGGGGTGGGGCAGTGATTCCACTTTTGTGGCAGGCTGGTCTCTAGATGTTTAATTTGCATAAGAGACAGAAGGGGACCAAATGTGCTTGGGCCAAACAGTATTTGATACTGTTCTTGATAAAAGGCAGGAGGCATCTATTTTCCGCGGTAATTGCCTTCAACTCTTATGCCCCACTCAATCCTCTCTCTGCTTTTCAACTCTCCTCCACCCCATATGCCCCTGGAGTGAGAGAGGCACCCCTCAGATGGAATCCAAAAGCAGACCTCTGGCTCAGACCATTGCAGATTCTTCAAACAGGAAAAATGGGTTAGAAGGTTTTATCAATCCCAGGATTTTGAAAGAGCCCATCAAAGATAGTTTTTTGGAAGACTTGTCCAAAAGATGAGCTCATTTTTCCTGCATCTTTGTTTTATGAATTGCTAGGCAACAAAGGGTACCTTCCCTGTTTGAAGGTCCTGAGTGATTTGGGAGAGCTAGCCAGGGCACAAAAGGGATGCCCTTTGCAAATGCCAATCAACATTTTGAAATGAAATCAAAGGCAAGGGTCCAGGAGCAAGGGGCTGGACTTTTGAGCCAAGGTTAATAAGTATGCATTGGTGTTTAAAAACTGCTTTATTAGCTTATTTTTTTTTTAACAGCACACTGTTTTGAGTTCATTAAATGTTGGGTTTGTTAAATGGACCCTGTTGTTCCTTTTAAGCTCCGAATCAAGCTTTCTTCCACTTTGTGGGAAGCTGTTTGCCAATTCGCAGATGAGTGGGCATTCCATTCTAGACTCCACTGGATCTAGCCTCCCAGAAGTCCTCGAGAATGAGCAATTCTCCAGAGAGAAAGTGCACTCAGGAGCAGAACTTGAGGACTGAGGGAGGACCCCCTGCTGATAGAGCCAGAAACTCCTCCTCCCCATCCCACATCTGACTTAGTCACAGAGGCCAATGGTGTCTGTGAACTGAAGTGCCCAAGAAAAAGCTACACCTGTTCCACTGTCCCCAAGGTCAACTGAATGGTTAAACCTGTGACTGTGCAGAACTGTAATGTTACAGGGTGGGATGCAAATGGTCTTGAGTTTCTAGCCCCTTAAATAGCCATTGATTGATCACCTCTGTGTGACCTAACATCCTTTTGACTATTAAGTAAACTTTCAGAAAGTACAAACAGACTTCTGGCTTCTGCTAATGTAAAGGCTCAGAAGTCACCAGGCAGCAGCCGAGTCCTACAGCACAGACTTCCCCATTGTGTTAGAACTGGTATGCCGGGTGCGTCCACTTTCTTGTCTTGATTTATAGCTTTCTTTGCTCTGCTACTGTAGAACTACGTGAATTACCTCATTGGGACATCACATTTGGGGTACAAAGCAGAAGAAAAAATGTGAAGACTCTGCCACTCAATGACCATGGTGTTGTAGCCATGCTTCACTTCCTTCTCAAATGCCCGCAAGCTCCAGATGGACCATAGTCAAACGAGTACACAGAACACATATTGCCATCTTCCTTTACATCCATGCTAGATATCACTAAGCAAAACATTCTTGCCAGGTGGTGGCGGCACATGCCTTTAATCCCAGCACTTGGGAGGCAGAGGCAGGAGGATCTCTGTGAGTTCGAGGCCAGTCTGGTTTACAGAGTGAGATCCAGGACAGGCACCAAAACTACACAGAGAAACCCTGTCTTGAAAAAAACAAAAAGAAAAAAAAATTCTTTCCCTCTGATCTTTAACATGATCCCAGGAACATTCCCAACACTGCTCAGACACTAGCAATCTATGGAAATAATCCAGGAATAGAAACTCATTACTTGTTCATAAAACAAACCAATGTGCTGCTTCTGGGGTTGAACGGGTCACATTAGAGTGCCATCCACTTCCCCTTCATATGTTTTGTGAGGGCTCAGGTAGCTGTTGTCTTTTTGTGCAAAGACCCTTCCAATCTGACTGAAAGCTTCATCAAGGCAAGGGATGCACCTGGGCGTCTGCTCAAGGCCTGAGCTTTAGTTCCAATACAGGTCATCACATGTAGCTGACTGATATGTAGTAAATAATTTGCTATTTTTAAGAGGACAACTTGGGCATCATATCTTTTTTATTTTTTTGAGACAGGATCACCCACTGCACTGGGACTCACTGAGCAGGTTTGGTAGGTTTGGCTAATGGCTGTGATTAGGGAGCTGCTTAGCTCTGCCTCCCAGCACTGGGATTGCGAATGCCAGCCCTCAGTTCCTTTTTTGACATGGGCTATGGAGAGCAAACTCTGGTCTTCCTGCTTGCAAGGCATGCACTTTATCACCAGAGGCATCTTCCCAGTTTCAAAGTACTTTGTAAACTGCGATGCCACTGTGCTAATGCTAGCTTCCAGTTGAAGGGCATTTGGTCTGTATCAAAACCAGTGCGGTAAGCACGATTGGCTGCAAAGATGGACTGGGGAAAATGAGACTCTGGGTCTCCACATGCGAAGTTAAAATGTGAGAAATACGAATACATGGACATTGGAGAATTACAATGCCCGTGTTAAGCATTTTTGGGAAAGTTGAAAACTTGGGAAATTACAAAGGTAGGTTTCAGTTGTTCATCTCAAATAAACTCCATTTTTAAAGACTAAGAGGCAATAATCTTTATTATCAAAAAAACCCAAGTTATAAATCATAACAACTTCCTAGCACATAATCTCTAAGTCATTATTTGGCAGAGGGGAATAGGATCATTAAGTTTATGTTCCAAACTTTATATGACAACAATTAAAGAACTCTTCTTTATGGGTCAGGCCTTTGGCTCTAAACTTTAGTTCTCTGCTTACACAGTCTTGAAGATTACCTCCCCAGTCACTCAGAGACTATTTCTTGGATCTCCCAGCTTTATATGTTGGGTCTAGGAAGATCTCTGTGTTGAACCACCAGACAGGGAAAGATATGAAGGATCTCCAGTTGGCATTATCAACTCTCATCAAGTTCATTGGCTGGAACTCAGTCATATAGTGACCTTTAACTTGTGTCTGCTCAGAAAGAAGAGCAAAGAATTTTAGTGAACAGGGAATAGTCTAATCATATATAGAGAGCTATTTTTTGGGGGGAACTCTATCTACCATCTATCTATCATCTATCTGTCTGTCTATCATCTATCTATCTATCTATCTATCTATCTATCTATCTATCTATCTATCTATCTACCTATCTATCTACCTACCTACCTACCTATCATCTATCTGTAGATAATCTATCATTTATCTCTATTGATCCGAGAGAGGGTTTTATCCTTCCCACTTTGCAGACAAGAAAATGGAAACCCGGAAATCATGTCTACTGGAATTTGACCCATAGTTGTCATTATACTAAAGTCACCATACTGCATTTACTTATTAAACTTGGTTTCCTATGCTAGCCCCCTTTTTTATATTTTCTTATCACTATTCACATACAGGCCTTACAATAGCCAAATTGACCTGTTGTAGTAACCCCAATCTGCTCTTCCTGATAGCATTAACAAGGAAAAATTGTTGACGGAAAAATCTTTTTTTAAACAATCATGTATTTGTTTATCTCTGCCTTTGACCACGTATGTAATTCAACCAGCTGTCTCTTGTTCCTTCTGCTGTGACCTTTTCACAGACATGAACTTATTAACCATAGAGTTCATTTTGTAATGTTAGTACTGGGTATGGTGCCTGCCCGTAAGTGTGGTTTATATACCCAATGAGACTCCCTAGGAGAAACTAACCTTTCCTTTGCAAGTGGATGTTAGCTGGAAAGAGCCACTTGGTCGGGAGTGGGAGCTCATATCTGCTTCCCATATCAGTATGGGGACTCGGGTCTGTGCAGGCCTTGTGCGTCCTGCCTCAGCCTCTGTGAGTTCATATGTGCTGAGTTCATATGTGCACAAATCCTGTCGTGTCTGGAGGAAGCTGTGCTAGAAACAGTTTTCCTTGGTATCATCTATCCCCTCTGGCTCTCACAAACTCTCCACTTCCTCTTCCTCTCTGAGCCATAAGGGGAGAGATTTGATGAAGACAATCCATTCTAAGGTCTCTTACTATCTGTACATTATCCAGTTGTGGGTCTTGTAGCTAAAAGTTTCTCCGGTCTTACCTGGGCCCTGCAGTCTCATGGCCTGCTTATAAAATAATCACACAGAGGCTTAATATCATTTACAACTGCTTGGCCATTAGCTCAGGCCTACCACTGACTAGCTCTTACACTTACATTTCTGTTAATCTATATGTTGACACGTGTTCTGTGACTTTACCTGTGTGCCATTATATGCTGCTACCTGGATGACAGGATGGTGTCTTCTGACTCAGCTCTTCCTCTTCCCAAAATTCTCCTTGTCTGCTTGCCTCTCTTATACTTCCTGCCTGGCTATTGGCCAATCAGCATTTTATTTATCAACAGACATTCACAGCATACAGAACGACATTCCCATAATTTCCCCTTTTTATTTAAAAGGAAGGTTTTAACTTCAACATAATAAAATTACATATAACAAAACAGTTACCAAGCAAAAATTACAGTTATAATATGTATGTATTCGGCAAAATTAAAGAAAATATTCTATATATCCTATATTTACGAGTCTAAAGTTTCATATCTAATTTATCTTTTTTCATAACCAAGGAAAATTATAATCAAAACTATCTAGTTTTCAACTACGTCAAAGACCCCAGAAGGATATAATATTACCTATGTAAACAGGAAGAGCATTGTAAGCAACTTCCATTCCCATCAGGGTCTCTGTATTAGTTCCCCTATACTGCAGGAGAAAGTTTTCTGATGATGGCTGATTGAGACATTGATCTATGCATAGAATGTCATTAGGAGTCATTTTATTGCTATATTCTTTGAACAGAACAATAGTATTAGTTTTTTCCCTAGGTCCATGGCCTATCTAGTCTCAGATTCTTGGCCATCTGAGCAGTGTCAGGCAAGGGTTCTGTCTCATGGAGTGGGCCTTACATCCAGTCAGTGGTTGGTGACTCCCACAATGTTTATGCCACTATTGCACAGGCATGTCATGCAGGCAGGTCACCATTATAGACTGAAGGGCTCATAGCAGGGTTGATGTTTACCTTTCTTCTCTGGTAGCATGCAGAATGCCTCCCAGTCCCGTGAGCACTAGGCAGTAGGGGTAAAGGCTCTGGTTGGGCACCAGTTTGACTTCTCCATGTTAAAGGAGATTTATAAATACTGTCTTCAGCAATATCTATAACAGGGCCTTACCGTCGGTTTGTGGTGAGCAGCCAATAGCCTTGGCAACAGCCTTTGTTGTTTGGGGTTTTCCATGGGGCTCCCTTGGCCGACAAGTCAATTAAGTGTAACTCATTCTCAGCACTGGAGGTTTCATCTGGTGGTGAGAGATGTCTAGTCGGGACTTTGCCTCCCCCATTATTCGGTGATTCCATTTAGATATCCTTCATATATGTAGATATTTTAAGAAGCTTCTGCTGTAGTAAGTTTCCATGTGACCCCTCAAGTGACCCTTAGTGTTAGTTGTCCCCCCCCCACATTCCTTCCCTTGCCCCCCTTTTCTCTCCTCACCTCCATTTAATCCCCCCATTCCAGCTGCCCCCACAACTATATATTCCATTTCTCCTTCCTTGGGAGATCCTTCCCTCCCTCCTCCTTACTCTACACCTAACCTCTGTGGTTATTCAAATAATAACATGCCTATCAAAGGTTTAAAAGCTAACACCATACATAAGAGAACACATACCCCATTTGTCTTTTGGGGAACAGATAAATCTTAAAACACAGCTCTGATAGTCAATTCACAGTCTGAAAGTCTTCAATAAATGTTTAGTAAGCATTTCTTAACTAACATTCTAATGAATACAGAATAAAGGCCTTGGCCTGTCCCTAGGTAGAGCTATCTGGAAATGATATGGTAGTATATACTGGATTCCAGAAATTCCCACACTCTCATAAACCAAAGAAGGACAGGACAAAAAGGCTCCACTCTGCTCTGCATGGTAGTGTACACCTTTAAACTCAGCACCCAGGAGGAAGAAACAGGTGGGTCTCTGTGACTTCCAGGCCAGCATGGTCTGCATAGTAAGTTCCAGGCTAGCTAGAGCTACATAGTGAGATCCTGTTTCAACAAAACAAAACTTTAAAGAATGTGTTAAAGATTGACTTCTTTGCTGATTCTGTTCTGAGGCTTACTCCTAGAACTTTTTAGATCACACAGGCTTCTCTTTTCATCAGGAAAGAATGGTCTTGGGATAGGCCATATGGCAGTTGGATCCACGCGTCCATAAGCCTCTACACTGGCTGTGAACAAGGAAGGGGTCCCATGGGATTCCTGAGCCTGTGGAGGGGAGTGCAACTCATTAATCTGGTGATTTAGCTTGAAAAACTGGTTTATACACAATGGTGGCAGCAGCTTTTCAGTAAGAAAGGGCTTTAAGGTAGATTCCAGCTGGAAAATGGGGGCCCCTGGGTGATTAAGGGGACCTTACATAAGACTGACAATAATCTTCATTGTTCATATCAAAGACTGAAATGGTTCAAGTAGATTAGAGTAAGCTGAGGTTTTCCAATCCTCCCTGCCTTTTTTTTTTGTTCAGCTACCCGGGAAAACCAGTGCTGAGAGCTCTCCCTTGTGTCCCTCAATACCAGCTAAGATCCCCGTTTCTTCTGGGGGACCATGCTGGGACAAGGCTACAGCCCCAGCTGCATCAGAAATATCCCCTGGCAGCTGCCCGCGGGCCTCTGGCCCTGCAGAAGGACAGCAGACTGTGGCAGTTTCGTTGACGGCAGCTGAGATCCTTCATGTGTGAGGGGAACCGTCCAACAGCTGGAGCGGTCCTTCCCATCTTCCCTTCTCTGCCCTGCCCCCTTGGACTCTAAAGAACAGGCCCCATAAAAGTAAAGGGACAAAATGCCGTGTAAAGATAGTGCCCTTCCTGGGCGGCTTGGACTCTGACTCTGACATGCACACCTTCTTACTCTGAGTTCTGGGCTTTAGGCTGGAAGGGTGGGAAGGGCACAGATGTGTGTGGGCGTCAGAGCTGGATGAGCAGTTGCCAGAGTTGGCAGGACCTTGGCGATCATCTGTTCAGAAACAGCCAATCGTGGCCCAGTGCTGCCCAAGGCAGAGACTACCAATTCTGCTGCCCGCAGGCTGACATCATCTGTCCATTCCTAGCATAGCTGCATAGGAAAACATGATTGGCTGGCTGATGGCCTCTAGTTACATAGAGCCTGTAGATGGACCAATCCCTGTCTAATCAGCTAAGGTCGGAGAGTCAAGTTCAAGTTTGGTAAAGTGTGGGCAGTTTCGGAGAGAACTTCTTCCTTCAGGGAAGGTCAAAAGGAAGGAGACCTTTTGAGTGGTCTGCCCGGGACACTGACATGCTCTTTAGTAACTTGTATGTTCATCTGCAAAATAATTCTATCATTAAAAGGGATTTTTTTCAGAGCTGGGGGGATGGCTAAATTTGCACAGTTTGCCAGGCCTAGGTCTCCAGCACCTACATACGAAAACCAAAGCAACAAGAGCTACAGCACACCTCTGTAGCTGCAAAGCGCAGGAAACAGAGACGAGGTGGTGTATTTTAACAGGCCTTTTACGGTAATTGTGGGTATTTTATTTTAATCATGTAAGGGAAGCTCAATGAACAGCTCCTTACAGATCAGGCCTCGTCTTCCACTTTAATTGGTCTTTTAGTTGGAGATGTTCTATCACAACACCCTACCTGTGGCTTGGTCTTTTGGACAATGTTGGTTTTCTGAGTTTTGCAGAGTTTTCTGGTCGACAGGTCATGATACACTGAAAACCATATTCCTTATTACCAAATATCATCAGGAAGCTCAGGGAGTACTGAAGAAGCCATTCATGGCACCAGACACTGGATTTGGAAACTCTGATTCTGTAACTAAGCTCATCTTTTTGTCGTCTTGTTTAGAAACTGACCTGGCCTCAGACTCCTGACCCACCTGCCTCCACCTCCTAAGGGCTAGTTGTATGACACCATGGCTGGCTTGAAAGCTCAGCTTTCATCACTGAAAGCAAACACTGTCCGTGGTTACCGGCATTGGCAAGCTCCCTCGCTACCTTTTGGGAACATCACAGAGCCAGGTCTGAACATTCATAACCTGCTTGTCTGTTGTTCGCTAAGTCAAAGGAATGATCTAAAAACACGTGTGAGTTCACCCGTGAATTCAAGCACAATTTTGCTCCAGATAATGACCAGTCACAGTCTGGTATGCGGTTTTTATTTATTGTATTTATTTGTCGTGTGTGTTTATGTGTAGGCCTATAGGAGCTCATGTACCACTTCTCCATTGTGGTGGTCAGAAGACAACTTCTTAGGACTGGTTTCTTCTTTTTGCCATGTGGGTTCTGGGGGGATTCAACTCAGGCCCTCATGCTTGGTGGCGGGCGTCTTTACCCACTGAGCCATCTCACTGGCCCTGGTATGTAGGGTTTTTTTTGTGTGTGTGTATTTTCCACTTTTCTATATGCAATGTTGTTATTAATAATCTATATGCATGACTAGAAAGAACCTATTTAAATTAATAATGGTTGCTTCATCAAGGATTCATTTAAGTAAAAAACAAAACAGGGACTTTAAAAATCCCTGGAGGTACGCTGTGTTGACAGAAATGACCTTTGTTATGGTCTGGCACTCTTGCCTAACTTGGTTCTGGTTAAGGTGACAGCAGTTTTATCCACTGTGGCTGTCACACTATTAGTGCAAATGTCAGCCTGGTGAAAGAGACGAATAATGTCTTGGTCCTGTTAGGAAAGTGGTTTTGAACTTGCTTCTCCCTGAAAGGATCCTAGGGACTCACAGAGGCTGTTCAAACACCTTGGGGAACTGCTGTTCCAGCTCATAGACAACCTCTGTGTGCCACCATTTTCTAAGCCCTTGGAAGGTATCCAGTTTGTGTTACTGGGCATGCTCTTAGTATTTCTTGTTGCATATTGGCCTCCCACACTCTGCCTTCAGGGGTGGTGATGGTACTGTCTCTGATTTAGAATTCCCACTTTCCCTGCTGAACCCCAACATGTAACATGAATGTTAAATGAAGACACAAAGTAACATGATTTCTGACTGAGTCTTCTGCCAATCAGGAGAAAGTGTCATGGCCTACATGATTGTGATATCAGTGTTCCAGTGATGATGGGTGTTGGGGTGGGAGGAGACACGGAGGTGGGAGGGATGTCCAGACGGAGTGAGTGTTAGGGTGAAAATCTGTGTGTGATGCCTATGTGTCTGGATATGAAGGTAGAGGGTGCTTAACATTGAAATCACATTTATACCATTAGGGTTCTTTCCATAGAAGTTCCTCAGGCTTCTACTGGTTAGGTTTTCAGGGACTCATCATGTCTGGGGACTTGAGTTCGCTTTACCAGCTATCCAGAGGCCACTCTCAAGAATCTGAGTGCTTCCAAGAGTCCTACATTGCTTCTGACCTCACAGCATTGTTTTTCTCACACCACTCTTTCCCTTTTGCTTGTTTGTTTTGAGACAGGGTCTCATTATGTAGCTGTGGCATTACACTCCTGGAACTTGATAGATAGACCAGGCTGGCCTTGAACTCACAGATATCCACCTGCCTCTGCCTCCAGAGTGCTAGGATTAAATGCATGTACCACTGCAGAGGTTACTTTTGCTTTTAAAATGGCCTGAATCACCCACCATATCTACCTGATTGACCTCTGTCTGTTCAGGTGACTGGGAAATACATCCAGCGAAAGCAGAGCAATCAGGATCAGAGCCAACAGGGAGAATTTGGGTCAACCCTTTATACTGCCTGTTGCCCGCACTACTGGGGCACAGGCACCACTGGGGCACAGGCAAGGTGTTCTTCTGGTTGCAAGCTCACTGTGCGTTGACCAACTCTTATTCCGGAGCCAGTGTTGCCAGTGACGAAGGCTGTGGAGTATTTTCCCATCTCACCAACAGCTCACGGTTGATGGGTTTTACTGTGCCCTAGGGAGGAGGATACATTGTTAGTTTAAACAATGATTGATGTTTTGGGATCATCCAGACTTGGGCATGTGTGTTGCAAGATTATGCATGGGAGAGCATAGTACAGTGGTTTGATTTTCTTTTGAACTAAAAAAAATCAACAATGATCCATTAAGTTCAATTTGAGTGACTAAGTTGTTACGTGATTGAGCCTATATTTTTTCCTGAATGCTATAAATACTAAGTGGTGCTGTTTCTCCCCTCCTGGCTTTGTGCATGTGTCCTCTCCTGGTTGCTTTGGGTCATTCAAAGTCTGCTTTGGAGTCTTATTTGAAATCCTGTTTCTGTTCTCTTGAAGGCCAGATTCAAAAGCTATGGAATTAATCTATTTAGCAATTTTAAACAGGTTTTTAAGATAGGAAATCCATATACCACTCTGTTCATACCTACAAGATCTACACAGTTCAGAATAGACTGCTTTGGAGAGGCAGAGGGCCCTCCACAACAGAATCTGAGCTTAGAAAGCAGTTAGACGGCCTCCCACCGCGCTGTTCCTTTCCTGCCTGTAACTCTGTATGACCATGGGCAAATGGATCTGCTTTGGTCATGAATGTCTATCAAGCACCTCAAAAAGTTTTAGCAAAAATTATGAGAGAGACATTCAGAAAGTGTGTTGAAATCCAGGCTAGTACCATTACTCTTGGTTATCCAGCAGAAGTTGATGGTGAGACCCTATTTCCAAAGACACCAGGGAGCTTCCTGCCTGCTGGCTAGCTTTCCTAGTATTGGGACCTGCTAAACAGGTTCCTGGGGGAATAAATAGCATGAAAAGTCTTACCTAGTAATTAACCTTGTTAACTGCAATAATGACCATGAATTCCACTCCTATGTGAAAGGAAGGGAGAAGGGAAGGAGGGAAGGGTAGAAGGAACGAAGGAAGGAAGGAAAGAAGGAAAAAACCCCAAAATATTTATATAGGAAATTGTGTCAACCCACATCTGTATGAATGTGTCTATCTATCTATATCTGCCTGTCTATCCTCTGTCTACCTATCTGTCTTCTATCTAATCATCTCTGTCTCATATCTTGCTAAGCACAGAGGCTGGCAGATGGGCAGAGGTTGTGAAAGCATTCTCAAAGCTACACGGTCACCCATACAAGGCATTTCTGATAGTGAAGCCAGCCTTGTGCCTGATGGTACTTTTATCTCTGGTTAAGGTGCTGCTGACTACAGTTTCTTGGATATGCAGGTGGAGACAGGCCTTGAGAAGTGACCCTGAGCTGAGGTTTGCTAGCACTGGGCTGGGACATTCTCCTAAACTGTTCAGGTCCCTTCCAGTCTTCCTTGTTATATTTCCTGCTCTTGTCTTTCCACCTTCTCTTCTTGCTTGTTGTTCATACAACAGAAATAATACAGGGTTGTTACAGAAATATTAGGACATTCACATGCTGTGGATATTGTTCTATATAAATAAAACACTGGTGGCCAGTGACGAGGCAGGAAGTAGGTGGGACAAGGAGAGAGGAGAATTCTGGGAAGCGGAAGGCTGAGGAGAGAGACACTGCAGCCACGGCCAGGAGAGGCAACCTGTAAAGACGCCGGTAAGCCACCAGCCACGTGGCAAGGTATAGATTTATAAAAATGGGTTAATTTAAGATAAAAGAACAGTTAGCAGAAAGCCTGCCACGGCCATACAGTTTATAAGTGATATAAGCGTCTGAGTGATTATTTTATAAGTGGATTGTGGGACTGCGGGGCTTGGGGAACCTGGAGAGAAGCCCTCCAGCTACATTCACAAGTATAAAATACTGAGGAAGCAGAGAAAGGCAAATACAGAGTTCTATCCCCTTGAAGCGACAACCTCTGTTCAAACTTTGACCTAGTTCTTTGTTTGTCTTGCTGTTACTATTTTTAACTGTGCTCTTCTAGGACATCCTTGAGAGCTCCCTGCTTGTAAACCACTGTTGCAAGTCTCACTTCTAGTGGTAGCACGGTAGAACGTCAGTGACCTGCAGGGTGTGGAATCTGGACCTCCATTCACACCTTCATCTGCTAACACATATCTGGATCATGAGTCGCTGCTGAAACCTCTCTCTGTATGTTGCCTTCCTTGCTCCTCACCTCTGCTGAGGCCATCATACTCTCTTTCCCACTAATTAGTACATGAGTGATAGCAATTGTACTGCACTGCCACCCACGCACCTCTCTCCATCACTGACTGTGGCATTGGATCCCATAACCCGGGCCTCCTTCACAACACCATCTCTTTGATGGTTAGGATCACTAATGAATAATTCCAACCTCAAATATTCAACAACAGTGATGGAAAGGGGTGCAGTAGTGGAAACCACATGCGTGAAGGAAGGAAGGGTGCTCTGACCTCTACATCAGAATGAGAACAGTGGTGTGTGATTGTCTCAACTGCCTCTCTCTCTCTCTCTCTCTCTCTCTCTCTCTCTCTCTCTCTCTCTCTCTCTCTGTGTGTGTGTGTGTGTTGTATGCATGGACATGCAGAAGCTAGATAGAGCAGGACATCTCACATCTACCCCTGTTGACCTCACTTTATTACCTTGAGGCAGTCTCTCATTGAGCCGGAAGTTGGTAGTTTCAGCTAGATGGGCTGCTCAAACTTTCAGGATCCACCTGACTCTGTTGTAGATTACTATTTTAAGGTGTGTTACTTTTGTTTATGGTGCATTTGTTTAACTCTGTGAAGCTGTGTTACTGTGCCTGTCTAAAACACCTGATGGTCTAATGAAGAACTGAATGGCCAATAGCAAGGCAGGAGAAAGGATAGGCAGAGCTGACAGTCAGAGAGAATATATAGAAGGAAAATGTGGGAGGAGAAAGGAGAAGAAGTAGCCAGAGGAGGAGGAGGACTCCAGGGGCCAGCCACCCAGCTACACAGCAAGCCATGGAGTAAGAGTAAGATTTACAGAAGTAAGAGAATGGGAAAAGCTCAGAGGCAAAAGGTAGATGGGATAAGTTAAGGAGAGCTGACAAGAAACAAGCCAAGCTAAGACTGGGCATTCATAATTAAGAATAAACCTCCATGTGTGATTTATTTTGGAGCTGCGTAGCAGTCTGCCTGAAAGAGGAAAAACAAACAACATGACTCCATTTTCCAACACTAGGATTTCAGCCATGTGCAGCATGCCTGGCTTTTTATGTCAGTTCTGGGGACTCAAACTCGGGTCCCTGCACTTGTGGAGCAGATGGCTTTACCCATGAAACCAGCTCTCCTTGATTCTACAATTTAAAAGTTTTTTGGTGAAGCCTGGCTGGCACATGCCCTTAATCACAGAACTCAGGAGGCAGAAGCAGGCAGATCTCTGTGAGTTCAAGGCCAGCCTGGTCTACAGAGTGAGATCCAGGACAGCCAGGGCTACACAGAGAAACTATGCCTCAAAAAACCTAAATAAATAATAAATTTTCATTTATTTTTTTCAAAAGAGTGTTCCTTATATTAAAAAGCACACTTTTTAAAAATTATGGCTTAGAGTTTTGCTTTTACCACCCATGTTCTTGGGATGTGCAACTGATAACTGTCACCACTATTTGAAAGCCTGTCTCATTACAACTATTATGACATTTTTTTTTGTTTTTCTTTAAAATATTCTTGGGCTGGAGTGATGGCTCAGTGGTTAAGAGCACCAACTGCTCTTCCAGAGGACCTGGGTTCAATTCCCAGCACCCACTGGCAGCTCACAACTGTCTGTAACTACAGTTCTAGGGAACCTAATACCCTCACACAGACATGCATGTAGGTAAAACACCAATGCATATAAAATAAAAATAAATAAAAAAGAAACAGCTCACTATTGTTTAAAAAATAAATAAAATATTCTTTACTGCTCTATATTCATTGAGAATAATGTTTGTTTTCATAAAGACAATTGTTCTCAGGTATGTTATATATTTTGAATGTATTCATCCTCTCACCATCCCCTTCCCTTGGGATGGACTCCCTCATTCCCTCTTCCTCTCTCCCTTCTGCCTTCAATATATGTATATGCATATACATATACATTATATATACATATATATTATATGCATATACATTATATATGTATAATCCATCAATGAAAGTACATGATGTATTTCTTTCTGAGTTGACATTTTTTATTTAATATGATGATCTTTGCATCTATTTTCTGGCAAATAACATAATTTTGTTCTTCCTTACGGCCAGATAAAACTGTTGAGGATACCCATATGTTGCTGGAGGGCTTCTCTCCAGGTTCCACCAAGCCCCGCAGTCCCACAATCCACGTATAAAATAATCACTCAGACGCTTATATTACTTATAAACTGTATGGCCTTGGCAGGCTTCTTGCTAACTGTTCTTTTATCTTAAATTAGCCCATTTCTATAAATCTATACCTTGCCACGTGGCTTGTGGCTTACCAGTGTCTTCACATGCTGCTTGTCCTGGCGGTGGCTGCAGTGTCTCTCCCTCCTTCTTCCTGTTTCCCCCAATTCTCCTCTCTCCTTGTCCCACCTATACTTCCTGTCTGGTCACTGGCCATCAGTGTTTTATTTATATAGAGCGATATCCACAGCACCCATGTTATTTGCATTTCTCTTCATCTGTTGTTGGACACTCAGACTGACTCTAGACTGGGTAAGTATCCCTGGGGTGTCCTGCCAGTGTGCTCCAGGTGTGGACCCCCAAGTGGCATAGCTGGGTCGTATGGTAACTCCAGCTTCTGGCTTTTGGGGAGCCTCTGCACTGATTTCTGTAGTGCAGTTTTCCTGCAGGGCGCAACAGTTGCCCCGTCCCACACGTAACCAACTCTTACCACTTGTTTGCTTACAGATTAACTAGGGTTGTGTGTGCCACAGTGTGTGTGTGTGTGTGTGTGTGTGTGTGTGTGTGTGTGTGTGTGTGTGTGGAGGGCGGGGACAACTGTCGGGACTGGTTCCATCCTTCTGCAGATCATGGGCCTTGACACAGAGCCAGGCTGGCACAGCTGGTGTCTGTCCCCACAGAGCCACACATTGGCCCTCGTTGGCTGTCTTCTTGATAACCAGTGTGATGGGAGATGGGACGCCAGTGAAATTTTAGTTTGCACTGCCCTGACTAAGCATGTTGGACATGTTCCACATTTCTTAGTCCTGTGTGCATCGTCTTTTGAGAACTGTCTGCTCCCATCAGGCCATTTGTTGATGGCACTGTTTGGTATTTGGTGTTTTGAATATTCTGGCTATTAATCCTCTGTCAGATGTGTAGTTAATAGAGACTTTTCTGCCTTCCAGAAGGCCATCTCTTCACTTGCTCCGTTGTTTCCTTGGCTATCCAGAAGTCCTTTAATGTCATGAAAACCCACGTTCTTGGTGTTCCTTCCCAAGCTATCAGAGTCCTTTTGAGGAAGTCCTTGGACGCCTCTATTTCTTTCTGAGTGCCAGGTCTCGAATTAAGGCCTAAGACTCATGATGAGTTGATTTCCATCGAGTTGGGAATGGGAATCTAGTTTTATTCTTTCATCTTGCAGATGAATATTGCTTTGTTCAGAAACTGGCATTTTTTTATTTTCTCTTCCCCACTTCTTGGACAACTGGAGCCTCAGAGAACAGCCTCACTTAGGGTCAATGCAAAAGTCTTTGCTTTTCAGCTAGTAAATGGGGCTTAGGGTGGGTAAACAGCAGCTTGACCCACAGCAGGCCTCCAGAACCTCTCTCCAGGGCCCTGCACAGGTACCCTATCAAATGGCCACTGGAAAGAGGCGCACGCTGCTCTCTCTTCTCCTCTCTCACGCTTATCTTGAGTGGAATCAGCCTCTCTTCATCACTCAAGCCCATAACTTCATGCCAGGGCCTCCTTTTCAGTAAACCGAAACCATTATCCTCCCGGGCAATCCCCATTTGTCTTTATCAGTGATTGCAAGGGAGCCGATGGCATCCCCGTGGAGTTGTCCCCATTGTCCTGGGACTTTGGGGACCCATATTAACTAACTTCAAGGTGTCCCTTTAGAGGTAGTGTACACATTACAAGTGAGAAGACGACAAGAAAGCAGCTTTTGGAAAGAAGAACAAAACGGAGTCAGTCTTTCAGCGCGGTTACTCTGGACTCAGGTTTCAGCTGACCTGGTACCACAGAGAGAGGGATGCAGCCCTACCCAGCATGCCAACTCATTTACTTACAGAGGAGGAAATTCTAGCGCACGCGCAGCAAAGTGCCTGTCATGGCCACTCCCTTGCTCAAGCTTTATTTTCAATGACTCCTCTTTATTTCCAGATTCCAATATTTGCCTCCCCCACCCATAACCTCCCTTAGCGGATACTTCTGTTTTTATTTTCTTCCTTTCCATCCTTTCTGCTGGATGAATCACCGTCTCTCCATCACACCATTTGACCTTTCCTTGAGGGTTTGCTCGTGCGCTTCTCTCAGCTTCTGCTTCTCACGCGTGCACCTGGCATTTATGTTTGCTGCTCCTGCTTTCAGTGAAATTACAGTGCTTTACAGACGGGGTGGGTGGGTGGTTTGCTTCCGTGGCTTTTCTCACTGCTGTGGCAAAGTACCCGGCAGAGTGACTTAAGGAAGAGAGGTTTATTGTGGCTCATGGCTCAGTCACCGCAGCGAAAGCAGGAGAGCAGGAGTGTGAGCGGTTTGGTCACAGCGCACCTGCAGTCAGGAAGGATGGGGTGGGGTGCGGTGGAATGCGGAGTTCTGTTTGCTTGCCCTCTCCTTTTATTCGTTCTGGACTCCAGCCCATGGAATGTTGATGCCTGTATTCAAAATGAGTCTTCCTAGTTGAACCTCTCTGGAAACACCCTCGGAGAGATGCTAATCCAGTCTAATTGACCACCATAGAGGCCATAACACACCATGGGAAAGCGATGAATACGAGGTGGAAGAGACAGAAAGAAGGCAAGGGTCACATTCAGGCTCTCCTCCCCTTCTCCTCCTTCTTCATAGAACTCCTTCATTCCTTTATTAATTTTTTCTAAAGAAAATTTTTTATTCATTTTACATACCAATCAAAGATCCCCCTCTTCCCTCCTCTGACCCCTCCAGCCTCCCCCTCCCAACCCACCCCCCATTCCCTCCTACAAGAAGGTAAGCTCTCCCATGGGGAGGTACATTTAGTAGAGGCAGGTCCAAGCCCCTCCTCCTGCCTCAAGGCTGTGCAAGGTGTCCCACCATAGGTAGTGGGCTCCAAAAAGCCTGCTCATGCACCAGGGATGGATCCTGATCCTACTGCCAGGGGGTCCCTCAGGCATGGCATTTAGGCTGGGGCCTGGGGCTGTAGCTCAGTTGGTGGAGCACTTCTCTGACATGCACTTCCCTGACATGCACGTCCCTGACACGCACCAAACCCCGGGCTTCATTGGAAGCATTGCATGATGCAGGTGTGGTAATACACACCTGTAATACCAACAGTCTGGAAATGGAAGACTTGGAGGCAGGTGATCTGAAGTTCAAGGTCATCCTCAGCTATATATTGAGTTCAAAGCCCGATTGGGATACATGAAACTGTGTTTCAAAATAATAGAAAATAAGGTGGCCTTACCATGTGCTGACGTAAGGGAAACTGTGGGACTAGCTGGGAGGGAACCCACAGCTACCAGCCTGTCAGGCTTGCTGTTCCTGTTAGATATCTTTTAGGAGCTGAATTTTCCCATCAGAGTCCTAACCTGGTCCCTTCAGAATGTGATCTTGTTTGGAACTGAAGTCCTTAAAGGTAAGATGGTTTTGATGAAGACATACACTGAAAGGAGGTTCCCATGTTGTCACACACACACTCCCATCCATCTTCATGAATGTTTGAAACTAAAGGCTCCAGTCTTGATGTCTCAGTGTCGGCTCTGGTTGAGACTCTGAACACTGGGTCCCAGTTCGCTGGGAACTGTTAAACTGTGACTTGGTTGAATGGAACCAGCTAATATTGTGACAACCTTCAGGGGCACTTGGGACGCATATTTTCCTTCCTTCTCCAGGGTGACCTTTTCTGGTGCCTTTGTTTACCAGACCAGACTGTATCTGAGAGTGAAGAGGGGCAGGGGAAACTAAGGGGAGTGTTGATTCTTACAGTCACTCTGGGAAGACGGTTTTAAATGCTTTGTAATCAAGTGGTGGAACCTCTCTCCACACGGGGGAATCTTGGAGGTAAAAAAAAGAGTCTGCCCTAGAGTACTTCTGTGGATGCTGTCTAGTCTCTGCCCAACATTCAATGGCATGATTGGAGGGGTGGCCTGGCCTCTTCATTTCTCTCTCTCTCTCTCTCTCTCTCTCTCTCTCTCTCTCTCTCTCTCTCTCTCACTCACTCAAGAGTGTCATGCAAGAGTAATTTCTCACCCAAACTCAGAAATTCTAATCACTACTTACTTTTTAAAAGTTATAGGATCTTATATATAGGGCTTATCTTCAAATGTCAGCTTGAGGTAGATGGACGATTGGTCCAGGCTGGATATGCTGGGGCTGAGTGCTCTTCTTCCCCGAGGACATTCCTCAGAGACCTTGCTACCTCCTCCCCTCTGTGTGTTCTAACCCTCCAACTTGGACCCATCCAGGAAAACAGGCTTCTGAATCTTCTCCTCCCCCTGGCTTCCAGCTTGCAGCGTTTTTCCATGGCTGAAGCTCAGGGAGAGTTCAAGGGCAGCCTCCTGGAAGTCGAAATGTCATAGCAAGTCAACACAGCTAAAATGAGCTGCATGTGTGAGAGTGAGCTGAAGGATGAGAGAGTGGCACTGGAGCTCTGGGGACCAGAAACAAAGGCTGCAGAAGCCCTGGACCCTGCAAGGCCACAGTGCCCACTTCCTGTCAACAATTAAAACAGAGCACAGAGTGGTAAAGTGACATCAGGAACCTAAGAGAGCCCTCAACTGCTCTTTTGGGAAAACATGACAATAATGTCCTTGAATTCACAAGAAGTTCCCTTGCTCTCTTGTAGGGATGGGGTGAGGGCTGAGTTGCCCTTACTTGGCAGGTAGGATTATTGTCAAAGCTTGGGTCTTAGCCACTTGGAGACAGAGGTCTTTTTTGTATAGTAGAAGCCAATGTCCTTTTCTGGTCACCACAACTACATCCTATCTGGAGGAAGCCATTTCTCTGAGTTGCAGGTGTCCCATCTACCAAAGGAGAAGTTTGGAATGAGACTTCTTCCAAGGCACCCAATAAAGCCATTCTTTTAGTCCTCTACAGGCAGAACTAGCATTTTGGTTTGCTTTGAAAGGTCTGTTTTTTTCAGGAGACTGTATTTCTCATTGAAGAAACTATCGAATACAAGCTTAAAAAGGCTGTAGAGGGGGCGTGTTGTGGAATATTATTTTAACTGGGCAAAGATGTGTTATATTTGTTTATGCTGTGGAATATTATTTTAACTATGCCAAGGTGTGTTACATTTGTTTCTGCTGCATTTGTTTAATGATGTAAGGATGTGTTACATTTGTTTATGCTGTATTTGTTTAATTATGAAAAGGCCTGTTGCTGTTTCACCTTGCCTGCCTAAGGCCCCCTCGTTTCACTTCAGCCTGTCCGGCTTCTTTCTCCAGGCCAGCACAGAGAAAGGCCTACACTGGCTTCAAACAGAAAAGCACTTTCAGGGACTCATGGGAGGGGTGGAGAGGGGCATGGCAAAGTGGTTGTTTTGCAGCCTCGGAAACAGCCTCCTGTGTGAGAAGAAATCATGAGAAAGTGGAAAGAGGAATGGGATTTTTATCAGGTTTGTGTAAGCAGTGTGTGTGTGTGTGTGTGTGTGTGTGTGTGTGTGTGTGTGTGTGTGTGTGTGTGTGTTGTCAAAGAGGGCCAGCGGAACACAGCTCCGCGTGTCTGTCCTCTCGGCTGGTCTTAGACCTCTGGGTGCTGGCTGCCTCCACATCTTCAGGTGGTTTGCATCAGTCTGTGTGCTGTCCGCCAGGGAAGGAGGGTGACAGTGAAGCCTTTTCATTTCTCCTGTGGGGTGTCCTCATGGAGCACCATCTATATACACCACAGAGATGTCCTCATGGAGCACCATCTGTATACACCACAGAGATGTCCTCATGGAGCACCATCTGTATACACCACAGAGATGTCCTCATGGAGCACCATCTGTATACACCACAGAGATGTCATCATGGAGCACCATCTGTATACACCACAGAGATGTCATCATGGAGCACCATCTGTATACACCACAGAGATGTCATCATGGAGCATCACCTGTATACACCACAGAGATGTCATCATGGAGCACTATCTATATACACCACAGAGATGTCCTCATGGAACATCACCTGTTTACACCACAGAGATGTCATCATGGAGCATCACCTGTATACACCACAGAGATGTCCTCATGGAGCATCACCTGTATACACCACAGAGATGTCATCATGGAGCATCACCTGTATACACGACAGCCCCTGAGAAGAGGACAGAACCTTCCTAGGATAGCAAATATCAAGGACTTGTTCACCCACAGAGAACAAGTCTCTAGTCCAGTTCCTAACTAGTAGGAAAAGCAAACCTTTCTGCAAAGAGACTGTGGTGGCAGACTTCCAGAGACTGTTGAGAGGACAGAGATAGTCACTGGCACTTGCTCTTCCCTAGGATCACTCTTCTGCCTGGCCTCCTTACCCCCGCCCCCAAGGACATCTAGTCCTGGATCTGGCCAAGAGAGTCCAGGTCCCCATGTGACTGGCCAACACAGAGGGCAGAGAACTCATGCTCCCCAGTCTCTGGTCTGGGAAGGAGTCATTGACTGTTACATGTGGCTTTTAGTTAAATCCTTTGTCATAGCTGCTAATGGTAGGTGAAACTCCTGACCTAGAGGAAATTGGATGCTGCTTGGATTAATTACCTCTCTCTCTCTCTCTCTCTCTCTCTCTCTCTCTCTCTCTCTCTCTCTCTCTCTCTCTCGTGTGTGCATGCATGAACATGTATATGTGTGTGTGCAGGTTCACATATGTAGGCGTATATGCACATGTGCAGGTGTATATGCATACATGAGATGTATATGCACATAATATACACAGGTGCAGATGTGTATGCATACATACAGTGGGATTACAGACCTGTGGCTGCTGTGTTGGCTTGTTTTGTTTTTAGATGTGGGTTGGGGGAGTGGATCTGACACACAGCCTCCTGTTTATTCAGTAATAATATTTGTCAGCTGAGCTGTCTCCCCAGAATAACAAAACTCCAAGGACTTCATACTGGGACATTGCAGCCTCGGTGAGTCCTTCAGTCAATGCTGTCAATCTAGACAGCATTATTCCACCACCAGTTGTGTGTGAGTCTCACCAGTTGTACGCAGCTATTGTCTTAGCGTGGTCTCCCTTATTTCTCAAAGCATTCCAGTGAAGCAGGAACTTCTGTCATCCCTGCTTTTCAGACAGAAAAGCTAAGCCTTGAGAATGCAGTCTGCTAAGAAATGGTGCAGGCTTGCTAGGCTCAGAAAAACCCTGCTGCATGGCTGCTGCATTGTTTATCCCTGCTGCATGCCTGCTGCTTTTACTCCTACTGCACATCTGCTGCATTTACCCCACCTGCATGGCTCCTGCGTTTACCCCTGCTGCAGGTTGTCCTCAGCTATGAGGTGCACCAAGTATTGGATGGGACTTCCTTCACATTTATGTTGATGAAGAAGCTGAGCCTCAGTGAGATTTCTCGATGGTCAGTAGGCTGCCTGTCTTCAGGTCCTGCTTCTCTGTCCTGATTGTATGTCCTGGGTACACATCCTGGTGCATGCCCTCTGAGCTCTGTCACCTCGGGGTAGGTTCCGTGATTTTTCTCTGTGTTTCTGCAGCTGTAAAATGGGGCTGATAATGGTGCCTAACTTATGGCATTACTGTGAGACTTAAGTAAAATAACCATCAATGAGTGCACAATACACCACATCATAGTTATTTTGCTAGTATTGCTTATAACTGAAAAATCAGGAATAAATTCTCAATAATCTTGGACATTTATACATTGAAATGTACATGTAACTTTGATTCAAATATGTAATTTATTATATGTTTAATATGTAATACATTATAAAAATATGAGCTACTAGTAATTTTTAGAACATACTGGTAAAAACATGCTCACAAATGTTTAGTGAAAAGTAGATTATAGGACATTGTGGATCGTATGATCATTGATTTAAGTTGGACACACATCCACAGACACACATCAACCCATTTGTCTATCAAAACTACAACACCAAGGGGCTGTGGTTAAGAGTGCATACTGTACTTACAGAAGAGTTCTCCCAGCACCCTTGAGAGGTGACTCACAACCTCCTGTAACTCTGTCTCTAGGGGATCCGACACCGTCTTCTGAACTCTGTAGGCACCTGCCCTCACATGTACATAACACTCCCATCACACATACACTCCATTAAAAATGAAATAAGTCTAAAAGACAGCTGCACCAAAATTCTACTACACATTCAGAAGTTATTATCTGCTGGAGAAGGGAATTCTGGCTGAGTTTTGCCCTTGGCTTGTGTTTTTTATACAATTAGATGAGTCGCTTTCAGAACATAAGCAATGCCCAGAAATAAGAATGCTGCCACCCTTGATGTCTGCTGACTTGGAACCTTGCTCTTCACAGCAGCATTTGACCTCAGGGCTTCCTTTTGCACGTAGGAGAGTGAGTGGCCCATTCCCTATCTGCCTCCATCACCAGGGTGCCCGCCTCGGCCCATGGGATGTCCACAAAGGCCTTTCATCCCGGGCACAGAATGGAAACATCCCCCAGGGCCATCAACCCTGCCACCTGGCGCCAGGTAGCACTTTGTCAACTGTCTCTGGCTTGTGCGCTGTTTGAGCTAATTCTTTTTAAGATGAACTTGAATTTTCTTCTCTGATTTTATATGTTAATTTGATGACTGGTCTCTGGTTTCTCTGACAGTGTTGTTTGGAGAGGCAGGCTGGAGCTGCCATAGATGGATCTCATGAGAATTTAGGGAGCCCACAGCACTTCATTTATTAAACCTTTCTCCCTCACAATAGCCCATATGAATAGGGTATGCCTTCTCTTCATTCTAGTCTTTAAAACCCACTAAAAAACAAAACTAAACAACAACAATAAACCAAAAACAAAAGCAAAACCCAAACCCTTCACATTTCATCCGAATATTCCTGTTTATTTTAATAAAAATAAACGATAAGGTTTTGTGTCGCCAGTTAAAAAACTAACATAAAAATAGAATTTGAAGCATTGGAGTGCCAGTGTATCTCAGCTGGTGGGCACGGCCCCACCTCTGGGCACACAGCTAGTGCTAGTGCTCTATCTATGGCCAGATCTGAGTTTGGGAAGTGAGGTGTCCTTCTGTCCTCCAGCTTTCTCTCTGTGGTTCCTAGAAGGATGAAGATGGAGAACAACCTGGGGTGTCAGCTCTCACTTCCCCCTGTTCGAGATAAAATGGGGTTCTCTGTCATATCTGTGTTTCTAGATGACCCATGAGCTTTAGAGGATTTTCCTCCACCTCCCATCTCACTCGGGATTTCAGGGCAGGGGTCAAGCTTCCATGGATGGGGGGCGTCTAAGCTCGGGCCCCAGCCTGTGTAGCAAGCACTTTACCCACTGAGCATCACCCCAGCCTTGCAGTAAGGTTGTAGCACAATATTTTTCTTATTAAGTGCTGTTTCGCTCCTAATTTTCTGTTCATCATCGTAAAGACTCTCCTCCAAGGCAGCTGGGATCCTCGCTAGTATCAGGATGTGAGTGTAGCCAACATATTTGTTCTCCTAATGTGGAGCTCAGCTGGCTTTTTTGCACCAAAGGCCAGAATCCTGAAGTCCAGAGTCAGGAGGAAGAAGGAACCAAAATTCATTGCTGGGGGCTGGATATGGTGTTTCGTGTTACTCTGTGTCTTGTTTAGTCTTCAAACCTCTGTAAGATAACAGATCTCATCTCCATTTCCCAGCAGAAATGGCAGCCCAGAGGAGACACTTAATTTCTCAAAGTCCAATAGCCAATACACAGGGCTGAGATTTGCTCTCTCTTCAGCCTGACGGAAGCCCAGAATGCTTGGCCACAAGTGAACTTTGCCATTTAATGTCACCAGCTTCTCTGGCCTGGCCTTACAGCCCAGGTGAAGACTGGAGCTCAAGTTAACGGGAAGTGAGACCTACGTGAGCTGTCTACTGTAGCAGTGCTCCAGGAGCTGCTGGGTCTGACAAGGCACGCTCTGGCCACTTGTCCTCGATAGGCCAGTAACAAGACAAGTAAGAGTGTGAAACAGAGGAGATTTATTCAATGTGGTCATATTGGGAAGAGGAACAAATAAAGGGCCAGTGTCTCCATAACCCCACAAGTCCATCTTTGTGGTCCTGGATGAGGCTTAGGTTCACACAGAGAGCAATCAGCATGAAGAATTAAGCAGTCCTGGTCAAGGTCATTGTCACAGCTCAGGTCTCCTGCAGGGTTGTCTGACAAGTTGTCAGAACTGTGTGGCATCTCTTCCTGGGAGACAGATTCCTCCTCTGGGTGGTACCAGGACTTCAGCCTATTTCTGGGAAGGTTCGGTGCCTTGGGGACCACTGTTTCAATATTCTGATAGCCAGTAAGCAGCACCTCTCAATGACCTCTGCATCAGCTCCTGCCTTCAAGTCCCAGCCCTGTTTGAGCTCCTGTCCTGACTTCTTCAGTGATGAACAGCGATACGGAAGCATAAGCCAAATAAACCTTTTCCTCCCCAATTGCTTTTTGCTTGTGGTGTTGCAGCAACAGTAGTAACCCGAACTAAAACATAAGAGTGAGATCACCGGGGCCTGGACTAGTTCTCCCTTCGATTGCCTTGAGGAGCCTCCATATTCCAACTGCACCACTTAACATTCCCACCCATGGTGTCTAAGGGTTCAGTCTCTCCTTACTCTTGTCAGCTCACCATTGGTGTTTTGCTAACAGCCGTCCTAGGTCTGAGGTGATACCTCATTGTCCCATCATCTTTGGAGAAATGCTTATTGTAACCCTTTGCCAACTTTTGAGTTGGATGGAGGATCCTTCTGTAAGCTGTGAATATATATTGTTCTCATTGGTTGATAATAAAGTTGTTTGGCCAATGGTGAGGCAAGATAAGTTTAGGCAGTACAATCAAACTGAGGATGGAGATGAAGAAGGGCAGAGTCAGGGCAGTTGCCTGGCAGTGGCCGAGGAAACAAGACATGTAAAAAATGAAGTAACAAGCCATGAGTCATGTGACAAAGCATAGATAAGAAATATTGGTTAATTTAAATGTAAAAGGTAGCTAGTAATAAGCCTAAGCTGTCAGCCAAGCATTTATAATTAATACAAGCCTCTAGTGGTAATTTGAGCAGCGACTGCTGGGTATAATCAGGCAGATGGGACAGAAAGCTCTGCCTCTGGTTACAGACTTTCATTTTAGTTTAGTTGAGCTGTTGAGTTTTAGGAAGAGGAAATTTAGAGAATTTAGGCAAAGAGTTGGGGAAGGTTAGAATGTGGGGTACACCAGTCACAGAGGGGATGTCGTGCAGGGAGGAGGAAACAAGAAGCAAGATGTCTGTTGGATGGCAGAAGCCTGTCTGGGGAGGTGGCGGAGCTGTTAGGAGGCCAGTCTGGGTGGGTCTGTGAGTTAGTAATAGTCAGCGGGTGTGGTGGTTTGAAAAAGCATGCCCCCCATAGGCTCATATATTTGAATACTTGGTACCCAACTGGTGGAGCTGTTTGAGTAGGTTTAGGAGGTATAGCCTTGCTGGAGGGAAGATGTCCTAGGGGTATGCTCTGAGGTTTCAGAGCGACACACCATTCCCAGTTCATTCTCTCTGCTTCATTTATGCAGTTTAAGGTGTGTGCTCTCAACTTAGGCCACCACACTTACCTGCTGTGGTCAGGGACTCTTATTCTTTTGAAGCCAAAAGTCCAAATAAAACCTTGTTGCCTTGGTCATTGCTTTATCACAGCAATAGAAAAGTAACCAATGCATAAGGGTACAGGGACCTGAGCTGGATGGAGTGTGGTAGTCGGGGTGTCTTGGAGGTGATGACACAAGGAATCATCTGATACAGTGCAGTAAGAGCTTTCTACAGCCCAGGGGAACGTGCACAGTGAAGACATAGCAATGGGGAAGGTAGAGAAATGACTGCAATACAACACAGTGTCAGATAAACATCAAGAGAAACAAAGAGTAAGGGAAGTCCCCCCCTTGTACTGGGTTTGGGGTCCTGAAAGGTTTTGCTGAATTGGCATTTAACATGGGTTTCAAGAATGCTTGACATTTCTGAAGTCTTTTATTGTTCTGAAAATACAAATAATGTACATCTAGTATAAAAATGCTATAAAACACACACACACACACACACACACACACACACACACACACTACAACTATAATGACCAGTAACCCCATTCCCAGAAGTAGTCACTGATTAAATTTTAAGTGTTTTGTTTATCTCCTCTTCCTCTATATATACAAACAAAACAACATAAAATTTGGAACATGCTGCTTGAGAGATTTAGTGCCTCAGTTCTCACTGAACAATCTAAGAATTTTTAAGGTACTGCAGAATTTTTAACAAGTTAATTTGTATCTAGTTTTTCAATTATTGCACCTGGAGTGAGTCCATAATCTCTTCCTGTTGGTAACTCACTATTTTCATTTCTTCACTGTTCTGTAACTAAACACTGACATTGTAAAGTGTTTGTCCCATTAGCATCTTTGTTCATAAATATTTGTGCACATTCTAATTACTTCTTTATATTATTGAGCTAGAGTTATTAGACCAAAGAGAATGCATATAAAGTTCTTAAATGTGTTCTATCTGTTATTTACTTTCTTTTCAAAGAGTTGTAACAACTTCTATGGGCAAAGAATTCTATGAAGGAAGTCTGTTTCCCTGTATCCAAGTAATATTGTCATTATTACTTAAAAAGAAATGTTCAGTTTGAATGGTTTTAAAAGAATGTCAATTTTATTCCCATTGTAGTTAGTATAATAAGTTATCCCCTACCTTCAAAAATAGTTGCTTGTAAAACAGCTGTAAACTTAGAATTTATGATATGGAATTTGATGAGGGCTCTATGGGGCCATTCTGTGTGTTTCCCATGGGCCCACTGGTGTGTCTGTGATAAGCTGCTATCAGCTAAAGGCTCTGCTCTGTGGATCTGGGACTGTACAATGTGTCTCTCATCAAGCTGGCCTGGGCTTCTCCACACTGTGAGAAAGTGGTTCTGGGCACAACAGGAGAGGATAAACCCAGCATACTGTTAGGGTCCTGGAGAAGTCTCACAAAAGACCACCATCCACATATGCAATCAGTAAGAGCGTTTATTATCTCGAGAAAGTTTCCAGCATGCTGGGCTGACCATCCTACACAAAGGCAAAATGTCAACAACTCCAAGAGGGACATACAGGCTCCATATAAGCACAGCTAAGGGGAGTTCCTAGGGCAGTTAGGTCATTTTAGTTATGATTGACTTAAGCAAGTAGCAATAATATTAGTACATTTAATTGGGCGGGACTAGTCCAGGGTTGGTTAAGGCTACAGCTTGTCCATTTTGGGGCAGGCCTGGAAAAGTCCCAGGCTTTGTCCTTATTTGGATGTCTGCTGACTGTGGTTCAGGCCTGGTATGCCTCCTCATCCTTTGTTTGTGACTCTTCCTCAGAAAACTTCTTACTCAGTCTCAGGAAACTGAAATTGAGGCCTGATCTCTGAGAGAAGACTGAACAGCCTGTTATGGTGTCTGCTAGGTCCTTTCATATACAATATATTTCAAGTTTCCACTTGCAACACATTTGCATCCATCTGAATACACAAAGTCACCTGGTGTCTTAGTTAGGGTTACTATTGTTGGGATGAAACACCATGACCATGGCAACTTTTATAAAGTAAAGCATTTAATGGGGGGATTGCTTACAGTTTCAGAGGGCTAGTCCATCATCATCATCATGCCAGGGAGCATGGCATGGGCCTGTAGGGACTATTTTCATCCAAACCACCAAAACTGGGCAGACTGTGAAATCTGAGAGCAGTTCTCAGCTGTAAGGCAAGGACATATGTTTAGAACTGGGGAAAGGACTAGTGGCTGCCAGTGATGACCCAGAGACAATGAGGTATATGTGGAGAGCGTCTATGCATAGAATGGACAGTATGTGATTGTGGAAGCTGGTGAAGTGAGTCTGAAACCTGTTAGGCAGGCTGCAGGGAAGGGTGAGCTGGAAATGCCACATGATCCACAGGTAGAATTTCTCCCCCTTTCAGGGAAGTCTAGCCTGGTTTTAAAGCTTCCAGCTCACTTGGAATCCAATCAGACCTACTCAAATCATGCAGGACAATATCTATTCCTAAAGTCAAAATGTCCTCTTAACCCTTGAGTAGTGTTTGACAGGCCACCTGGAACTATAGCTGAGCCAACGTCCAAAGTGACAGAGAGAGGGACAGGGTAGAATGTCAGCGATGGAATGTTCTGTGTATGTGTGGTACTGGGTTGAATCAAACACCCATTAAAAACAAAACACAGCCGAACAACCAAACATGACAAGGATCGGAGAGGTCTAAAGTAGATGGAGGACTAAACAGCAGCTGACTCTGGTGACCTCTGTATAGTGATCACTCTCCTCATTTGGATTTGATCTGCAATGCTGGAATTATGAACAATGTTGGAATATGTTATGCATAGTGACACAGCTAAGTTTCTTTCCCTTTGTAAATTCTCATCTTTGCTATAGAGTGGGGGAGAGCATTTCAGTGAGTGGAGATTTGGGGAGCCTAAGCATAGCACATTAAGATTTTTATTACTTTTATTTATTCATTTATTTTGTGTGGGTGTATGCTGTGGTGTGCATGGGAAGAGGGCAGGGACAACCTGCCAGTGGTCCTAGGGATAAAACTCAGTTTGCCTGGGCTTTTGGGCCACTGCCTTTTGCCTACCAAGCATCTCGCCTGCCCCACAGCAGGTTTTAAACACAGAACTGGGAACTGAAGGGTGTGTGCAAGGGTGGTTAACTCCATTGCCACTCCCACACGTTAACGCAAGCTTAATGATGTCAAACAACACAAGTTGATTATTTTACAGTTCTAGAAGTCAGTGAGAGGTCAGGGCACCATGAGGTGGGCTCCCTTCTGTGAGTTCTTTCTTTGTCTCTTCCTCATCTTTTCTAGGTTCCAGAGCACTGGTTCTCAACCCTCCTAACACTGCAACCCTTTAATACAGTTCCTCATGTTGTGGTGACCCCAACCATAACATTTTCATTGTTGCTTTATGAATGTAGTTTTGCCACTGCGATGTAATAAATGTAAGTCTGCTACTGTTATGAAATCATAATGTAAATATCTGCATTTTCTGATGATCTTAGGTGACCCCGGTGAAAGGATCCTTGAGTCCCCAAAAGGGTTGTGACTCACAGGTTGGGAACCACTGCCCCAGGTGGTCCTTCTGTCACAGCAAAATTAGAGAACTATGGTTGGCAGACATCCTGATGAGGCCCATGGAATGATGAAGGGAGGTACCGAGGGCTGGAGACAGAAGGTGTGGGGCAATAGAGCTGTGTGGTAGGGTTGGACTCCATGGCAACTGTACAACTATTGGATCTGGAAAGCACTGAGTCAAAGGCAACCTGAGAACTCAACACTAATGTCAAGTTCAATGACAATACAGGAAGACACTCTTCACAATGCTTACAGGGTGCCCATTGCTGTTAGTACATCCTCTATGTCTCTCTGTAATCCTACAAGGTAAGGACCCTGATGAAACTTCCAGCACATGAAGAAACTCAAGCTCTGAGCCTTCAGTTAACTGTGAAGTGGCTATAACTGACTTCAGAGCTGTCAGAGTCACAGGCTGAGTTCTTTTCCTCTCCACAGCCCCACTACCACACTGGAAGGCACAGGCAGTGTCTTACCCACATGATGGGAGGGTTCTGGTCTGGCAAAAAGACAAAGCACCAGTACATGTCCTGTCTCCAAGAAGACTTCTTATCTGCTTTGGATGCGACTTCCCATCAAGGGTGGTGGATCAAAGGGTGGTCATCTCTAGACCCTAACAAGTAGGATTGCTGTCTGTAAATCTGAGCTCAGCTTTGCATTATGAGGGAACACTTTTTCTTCAACTTCAGGCCCCTCCCTGCCTGAGACCTTTATGTCTTCGCTGTATTCTCTCACAATCCCTCTCAAGGACTTGCTCTTTCCTGGCCAAAAATTTCTGATTGTCCCAGGTGACCAGCTTAAAGACAATTTAGTAGTCCTGATAATTGTGAAGAGATGGCATGTTGGCGAGAAGCCTTTATAACCAACTGACGCCTCTAAATGGGGGCAATTCAACAGTTGCTGACCACATTTCACTAACCCAAGGAAGAATTTAAGGCTTACAATTTTCAGTCTGATTTTATTGAGTATGAATTTGCAATATACATAAAGGCCAACTTAGAAGCCAGCCTTTGCTGCTGGAAGAAGAATGTGAGTTCATATTGTGGAATATTATTTTAACTAGGCAAAAGATGCGTTATATTTGTTTATGCTTTGGAATATTATTTTAACTGTGTAAAGGTGTGTTACATTTGTTTATGCTGCATTTGTTTAACAATGTAAGGATGTGTGTTCAATTATGTAAAGATGTGTTGCATCTGTTTCACCTGCCTTAGGTACCTTATTGATCTATTAAAAAGCTGACATGCCAATAGCTAGGCAGAGAAAGGATAGGCAGAGCTGGCAGGCAGAGAGAGTGAATAGGAGGAGAAATGTAGGCTGGAGAGGAATGAGAGGAGGGAAGGAGAAAGAATGAGAGAGATGCCTGGGGCAAGAAGGCAGGCAGCTGCATGCCAGCCAGCAATGAGAGACGCAGGGAAAGTGAGCTATACAAAAATAAAAAGGCAATAGGCCCCAAGGCAAAAGCTCAAGTTAAAAGAGCTAGCCAGAAATGAGCCTAAGTTGAGGCCGGGCATTTGTCACAAAGAATAATGAGTCTCTGTGCTATGATTTGGGAGCTGGGTGGTGGCCCTAAAAGAAAATGGCTGGTACAAGTTCACTCCAGTCTGGAAGATGCTACATTGCCATATCTGCAGAAGGATGGCAAGAACGGCTAGCAGTCACCGAGGCTGCTATTAAGTGTTGTTGTTTGTTTAGGACAACAGAAATTTATTGCTGTGTGATCTGAAAGCTGGAGGTCTGAACCCAGGTGTGGGGAAGGCCATGCTTCCCTGATGCCTCTTGTAGCTTTTGATGGTTTGCCAGGGTCTTTGGCGTTTCTCACAGTCGTCTCACACATATCTCTGCCTCTGTCGTCACAAGGCCTTCTCCCTGTGTCTCTCTTCACATGCCATCTTTTAAGGACACCACTTCCCCCTAATCCATGGCTCACTACTTCAGTGTGACCTTGCGTTATCTAATTCTGTGGTGGTTTCTAAAAACCACAGTGGTTAATTTGCTCACGGTAACATCCCTGATATCTAGAAGAACATCGGTTCTAAGTGCCATTGGATGAGTGTATACAAGAATGAGTTAATGATAACAATAACTGTCTGTGAGCAGTTATCCTGGTCTCCTTGATTAGGTGCCTGTGTGGTTACTGTGTGTCAGGCTCGGCTGCTTGCCCTCCGGCCCAAGCTGCTGATAAATACCTTGTATAGAGCAGGGGGAAGCAGAGGTGTCTTAATGTTTCCCATCAGAATTCCAGGCCCTCCTGGGCTGAACTGGGGTGTAGAAGGCAAGTCCAAGGAGCTGAATTGCATTGGAGAAACAGCTGATGACAGATGTAGAGAGCCAGAGACACAGATAAGGGAGGGAGAGAAAGCCTCGGACTAGAGGCCAGGAAAGCACAATCAGGGACATATCTACTTAGCTGGAAACAGAAGCCAGACAGTGAGGATAATACTGGGCAGTATAAGCCTACTCTCGTTCGTTCGTTCGTTCGTTCGTTCGTTCGTTCGTTCGTTCGTTCGTTCGTTCATTCATTCATTCACTCCACTCAACACTCTTTCAACAACTAGCTATTAAAAACATTCTTGTGTTCTGGGTGCTGGGGCTCCAACAACGAATTCCCCTGGCTGAAATCTGGTCTCATGAAGCTTCCTCACAGTGGGGAAGATAGATGGTAAATAGAAATACCCCAAGTTGGGCAAGACACATGTGGCAAGGCTCTCACAAAGATCAGAGAGGGATCATGTGTGCAAGAGAGGAGGACCTGTGGTGGGTGGTTGGGCAAGTCATCCCCCATGAGGCACTGGGAACTGAGGGGTCACCCCATCCCCTGCAGAAGAGCACTCCAGGCTGAAGGGTTTCTAGAAAATTTCAAGATCCCAGGATGAGCGTTCACTCAGAGCTTGAGAGAAACTGAGTCCACAGGGCTGCCATTGAGAGGAAGGGGCCGGGAGGGATGGTTGTGGCCAGAGTGGCGGCTGTCCAAAGTGCAAAACTGATCAGGGCTTAGGCTGTAGAGAGGTTGGGACCAGGTCAGCCAAGAGGAACAAGACAGCCAGTGGACTTTGGAGGGCCATGTGCATTATACCTGGGCCTCTTGTCACCCCACACATGAGACCAGCACCTAAAAGCCTCTTCTCGCTGCAGTGACTAAAAAGGTTGTGGGGAGGAGGGGGCTGGCCACAGAGACACAATGGGCATGGATGTGCCTGGCACACAGCATGAAACCGAGAGCAATGCTGAGCCTGGAAGGTGCAGCTTTACCCTCCGGCTCACTGGGAGGGGCGAAGAGCTCTTCAAATGTCACACTGCAGAATAGAGACATGCTCTGTGGTAGTTTGAATGTAATCCGCCTCCATAATCTTATAGGGAGTGGCACTATTAGGAGGTGTGGCTTTGTTGGAGTGGGTATGGCCTTGTTGGAGGAAGTGTGTCACTGTGGGAGTGGTCTTTGAGGCTTTCATTGCTCAGGATACTGCCCAGTGTCTGGGTCAACTTTCCTTTTGCCTGTAAGATGTAGGACTCTCAGCTACAACACCACATCTGCCTGCACATCGCCATGCTCCCCACCATGATGATAATGGGCTGAACCCTGACTAAGACATGCCCCCATGCCTCTATCCTTGACTCCTTTCCCTACCTTCACAGCTAGTTGGTAGTTTTGAGGACGTTCATCTTCTGAGCAGCTTCCACACTGTAGACTCCCTGACCCCATCTGAGTGCAGGTCCCTGGTTCCCAGAAGAGCTTGCTGACCCACATGTGCTCAGCTCTGCGAAGAAGCCACCCGTTTGCTCTTTAGACCCCGATCCCATGTTGCTCCAGCCTAAGCCCTGCGGAAATGCCCCACTCTGCTGCACCGTTTCCAGACTCTACCTGGTCCCGTGTTATCCTCTGGGCCTGTCCTTCAAGCTTTCTTCTCCCTTGCCTTATAACATGGCTATAGTAAATCACTGGCCTCCCGGCTTTCCTTACCCCTGGCTGTTACGTGGGCTGTGCTGGAGGGACCTTCGCCCTCCCGTAGGTAACTCCCATTCCATCTTTAGACTTTTCTTCTCCTTCTGTTTTTTCCTAATGTCTGGGTTAGGCCAAGATTTGCCTTCTATGGACACTGGAACACTTGCCTGAATTGCTAATTTAAGATTTTTTAGCATCAGGCAAGTGGGAAAAAGCTGTGGTAGTTTGTTGCGGTAACGCCCGCATTACCGATACCCGTTTACCATGTCTGAGCGAAGGGCTGCGGATTAATCCCCTTATAGTAATCAGCATACCGACGTCGTCGCCGTTCCTGGTGAACTTACCGACATCACCACTCCGTGTGCTGAGTTCTGAATCCTCTTCGACCCCTCACCTGGTGTCCGAAGTTTTCTTCCCGGGTTTCAGCACCAGTTGTGGCGCGCTCCTTGGCCAGCGAGGAAGAATGACCACCACGCGAGGATTCTTCTCAGATCACACTTTATTGGAGCGCCTCTTGATTAAGGGAGAGCGGGAGGTGAGGGGCCCCGAGGACTAAATTGCAGCTGCTTATAAAGGGAATCAGGCAAACGTGCCGTACTGTGATTGGGTCCCGCCAGAATGCGAACACGGGGAGCCACGGGATAGGCTGAGGACATAAGGCCAATTACCATACTCGTGCATCATAGCCAAATATGGAGTTGTTTACAGCTAGGCTACCAGGAAGCCAGCGCCATCTTTGAATAGCGGCTCCCTACAGTAGTTAGAAATGCCTGCCATGGAAGAAAGAGGAGTGTGTGTGTGTGTGTGTGTGTGTGTGTGTGTGTGTGTGTGTGTGTGTGTGTAGGGGGATGTCCTAAAGCTTTCCTCTCCCCGAGGTCGTTCTCATCCTCTCCTAGGTCTGGTCTGCTCCTCCTCCATCAAGTCCTGGCCTGCTTGTGCTCACCAGACCATGCAATTTAGGCCACTGTCCTGAAAGCTCTCAGCAAGAAGGGACTCCTCCTCCTCTCCTTCCTTCCTTCCTTCCTTTCTTCCTTCCTTCCTTCCTTCCTTCCTTCCTTCCTTCCTTCCTTCCTTCCTTCCTTCCTTCCTTCCTTCCTTCCTTCTTTCCTCCTTCCCTCCCTCCTTCCTTTCTTCCCTTTGTGTGTGATTAGGAAATAGCTATTGGATTTGTACGCAGATTAACACCCTCACCAAAAATCAAGGCTGCCTTCCTGCTGGCCAGCCTTTTGGCCGTGTGGCAAGGGGGGTGACCCGAGAGGTCCCTTTCCTGTAGCCACATTTCCCAGCTGCCTCTCCACACAGGAACAAATAGCTCTCTATGCAGAGCTCTGAGCCCTGGACTTGAGAATCCCCTAAAGAATGTTAAGGGGGTTTAGAATTTCTCAGCAGAAACTGCCTTTGGAGAAAGAAAATGGGAGGTGTCAACATTTTACTCTGGCCTTTTGGGTCTGAACAATAAAAGGCCTGTTCCTCAGTAGAATTCCCATTCATTCTCTCTCCCTCCCTCCCTCCTTCTCTCCCTCTCTCCCTCCCTGTCCCCCCTTCCCTTCCTCTTCCCAAAGCCAGTTTCTCAGTTTCTTCCAGGCCCATGAGAACAATTTCTCCACCCATGAATGCCATTTGCTTCACATGTAAATAATGATCAATTTGGAAACCACCAAAAAGCAGAGGAAGAAAATGGAAATGTCAGTCTATACTCAAAGCATTTGGAGGCATTTCTCCAGACTTGCTTTTCTCACATATATTTATGAAAATTGAGAACACATCCCATACACTGCTGTTTCATGACAACACACCACAGGTGGCCACCAACTGTCCTTAAGAATATTTTTTTCTGCTTACTTACTATAAGAAAATAAACTTCTGTTATAGTTAAGAAGCAAAATAAAAGAATAAAACAGGTAGCATGGGAAAAATCAACAAAAAGCACTAAAATTCACCCTTCAGAGACAATTGGTACAAAATGTGAATTTAGCTGTTCCTGAAGATACATATTTAGTAAGGATTGGAGGTACATACTGTAATTCCAGTACTTAGGGGGTTAAGGCAGAAGTGTGTATTTGAGGCTAGCCTGGGCTACATAGTGAAGCACTGTCTTGAACACCAACAACAAAACACATACTATTATGTACATGCAGACACATTTACTTATGTGCATATACATTAAAAATCGTGTCATGCTCCAGTGGGACACTACTGCTGTCCTTTTGTCCAACAGACACGAGGTGCCTGCAAAGCTGCCTTCTGAGTATTTCTGTCTCTGTCCGCAGGTTAATGCTGCTGATCGATTTGATGGGAGCGCCTCCGCCTTCCAGTCTGTGGTGGTTACTGCAGACTCCTGACTGGTCAAAGTGCTGAGACTCAGTAGCTGTTGAGGGCTCAGCCTTACAGTCACACACACACACACACACACACACACACACACACGCACACGCACACGCACACGCACACGCACACGCACACGCACACACACACACACACACACACACACACACACACACACACACACGCGCGCGCGCGCGCGCACGCCCTTGCCGCTGACCCCTCAAGGCTCAGACGACATCAGGGAAGAGGGCAAGGGATGGGTGTTTGGAATGCTGTCTTAAGTCATGCCGTGGTCTTTGCATTCTTGAACTCTCAGCAGTTGTGATTACCAGCACAAGATCCACACAAAATTCGGCCTATCAGCATCCTCTCCTTGACAGGGGAGGTGCTCACGAGGCTAGCCCTCCCAGAGGGGCAGACAGTGGTTGCTGGGAGAGGAGACATTTTCTTGCGTGGTATGGTTACTGGTAAGTTAGCCATGCTTCTGGAAGTAACCCCAGTTAAACCTACTGGCTCACCATGAAAAATGAACACTCTGGAACACAGAAGGAAGACTAGCTGGGAAGAGGATGGAGAGGGGAGCAACAGAGAGAGCTGGAGGGAATATTAGCATGAAAATGTCATGACATACCCACTACTGTGTATCGTTTATATTTGATAAAGAGAAGCTTTTTAAAAATCCCGTAGTTTGTTTAAACACTTAGTTTTAGGAAACTTCAAACAGGGCCATGTGTTACATTTACTGAGGACATTGATGACCTCTTATAGTATGATAGTATTTTATTATATGATTAATATTGCTGTGTGTCAGATGCTATTGATTCATGAGGCCTATTTAATAACCTGCTCCCTTGTGTACCTCCTCTTTGGAACTCAAAAAATACAAAATTCCATTCCCTTGCAGCTATGTGGCCATGGCATCCATCCTGGCCTGATGACACCTTAGAAGATCCTTTCTGATAAAGACAATATCTTTAAAAGAGAAGGCCTTCATAAACAGTGGGTCACCAAGGAAGGGGAGGACCATGGGGTCTTCCCCCATGACCAGCCATTGACAAGTCCAGTCTCGTGCAGCCCAGTGCAGGCAACTGGAGCTGCCACAAGCTCATGACTGCAGTGGTGGGTAAACCAGTGGGGTCTCAAAACAAAACAAAAAGACGAGAACATGGGAAGGGACTTGCAGGAAGGAGGGGGAGTTCACAGGAGTGGGAGTGGGATAAGAAGAGATGGGCTCAGGGTAACCAGAATGAATTGCAAGTATCTACCAACTTGTCAAAGATCAAATTTAGTTAAAATGTAAAAAGTGGGGGAAAGACTCTTTTTATCCATCCTGAGGTTATGGACATGATGTTCCCAAATGTTTCAGCCAGTTTGAAATTAGGACAAGGTCCATAAGCAGATGATATAGTGTGGAAAAAGCAGAAAGCATTGATGGTTTCCATGGTAACTTCCCCAATCATGAGCTGGCTATCTCCTGACAGTCCTGGCAATGACAAGATATTCCCCAGAGTTGTCCACTGTATCTCAGGAGCTCTCTGCTGCTTGCACTTACACATTCTCCAACCTGACCTCCTTCCTGAACATGGTATTTGATTGAATCTGCTGTTGCTCATGTTAGTTTTTTATTGCTCTTTGCTCTAAGGCAACCATCAAGTGGACTGTTGTGGGCTAACCCCTCTGTATGCTGGGAATATGTTTTATTACCATTGGTTAATAAAGAAGCTGCTTAGGCCTATAGCAAGACAGGATAGAGCCAGGTGAGAAATCCAAGCAGAGATACGGGGAGGAGAAGGGAGGAGTCAGGGAGATGTCAGTGAGCAGCAAGATGTGCTAGAGAACAGGTAAACCACGTAACAAAATATAGATTAATAGAAATGGGTTAATCTAAATTGTAAGAGCTAGTTGATGATAAGCCTGAACAATAGGCCAAACAGTTTGTAATTAATATTAAGCCTCTGAATGATTATTTTAAAAGTGGCTGCAGGACTGGGCAGGACAGAAAAGCCTCCATTTACACTGGACCTAGAACTTCGGGGGCCATGTTGCCTCCTCTCAGCAAGGAGCCTCCTTGGATAACTATCTCAGTGGGAGTTTCCATCACCAGGCTGAGTTTGCGTTGTTTTCATGTAGGATGTGCAGCTTCTCTGGCCTCCCCCACCATGCAGCGGGTGTTATGGTTGGATGTGGTTTGTTCCACTGAGGTGTGTGCCAGAGGCTGCTCCTGAGTGCTGGGGTGCTGGGACCCTTTAGAAGAGGAGCTGAGTACAAGGTGAGGGGCCTCTGAGGCTGCTGCTCTTAGGAAGGATTAATGTTGGCCTCTTGCAGCTGGTTACTGAGAGTGCTTGAAAGTGAACTTGGCCCCTCCTGTGAGTGACTGGCTCTTTCCAGATTCTCTGTCATTATTTTGATGCAGTTAGGGATCCTCACTCCAAAGACTAAACAGATGGACCCCCAGATCTTGAACTTTGACTCTCCCAAATTGTGGGCCAAACAAACTTCTTTCTTATATTTAGCCCCAAGTATTTTGTCATATGAACAGAAAATTGGCTAATCCGGTAGTAATGTCACACACCCACCTCGAAGACTAAGCTACACACTTCTGTATAACAACCTATAGCCCCGGGCCTTGAGAGTAGCAGGTGCTCAATAGATAGGAGTGGGTTGACTTTAGTGCTCCCATATCTTGGTTGCAGAACTTGTAAAGATTTTGGAGACCGTAGATTTGTATAATCTTTGTAGGCTTTTAACATTAGCATATATTCATTATATAAAACAATGGGTTTTATAATGACATTTTCATACATGTGCATCTTACACTTTGATTATAGTCACCCTCCATTACCTGCTCTTGTCTCCACTTTCCTTCCTGTTGGTTCTTTTCCTCTTCCCAAATTGTTCTGCTGTTTTCACATCATATGTGTGTGTGTGTGTGTGTGCGCGCGCACACACACACACACAATTCTTCTTATGGGAATTCCACATATGATTGAACATCTGGCATTTGTCTTTCTGAATCTGGCTTCTTTTTTTTTTTTTTTTGGTTTTTCGAGACAGGGTTTCTCTGTGTAGCTTTGCGCCTTTCCTGGAACTCACTTGGTAGCCCAGGCTGGCCTCGAACTCACAGAGATCCGCCTGCCTCTGCCTCCCGAGTGCTGGGATTAAAGGTGTGCGCCACCACCGCCCGGCATTTTTTTTTTTTTGGTTGAATCTGGCTTCTTTTAAGTCAATATCATGATCTTCACTTCTACCCATCTTTCTGCCAGTGATTTAGTTTTATTTTTCTTTATAGCTAAGTAAAACTCAACTTGTGTATTGTATCCTACATTTCCTTCTTCAATCCATTCACTGCTGAACATCTAACCTACTTATGTAACTTGGCTCTGTACAGTGCAGCAATCAGCATGGTGTTCCAGAATCTCTGTAGTATGGTAGATTGCTTCATATCTACTGTCTGAGGTGGTATAGCTGGATCCCAAGTTAGCTCTGCTTTCAGCTTTTGACAAACCTCCTACTGGTTTCCATTCTACCACAGAGTACCAGGGTGGCTTTCCTCTTCATCTTCATCAGCATTTGTTAGTATATTTTTCTCTTGGTGACAGCCATTCTGACTGGTTGAAGCAGATATATCTCAACGTAGTTTTAATTTGCATTTCCTTGACAGATGAGGGTTTTGAACACACACACACACACACACACACACACACACACACACACACACACACCCCAGCATGGTTTCCAGTGGCAATACAGACCATGGACATCAACACAGCCCTTGGCCACAGCATGGACCATTGATACCATCATGGCCCTTGGTGGTAGTATACAGACGTCAACATGGCTTCAGGTGGCAGCAAAGGCCAAGGACATCCACATGGCTTTCAGTGGTAACACTGACTATGAACACCAACATGGCCTCCTGAGGGACCATAGATCACAGATATCCACATGGTCTTCCTCAGCAACAAGGACCATGAAACCTCAACATAGACTCTGGCCAGACCATGGACATCAACTTGGCCCTTGGCCTCAGCACAGACAATGAACAGGATCATGGCCCTTGAGGGCAGCAGAGTCCATGGACATCAACATGTCTTCAGGTGGCAGCACAGACCACAGACATCCACATGACCTCTGGTTGCAGCAAGGACCATGGACCTCAACATGGTCTCCAGAGGCAGTACAGAGCACAGACATTGATATGATCCTTGGCTGCAGCATGGACTATCGACTCCATCATGGCTCTCAGTGGCAGCACAGAACTCAGACATCAACAAGAACCTCGGGTATCAACACTGCCTGGGGCAGCAGCATGGATTATATAGAACAACATGGCCTTGGGGGCCCATGGGAGTCTGTTGAGGAGATGGATCCAGAAAAGGAGCCATTCTGCATCTCGGACATCCTGTTACTGCTCAGACCCAGGGAAATTGTGTGGCTGGGTGGTATGTTTGGGGGCAGAGCCCGTGAGAGCTTCAGGTTGCTGTACACCACCCTGTCAACAACATGCTCTGATGCCCACCACAGCCTTCTCCCACACCTGTCACCTCTGTGGAGTCTCTGGTTCTGCCTCTCTCCACTGTGCTCACACTGCTCCGCTCTTTCCACCTTTCCCATCTCTCCGCCTCATATTTGTTCACTGAAGTGGCAGTGCAAATGGCAGTGTGTCATGCAGTACATATTCCCCCCCCCCCAAACAGCTTTACATGCAAATGCTCATTACAACAAGTCATTGCTCTAGTTCAAGGTCTCTGATTTCCAAAGTACCATAAATACTGGACCATTGCCGAGACTTGTATCGGATATCCTGTGCTTGCCCAGAGTCAGGGTGATCTTGCAGCTTGGCAGGGCATCTGGGGTGGGCAGGATTTGTGCAAACTCCAGTCCTCCACACACCTTCCCCCCCTTGATGCCTGCACCCCAGACTCACTGAGCACAAGCACAGGCTTAGAGCCTGTGGACAGTGCCATGGCCCTGCACTCTCCCCCTCGCAAGGCTCTACTCCTCCATCTTTCCTTCCAACTTGGTGAGTCCACTTTTTAAAAGCACCTTCCCACAGGACTTGACTTTTTTGTTGCTTGTTTTAGGGATACTGCAAGATCTACAGACTCCTCCTTTGCCACTGTATCTCCCTGTGGATCCTCCACGGGTCTCTCAGGTTCCTCAGAACTGCTCCAAGGTCTCATGTGCATGCTGAAGGCAGCTGCCATCTCCTGTAACAGCCATGCGTCAGGTTTTCATCTTTGACGGCAATGACGTGCTCCTGCATCTGGTTCTGCAACACTGGCTCCTCCATGTGCTCCAGTGGCATGTAGATGGAGTAGATGTTGGGGTGTACTCACTCAAAGCTCTGGATCTCAGCCCAGATGGCAGCTGAGTTGGCCAGCTGCTGGTGAGAGATGGTACAGGCATGGCACCCTACAGTTCTTTATATTATATATCCTATAGATTGAAATATCTTTATAGAGCCCGCAAGCATGAAATGTTTGTTTTTCAAAAAAAAATCAAGCAGATCTGACAAAATGTCATGGTCATAAACTTTGATTCAAAGTATTTCCAGCCACTACTCAATCGCTTAGGTATTGTTGCTACAAACACATCTGAAGCTGGCGGTGACCTGATTAATTTTGAAAGGAAGATTGTGTTGGGAAAGATCTGGAAATGATTAGTGAGGAGGTAGTGGCTTTGCTCATGTCTCATCATGCCTTGGAATGGGCTGTACTCAGTGGGTGCACTGTGCATCTCAGATGTTTAGAATTGAGAGGCTTCTGTTCCTGCCTATCTGAATAAGCTGTGGGTCAGCAGGGAGCCTCATGGCCTGGCCAAGAGGGAAGAGGTCAGCACAGTTACCCAATAAGCCATACGAACAAATCAATCTAGACTGTTTGTGGTTCCAAAAGCCAGCAGGAACTTGCCATGCACTTCTCCTTGTGTGTGGTTGGGCAATGGTTGGGAATGAGGGCAGGGAACCTTGAGTTATTCCTGTCCATGTGCAGCTGTAAGACAAGAGCCAGCAGCTCAAGTGTCTTAACCTCATGTCTTTTCTCAGCTCAATTCATCTTCTGCAGTCAGGACCAACATGATATGGGAGAAGTTGCTCAAGAAATGAGTCTCATTGGCTTTGACTGGAGGAGGCCACAGGCCAAAAGTCAAGGTCTCCTGGTGAGTGTAAGAGCCTAATGGGCTTTGGACCTTATGGCAATCAGATCAGTCACTTGAGCAAGACAGGAGTGAGGACAGCCAATGGTTGGGCTCTGGGAGGAGGTGGCCCCAGTGGGGAGTGTGTAGTGGACAATGGTCAGAATGTACTAGGTGTGGATGGAGAAGCAGGGGCAGAGGAATGCTAGGGCTCTTGTATGCTCTTTTATTCTCCTACTCATTTGAAGTAGAAGTTCAAGTTCGACGGGCCTTCCTTTATAGAAAGACCATTTTAAACACTATATTCGGTTTCAGGACTGAGGTGTCAGGACCATCTGCAGGGAATGAAGGAGCATTGGTTAGCAAGGATCATCATGATGGACACTCATGGACGAAAAAAGCCTGAGAGGTCGTTTAGATGCACATTTGCTGCTGTTGATACAGAAACCCCATAGAGGAAGAGGACTTCCCAAGGTCATGGGGTTCACAATGGGCCTGCTGATCTTTCACCCAAGGTCAGAGGGTTGACATCAGGCCTAGTAAGTATTCCCTATGGACAACAGCTCCTCCCAGAATCCTCACGCCAAAGTTCTTCATTCGCTGCCCCTCGCTGACCCCACCTTCAACCTACCAAGGACCCACCTAATCACAGAAGAACACAACTATTCTGTGTTAAAAATAGGGTCAGTGTGCAGACAGTGCCAGCCTACACACACACACACACACACACACACACACACACACACACACACACACACACACACACACCATGGAGTGGGGTAGAGGGAGAGAAGAAAAGAGGAGAGAAAGGGACTAGAAAAAAATCCCATTTTCAGGAACAGCTGGAAACCCAAGCTGGCTCCTTGGCATGTGCTAAGTGACATTCTAGGCTGTGGGGAGGAGGACTTTGCTTGTCTGATCTGTAAACTCGGCATCTAGCATGGAATCCAGCACACAGTGGGGCTTCGCTACAAAGCTCTTGAGAAAAAAGCTCAAGCACTGCAGGACAATGGGGTGACCCCCAGAACATCGAAGCAGCTCCCGGAGGAGGCAGAGTCTGAGCCTGGCTCCAGAGCTGTGGCCTCTGTGACTCCTGGGCTGATTTGTTAAGTGGATTTAGAAAGGACATATTGTGTCAGACTTCCTTCTAGATGGTAGAGATACTACAGTGATCAGAAAAAATTAATGAGTGCCTGTTTGCTGCTAAGAAGTCGACGTCCTGGTGGAGGGACAGAAACAAAGTAGACCTCGATGCCATCTTATGGAGCAATTCGTGAGTGATTCGTGGTGATCTGTATAGTTGAGGAAAATGAAATCAGATGAGGGAGATAAACTGGTTGAGAGTGGGGTAGGAGGAGGCTGGCACTTTCTATGAAGAGGTCAGGAGGGCTTCCTTATAAAGGGGACTGGTCTGCTCTGTAGCAGACTCCAGCACCCGGATCCTTCTTATGTCCCTCCAACTCACTGCTCCTCAACATTTTTGTACTGACTGGTTTTGTGTCAACTTGACACAAGCTAGAGTCATCAGTGAAGAGTAGCCTCAGTTGAGGAAATGCCTCCATGAGATCCAGCTGGAAGGCATTTTCTCAACTAGTGATTGATGAGGGCCCAGCCCATGGTGGTTGGTGCCATCCCTGGGCTGGTGGTCCTGAGTTCTATAAGAAAGCAGGCTGAAAAGCCCAGGGAAGCAAGCCCATAAGCAGCATCCCTCCATGGCCTCTGCATCAGCTCCTGCCTCCAGGTTCCTGCCCTATTTAAGTTCCTGTCCTGACTCCCTTCAGTGATGAATAGCACTGCTGAAGTGTGAGCCAAACAAACCCTTTCCTCCCTCACTTGCCTTTTGGTCCTGGCGTTTCAGCACAGTGATAGAAACCCTTACTAAGACAATTTGTTTCCCTTTACTTTCTCACAGACACTCTGGGAGTAAAATCAGGCTGGTGGGAGCCACATGGGGAGTGGGGACAAAGGGAGATGTCAGATGAATACACATCTGGTGACAGACATGGCCAGGTGACCCAGGATTCTGATTATTTGAACCTTAGTCTGTAACTTTTTAAGACTTTACTTAATACTCCCCAACTTCAATAGTCTATTCTCTAGAAGCCAATGGCTCTCAGGCAGGGTCATTGGAAAGATGTCTCAGTGGTTAAGAGCACTTGCTGTTCTTGCATAAGACCTAGGTTTGGTCCCCAGAAAGCAGTTAACAACTGTCCATAACTCCAGTTCCAGGATGCACAGGATATACAGATACACATGTGAGCAGAACACTCATACACATAAAAAAAAATCTAAAAGTGGTTAGAAGGAGAAGAAAAAAGAGAAGAAGGAGGAGAAGAAGAAAAAGAAGAGGAGGAGGAGGGGGAGGGGGGAAGAGGAGGAGGGGGAAGAGCAACTTTGCCAGTACTTAGCTCTCCTGAGGTTGTGGGCAACTTTGAGCTATGTGTGCTAAGGGAGTATGGCTAATGACTTACTGTGAAAGCACAGCTCACTGCCTTCTAGAATGGAAGCTACCACCCATGTTGCAGCCACTGGTCTTTGAGGGACTCCCTGGAAACTTCCTTGCCAGGCAGCCAAGCTGTCACCCACATAGGGCCACTGGGGAAGCCCTAACCAGGTGAAGTCATCTAAAAGCATATGTTAACCACGAGGTTAGCAATTCCTCTTGAATATAGCTGTTTTGTGATTGTTGCTTACATATAAACAAAGAGGCAATCTTGCAGGCTGGGGAATTTGGGGTGCCTATGGTATGTGTACTCTAACTGTAGAGAAACTCTATGGCCATCATTAGTTTTTAGAAGGAATAACTGGCTCCAGATGGCAAAGGTTCACCTATTTATTATTTGTAAGGAGCTTGACTTTCTCGGGTAGGAGAGTGGATTTTCAATACTGGGAAGCTGCATGGTTTACAGAAGGCTTTGATCTTCCTGGTGAAGAGGTTGATGTAAGAGAGGAAATGCCTTCCAGATGCAGGGGCAAACAGCTGCAAGGGGATGAGAGAGCACAGAACACTGTGTCTTTGCCCCGAACACAGACACTGGCTTGGAGGGAGAGGAGGTGGCAGCTTGCATCTGCCCCTCACCGCTTGGACGGTCCTGTAGAAGAGGGGCATAGACCCTGCCTCCTGGACTTTAGCCCAGGGCCAGGGAGCATGTCCCACTTTCTGCCAGTGGCAAATCGGAGCAAACACCTATTCATACCAGCAGAATGGAGCTCAGCCTTCTAGGGAGAGGGAAGAAGAACTTTAGGCGTAGTTGTTCTTGCTTTAGACAACCATCACAACCACCTTTTGTAAAATGATTTAAATTTTTATTATTTAAAAAATGAAAATTACTGGTTCTTAGCTCTACATCAGCATACTTACCATTGAAGAAGTTGTCTCTATGCATTTCAAGTTGCCTTTGTCTTTATTATTACTGAACCACTGGCCTCTGTTTTTCAGTTATGAGCTGTGGAAACAGAACAGGATTGGGGGTGGAGCATCAATAGACATCTGTACACTACCAACTTAGCTTCATCTCTAGCCCTGGGTCCAGGAGGATTCTGAGGCTACCTCTAGCACTGCATGAGGGTGCTCCTGATTGATTAGTCAAGTTTGAATGTCTGAGGAACAGTTTGAATTTGTTTGAATGTCTGAGGAATAGTTTGGGGATCCATTAGTATGATGCCTATGAACTTGTCTATAACATTCCATGACTTTGGGCAAATATCAGCAAACCGAAGCTCTTTGACCAAGTTCATCTCATGCTCGTACAGTGCTCTAGCTTCATTTTTTATAAAGTTTTATTGAGACGCAGTCACACTCCCTCATTCACAACTTTGGGCAGCTTTTGCATTGCATGACAGATTGAGTAGTCACGAGAAAGACTGAGGTCCACAAAGTCTGAATGTTTGTCACTGGTCTATTTGCATCAGAGTTTGCCAATCCTGCATTAGAATGGTTTAGAGCCTTTATTATATTTTGGAATTTATTATTTCAGTTTTAGTTGTGTGTGTGTGTGATGTGTACATGAGTGCAGGTGCATGCAGAGGCCAGAGGAGAATCCCAGATCCTCTGGGACTGTTGTAGGCAGTAGTGATGTGGGTTCTAGGAAGAGAACTCCCATCTCTGGGAGGGCAGTATACAGCCTTAACTTTGGGGTCCTCTCTTCCCCACAGCTTTGGAGCATACATCCCTCTAATATCTCCGTGAAGGAGGAAGGAAGATTCTATTAACCCTGTTTTAGGAGTAATGAATGTAAGTCCCTGTGAGATGTGCTGAGATCAAAGTCACAGTGGCAGTTTTAACTATACAGGGTTCCCCAAGCCACAGATGCATAGTTCTTCAAAGTATAATTATTTGAACCAGGCAGGGGAGATGATACACCTGGTAATCCCAGTACTTAGGAGCTGGAGGCAGGAGGATTACTGTGAGTTTGAGCTCAGCTAGTACTGTATAGCGAGACCCTGTCTCAAAAACAAACTCAAATAGAGGATTCAAGTTTATTGCAGAAAAATTTATTTAATTTGCTTTAGGACAAGAAGTTCACAAGAACTAAAAGAAAAATGGGAAGTTAAGAGAATTGGTTTTATGAGCAAGAAAGAGCGTGGAAGTCCACTGTTACCGGTGAAGTCCAGGTGCATTAAGTAGCAAGTCTGCTACTTCAACAGTTTGGAGCTCCTGAGAGGCAGATACCAAAGAGAAGCTGAGAGCTCTTGTCCATTGTGAGAGATGCTCATGCAGGAGCAAGGTGGAGGAAACAGAAGCAGGCACACACGGAAAAAAAGGATCAGGTGAGAGTCCAAGGAATGGAGGTGGAGGAAGGAGAGGCCATGTGGCAGTTACACTATCGTGTCTGATGGAGTGAAGGTGAGCGTGTGTATGTGTTCACGTATGTGCGTGCGCATGCGTGCGTGCGTGTGTATGTGTGTGTGTGTGTGCGTGTGTGCACATGTGCACGCACATGAGTGGCAGGGAAGGGCTGACTCCATCCCTATGCTCAGCCGCTGAACAGGATCGGCTTGAGCAGAATGCTGTGGTAGACCCAAAGGTGCAGTTCCAAGAGACCATTGGTCAGCTGTGCTCCTGTAGCAGGTGATCTGAAGAGGAATCAGGGTGGGTCCTCTTGTGGCTGCTGTGGCATCCATCATTTACGTGTGCATCTTGGACCATGCTGTGTGCCAGGACCAGAGACTACAGAGATCTGAGGGCCATTGTTCCCATCTCCAGGCTGTAATAAAAAGGGTGGGTGAAGGTGAGGGACAAGGTGTTGCAGGCATCAAAGAAGGACCCCAAGAGGAAAGCTTGAGGTGCACCCATTGAGGTTAGGACAGGCATGTGTGGGCGTGTTCTGCATCATTTAAGGCCTCCCTGTGCCCATGAATTGCCTCCACCCCTTTGGCTCTAATTGAGTGCCTCTCAAGTACCATCCTGCATGCCACATTAAGTGATTTTTATTAGCCAGCATCTGACTATAAACAAGCCCATGGCACTGAAGGAGCTATGGTCACTAATGTGTCACTAAAAGCAGTTACAGAAAGGTGTGTGGCCTCTTGTGGGACTACTACAACCCTCTCCTCCCACTGAAACGCAAATTGACTGTAGGACCTTGTACATGTTCCACCTTCTTTTGCCTTTTCTGAATTGTGAGGGAGAGCTTCATCAGTTGCCCATGCTGGCCCTGAACTCTCTCTGTAGCCTGGGTTAGCTTTAAACTTGCAATCCTCCAGAGAAGCTGGGATTCCAGGCCTGTGCCAAGAGGCTTGGCTTCCTGTGAAACCCTTAATAACTAGAATGTGGCTAGTCACAAACAGTGAGTAAGCCATTTGTTAGCAGCCAAGTATTTACCAAGTTCTCTAGCACATGATGAAGTGGTATGTAGGGATTAAGTCTTTTATTCTCACAAATGAACTAATATGAACTATTATGAACTAATAGAAAAACATGAATATAGAAAAATTTTAAAAAACGTATGGCATAATAAATCACGCTGGGCCTTGAATATACCTATTGCTCACAATAACAACAAACATCTCCTATGGCAGATTTTATTCCATGTTTGCCTCACTCACATCTCTCTGTTATTATTTTGGTGATAATTCTTAGACACTCTCTTATTTCACTGGTGAATATTATGGTATGCATTGCTGAAATGTAAAGATGCTCTTTTTCTTTTAAAATAAATCCATGATAATCTTGTGAAGTGTTTCACATTTTTGAACCTCATACTGTCATCTATGTGGCAGAGGTGTGACTTGTGGTTTGTATAATATTCCTAGCCTTGTCCATGGTAACTGCTGAATTTCATTCCCTACTATGGGTGTAACAGGTGAGAAGCTATGAACCAGAAGAGCCACAAATCAGTGCTCTGACAGGATGTTAAGGTGACTCTCAGGCAGGCAGGACCTGGACCACAGTCTGAGATGCTCTCTTCTGGGATTAAAATGATTCACTTAGATCATCTTTTTAGAAACAAAGTTGATTCTTATTATTCTCCATGTTCTTTACAGATAATCCACAACACACTTGAATGCTTTATCTTAATATCTATGTCCCTTCAGGGCTGAGAGTTTACAGTTCCCTAATGTTAGTGTGTTTTAGAATTTGTGCATGGTCCTGTTAAAATTTCTTGGCCAGGCTTGGCAGTGCATTTCTGTAATCTCAGCACTCAGGAAGTAGAGTCAGAAGAAGTTGGGGTTCACACAGTGGAATTTCCCAAACTCTCACGTTGGGAGAAGAAGAACGTTGAAGCTTGTACCAGCTAATTGGAGCTTGTCTAGCAGGAGACCTCACATGGCTCTGGCAACTTGAGAGCCCCTTGCAGGAGAGACACTGATGGTGGTGGGACCACATATTGAGCAGAACAGCTCAGTTTGCAATGCTTCTATTTAACCTAAGCCCCAAGTCAGGACCCAGAAGCCGAACTTCATGAGGAGGCATCAGGGAACCACTTTACTCCTCTTCCCGATGTGGCCACATTGAATCAATCTCCCTTTTCTGCTTTTCCTTATGATTTGATTCTTTAGTGTTCTATTGAGGATAGAGGCCAAGCCTATTAGACGCAGGTCTGACCCTAATAGCAGCTTCATGACAAGTTTAAGAGTAGGTTGTGTAGCTAGAGTTTTCCTGCCTTGCCCATAGTCAGGACAAATCTTTGTCACCTGCCAGTCCCACAGCCGCTCAGACCCAACCAAGTAAATGCAGAGACTTATATTGCTTACAAACTGTATGGCCGTGGCAGGCTTCTTGCTAACTGTTCTTATAGCTTAAATTAATCCATTTCCATAAATCTATACCTTGCCACGTGGCTCGTGGCTTACCAGTATCTTCACATGCTGCTTGTCATGGCGGCAGCTGGCATTGACTCCCTCTGCCTTCCTGTTCTTTTTTTTCTCCTCTCTGTTAGTCCCGCCCATACTTCCTGCCTACCACTGGCCAATCAGTGTTTTATTTATTGACCAATCAGAGCAATTTGACATACAGACCATCTCACAGCACTTCCCCCTTCCTTCCTTCCTTCCTTTCTTTCTTTCTTTCTTTCTTTCTTTCTTTCTTTCTTTCTTTCTTTCTTTCTTTCTTTCTTTCGAGGAAGGTTTTAACTTTTACACATCTCCAAAGTCAGCTTGGTATATTTGGGAGTTTGGGCGTAGCTTCTCTTACTACTTCCTGCTGGAAGGGGGCACTGTATCTTATGGGGACACAAAGAAAATTTTAGGATTATGAAGTAGTCTGTGAGGGTGTATCGTCTGAGCCAGTTGCCTTGAAATGGTTCTGGATGTTAGATCATCTGGGCCTTGGTGTCATCGGAGACCTTTCAGGGGGTCTTAGCTGGTCAAACCTGATGTATCTTAATCTGGAACAAATCCAGAGCCTCTGGCTTTCTGTGGAGACAAAAGCAGAGCCTCTTTTCCAAAGCAACATATCCTTATATCCAAATTTTGAAGTCAAGGTACCTTTAAAACATACATTTTGGTATAACTCAACAGATTTTGCAATCAAATATTTTTCTTCAGTAACGAATATCAAAGAGAACATAATCCAGATTCTCCGTGTGGTAGCCATCTTTACGTGGCTTATTTTTGATATTACCTTGAGCCTATTGCTTTAAACTGCAGCCTTCTAAGCCTGAAATGGTGCTGTGGCTGCTGGCTCCACCCACTTCAGCTTCCCAACAAGGTGGTTGTATACTTTACCACCAGCTCTGGGAGCCATCAACTCTCAGAAATATTGGGTCTACACTTCTATCAAAGCAGCGTGTAGCCCAGAAACCTCTGTTTTTGTTTTGTACTAGCAAAGGTTAAATCCACCATGCAGCTTAATGTGCCACTTGCAGAGGCCTCATTCCCGCCATACTGCAGGTGGAGCGCACACACCAGGAACCCGCGATAGTAGCTCAAACACACAGGCTGCTGCTAGCTTGAAAGAGACAACTAGGAACTGTTTTTAGCTCCGTTTTAGAATCTTTTTACTCAGGTTTTAGGTGGAAACTCTTGCCCCACGTTGGGTACCAAGGTTGGGCTAATTAGATCCTGTTTCAAAAATAATGCAGATTTCTGAGTAAGTGTTGAGAGTTGATCCTATAAATCCATTTATTTCGTACCATTATTTAGACCCTTGATGTAGGTGTCATCTGACCACACTTTGGTGACAGTAGACAGAGGGAGCAAGTGTCAGAATAACATCAGAAGGACTGGCTCTCGTGGTTCATGGAGAACCTCCAGTCATTTGCAGGAGGGGACACCATGTTGGCAAAATACACACTTTATCCATAAAGAGAGTGAGAGAGCAAAGACAACCAGCAGCCCATGGGTTACTGTAACCTTGCAAATCTGTGTGGGCTTTTAGACTTTGGAAAGTACTATCTTAAATAGCTGCCAGGATTAAAATAAATGGAGACTTCAGATCAGTTGACACGTCCAGCCTTTCTTGATGTTAGAGAGATTGCACCTCCACATTTTACCCTTGCAATATTTAGCAGGAGGTAGTAGACATCTGTAGCCATCCTCCATTGTCCTTAAGACCCCACTACTTAAGGCCCAATCTACTTTTAAACTTATATCATGCTAGCCACATCAGAACCATTTTTATTCTACATCATTTATATCTACCATATATATTCTATATTAGCTGCCTAGTGCTTAGATGCTTCTGACATTGTAACATATTGGGTAGTCTACACATTCATTGGCAGGTGCATGTGTATGAATGGGTGTGTACCCCATCCTGGGTCAGTGACGATTTAGCCCACATCAAAGGTTTTTGTTTGGTTATGACAGATACATCATTAGGTACCATTTTAGAGATGTCTCAAGAATGGAAGTTTATTCAAAACTTCTTGTCAGGGATGAGAGATCCATCCCCAGATGAGGCACTCAGAAATACTTGCAATGTGGTGGTTTTCCTAGTCACAAGGAACTGATTTCTCTCTTTAAGGGTTCATATGAAGCTGGGTGGTAGGGTGGCGCATGCTTTTAACCCCAGCACTCAGGAGGCAGAGGCAAGTTGATCTCTGTGAGTTCAAGGCTATCCTGGTATACATAGTGAGTTCCAGAACATCCAGAACTACATAGTGAGTCCCTGTCTTGAGGAAAGAAACAAAAAAACAGAACTGACGTGAAACAAGAAGTCTGCCATCTGTTCACTCTCCCAAGGTCTTCACTGAGCTTCAACAATTCAAACTGAAGCCACTTCTACCTTTCTGTGAAGGCAACAGAACATATCTGGTTAAAGATGTGGCACACACACACACACACACACACACACACACACACACAGAGAGAGAGAGAGAGACAGAGACAGAGACAGAGACAGAGACAGAGACAGACAGACAGCGAAACAGAGAGAGACAGAGACACAGAGAGAGACAGAGACACAGAGAGAGGGGGTGCATGTTTGTAGACAGATGTTCTTATAAAGATGAGTGTCTGTATGTGTGTAGATCCAGGTATACAATTATATATTAACATACAAATGATTAGTGACTTTGATGGTTATACAAAAGTCATTGGAAGATGATGGAAGTGAGTGGAAGCTTGTAAAATGGACAGAAAACTGTACCTGAGAATTTTTGTGGGGCCAAGAAGATGGACCACTGGGAAAAGACTTCAGCACACAAGCCCAGAGACCTGAGTTTGAGCCCCAGAATCCATGAAAAAAACCAGACGTGGTGGTGCTGATCACAGCACACCTACTATGAGATGGGATTCAAGGACAGGAGACTCACCTAGAAGCTTGGGAGCCAGCCAGCCTGGAGGACACTGCACAGCAGCAGAAACAACCAGGGAGACCTCGACTCAGACAAGATATGGAAGGTGAGAACCAACTCCCCAGAGGAGTTGACCTCTGAACTCCACATGTGTGTCATGACAAGTGCATGTTCTCTCTCTCTCTCTCTCTCTCTCTCTCTCTCTCTCTCTCTCTCTCTCTCTCTCTCTCTCTCTCTCTCACACACACACACACACACACACACACCACATACACATAAGTGAATAAATAAATAAGTAAAAAAATGAAAAGAACTCTTAGGGGTGACAGCACCTGGCAACATGGGATAGAAATGTGAATGTCATGGATGTGAGTCACACAGCCTTTGGTTCAAGTTTCAGCTCCTCCACATATGTGCTATGGTATGGGCTCAGGCAGGTTAACTGACCTCTAAGTTCTGCTTTTTCATTCTTTGAAATGATTATGAGCTTTTATCGATGAAAATGTGACTAAGAAGCACTGATTTAGGTGAGTACCAAGATGAACCTGCTGACCTGTGCTGGTCCTGTTCTGAATCCAGATGCCCACCACTGCCTCATGCTCCAAACGTGGTTTTCCAAAAGATCACACAGATATCCTAGAAAAGCAGGGCCTGAAACTAGCAGGACCACACCCATTCCTTTCAGAAAGCTTGTCTAACTGATGTTCTTTCTGATAATGACTAGCCAGATGCCCTTGAATGCTGCAAGTCATGAGCCTAAATAAATAAAATGGAAATCAAAGAAAGTTGGCGTTACTGTGATGCAATAATCCAGGGTTCAGGATCCATGAGCTGCATGGTGGTCCAAGACCTTTGATACTCACAGGGGCCCGATACCTGTCCTGTCATCCTTGGTCTCAGATGAAAGGCACTTTGCCCTGGAGTCTCACCTTCAGAAGTGGCCTGTGTCCAGCCCTATTACCTGCTCTCCCTTGCTCAGCTCAGCCTCATCTCTCCCCATAGAGATCCTCCTCCTCCTATTGTTGGAGATCCCTGGTAGAGCTCTGCCAGGGCTGTGGACTTTGGGACTGGACAGGTGATGAGAATCTGTTCTACTGACTCCTGTTCTACTACCACGCTTGCTATCTCCAGTTGATATTTTTCTACATGGTTCAGTCTGGCACATCTGATCAGGCTGTTAATCAAATAACCACAAGGGTTGGGATGCAACATTCTTGGCCACAGGCAAACTGGGAAACTGACCAGCTTCCCAGTGTAACCATCCTCAGATTCTCTCTGCATTCTCTCCTGCTCTTTGTCTCTTCATAGCCTCTTTCCCCTGCATCTTCAAGCTACCACAGTCTTGGGATCTACATTGGTACCCCCCTGCTGTACAGGAGGTAACCTCACCATTTCTCACCCTAATCTATAGAGACTCACCAGAAGTTCCCATGTCTCCTACTTGAACAACCAAAACATTAGGAGAAGTACTGCCCTTAGCCAGCTGCTGGGAGGAAGGCAACCTGGGCCAGCTGCATCCAGGAGTAAGACACTCACTTCAAAGGGCCCACTGGTTCTGAGCCTTAAGACAAGGAATTTCATCCCCACTAGCCTTATGTAAAAACCTTCAGCTACAGTATCAACTATTGGCTTCCCCTTCACTTTAGAAGAGTCTTCTTTGTTTCTTCCCACTCTGAGCTAAGCATCCTGAAAGCCAAGGCTGACTCTGGACAAGAGTAAGGAGATGTTGATATGTGAGGAACTTTTTGTTTCAATTCCTGGATGAGTGGCTTTTGGTAAATCAGTCAAACTTTCTGGCTTCCCACGGCCAACCTCTTGAAATGGCAAATGTCCCTTTGTCTTGCCATGGTTGACAAGGTGGGGAGAGTGGATATGGAATGAGTGTGTAACCTGGCTGTATGTGCCAAGGCTCAGCTACTGCTGATATTCTACCTCTGCTGAGAGAAAAGCCCTTCCGTGGCTGGTTCTTTCCCCTGCTTCTCCTTCGTGTCCCCCTGTGATTTTGAGGGTAAAAGGCAGAGAACACTTGCCCATGAATATACCACAGTTGTTATTCATAGTAGCAAGAGATTATTTATCAGTGGGTAAGCAAGTTGTAATATGTTTAACAGAATGGATGTTCCTCCCACTAAAAGGGAAAGAAGTGAAGCTTTATGCCAAGTGAACGAAGCAGTGCATGGAGCTGACAGCCTTTATGAAAACTGCCTGGAAGAGAAGAATCCACAGATAATCCAAGTAGACCAGGGGTTGGCTAGAGTGTGGCAGGGGTTCTTCCCGGGGAGCTGGTGAGGAGGGAAGGCGGAAAGGAAGCGAGTGTTAATGAGAAGAGGTATCTTTAAAACTCTATACAATAGATAAGACGGCCCTCTTTTGAGTTCCTTTCAATGTTCAGCTGTAACATATCAACACCAGTTAAGGGTTTATGTTTCTAGAGAGTTGGGGGAAGTTCCCCTGCATTTAGCTTCTGCAGTCAGGTCACAGGGCTAGCAGGGTGTCATGCCATTATGCAACTCCAGGACAGCTGGGCCTCCAGAACACATCTTTACCCTGAGTCTTTTATCTTAAAGAGATCAATGTTACCTTGGAAAGAATGTGGCTGGAAAGGCTGGGCGGATGGTGGGGCCCCATCACTACAAACAGGAAATTTCACATGGTATGCAGGTACCATCTCGAAGAGGTGAGCACAAGTCCCCAAGGTGTCCCTGACCTCATCAATGCTACCAACAGGGAGCTGCATACCCAGTGTTGGACATGCTTGCCCTCTGTTGACCCCTACATTGCTCAGCTCCACTCAGGTCTCTTTCCCAGCTCCCGAGAGGCAGTGGGAAAAAACTCTTGGCAAAGCAGACACAGCCAGGCTGGGAGCCTAGAGCTCCATGTGACCCCTGCGATGCTCAGAGCAGCTGCCCCCCGTAGAGAATGGGCTATTGAGCACAGAGCTTTGCTCCATGGTTAGAAAATCCCCACCAGGCAAAGCCAAGAAGACACCCCAACCCCCACCCCACCCCCGTGCAGCATCATTAAATTATAACAAGCCCTAAAACTGGCTCCAGAAGCCTGGGTCTGCCTCTTCTCATGCTCTCAAGCTTGCGATTGGCTGATTAAGCTCAGCCTAGCAGGCCTTATCTCCAGCTAGTTATTATTTGATGAAAGAGCCTTCTCTTTCCTCCTCTGCCATTGCAAAACCATCCTGGGAGTGTTTGCTGCTGCTGCCTGTGGTGCTTTTCTGGGGTTACTGCAGTGCACCCAAAGACCTCCGGCCTCCAATCACACACATAGGCCCCTGGAGGAGCTTTTATATCACCCACGCTCGAGGCTGTCTTCCGAAGCTGTCCGGGACAGTTTTGCTAGTCAACTGACTGGAAATAATTCCTCAGACACCACATCAAGGATACAGGTACTTGAGCAACTGGGAACATGGGGACCAATTTCTCAGGGTACAATGGCTTTAGACATGGGGATAGGGTGGATCTGGGAAAGAAATGAAGTGGAACACAGAATGAGTAGATGAAGGTGGAGGAAGCAAGTCTAAGAAGAGAGAGCTGAGAATCATGGCACTTTTCTGAAAAGCGACACTCTTGGGCAGAAGGTGTTTGCAGCTTGGGTGATGTGCAGGGGTATTTGTAATACAGCTGTTGCATGAGTTTGCTTGTTTGCACCCCAAACAATTCTTGAGGTCTGCATACTCTTTAGACATCTGCCATCTGTCACCCTGGCTCAGAGAAAAAAAACCAATTGCTTTCACTTGAAACATAAATCTGATTTGCAAATGGGACATGACCTTCAAATGTGCGGTTGAGGGGTAAGACTCCAAGTCCTTGTATCCATATTCCGGCAAAATAAAAGAATAAAGGAGAAGCTCCGAGCCAAGCACTTCACGTCCAAGTTAGTTTCCCAGTTGGACTGAGATCTGTGTTGGATGTGCCGTAACTGTTCTGATGCCATCATATTCTCAACACAATGAGGTTTTCTGAGCTGGCATCTGGTAGAGAGCTCTGTGACGGACACTTCTGCAGATGAGAGCTGGGCTCCAGGGTGGTTGAGAGACAGTGAAAGGACAGCATCGTTAGGTCAGACCTGGAGGTGGCTGGGGAGGAAAGGATGTGGTATTAAAACAAAGCAAGCCATTTTGTTTTAGTGGTCGAGTAGGAAAGCATTCTTTCATGCTACTTTGGATTTTTTGTGTGTTTTTCTTTGAGACAGGGTCTTACTATGCATCCCTGGCTGGCCTCAAACTCACAGAGATCTGCTTGCCTGCCTCTCCCTCCCAAGTGCCGGGATTCAAAGCTTGTGTCACCATGCCCAGATACTTTGGGTTCCTTAAGTCCCCCGCCCCATGCACATCATAGGTTAGGGACTAACCATACAGATAGCCTTTCTTGGTCACCACCTTCATTCCCAGGTGTGCCTCTCCTTATGTCGCAGTTCTCAAATGTTTGTATCTAGGTTGTCTCTACTTTGTTGTCTGTGGTGGAAGGAGAGGATAGCTCCGTTGCATATGCTTCTACACAGATGGAGGTCTCTCCTTGCTCTCTACTCTGTGGGTTCCCCAGGAGCTGCATTTGTGGGGGCCCCACTGGCCTTTCTGGGAGCAACAGTCATAGGTCTGAGGAGCTTACCAGAGTGGCTCATGCTCTTCTTCATCACTTAAGGGGCATGACTGACGGGGTGGAGGATAAGTCACGGCAGGGCTAACCTCCCTGCCTGATTCTTTTCTGCTGTTTGGGGAACATTTCCTCCTTCCTATGGCCTGGCTGACCTGGGCTCTGCTTGCTCTTCTGGCCTTCTCCTTCACTCTTTTTCTTCTCTGTCTTGCTAAATGGACGGTCTTTGAACTCTGAGACCCTCCACACACATACTACATCACATTTAATACTTTCTGCTTAAAAGCACCCTCACTCTGCCCCCGATCCTGGGTCTGGTCAAGTTAATGCCTACTATGTCAGTTTCTGTCTCATGAGTGTGTCTACTCTCTCTGCAAGCAAGTCAGGAGTCGATGGACTTCCTGTCCTGGGCTACTCCAGGCTGTCTTGTGATTGCTAGTTTCTGATCGATTGCCAATGCCAGACCAACAGCTTTGTGCGGGCAGGGAGCAGGCTTAGCATGGCAGCCAGGCCCTGGAGCGGCACAGTTACTGACACGTAGCATTCTCACCCTTCACAATGTCTCACACTGATGGAGAATCATCTTCTACCTGCTCAATGTTCCTCCTGGTGCTTTTCATCGACCGACTCCATCTTCAGACCAAGCTGGGGAAGAAATGTGTCAACCCATTTCAGGGATGAGCAGACTGCAAGTCAAGGACGTGTATAAGTTTGTTCGTACACGGAGATTTCAGAGTCCTGTGTTTTCACAGCACAGTGACATGGTGGAGTAGAGAGAAGAAACAGCGCATGAGTGACAGCTAATAGCAGGAGCATGGCAAGGGTCCCACATGCTCCGTAAGATGCTTTCATGCCTGTGAGCTGTGAGTGCTGACTCTGTGTCAGCTTGTGAGTCTGGCTGAGTGGACATGGTGGTTAAGCAGGTACAGACCTCCAAATGAAACACTTTGAGGTCTAAGCTTCCCTTTGTCAAGATCTGCTTCTCCCACTAGTACACTCCTGCTTCCATAGACTGCCTGACCCCTCTCAATTAATCTTATTAGAATCATAGTAGAGCATGGAAGGAAAAAGGGTAGTTTTTATATCTCTAATTGAATCCTATGTTCCTACTTTGCATTTAAACCTTAGTTTTCCCATCTGTAAAATGGGCACAATATTTTGTTCATGAAATGACTTTGAGAAAAGAGATTATGTGATGGACTTACTGTGTTTTCAGCACAGGGAACAGAGCAGAGAGAAAAACCAGTTGCCCTCACAGCAGCTAAGGCTGAATGGGATATCAGACATTAAAAGCAGCATAGAAATAAACAGGCCATTTGCACCTGTGGAGAGGACAAAGGACTGGACTCAGAAGGGAGAGGGAGCCAGTCAAGACCGGGCTGTTTGGAAACCACAGCATCTGCATGCCTCACTTGAGGGGGCATGCAGCAGGGGCCCTGCATGGGCCAAGGACCTGCTCACTTTGGGGCTCAGGGTCTGTGAACAAGAGGAGAAAGCTGGGCTGAGTGGTCTCTAAGACTGAGTTGTTCGTGCTGACATCCCAGGTGTTCTTGACCCATGTCCAAGCACACGGCAAGAGAGAGCCATGTGACTCTCGTTCTGGAACGTTTCTGTTCCATTTCTGCGATGAAGAGGCTGTTTTGGGAGGAGGGACTGATCACTTCATCTCCAGGAAGTCCCTTGCCAGCATTTACTTCCTACTCCCCACTGGCAGTGACAACTACTTCCTCTTTACTCGTCTCAGGAACTGTGTCCCTCCCGTGGGTAGCATTCTGTGTCCCTTCGCACCAAATCCCACATGTGCAGCCTGGTGATAAACCTACGGAGCGCTGTTCTCTGCTGGGGGAGTTCTGAGAACAGGAGCCTTGGAGGTGAGCTGGGAGCTGAAGATCTGGAGACGGGCTCTTGGTCTCCTCCTTGATTGTCCCTGTGTGTTCCCAAAGCTGCCCACTGGGCCTGCCCTCGAGTATTGTGTGCCCACATTGCCAGCTTTTATAAACTCAGGCCAGGACACCAGAGACAGCAAGTATAGAAGTTGGTTGGTATATTTTCCAGACAAAGCCAGTGGCTAGGGAGGCGGTCAGAAGGGTAAGCGATGCAAGGAGACAGCTAGCCTCAGGCTCCTGAGCAACAGTGAAGGAAGCTTCTTTAGCTTCCCCTGCCTTTCCTTCTAGAGTCTGCCCCCTTGGTCTCTGGCAGCATACCAACTCGCTCCATCTCTCCCTTTCCGTACCTGGGACCTCACTCCTGCCTTTAGCAGTCTGTGAATCAATCCTTACCCATTGCTCTGGACACAAGGTATAAAGGGACCTCCCAGGGGCCTGGATGTTTTAGCCAAAGATGCCCTAAGGAAACAATTCCTGGGAGGCTGAACCAGCACTGTGTTTTGGGGCACAGAACACTCTGCACTTGTATTCTGGGTTTTAAAACTCCTCATTGGATGGGGCACTCTAGGATCAGATGTTGAGAAAGGAGCAAAGATGTTATGCAGAGAAACACTACACCCAGAGCATTTCCAAAGGCAGTTCAGACAGCACATTATACTACAAGGCAACCCCACGCCTCTCCCTCCACTCAGAAGAAGTGACAGTACCATTACAAGGCGGAGTCCATTGTCAGCATTCAGTTCCCAGAACCTGATCACTCTACATCAGTGACATCCAGTTCTTCAGCTGCCGGCAGCATTTCAGATGTGCAATGGGGTTCTGGGTGTCGCGCTGGGTGTGATAACGGAAGCACTCTGTCACCATCGCTGGTGCCTCAACAGGAGCCCCTACCTCATTGCACTTGGTTAGAAAGCTTTGCTTTGTCTGCACCCAAAACGGGGGGCGTAGCTGTGTATTGGACTTGAAGTGTCCTGCCACAAACCAAGGCAGTTAATCCCCCCCAAACAAAACAAACAAACAAAAAACCTAACCAAGCTGAACAAAACAATCCACCACCACCAATCCCATACACTGCTCTACCTGAGTCTTGAAAGGCCAGGACATCCGTTTCCCTGTGGACCCTTAAACTGGACTTCTCTGCAGAGGAGGGGTGGTTGCTATGGATGGAACTCTTGAGCACTGCTGGTAACACTGTATATTTTGAATCAGTTCCAAAGAGCAACTTGGAAGAACTGGGGCCTGGGAAAATGGGAACTTTAGCCTGGACAATGGAAACCAGAGGACCAGGCAATAGCAGAAGGCTGGCTCCCCCTCCCCCTGCCCCCGTCTGGGCCTCCACAGTGACTTGCAGAGGGTGCTGTGATTTTGTTTAGAAGTCTGCAAGCACTTTGCAGTGGTCTTAATCCCAGGAAACCCCCTTAAGTCCCATGTAATTATCTTGTTCACTGATGCTTAGGGTGAGCCTGCTGAACAGGATGGGGAACCCCATACTAGGCAGTACAGCAGCCACCCTTAGATAACAGGAAATGTGCCGTGGGTCAGCTAAGCACCACTCTGGGTCCTTAATACTTTGTTTCTTCAATATTCCATAGGTAGGCTAGTATCCCTGACCCACCTCTGCTTAGTCCTGGAATTCAGCAACAAGGCAGAGTCAACGCCACTTAAGCAATTCACAGCCCAGAAGAGGGGACAGGTCATTAACAGGAACTGAATGGGACATTGCAATGTGCAAAATGTGACTGTGGTGTGGCACAGGATGTTCACAGGGTGGCCCTGTCCCTCCTGTGACTCCTGCTCCTCTCTCTGTCTTTGTCCTGGTATACTTTCTGACTTAGCTGAACCGCTAAGCTGCTTCTCCAAGGATCTCTCCTGACTCCTCAATGCTCACAGAACCACATAGGCAGCAGATGACTTCTGCAGTGAAGTAATGATAAAAATTGCAAGGTGTCTGTGTGTGCTCGAGAGTGTGTGCAGGTGTATGTACAATGATGTGCATGTGTAGATCAGAGGACAACCTCAGATGTTGTCGCTCAGGCAGTATCCACCTGGTTTCTGAGACAGAGTCTCTCACTGGGACCTAGGCCTTGCCAATTAAGCAAGCCTGGCTGGGGAGTGCCATCCAGGGATCTACCTGTCTCTACCACCCTAGGGGCACCAAGTGCGCACCACCACACCCAGCTTTTGACTTGGGTGATGCCAACAGAACTCAGGTTCCCACATGAGGTGGCAAACACTTCACTGGACAGCTACCTCCCAGTCCCCAACCCCCTCTAATTGCAGGTTTTGATGTTTAGTTTAATACAATGGCTGTGTACAATTAAAAACCTAGTTCTGCTTTGTCTCTACGTCATGGTATCTCAGCAAGTCTTGTCCAACAAACTACTTGCTTGTCACAAAGGCTAATACCAATGTCCAAACCCAAGCAGAGCCCCTGGAGTGTATTTCACAGTGTCTGGGTTCCCGACTGGCTGAGTGGCAGGAACACTTCCTAAGATGCTCAGCTTGCTGAGGCAGTCAGACCCTTAAATAGAATCTACTGTGTTCTTAGTGCCCCGGGCTCCTGTATGTTTAATGCCTTGCGTATCTGCTTTCTGGGCCAAACTCATGAAATTCTAAAAGGGAATTATCCATCTCAGACAGCAGTTACAATGGAAATAAAAGCCATTGGTACCCAGTGTTATCAGGCTGCTCAATTTTTCATTGGTATTTCAAGATAAAAGGAGTTGTGTTAACCCAGGTTGTCACTTCCTCTTAGATGTGCTTAGAGACTGCTGTAAAAGCTACCAGTACCCTGGTCTAGCTTGGCCTGCAGGCAGGCTCCTCTGAGGCTGGGGAATTGCGGGGCCATTAGATCTGCTCTGGGTACACAAGAGGTCAGAAGGCATCTGGCTGTCTTACTGTTTTCAGTATGGTCCAGAGCATTGGCAACCCCCTCCCACCAGTGCTTGGGGGAAAGAGAAAATACCCACCAGACAGCTCAAATTCCAATAATCGCAGTAGTAGTGTCCAAGTCATTGGGCTGCAGTTGCATGTTTCTGGGTTATGTGTTGTTTAAAATAAGCAGGTCTCACCCAGTGCAGATGTTCATCTGTAAGGTGGGTTTAGCCATGTTCAACTGCATGGGAAAGGCGCACGCTTGGACAGAGAACTGCTTAGAGTCAGACTCGTGCATCATATCGATAGACGCTCTCTTCTCGCTGTCTGCCCACCTCTCTTCCTTGCGTGTACTGTAGCCAAAAAAAGAAAAGAAAAGAAAAGGAGTGTGGCCTGTTGCGGAGAATGCTAATACAACTGACTAACCTGTTTTAGAGACAGAGACAACTACTTTCTGGAAGTTTCTACCTTAATCTATGTGACCCTTGACTGCTACTATTTTTAACTTGCCCGTTTAGCTATTAAAAGTTTTCTCTGGCCGGGCGGTGGTGGCGCACGCCTTTAATCCCAGCACTCGGGAGGCAGATTTAATCCCAGCACTCGGGAGGCAGAGCCAGGCGGATCTCTGTGAGTTCGAGGCCAGCCTGGGCTACCAAGTGAGCTCCAGGAAAGGCACAAAGCTACGCAGAGAAACCCTGTCTCGAAAAACCAAAAAAAAAAAAAAAAAAAAAAAAAAAAAAAAAGCCGGGCGGTGGTGGCGCACGCCTTTAATCCCAGCACTCGGGAGGCAGAGCCAGGTGGATCTCTGTGAGTTCGAGGCCAGCCTGGGCTACCAAATGAGTTCCAGGAAAGGCGCAAAGCTACACAGAGAAACCCTGCCTTGAAAAACCAAAAAAAAAAAAAAAAAAAAAAAAAAGTTTTCTCTGACTTCATTGCTGTGACTAATCAGCAACCTAAGCATAGGGAGGGGTGGAGCGTGGGGAGCAAGACGCAGCAACAGCCCGCAGGTGAGTGTGGGTGTGGGGTTGCTGCTTGGTCTTGAGCTGCTGTCTTCTGGAACCTTCCTTGAATGCCTATTCCAGGGCTGTCCAGACTGGTGAACAACAGGCCTTGTCCACTTGAACTCACATGAGGTGGTTGACTTCCCTGGGCTCCTTTCCTAGACAGCTTTCCCCAGTGCGTACTTCTCCATGGCAGCAGTCTTCTGGCTGTTCAGCAGCTGGAGGGTGTGTGCCTAGAGCTGGGGGCAGGCATCAGTGTTGTTCCCAGGTGTGCGGCTGGGGCAAGGGTCTTTTATTTTAATTATTTATTTATTTTTTGGTTTTTCGAGACAGGGTTTCTCTGTAGCTTTGTGCCTTTCCTGGATCTCGCTCTTTAGACCAGGCTGGCCTCAAACTCACAAAGATCCACCTGCCTCTGCCTCCCGAGTGCTGGGATTAAAGGCGTGCGCCACCACCGCCCGGCTCTTTTTGTAGTTAAGAAATTCTAGCATCTTTAGTCTTTGAAAACTTCACACATCTATGCAGTGTATCTTGATCACACTCACCCCTACTCCTTCTTTCTGATGTCCTCCGCCTCTGCTCCCCTCAACACAACTATTTCCCTACCAACTGCATGTCTTTTCAAAATAATTTATAAGCCACTGAGTCCTGTTAGTGCCACCCATATGTAGGTGGGTGCGGGGTCATCTTCTGGGAACCCGCACAAAGAAAAGTCGTTCACCCGCCCCCTCCCCCCAGAGTCAGCAGCTGCCAGTAGCTCCTCAGGGAAGGGTAAGGCCTTGGGAGCTCCTCCTGGCTAAGTGCTGGAATTCTATTTTAATTAACCAATTAATTAATTAATTTGAGACAGGGTCTCATTATGCATCTCTGGTTGGCCTGGAACTCACAGAGATCTGCTTTCCTCTACCTTCTGAGTGTTGGGATTAAAGGAGCGCTCCATCACACCTGGCTCCTGCTGGAAGCTTTTAACTGGCTTCATCTTGTACAAGTAATCTCAGATATATGTGTACAACAGCATGCCACGTCCAGAGGACATTTCACAACACTTCTTCCTATCTTCCTGCTCTTGCATGCCCCCTTCCTTGAGCCTTGTGTGTGAAGGAGCATATTTCCAGATTGTTGACCAGGGCCTTGAAGGAATTGTTTTTTTTAATTTTGAGGAAGATTCTCTGATGCACAGACTTGCAGAAGTCATTGCTCACTGCTCACTGCTCACTTATGCTCACCGCTTGCTTATGCATGCAAATGACAAGGGACCAAGAACAAGGGTCCTCCTTCTATGGGTGCTTCTAGATCTCTTCCTCCTGGGGCACCAACTGCTCCCACCTCCTCTGAATTCTAAGTGTAACAAAGGCAGAGTCTGTGCCCTGACACCATGGTGGCTGCCGTGGGGAAAGCTCATTGGTGACTGGAACCCTGGTTTGGGGAGTGACATGGTGACTGAGTAAGAAGGACTTCAGGGTGAGGAAGTGGGAGCCTGTGTTTTCCTCTCCATTGAGGTATCCGGAGACCTTCTGGAGAAAGCAGTTCTTGACGAAATTAGCTCTCATTCCAACCCCGGTCTGGCCAACTGCTACTCAGCTCATCTTGGGGAACTCAGGTCTCCCTCCAGAATCTCAACTGTCTATCAGAACTGAGAAGTTCATGGTCGGGTCCATCCTTGCTTGGAAAATTGTGGAATAATATTACATATAGAGAGCACACAGTTGATACCATGGTCCTGTTGGTATCAAGTACTTAATAGAAATCCACTGTCAATAATCTGCACTATTTTTGTTTGTTTATTTTTATACAATATATTCTGACCATGTTTCCCCCATTCCCCAACTCCTCCCAGATCCTCTCCACCTCTTTACCTCCCTACCCACCCAACTCCACATCCTTACATTAATGTGGTGGTTTGAATGGGAATGGCCCCCATGGACTCATGTTTGAATACTTGGTCCCATTTGGTGGAACTTTTTTAGGAAGGATTAGGAGGTGTGGCCTTGTTGGAGAAGGTGTGTCACTGGGGGCAGGCTTTGAGATTTCAGGAAATCCTTGTGATTCCCAGCCATCTCTTTTGCCTCATGGTTGAGGGTCAAGGTGTAAGCTCTAAGATGTTCCTTTGTTCCATCATCATGGACTGGAAGCCACTGAAACCATAAACCAGATTAAATGCATTCTTGTATAAGTTGTACTGGCCGTGGTGTTTTATCACAGGAATAGAAAAGTAACTAGGACACTTGAGTAGCGACTACCTGCAGTAGAAGGAAATGGAAAACACAGTTAAAGCGCAGGAGTTGGTGGGGGAAAGGCAAGAGGCAGACTTGGTACTGATAAGAAAAGCAGTTTGGAAAAGGGACACTTGGGGAAGGTTTCCCAGGCACCGGGTGCTGATTAACAACGGAGCTGGCATCTCTTGCAGACACTGGTTCCCTCTTGATGAGGCTGCTTTTTTGTTCAAACATTGAAAGCCCATTTTTAGAAAACTGTACAAAAGTTGAAGAAAATGAAACTAAGACCCATGTGTAGTTTATGGAAATCTTGCTTCATAGCTGTTGCTAGTGGGATAACTTCTTGGGTCAGGAAAATGATTGCTTCCCCTACTATGTCTCTAATTACACAGGGTTACCCTGGGGAGGGGTTCTAATTCTCCATCTTAGTAGGAAGAAGAGGCTAAGTATTACATATTACATGCTCACATACACACAGATACATAGACATATACACACCCTCACATATAAACATCACACATACATGCCACACAGATATGCCACACATATAACTACACATACCATACACATATCACACTATATTACAGATATATACTATATGCCTAATACACATATAGACTACACATACCATGTGAAAGTCACACAAGCCATACATATCACACATACACACTACATATATCACATACACATCACTTATACACACCATATACCACATATATACCACACATGCACAACATACTATTTATACATCATACATATCATATGTACAGTATGTACACACTACACATACCACATACATACTACACATACACACCATACACATCACACACATCACATATCACCTACACACCACACATTCATATCATATACATACCACATATATATATAGTATACATACAATATACATACATTGTACACACCACCATACAAATCTATGTACATAGTTGTGGTGATATATTGTGTCCCCCAATATGTTGTGCACCCCAATAGAGCTTATCTGGGGATCAGAGGAAAAAGACAGCCACTATATTAAACATAGAAGACAGGCAATGGTAGCACACACCTTTAATCCCAGCATTTGGGAGTCAGAGATTCATATGGATCTCTGTAAGTTCAAGGCCACACTGGGAACAGAGATCCACACACGCCTTTAATCCCAGCACTAACCATAGAGGTCTGGAGGTATGTACAGACAGACAGGAAGTGATATAGCTGGGTGGAGAGAGGAAGAGAGATGCGGGACAGAAAGGCAAATAAGCGTGGGTATACAGGAAGTAGGTCTCTTTGGCTGAGGATTTCCAAGTGGTAAGAACGTGGCTGGCTTTTTCCTCTGATCCTCAGATAAGCTTTACTAGGGTGCATAATATATTGGGGGACACAAAATATCACCACACATAGCACATATGTACACCACACACATACCACAGATGCATCCCACACATTTCACACACATGTAGACCACATATACACATACCTCACACATATCACAGACCACACACACACACACACACACACACACAACACAAATTTGCACATTCTCCCCCAGCATCACCCCCCTTTCTGCATGCCACACATACTTCATACATACATGTGCATGTGCAAGCTCAATCTCATATATCAATGCACTGCCTCTCAAAGCAGAGCGCCCAAGGAAGACAGGCCCTTCAAAATCCAGACTTCAGCTGTGTTGTGTATGCACAGCCAGCATTATAAAAACATATCCTTCGTCCCTGGCTCTCACCGTCTCAAAGTTCAACACGGATCCAAGGGACTGGCAAACTGGTCTTTCGCTGTAATGCTGATACTCAGGGTTGAGAGCCAAACAACTCAACACACACAACACTCAATGAGATGGCAAGAGCTCCCTCTGGGCTGGCTCAGAGCTGTGGGCCTCGCTCTGCCTGTGATCCATCACCCCAAGTCTGCTTGCTGGGGAAAGACCAGAGTGTTTTCTTGTCTCAGGCTCAGTTGAGAGAGGCAGCGCTTAGCGTGATTACTTCATGTAGTCCTTCCTTCAGTGGGACTTCTGGTGTAGATGTGTATGCAGGTGTTTGAGGGTCTTGGCATGTGAAATCACGTCTAATTACAGTAAGAATGAAACCTTGGCCAAAGGAAGTGAATGAGTTCATCTCCACTGTGATCCTAAAGGAAGGTTACACTATAGTAAGGACCACAGTCAAGTACGGTCAAGTGCTGGGCACAGCCCTGAGTCCTGTCAGAATCCTGCCTTCTGTTTAACCTTCCCAACTGACCATTTACCTGCCCGCTGTCTTCCTTGTTTGAAGAGACTCACCTTGCACAGATCGCATGCTTAATGCTTTTCTTATATTCATTCTCTCTCTCTCTTTCTCTCTCTCTCTCTCTCTCTCTCTCTCTCGTGTGTGTTTGTGTGTGTGTGTGTGTGTGTGTGTGCATGTGTGTGTGCGTGTGTGTGTGTGTGTGTGTGTGTGTGTGTGTGCATGTGTGTGTGCAGGTGCATGTGCATAGCTGAGTGGAAGCTAAACGTTGAGGTCAGGTGTTTTCCTCTACTGTTCTTCACCTTGATGATTGAGACGTGGTTCTCTCCCTAAACTTGAGCTCACCAATTCAGCTAGACTGGCCGGCTGGCACACCCCAGGAGTCCTCTCTCCACCTTCCCAGCCCTGGGATTACAGGTGTGTGTTGCCGTGCCTTGCTTTGTTTGTGCATACTGGGACTGGACTCAGGTTGTCATGACTGTGTGACAAGCTGAGATGGCACATTGCCCACTGAGACATCTCCCAAACCTCTTCTACTCATTCATTTTAGTTTCTTTCCAGGATTACATAGAATAAGGACTTCAAAAGGGAATGATTAGTCATAGCCCACAGGACAATTCCTGCCCACCACCTGCTTGGTAAATAAAGTTGTGCTGGCACACGGCCCCATTGATTTGCTTATGTGTTATCTGTGGCCTCTTTCACACATCAGGATTGAGCAGTTGTCATGGAGACCATATGGTTAGCAAAGCCCAAAATATTAACTATCTGGTTCATTAAAAAAATAATGTGCTGACTCCTAACTTATAGTATTAGTGTTGGAGTCAATCATACTGGTGTTTAAATAGAGTTTTGGTTTCTTATTAGCTGTGACATTGGGAAGTTGCATAATCCCTCTATGAAATCAGCATCTACTCAATGGGGATGATGAGTGCCTACTTTGGAGGGCTTGGGGGAGAACTGGGTGAGACTGTATTTACAGAAACCTACACCATGTGCCTGGCACCGAGTAAATGCTCAGTAAGGGGTAGCTCTGCTGGCCACTCACTCCCACATCAAGCAAGTGTGAGTGTGGGTGGCTGCTCATCCTTCTGCACAGCAAACGCCTATCAGAAGTCTGCCTTCCCCGGGCTTACATTCTGCTAGGAGCAAGAAAGGTAGTGATCAGGAAAAGAAAAGGACAGGTTAATTTTAGACAGTGGTAAGCGCTGTAAATAAAGTAGAATGACATAGAATAAAATGACAAGGCTGGGACAGAAAGTGCAAATGGAGCTGAGAGCTAAAAATAAGAATGAATCAGCAATATAAACACTTAAGAAGGCGTGGTCCTGGCAGGCGGAACCAGAAACACACAGGCCCTGAGCCAGATGAGCTTAGACTGACTGGTTCCAGAAGAAAGAGGTGGCCTGGGGACTGTGGCATTGAGGGAGAGGAGAGTGGCAAAGGGCAGGTGAGGGACAGCAGACAGGGTAGAAGCAGGTGAGAGCCTGTGCCCAGGGGAAGGGGTTCAGCTCAGAATCAGGGAAATCTGAGACACAGCTGGGACAGTGTGAACGCGGGCCTGTGGCCTCAATCCTCGTTCTTTGTAGGAAGTAGTATTCCTCCTTGATGCTGGCACTGGTCACCACTGGAACTAGGAATGAGCATAGGAATGAGCAGGGGGCCTCACAAGCCCTGTCTCTGTCATGAAAATCCCATCACACCACTCTACTAAGCTCGGCCATCTCCTGGGGCTTTTCTCCATACAGTGCCCTAACTCACCTGACAAATCTTTAGGCCAACGCTAGTAACGCTTTGAAATCACTCTTTATCAGGAATCTTCGTGCTTCTCCAGGTAGAGCACTTAAGAGGCATATCAGTTAATGTAATCTCAAAGCTTCCAACAGTTTCCAGCAACAGAAGGCCACCAGATAAGCATTCATGGCTCTGGTTCCCATAATTAGCATTTCTATTTTGTCCTAATCGCTGAACAGGCGTGAAGGGCCTGTGTGATAATATTTTACCTGCTTGAGGCTTAATGAAAGCCTCAGATACCATCAGTTACCCAAACTGCCCCACAATTGCTAATAATAGCCACGCAGTAGCTACAGTCATGAAGTGCAACTGTATACTCTGCTTGGAAGTCTAGCAGACTTTTAGATTGCCTACCGTAGCCATTGCTTTTCTTGTTGCCATGACAAAGCTGCCCAACAGACACAACTCACAGGGGCTGGTTAGGCTCACAGTTCCGGAAGGTGCCACGCACCCCGGGGGAGAAGTTGTGTTATCTGGAGGGGCTCAGTCCAGGGTGGCAGCATCGGTGGCGCAGCTCCTTCCCATCTTGGAGGATCGGGAAGTTGAAATCTCAGTGGTGGAATGAAGCTGGGCTGGAGATCTGAAGGCTCCTCCAGTGGCTTACATCTAACAGCTAGGCCCTGTGTGCCCATGGCTCCAGAACATTCCCCCAAAACACCACCAGCTGGGACCAAGTGTTTAAACACATGACCCTATGGGGGACCATTCACATTGGAACCACAATCTCTGCCTTCTGACTTAGATAACTTCTTTTTTTATCTCCTTCATTCTCCTTTTCCATCACCTTCACCATCCTCAAAATCACCCTTTTTTGAAGCAGTATAATCAGCTTTTTGTCACTATAACAAAATACCCAAGGCAGGCTAACTTTATAAGGAAAAGAGGTCTATCTATTCAAAGTTCTGGAGGTGTAAGGTTGGGGGGCCACATATGGTGATGGCATTCTTGCTGGCACAGTCCTATGATGTCACATGTCAAGAAACATGGAGGCTATGTGTGTAACTGTAATCCCATCCTACTTCTTATAAAACTGTGAGCATTCAGGTGTGGGATCTCCTTTCCTGTTGCCTTATATAACCCTGTTCACTTCTGAATATCATACTTGGACTAAGTTCCTGTTCTTACTGCCATTTACATGTGACCCTGCTGATTAAGCTTCCGTGTGAGGGCTGGGATGTTGGTGGCTCAGTGGTAAAGCATTTGCCCAGTATTTACAAGGGCCTGGGTTCAAGCCCAGCATAGCTCCACCCCTCCCGCATAGCTACACACACACCATTGCCTATATCAGAAGTATTGTGCAAATGTGTGTTTCAGGAGAATACACATTTTTGCCTTACATATGTAGCTTTCTTACTTATTTACTTACTTATGTACTCATTTGTTTATTTATTTTTAATTTCAAGGTAGAGCCTTGTGCAGCCCAGGCTGGCCTCATGCTGAGATTAGCCTTGAACTGCTAATCCTCCTGACCCCACCTCCTAAGTGCTGGGTTTCTGGTAATGTATCACCATACCCAACCATGTAGTGGTTTTGGGTGGTGAGAATATTTAAAAATCTACTCTCTCAGCAATTTTAAAATATATTATCTCCCATTGTTTGTCTCTTCTGCCAGCCTGGGTCACTACCATTATACTCTCTGCTTCTTTGAGCCCAACACTTTCATAGTCAATGTAAACTTGAAGTTATAGAGTATTAGATTTTAAGTGCCTGGCTTATGATTCTTAGTATAATACATTCCAGGTTCACCATTGTCTCCACAAATCATGGGACTTCTTTTCTTTTCTTTTTTAAGCTGACTAGTTTTCTCATTGTGTGTGTGTTTTATATATTCATCCATTAGTAGACATTTAGATTGATTCTATATTTTGGCTACTGTGAATAATGCTTTAATAGACATGGGAGTTTAGCTGTCTCTTCAACACACTGTCATTTTCTTTGGAATTACAACCAGAAGTGGGGTGGATCATATAGCATTCCTATCTTTACAATTTTAAAGGAACCTAACATTGTTTTTTATATTAGTCATACTATAGATACATATTCTTAAGTATAGGGACCATGAATAACCTTAGAAATGATTGTGAACTGGCTAAGAAGAAATGAAAGCATGTACACACCGAGTTTTCCAGAGGAAATGCCTGAAATTCCATAGGGTCAAGATTTTTATTTTGATGTCACTAAGTTATGAATTATTGCTTTACAAACTCTGTCAATAGTGCAATTACTACCCCCTATAAACAAAGCCTCTAAGTTTATAATCAGAAAAGGAAAATGATCTGGGTTTGAAGCTAGAGAAGATTATTGTTCTCAAATACCTCCTTTATCAATTATTATTGTCAATACACATTGACAACTGGGATTGATGCCTGGATCAACTGTCCAGTTCTCTTAAAGGCACACCACAGTATCTATTATATATCAGGGAGTATCTTAGAAACTTATATTTTTTCTTGGATTTTTGAGACAAGGTCTTGTTATATAGCTCAGGCTGGCCTCACACTTAGTAATTATTCTCCTGCTTCAACTTCTTAAGTGTTTGGATTATACACATGACATATTTTAACTCTAAACCCATGTTTCAGTATAAAGGAAGTATTATTATAAGCTTTGCTTTACAGATGCAAAAAAGGGGGATAAGTAAGAGAGTGAGGGAGGGAAGGAAGATTGACAGTTATAGGATAGAGAGATGATAGCGAGATGATGATAGAATTAAAAACAAATTGCATAATTGCATTTACATCAACATTCCTTCACAAAATTTGGATATGTGGTTGGTCAGGTTTAAGTATGAGTTCAGAATAATTACACTATTGGACATGTCTGAGCAGCTGTGATGCCTTGCTATAATCCCAAAGCACATTCCTAACTAATAACAGGATACATATATGTGCCACCATGGTTTTAGAATAATAAAAGTTTGCCAGTCATATGTTGAGGCCAGGTAGTTTATTGTTCTGCTTAATTACAATTTGTCTGAGAGTCACTCTGGCTAAATACATGGGGTTAATTAGCCACATAGGCCATTTTATTTTAGGTACTATTACCATTATTTAAAATTCACATAGTGTGCATGGGCTTGTCCCAACTCTGTAGAGTTAAGAATCAAGTCAGTCTTATCTCCAAGCTAAAATTCCATTCATTCCAGTATTTGATCAATTGCCAAGGCTTTGGATAATCATTAATTCTTGGTTTAGATTGTATTTGTTCAGTAGTTAATGAACAAGTGACCTAGAGATTTAGATGGACTACTCTAAGGACTTCACTTATAAATAACCTAGAGAAAAACCACCTCACTCGTATTGACATTTATCTACCTATACATTAACTAAAGTTCCTAGGAATTCTATGATTTTTGTGTGTAATTTACACATGACTTGTGGAAATGTAGCAGGGCCATATGAGCAGAACTGGTGACAGCTTTTGAATGTAGTAGCTGTTGTTTCATTGATAAATGGAGTCACGCTGTAACACAAGCAGGGAAAAAAAAAGTGCAATGAGATGGGTGTGTTCTTCATCCTGAGTGACAAGCTGGCTTCATGATCCAGCCAATGGTAGGGTAACAGGAGCAAAGGGAGAGAGGGCTGCAACCTGACTTCCCCTGGGATTTGGGATAATGCAAAAGCCACCCCCAGTATCTGCTTCTGTGTTAGGAGATGGCGTTTTGATGTGATGAGTGACAGCCGAACTAGACTCGACTGAAACCACACTTGACTGCAGTATCACTTTGTATTTACGTTTTCCTTTGGGTCCCATTTGTGTAACGAGATGGACATATTCTTCACCTTAAGTGACAAGTTGGTTGATGACTAACTCTTTACTTTGGAAACCATTTCTTTGGGAAATTTCTAAGTTAAAAACCAAAGACATTTGCATAGAGCATGTTTCTAATGCCCAAGTGAATACATTTCCCAAAAGAAAATCTTTGAGCTTTTCTGTGTCTTTGAAAGTAATAAAAACAAATTTTCTCAGAAGTATACTAAAAAAAAAAGTGTTAATTAAATTTGGTCGATCTTCCTCTCAATTATACTTAATGAGTGAAGTCCTAGTTTTCTTTGAACTCATTAGAAACAGAAAACATTCAAAATAGTTCTGACCTTCTGTCATAGTTAGGGTCTCTATTGCTGTTAAGAGACACTGTGACCACAGCAACTGTTATAAAGAAAACATTTAGTTAAGGCTTGACAATTTCAGAGGCTTAGTCCATTATTGTCATGCAGGCATGCAGGCAGACATGATGCTAGAGAAGGAGCTGAGAGTTCTACATCTTGATCTGCAGGCAACAGAAGCAACCATGAGCCACACTGAACATAGCTTGACCTTAGAAGACGTCAAAACTCACCTCCACAGTGACACATCTCCTCCAACAAGGCCACATCTGCTCCAACAAAGCCATACTTCTTAATAGTGATACTCCCTATGGGGTCCATTTTCTTTGAAAGTATCATACCTTCCTTTTCATGGAAATTCTCTCTTTAACAAAGGTTGATGCTAAGAGAGGAAGAATAGCCATAAGACCATCTCTGGCCACTTCTAGTTCTTCCTTTAAATACTTGAAAAGTCTTTTCATGATTATTGGGCAGAAGTGTATTTAGATCCCATCTTCAGCTTGGCTTTTGTTTGTGGCTGTGATAGTCTAGTCCAGTGGTTCTCAACTTGTGGGTTGAGATCCCCTTGGGAAAATATTGTCTCCAAAAATATTTATATATCATTCACTACAGTAGCAAAATCACTGTTATGAAGTAGCAGTGAAAATAATTTTATGGTTGGGGTCACCACAACATGAGGAACTGTATTAAAGGGTTGCAGTGTTAGGAGGGTTGAGAACCATTGTTCTGGTCCATGGCCCCCAGCCCCTTATCTTGTGTAGTTGCTCACTTCTGGGAACCTAGTACCTACTCTCTTTTGTACTTACATTGCTTCCTAAACTCTGACCCAGATGTTGGTGGGGGTGTGGAGTAGATGGGAAATCCATTCCATTTTTCTGCATTGTAAGAAGAAGCAGTGTGCTCTGGGAAGTGCAGATATATCTTTCTTGAGGAACTGAAAGAACTTGTATTAGTTATTTTTCTGTTGCTGTGATAAAACACCAGAGCTGAGGCAACTTAGAGAAGAAAGGGTTTATTTGGGACTACGATTCCAGAGGGATACGAGTCCATCATGGTGGGATGGCAGCCAGAGCAGGAAGCTGAGAGCTCGCATCCTCAACCACAGCCATGGAATGAAATGAGTCAACTGGAAGTGGTGTAAGGCTTTTACACGTGATGAGCTTCCTCTAGCGAGACTGCAGCACCTAAAATGCCCAAAATTACGCCACCAATTGGGGACAGAGCATTCAAATGCTCAAGGCTATGGGACCATTTCTCATTCAAACTAACACTAGAGGCCAAGGTGGCTAAATTCAGAGGAAGCACGAGAAGAAAATGAGGGGAGGGAGTGTGCAAAGGCAAACTTGGACAGGCAGTAGAGAACATGTTTAAGACAGTGGTGTGTAAGGGACAATTGAATAAATTTTAATTAGTTGGAGTAGGGATAAGTGTTGACATGGTCTGTGTTGTCTTTTTAAATGTTAGTTTTGGATAATGTGAGGAGGGGATGCTTGAAAGGGTAGAGGGTGGCAGGACTAGATGTGGGGACCCCACAGTAAGCTGTTCTGCCTCCCAGATAGTGATGTCTTGGTTTAGGCTAGAGTGGAAGGAAGGGAAATAGGTGAGTGATGTGTTCTTGGAGACCTTGGAGACAACACAGATGGGACTTCACGTTGGATTGGTTATGGGAAGAAGTCTAGAGTAAGGCCGAAGTTCCAGGTCTGAGAAGTACAGTGAATGGGGTAGAACTGAGGAGAGCCTTGAGCCAGCAGAGGACATCAAGAGAAGTATATCCAGTGGTGGAAAGGAATTCAGGAGGGTATGGGTTGTCGAGTCAGGGGAAGTTGGTTTTCCTTACACTCAGCTTCGACTTGCTCTGTAAACTATAGAACTCACAATAGAAAAGTTCCCTTGGAGGTGTCCTAGTCTCCCAGGCTCTTCTGGGAGACCAGATGCCTAGTATCCCGTCATTCCTGCCGGCATCTCCTCACCAGACCACTTGCTCAGTGTCTTTCAAGAACAAATGACAAGGTTCAGAGACAGGTTCAGACAATACTTAGGAACAGACAGCTTCCCTGTACAAATGTATCGTCAGAGGTGCAATGGCCAGGCTCCTTGCGAAGACGAAGGCACACCTTTGTGCTGGATGTGCACTGGCCTGGCTCCTTAGAACTCCCTCTATTTCTTCATCTCAGACTAAGGCCTTTGCTTTATCTCAGCCCACCAGAATTGCCCCGGATTGTTCTGGAGATATCTGGGATGTTCCTTCCTTTCCCCACAAGCTTGGTGGGATTACTGTAGCTACTGAAATGTGAACAGACTGACACATGGATCAAGAGGGCAAGGTCGTCTTTCTGCAGTCTTGACAATCAGTAAGGTGTCTGTCAAGACACGGCTTCCTTCTGCGTGGCTCACTTAGGGGCTTCCTGAGCACAGTCCCTGTAAGAACTGTTTGCCAACAGGCATGCAGAATCTGCCCAAACTCACCTCTGTTGTCTTAGCACTTGGGGTCGTTTGTTGCTGCATCGTAACTCAGCTCATCCTGACTGACCCAGAGGCACTTTTGCCAGAAAACAAACCTGAAGGGTTTATGCGAGCTTTGGAATTTTGGAGAAGAATCTTTGCTGGGATCCAAGCTCAAGAGAGTAGGATTCTTATTTATGGCCCCGAGGACTCCACAAGGAGTGTGTTTTCCAAGCACAGGCTTTACACCATAGATCTCTGGAGATGAGAACTGTCAAAGAACTATGGTTATGTCCATAGCACATCTCGACTAGGCATAATGATGGCTGCTGTTGAGGAAATCCCACCTGTGGCAGGTACTGTACTAAGGATTTTGTATACATTATTTCATTTTCATTCCCAAATAATACAGTCAGTAAGTGAACATAGAAAATCAACGATCCGGGTAGGTGACTTGGGGGTCAGAGAGGGTTAAAGCAGGGCATATGCAGTAGGGGAAGCAGACTCTGTCTCCACATCCCTCTCAGAACTCTCAGACATTCTGCTATAGAGGTGTGTGGGGTGGGAGTGGGGTGGGGAGCTCTGATCTCCCAGTGAACTATTCAGTTAACTAGATCTGAGTGACAGTGCTCTGTGCTCTTCAGGCAGAGGGCCTTAATAAAAGAATCTCTTTTCTCAGGCTAAGGACATGGCATCCCAGCCCCAGCTGCCAGGTTATGTAAGACTATGGGCATGTGTTCTGGAGTCAGACATCTAAATTCACGTGAGGGTCCTGCCACTTAACTACATTCACTTGACCTTCCCTCTGTGCCTCGGTTTCCCTATCTGGAAGTAGATGTGTAAGTAGTTCCCAGCCTGTGGGGCTGTAGGAAGGACAGATCCCCCATTTCCCTTTTTGACATCAGATCCTTTCTACACCACCCCTGCCCACGCTTTCTTATTGGGGAAATGATGGGTCGGGCCTCCCTGCAGCTTGTGTTTTGCTCACAGGAAGGCCAGCCAGTGTTTAAAGTGCTGAGAGAGGGAAAGGCAGGCTCTGGTCCTTTGGCTGGGCGGTGGCTCTGTGGTTTAGGCTCCTCTTGGCAGCCTGCCTCCTGCGTCCAGTTGACTGTCTCTCCAGACTTAGGGAGCATAGTGATTTGTGTTTCTGCTAATCTCTGGGTTGCCTCCCAGGGCAATCCCAGGATCTTTCTAAGTGGTTTTCTGTGTGAAAGTCCCACTCTCGAGCTCTCTGGCATGGACTGTGTTTTCCTGGCTGCTCCATGGCTGAGGCCAGCCTGAAACAGTGCCTACAATGTGTGCAGGACTGTGCTTGGCACACAGCAAGTGCAGCATAAAGGGAGCTTACAAAATGAACCTGCTGCCCACCAGCTCCTGCCCTGCCAACTTGCCCCAGGCAGGCTCCTGGGAACAGCAAAGCTCCCAAGCCACTGCCCACTCCTCCTTCCAGATTGCTCCCATCTCCAGACCTGTCTGTTAGCTCTTACCTAACCTAACAAGGTGAGAGAGATGCAAACCCCAGCATGACATTCATATCCTATGTCACAACTTAAGTTTTCAAACTCACTGTGGCCTACGACACCATGCCATATCTGGTCCCAACTTTCTTCTAACCTCCTCTGTGGCTTCCTTCTCCTCGAGCCTCACTGGTCCTGGCTCAGCTCTCCAGCTCTGTCTTCCCTCTGGGCTCTGGAATTTCTTTGGCTCCTGTTCAGGTATTCTCTGTGCTCTTTCTACGGGAAGTCATTTTCACCCTGGGTAAGTAAGTGTGGAGCCCTCCACCTAGAAACACCCTCTGAATGTGACTAGGATTTCTGGCTCCTCTGGGATTCTCAGCTCTGTGACACTCATCGTATGACTTAAGACGAGACAGAGCAGAGCATGGGTGAGAAAAGGTGGTTCTAGAACAGGAGGCACTCTCAAGACAGAGTGAACAACGACCAAAGAGGCCCTCAAGGAGGAAAGGCTCTCACAATGGTCAGGGATGATTGTTTAGGAAAATGCCTGCATTCCATGAGAGTAGACATTGGCCAGATTAAGCCTTACATTGACCTATTTGTTTAGGTAGACTTTCTCCATTTCTTGAAATTTTAGCAACAGATATCTTTTCAAAGGGTGTTTTCCCATCCAGGTGATTGACAGATTGACAGGCTCATTTGTATTAACTTTTTTTCTTCTTCTTGAGATAGGGTTTTAGGTAGCACAGTGTAGCTAGAGTTTTCCTGCCTTGCCCACAGTCAGGACAAATCTCTGTCACCCGCCAGTCCCACAGCCGCTCAGACCCAACCAAGCAAACACAAAGACTTATATTGCTTACAAACTGTATGGCCGTGGCAGGCCTCCTGTTAACTGTTCCTATATCTTAAAGTAACGCATTTCTACAAATCTATACCTTGCCACACGGCTCGTGGCTTACCAGCATCTTCACATGCTGCTTGTCCTGGCAGTGGCTGGCAGCGTCTCCTTTTGCCTTCCTGTTCTTTTATTTCTCCTCTCTGTTAGTCCCGCCTATACTTCCTGCCTAGCCACGACCAATCAGGTTTAATTTATTGACCAATCAGAGCAACTTGACATACAGACCATCCCCCAGTACAGCCAAGTGCAGACCATCTCAGACACCTGCACTCAGGCCCATGGTCCTAATCATCCTCTATGCAAACCTGCTGGGTAACGCCACAAGGAACCCAAGAACAGGCTCCCACAGGACATACATTAACATCCCACAGCAGCACAGGCTAGCCTTGAGCTCACTGTGTAACTAAGGGTGACAGTGAGTTCCCAATCCTTCTGCCTCTACCTGCTGAGTTCTGAGATTACATAATGGCCATCCAGCCTACTAATCTCTAGTTAGAGACTTACCATGACTGTCACAAGGCTGCTCTCCTCACTATTCTGTGACATGGACTCTTGATAGTCCTTATTTCATCTTTCCTGTTTTATTTGCTTATTACCTCTCATCTCATCCTATTTCCCTCTCCTGTGTGTCAAGGTCCATTGGACTCTTTGCTCACCAGGACCAGATCCATGTATGACATTTTTATTTTTCTACCACCAACACATAGCAAGACACCTAGTACCCAACAGACTCTGAGTGAGTTGTGAATGAGTGAATGTTGCATTAACCCATATTTAAGCCATTCCTCAGATGTTAAAAAGGATCATCGCTAGAAGTCTGCCCCTGTCCCTTACCTGGGTATGCATGCTGTATGGAGGACCATGTAGAAGCCCTGACTCATTTTTGCTGGGTCTTCCTAATCCTTGCCTGGGTCCTGTGTAGCTCTCAGAACTCTATTCCTTCTGTGACAAGCTCTACCATGTGGGCCTTCCCTGAGGCTCCAAAGACTCACTTCACCATGAAGGGTCTGTTGCCTCCAGCACTTTGTACTGGATGAGAGGGATCTCATAATTTGAACCACAGTTAGATCCCTCACCTCTGTTCGCTTCTCAGTGTCTGGGCTATGCTGAATTTTACCTCCCTTCAGACAACTTTCCTGTCTCACACAATCGAGCCGAACTTCCAGTGAGAAACTAAAGCTCTCTGGAGTTTGTCTTGTCAACAAAGACAAGAGACCCCAGTCAGGCAGCTTCTCATTCTTTTTGCGTTCTATCACAGACTGTAGCTGCTTGGCTTCCCTGATAGGAAAATGTAGGACTTATGCAGCTAAGTCTGGTTACACTCTAGAGCAGAGAGGAAATAGCTTTCATTCCATGAGAGTGAGATAGCTTGGCTCTTTAAAGACATACAAGCTAATTTCTCTATTATCTGATTGCTCACCCAGTTCACCTATGAACAGTTTCTCTTTTAAAACTAATTCACCACCCTGAGGCACAGCTAGTGGCTGGTAGCCTAGAATCTACCTAGTTTCTGCCTTGTTTTCTTCCTGAAAAGTTCAGCCTTGTCCCTCACTCTATCAGCTAGACACTAGGCCATGCCAGGACAGGTTTCCTGGAAGTCTGACCATTCCTGGTGGAATTGAAGGCTATCCTGAAAGAATGTCATGTGGACCCTCCCCAACCTCGGCTTATGCATTTATTAATGCTGGCCTTGGTGCATTCTTAGAACATTATCTTTCACTAAAATTAGCTTCAGTATTGCAGACTTTTGTTTGCCTCTATCTGTCTTTTCTTTCTTAAACTGAGGCCCAATGCCTAACACCTAAGCCAGAAGTTTACACTACCATCAGCCATTGCTCTTCCATTTCAAAACTTGGAAGAAAGTATCACTTAAGGCTGAATAAGTGGTTTGGGGCTGTTGGCTGGAACCACTTTTCATGGTGTAGCATTTTGGAGGGTCCTGAATTTTCTAGGAGTGAGATCGGTCATTATTTGCTGCTCTGAATTGTTCAGGTTTGAAGTGTTATTATTTAAACCAATAAAGATATGATGGGCATATCAGTCCAAAGGTATCATATAGTTACAGCTGTTTTCAGCCAACACCATACTTAACTCAAATCCTCCTTTGAGTTTATTTGGAGCTTAATCTACTTATCCATTCACTGATGAAGCAATTTTCAGTGAAAGTGAGGTCCTCTCAGTGCTATGAATGTGTCCAAAGTGAGTCAAGGATGTTCAGTCCCCTATGGCCTGAGGTGGTTTCTAAAAGAAACACAGTTCCACGCCTTCCACGGCCAGCCCTCAGCCTGCTGGGCTGGTAAGGCTGATTTCCAAAGCCCTTCTCTTTTATTTGTTTATTCTTTCACGTGGTTGAGTCATTCTAGCAGCAAGAACTGCCCATGATTAAAGTCAAAGCAAATGTGTTTTTGCCTGAGAGGACAGAATTCTGCCAAATGTTAGTGGTTTAAACAGACGGGGATCTGACAAAAACCGAGACCGCTGGACTCGGGGGAAGCGGGGAAGCAGCAATGCCTGCTGTGTCCCTTTAACTGGGAGAGCGAAGCTGGGCAATCCTCACAGTTGCTTTTCTCTTAGGTCACACTGCCCTGGACTAAGTCACGTGACCGTCTTGGCTGCAGCAACAGTTGCAATATTCGGGAATGAGATTATCATAATTGGCTTAGACACCTCGTTTCATTCTTTTCTCAGAGCCTGGCAAAAGATCACCCTGAACAAAATCAGAGTGAAAGGACAGATAGATGCTAGACCAGCAGCTCTCTCAGGGAGAGCAACTAAGAGAATCCTAGAAGCCACAAGCCACAGCGGAGCTTTGAATCTTCTGGGGAGCAATTACTAACAGGAGTTGAGTAAGTACACAAGACTCTCCACTCTAGAGAAGAGATGGCACTGTCTTGTTAAAGCTGTGTGTGCAGCAGAGTACCTGGCGTAAAGGAGAGGCTTTGTAAACAGTTACTGAATAATTAAATAACCAAAAGGAGCCTGGAGAAAAGCAGATGATGAGAAAAAAGCATTGTCTCTTCATTGCTCAACTGATTTCTCAGACTAGAATTTTCTAGAATAATTGTGCTGTTTTAGATCAAGGGATGCCATGGCTCCTGCATGAGTCGATTTTGAAAAGTCTGCTAATACTATTTCTCGTTTGGAGAAGTGGACATATGTTGTGCTATGTATGGACTACATGACTTTATGTATGCTACCTAGGCAAGCAATCAACCAACTGGGCTATATTCTCTCTTCCAGTCTAGTTTTGGCTTAATTTTTTTTTTACATGTTTCTACTCTACTTGCTATTAACCTATTATCTCTAAGATTTTCAATCTATCGTTTTCCCCATTTCTGGTGTGCAATTACTCTTTCCCGTCTGTCTTTCTTTCTTCTTCTTTTTTGCATACCTAATAATTTCAATTTGACAACACCGAGAATTTCACTGTGAGGTACAGGATACAGGATATTTTTTATATCCTGTGAGTATTCTCATGCATTATTCCAAGATACATTTTTTTTTAAAGCAACTGACCAGGGGGCTGGGAGTGGATCTTGTTTTTTAAGATGTGTTAGATAGGACCATAATAGACTTTATTATAAGGCTAGATTTGCTCTGCTACTGAGGTGAGATCATTTATATCATGAATTATGGGGTTTTCAGACTCTGAAGATGAGGCATTTTACAGTCTCGTATGACCACCAAGAATCTTTTAAGTCTGACTTGTAGGAACAAGAATAAATCCCCATCTTGTGCAAGCCACAACAAAGTGCTCTCTCCACTCTTCATGTTTCTGTGTTCTTCCCTGGAAGTGGATAGCTTCCTGACATGTGTAGACAAATTAGCTCAAGACTGGACTGAGGTTCCCTGTGCCACACAGCTTTCTCCTCTCTGGTGTTCTGCTCCAGCTCCAACACCCATAATGTCTCAGTTCTAGCTCCTTAATTCATAAAATACCTAAACCTCCTAGAGTTCCTCCTTTTTGTATTGAAGCCTGATGACTCTTTCTAGGTGATAAATCAACATAATTATAGGGCTCAGCTCACTTGCTTCCCTCCCCCTAGCCTGTCAGTCTCAGGCACATGATGTCTGATGTGTGCATAGGATACTGGCCCTATTGCACATTACTTTATACCTGCCTGTTTGCTTTTTGTTGTGTTGAATCAGGCAGTGGATTCACTCATTGCTCCATCTTGACGGGCTGGACTGGTGACTATAATTCACTCTGTTGATAAAAGAGATTGCTTAGGGTGTCACCGGTTTCCAAAACAATTTTTATTAAGTAACCTGAACTTCTTGGCATGGCAACTCACATTTACGCATACAGTAACCCTTGTGCAAGAGGAGTCCCTACAAACGAGTTTTATGTAAGACATTTTCCTTCTGACTTACATTTTAGATTTCTGTCAGTCTTTCTACTTCACTTCATGTTGTTTTCTTCACCACACTAAGGCTTTTATTTTTTTGTCCTCCCGTGTTTTTTGTTGTTGTTAGGGCCCAGTATCCTATGCACACAATTTCATGTTTTGGGATAAGAATCACTCTTTGTAGCCAATATACAGTGCTCCAGAACTTTGGTGAAGTGTGTTTGTTTTTTGCTAAGGTACATGTGAAGCTAAATAAAGGCAGGGTCTTTGACTTCAAGAAGGTCTGTATTGCTTATTCTGTGAACATCCTCTTCCATTCTCTGGGGTTGTTTCCCAGAAGAGAATATTTGCTTCTTAGGATGGGTTTATAGAGAGAGGTAGAAAGTTCAAGTTAAGAAAGTCTTGTTTTTCTCATGCCTCCGCTTCAAATATTTACAGGGTGCTTATTATAACACAGCATTGAGCATTGATTAGGACTCTGGTGCAGGGCACTGCCATCATGAGTTTGTAACCTTGTGGAATTCTGACACAGACTGATGAGGACTGGAGACATGGTGCTATGGTTAATCTTTGAGATGTCACAGAAGAACGTGATAATTGAGGACTGGAGTGAACAGGGAAGGCCTGGAGAACCGGGTTAGGGACTGCGGAGTGCCATGAGCATAATATGCATGGCACAGCATGTCTCAGGACCATGGTAGGGACAACTGCTGAGGAAGAGTGGGAAAAGAGAGGCCTCTCTGTTGTAGGCCTGCCTGAGGTGCCAGGCCCAGGGATTTCAACACTAGGGAGTTCTGGGTAAGTTTCTATTGGGTTATTTGTGCACAAAGATGTATGTGAGCAGAGGACTAGGGTGAGAGCATGCAAGATGGACAAGAACCAACAGCAGTGACCTGAGAACAGAGGCCATGTCTTAATTATCTGTGTTCCCAGATTCTAGTTCATGTGTGCTGAGTGGTATATCGTTTTCATTTTAAACTGCTAATGCTTTTGATAACCATCGGCCTTGCCAATAGCTCTGACAAATATTGCAAAAGAGTCCCTCCTGCCCAGTGCTGTTTTGTTTAAATGGCTCAAGTGAGGTAAAGTTTGATTGGGACTTCTTCAAGCTGTTTTAAAAAAGACATTTTTAACTGTAAATTCATATGTAAGTTTATACACACACATATGAACTAAAGTGCTGTTAATGATTTCTGAGTACAATGCAAAGTAACTAAATTGAGATAATTAGCATACCATTATTTCAAACACTTAGTTTTTGTAGTGAGAACATTTGAAATGTACATTTCAACACCTCCTAGGAAGGCAGAACATGGCCATTTAGCACAATCACCGCATATACTATTTTGGCAATATACCTCAAAAGAAAAAAGCTGACTCTTCCTGCCTTGGAGGCTTTGTATCTTTGAAGCCTTACCTTGTCCATTCTTCATTTTTTCCCCCTGTGAGGCTCAGCCACTCACAGAAATTTCACAACGTTGCCTTTTGCAACCCCTGCCTCCAACATTGTGAACAGATTCAGTTTCCTCTCACACATCTCATAAACGGGCAAGACCACGCTTAGCTACCTAAACCCACACAGCCCACATACACTCCACGACAGGGTCTGGTGAGCCACACAAGGAGGATGGCAGACAGACCGACCGACCCGCCGACGGTCGCACGAAGCATGCAGCTTGGGCAGCATAACCACTAGGTTCACTCCCCAGGCTCAGCGCACGCAGCAGCGCACCCTTCATCCAAGCGCATTATGCAAGGCTGGGCGGCCGGCAGCCCCTGACGTCACCGCCGCGCGCCGCTTGCGTCACCGCCGCGCGCCGCTGCAGCAGGCGCAGAGCTGAACCGCTGGCAGCTGCGGGCGCCCCGGCGCGAGCTGCGGGGCTGGTGGAACGGAGCGCGGTGCGGGCTGCGGCTGCGGGACGCGGTGTGGGCTGCGGCTGCGGGACGCCGCTGGGCCCGAGCGCGGGGACAGGTGCGTGGGCGCCCCTCTGCCCGGGCTCGCCTCCGGGCTCCCCATGCAGTGGCCCGGGCTCCGGGGTGGGTAGGCACGTGAATGCCCGCGGGACCCGCCTGCCGTGGGAGCACCGGCGGGGCTGTCGTCTCTGACCCCCGGGGAAACTGAGGCCACGGGGCGCTCCGCGAGCAGCTGGCTCTGGGGACCGCTCGCTGACAGCAGCCACGCGCGGTGGGACTGAGCGCCGTGCACTCCACGCTGTCCTGGGCGTGCTATGGAGACCCCTGCCCTCCCTGCAGCCCTGACAGTCGAGTCGGGTTAATGCTGCTCATTTGCCAGATGGAAAAAGCAAGGCGCAGCAGTTAACTAACTTGTCCAGATTGACACGCGGGCTGTGCAGCCGGGGCTTTGAACTCCGGAGGGGGCCGGCCCGCTTGCCTCTGCCTGTGTCCGACTGTCAGATTTTGTTTTTCTGCCCTGCTCAGCACAGCTGTCTGTACCCTTTGGGATTTTAGTTTTTTCTTTTTAAAATTCTCCTCCCCTCTCCTGTTTAAAAAAAAAAAAAATCTGCCTTGACCTCGGGTAAACTCTGTGGGGCGGGAGGAGCAAGGCGGGGACTTCACTTGGCACTAGCCTCCTTTTCCTCCTCTGATCGCCTCTTTTTTTTTTCCTCAGGCAGCAGCGTGTTCCCCTGTTGTGTGGCCATTCTGGACCGGAAGTTGGTAGCCGAGGGCCGAATCTTTATGCTACAGAAGAACTTTCCCTCCAGGTGCTATGCTTTATGGGTCTCTGGTGTCAGCTTATGTAGTTGCGGGTGTTTTGAGGCTAAACAGTTACTGGAATAAATCCACGTGGGGATTGTAAAGAGTCCAAGTGTTCCCTTTAGAGAACACTTAACTGAAGGTGATCTTTGGATTTTACAAAAAGAATCTAATGCTATGTGAGAAATAGCCTACAGCTAAAATAATTAAAGATTGTATAAGAAAGTTGTACTCAGACATATGACGTGTATTGTATTTAGTAAGCTTATGCTGTAGTTGGAGAGATGGGTCAGTGGTTAAGCGTGCTTGCTGATCTTTCAGAAGACCAGAGTTTGATTCTCAGCACCTGCACCAGGTGCCTTCTGACTACCTGGAACTCGAGCTCCCTCTGGAACTCTAGCTCCAGGAGGTCTGATGCCCTGTTTTGGCCTCCTCAGGCACTCATACATATGCACAAACATGCACACATATTCATAAGTGAATAATAAAAAAATTATGTCTTCATCCTCTCAGGAATTATCAATTATTAACAAAGTTCAATAATTATTTGTTGCATACCAGCATTAAGCCTTTCATTCTTACAAGTGATATTCATGGCAGTTTTGCTCAGGAATCTGAAGGGTACAGATGTTGTATCCTTGTATGTTCAGGAAATACTAGTATACAAATATTGACTTTTTCCTCTGGGGTCATCAGGCCAGATAAGCACTCCACCACCAGCCTAGGGTTTTTATGCAGCGACTCACGGCACTAGGAACCTGTCATTCCATTTGATACCCTGTTACCAAGCAGAATGGTGTAGACATCCGCATTTTCAGACCTGGCATGAAGTCTCTGGATGCCTCCTTGAATAGTACTTATTTTTTACAGCACATGATTTGGGACTTCCACATTGTGACATGGATGAGTCTTCAGTGACGCTTGGCACAATAGACGTTTCTTATCTGCCCAATTCATCAGAATACAGCCTTGGCCGATGTAAACACACGAGTGAGGATTGGGTAAGCTGAAGAGAAACTTCAGAACAATTTACTGAACTGTTTGCCTTATATCAAGTAGAGATTAATCATCACAGAAACTGCTTCCAGCTGTTAGAAGTGGTGTTTTTTGCAACCTAAGAATAATTTAAAATTTTTGATAGTATTAATTGGGAAGAAAAATTGGATGGAAAATTTCAAAATAGTGATTATATTAAAAAGCAAATCATGGGCAGTGGTGGCGCACGCCTTTAATCCCAGCACTCGGGAGGCAGAGGAAGGCGGATCTCTGTGAGTTCAAGGCCAGCCTGATCTACAGAGTGAGATCCAGGAAAGGCGCAAAGCTACACAGAGAAACCCTGTCTCGAAAAACCAAAAAAAAAAAAGCAAATCACTTGTCTGGAGGCATAAACAATAACCATTGTTTTGGGTAGTGTGCTTACAAATTCTTTTCAGTATCTACTCCACAACTTATATTTAGTAAGCATGAATTTTATAATGGAAATGAACTCTAAAAACATTAGAAATAGGAAACTTGCTATTAAACAAGCATGCATTCTCTTGTGTTACTATTTCAAAGTACATGGGGTGTTTAAAATACCTCAACATAGCCGGGCGGTGGTGGCACACGCCTTTAATCCCAGCACTCTTGGGAGGCAGAGGCAGGCGGATCTCTGAGTTCGAGGCCAGCCTGGGCTACCAAGTGAGTTCCAGGAAAGGCGTAAAGCTACACAGAGAAACCCTGTTTCGAAAAACCAAACCAAACCAAAACAAAACAAAACAAAAAAACCTCAACACAACTTTATAACAGTATTTGGTTTTTTAAAGACTGTCATATCAGTGAGATCTGAACAATAAACACACCTGGAGTTAAAGAGGAATCTGGACACACTTGAACAGCGTTTGACTCTAGTCAAACTGTCTCTGCTTCACATTCCAGCTTTAAATGCTCTTGGTAACAATGCCATTAAGCATGCTTTGTTTTTCCTCTGACTATGGCAAGAGCAACAGCTCACTGTGTCAGGCCTTCATAGTTTTCGTGTGGGAGTGTTTTGGAAGGGCTCAAGGCTGACTGAGCACAGGGACTCAGGAGTCTGATTTCTGCATCCCACGGTCAGAAGCCCCTTTGACCTTTGCTACTTAGTTTACCAACATTTTCAGCGTACACATGTAAGAATGGCAGTGGTTGCCTTTATGTGCCTGGCTGTTGTTAACATAACTCAGGCTTCTCTGCCTTTCATCCCTTTTTGTGACTGAATAATGTTCCACTGGGTAATATGTATGTCATATTTTTATCCATTCATCCTTTGGTGAACATCAAAACTGTGACAAAACCTGTGAATGCTGTATCCAGCAGTTAGCAACTGTTACAAACTATGTTTTTAGGAAATCAACTTTTTCTTATGTAACAAACTTTTTTTCTAAGTGATGATTGTTGGAGCAAGATACTTTACATGAAAACACTCAATGCACATGTAATTATACTGCCCAAAGAAAAAGACAGCATAATTTTCTCTTTTATTTGAAATATCTTAGTTTTAGAGACCAAGAGGATGAGAACAGTTCTGATGCCATTTAAACACAGTTTCTGCCTTATATTTATCAGGGTGACTGTGGGTTCAAACCTACCTTCTTCAGATCTGCAACGTTAAAATGGAAGGAGAGCCTCATGAGCCGGAAGAGGCCGTTTGTGGGAAGGTGCTGCTACTCCTGCACGCCACAGAGCTGGGTAAGAACTCCCCTGCTCATCACAGAGGGCTTCAGTTTTGTGGATTTTGTTCTTTGGTCTTAATGGATTTGACTCCTTCAGAACCAAGACCCCAGTTTATAAGTCAAACATTTCAGGTAAAGAAATGGACTTAATTCATTTATTCAATAATGTTGGTCCACAGTTAGGGGGAGAGTAGATTTTACTTTGAGTTAACATCCATAGCGTTGATGGAGTAGTGCTCAATACCTGCTGGGTGCTGACTTTTAGCCTCCAAAAATGTCCTTGGTTTTTGTTATTTTGTTGAGCGATAAGCATGCCACACCCTTCCTTGTTCTTTGAGAAGAGCCGACTGGGTGAAAGGTGAGCTGCTAATGGCATTTGGTAGAGGGATGAGTTAACAACCCTAGTATTTCCTTCCCTACTGTTCTGAGCAGAGTTAGGGTTTTGAAAGATTGTATTAGTTGTTAAGCTGTTCTTGGGATGGACCAAATATTTAGGAATCGGAAACTGTCGTTTACAGAGGTTGTTTAGAACTTGTGTGAATGGCTGACTGTGCTGGGTGAATTCTCTACTGGAGACTGGCTTGGCAGGCGGTACAGTTCTGAGCCTGGCCTAGATGGCTTTGTTAACATTGGTGAGATCCAGACAGAGCCGGAGCAGTTCTTATGCAGCATCCAGGTCTGCTCAAGAATGGCTTGTTAGAGATGCTCCTTTTAAAGTATAAGTGCCTTAACACAGGACTCTGTTACAACGGCAGGAGCATGAAAATGCCAGTCCAGGAGTGAGGCCAGTTTGCATATAGAGGACAGTGGAAACAAAGCTTAAATAGAAGGCCACGTGGCTTTTCTTTGTAGACTGGCCTCTCACCTAGTTCTAATTTTGATCACAAGGCAATGCCTTCACTACAGCCCTACACCACAGTACTGCACCTACAGTGCTAGAGTCTACTGTCAGCCAGAGCTGCATAGGGAATTACTGGTGGTGGTGAGGCTGTGGCCTGGGGTTGAGTTGGGTATATTGTAACAGGCTGTTGCTTTTTGTGTAGAGGTAGTAATGGATGGAACTACATTGAACTTGAATTCCTCCTTATGTTCATTTAAATAATTTGTTAGAAAGTTTTTTGTTTTTTTGTTTTTTGAGACAGGGTTTGTCTGTGCAGCTTTGCACCTTTCCTGGATCTTGCTCTGTAGCCCAGGTTGGCCTCGAACTCACAAAGATCCACCTGCCTCTGCCTCCCGAGTGCTGGGATTAAAGGTGTGTGCCACCACCGCCCGGCTAGAAAGTTTTTTTTTTTATAGTTCTTAATATTTGACATCCATTCTTTGAAAACCTAATTTTTTATGAAGAGATTTCATTGCAGTAGTTTTTACATCTTGTTGACACTTTTTTTTGCATTTATTTTTGGACTTTTACTGTTTTGATCGTTAAAGGGCTAGGCTGTCCTTTTAAGATCTCCTGTAAAGAGAGTGACTGGTAGGTGTACTTTTAGGTGACTATTAGGTGTTCAGTTGTTTTAGAGAATGGAAATATCTGAGACTGAATGCTCAGGTTTTGGCAGCCTCAATTTTCTTCCCCACATAATGGGTAAATTTCATGTGTCTTGTGTGCAGAGGGGTTTAATTCAACAGTAACTGTGGTATTTAGGATAATAGTTTGTTTGAATTTGGGGACCACTGAAATCTGTGACTTTGTGACTGAAGCTGACTGTGGGTCCTGCTCTGTGACTGTGACTGAAGCTGACTATAGGTCCTGCTCTGTGACTGTGACTGAAGCTGACTATAGGTCCTGCTCTGTGACTGACTAAAGCTGACTATAGGTCCTGCTCTGTGACTGTGACTGAAGCTGACTATAGGTCCTGTTCTGTGAGTGTGACTGAAGCTGACTGTGGGTCCTGCTCTGTGACTGTGACTGAAGCTGACTATAGGTCCTGCTCTGTGACTGAGGCTGATTGTAGATCCTGCTCTGTAGGAGAGGGAGAGGGGATGGGAAAGGGAAAAGATACCATGGCCTTTGGTTTTAGGGTTTCAAAGTTAAAACTGAGTTTGGGACTATCTTTAAAGTATAAAAAGTACTATTTAATAAAACATGTATTTTCTTCATTCTGTAAGTTTTGAAGCAGCAATTCCTACTGTTATGCTTGAATTTGAAATGTCTAGAGACATTATTGGGATTCATGACCATTAATCCAGCTGGGAATTCATGTGTACATTCATTTTTTTTTTTGTTATAGGAGAGGTTTTTCAACCCCAGTATCCCATCTCTGGGTTTGCGGAACGTTATTTATATCAATGAAACTCATACAAGGTAAAAAGACATTTTTTTATACTTCCACTAAGTCTTAGAAGTAAAACTCTGTAATGCTAATTAGCATACTTTAAGATATACCTGTGGTTTCTAGAGTGGATAGAATGTGAGCCTTTGATACACGCGAGTTCCTCTAAAGATCAGAAGCAGGACAGGCGCTGGAGGCCTGGCCCAGTTCATTGCTGCTCTGCTCTCAGGCCTCCCCATGTGGGGTAGCTGTCACCTGTGGTGTTCTTTAACACATCCAGACACTGACTTTTGCTTTGACAAGGGATAAAGGTTTGAATGTCGCATGGTATGTTGTAACTGTTTCATGCTTCAAAAACATAAATGTGGCCGATGAGGTGGCTTAGCTTGATGACCTCCCCAGGCTGACTCCTGGCACCAGTGATGGAAGGAAAGTGCGGGCTCCTGAGGTCAGCTCTGACTGCTGTGTATGTTCACATGCGTGCAGTCATACATGAGGTCAGCTCTGACTGCCGTGTATGTTCACATGCGTGCAGTCATACATGAGGTCAGCTCTGACTGCCGTGTATGTTCACATGCGTGCAGTCATACATGAGGTCAGCTCTGACTGCTGTGTATGCTCACATGCGTGCAGTCATACATGAGGTCAGCTCTGACTGCCGTGTGTGCTCACATGCGTGCAGTCATACATGAGGTCAGCTCTGACTGCCGTGTGTGCTCACATGCGTGCAGTCATACATGAGGTCAGCTCTGACTGCCGTGTATGCTCACATGCGTGCAGTCATACATGAGGTCAGCTCTGACTGCCATGTATGCTCACATGCGTGCAGTCATACACCAACACAGGAATTTAAGAAACAAGTGATTAAAAATCTTCCATAGACTCCGTTCTGTAGAGTCCTGGAACATACTCGGTCCTGAGTAAATGCCCCCTTTTATTAGTGAGCACCTGTTGTACAGAACAGCGAGTTTCGTTATATTTGCATGATGTACATCACTGTAATGTGCTCAGATTCAACTCTCCGTTTGTCCTTCTCCCTCCTCTTGGTCCCCTCCATGCAGTAAATGTTCTTCGATTTATTTACCGAAGATAATTTAAAAAATGAGTTCTGACTTCCAAATTCCAGTACATAGGGACTTGGTAGGTGCCAGGGAGAAAGGGCCTTTGCTGTATGAATGACAAGCAGATAAGGGAAAGTTAGAAGAATGTGTGACGCCAGAGAAACAGCAGCCAAAGACACCACCAGTCCTGACGGTTCTAAGAACAGCGCCCGAACAGTGCCCGGGGTGGCAGAGGTGCTCTTGGTGATGAGAAATGCTTGGAATTCTGTGCAAGGTGATCCAAGAATGCAGTGTGTGGATCTGGTCCCCGACGGCACTGCCCTTCACTAGGTGAAGAGGGTCTTGTGTGAGGGTGACGAGTCCTGCTTGTGTTAAAGTTTGCCTTTGTAATGGAACCAGAGTCCAAATCCAAGTATTTTCTTTCCGTTTCTCAGGTTCCTCTCTGTCTTCTTGGTTTAAATTTAAAGCAGAGAGGAAAGACTGGTCCATGAAATTTGTTTTTATTTCCTTTCTTAGTTGACATGACTGTGGTCCTAAGAAACAGTTTCTTCTTCATATAAGTAGACATTTTACATAGGAAGCCAAAAGTTTTGTCCGTTAGCCCTGATTTGAGCAGTTTCTAAGACACCGACTTGACAGTGGCCCAAACTGTTTCCTGAAGCATGTTGCCTGTGCAGCTGCTTGTGTGTTCAGTGACAAAAGCTAAAACTGAGAGCACGGGTGTGCACTGTCCTGCACACCCCAGGTCCATTGGCACATTCTCACGTGCTCAGGTGTCCACGCACCCGCACTCACACCACACAGATGCCATGTTTCAGTAGACTGCACAGGCTTTCAGAGAGCGCGTGGGCTTTTGGTTGTAGTAATCATCTGAACATGTTCACTGAACAGGGTTTAGCGAGACTGCAACACGCTGAGTTAACCTTTCTGAAGCTGGAGACAGGAAAGGAGAAGTTATTCACAGACAGTCACTCTTGGCCTCTTTTCAGAGTTATTGACCTCATGTTTGAATCTGCTGTCAGTATCACTGTGGAGGAAATAATAATAATGTTGCCGTATGCCATTGTCATACATGGTTTCAAATCATTACACAGAGAGATGCATAGCTTCTTATTCCAAAACCCATCTCTGTGAACCCCCAGCCAATCCCACATAGTTGCTGTCACCTACAAGAGTATACGCTTTCCCTTAGATAGACCTGATGTGTGTTTACAGTGGAAAAATAGAGATGTTCAGAAGCTGGATGTCTTTGCTTTGATTAGCTTTTAATTCACTTTGAGACGCAGGGCTTATCTTGGAAGAATGCTTTAATAAAGAAAATGGCCCTTTGTGTTGGGAAGAGACCTCCAAGTCTGCTTTGTGTAGCGTATAGCTGTAGCTCTAAGCTGTGCACACCTCTGCCTACCCCTGCCCAAACACAGCTAACGGCCAACACCCCACTTGCTTGCCTCTGTAGCACTAGTGAGAAAGTCAATTTCCCTTTTGTTTTTAGATTTAGATTACTATTCAGGAAAATAAGACAATTTAAGCATTGACAGTTTCCAACTTTTAGGTTTTTATTTTATGTATGTGAGTACTCTTAACTGCATGTATGCCTGCATATTAGAAGAGGGTATCAGATTCCACTAGAGATGGTTGTGAACCACCATGTGGTTGCTGGGAATTGAACTCAGGACCTCTGGAAGAGCAGCCAATGCTCTTAACCTCTAAGCCATCTCTCCAGCCCTGAAGTTTCAGTTTTACCTGAGAATATACGAAAGCAATTATGAGTCAAAATGACTGCGTAGCATTCTGACCTCTAGGACCATCGGCTGTAGTGGAGGTGTGCTGGAGTACCTGCTGAGAAGGTTTGTGTGTGTGTTTTGCAGGCACCGAGGATGGCTGGCAAGGCGTCTCTCTTACATCCTTTTTGTTCAGGAGCGGGATGTGCACAAGGGCATGTTTGCCACCGGTGTCACTGAGAATGTCCTGAACAGCAGCAGGTGAGGGAGGGACACTGGGGACACGGGGGGGGGGGGGGGGGGGGGGGCCGGGGGCGGGGGATGGGGACGGGGACGGGGACAGGTTGGATGTGTGGCAGTGGGACGGGAGTGCGAGTTAAGTCTCTTCTGTTGGTTTCTCTGCTTCCCCCCCCCCAGGGAAATGCTTGCATTTCCGAGCAGTAAGTGTTAAACCCCAAAAGAAATTGAGGAAAGTCAGGAGAGGAAGGTGTGGTGAGGAGTGTGATATAGGTGGACAGTTCTGTTTTATGGACTGTGTACTGAATAGTCTTCTAGAATGTGAAAGGCAAGTCATGAGCTAATGTTAGAGATGTGTGCACATAGGTCTAGGGGTCCCCATCAGTTTTCTTGACTATTGGGGGCAACCCATTCTCTGTTTTGATAGCCAAAGAGGAGTGCTTGGTCTTTTGTCTAGTGGGTTTTGAGTGCCTAAGGCCAAGTCCTTGTAGTAGGAGGTCACTGCTTCAGTCTTGGAGAATAAGATCCTTTGCTCTCAGAGAAGATGTTTACCTGTGAGGGAGGCCGACCTCAGCAGACTACCAAGGAAAAGAGCCACACACCTTCGTTAATGTGTACCAGTGTCCAGGGGAGCAGTTGCCTAACACAGCCAGAAACTGGAGTAGCTGTAGGGAAAAGGAAACAAGGGGATTTAGGGGATTTGGGATGTAAATAACTGCAGGGGTTAATGAGTGAGCGAGAGAAATCAGTAGCAGGGACAAAGTTGTCCTGTTGAGGGAGATGGAATGAGCCATGGAACGTCACTCGGGACAGAGTGATTAGCTCGCCCAGGTAGCTGGAGCCTTCCTCAGAAGACTAGTGACATGACCCTGACGCTGCCGGGACTTCTCGTCCCAGCCCGGCAGCCCTCTCTGCTTGCTGACCGGGATTCTAGGAGGTTCGGAGACTCTCGTCTCTTTGGGGAGAAGTTTCTGTCAAACAAGGGAGTTCCAGAGAGCCCCTCCCAGTGCCTTAAGTCAGGAGACCACGGAGAGCTAGGAGGTAGGGCAGACTCCAAGGCATTCCACTCACCTTTATTTAAAGTTCGGCTTGCTCCATACTTTGCGAGGTGAGTTTCTGAGCCCTTAAGCATGGGAGCTTTGGTGAGAGTTTCTCTGCTTCACCTCTTGGGTGTGGCCCTCCTCACTGTAGCTGGAAACCAGAGATGGGGGTGACTGAAACTTGGAGTTCATAAGGTTTGTTTGTAGGCCTGCCAGGGGTTCTGGCTCCGACCCCAATAGTGCTGGTTCTTAGTAAGTACTTAGGAAAACACGTTAGCTGAATTGCTGAACGGTTGGCAGTGGAGAGACCACGTTAGAGACCCAGAGAAGCATCCTAGGCTCCGCAGTAAATGCCGTCTAGTTAAACCTCCAGGTAACTAGGGTAGTGGACATGCTCTGAGTCAAGACCAGACCTGTCCGCCTGGGAGGAGCTTTTGATCCCGAGCTCTGCCCTTGTAAAATGACTGGTTCAATTGGAAAAAAGAAAAAGTAAATAGTTATGTCCATTTTAATGCTTCTCAGAGAGTTTTATAGGCAGTTCTAGTGTTGTGACAATATAAAGAAATGACAGATATGATTTCTAAAGAAAAACCATACATTACTTTGACTTTTTGTCGCAGTTTTTTTTTTTTTTTTACTTTGTTTATTATACTAGATTATGTAAAGCCATTTTCACGAAGTTTGTGTCTTCTTTGAGTACATGCTCCCTCTTGGGTTATGTACACAGGAGTAACCTTCTTTTTCCTTCCTTTGCTAAAGTGGAACATGACTGGGGCATTCAAATACCATAGCAGTCACTCAGTGAATCTGAGTGAAATCGTTAGGCCTGTCCAGATTCCTAAGGGATTCTTTGGCTTAGGAATGTGTTGCCCATTTTTTTTACTATTATTGTTATTTATGTATATATGAGTATGTGTCTGTGCAGGAGGAGGCCAGAGGGGTGACCGATCCATTCGAGCTAGAATTAGAGGCAGTTGTGAGCTGCCTGATGTGGGTGCTGGGAAATCAAACTCAGGTCCTCTGCATGAACAGTACATACTCGTAACCACTGAGCCATCCTTCCAGGCCCTGGCCATCAGTTGTGATAGACAACAGGGGCTAATGGTCCTCACTTGAGCTTTCTCTTTTGCCACTAAACTACTTTTTTCTGCATGTTAAAGACTGGACATTTTATTCTGTTTTCCCATCCTATTCATTTATAGCCATAGTTTAGAATATACCATATATGTCCTGTGACACAGAATCGGCTTCATTGTCTGACTTTTACTTTCAAATCAGAGTCGAAGAGGCAATTGTTGAAGTGGCTGCTGAGTTGAACCTGGATGGATCTGCCCAACAGCAGTCGAAAGCCATCCAGAAAGTGAAAAAGAAAGCCAGAAAGATCCTGCAGGAAATGGTTGCTACCGTCTCTCCAGGAATGATCAGGTAGTAAAGGGATGGCTGGCTGGAGGCCAAGGCCAGCGTGTTTCCACCAAGTAGATTAGAACATTGGAGCTTCTTTTCCTAGCTCAAGATACGAACAAAAGGTGTTAGTGTATTTCAGTGTTAAATCTACCCACGCAGGTGTGAAACAGCACAGTGGAGGCCTCGATCCACTTTGCCCTGCTGATTGGCAGGAGCCGCTCTATTATGGGTATCGTCTGTTCCTAAATGGCTGAGTCTGGTGTCTTGCAGGGCGTGGTGGCATGTGTTAGAAGGGTCCCTTTGCTCACTAATTTAGCATGGCTGTTCACCTTCGAAGGACTAAGTGCTATCAGAGGAAAATGTGTTCATAGTCCACAGTGAGGAGGTACTTCTGTGAGTAGTGTGTGTTTACGTTAGAACACTCATTCATCAGTCCAGAAACCTAAGTGCGCACACATGAAGTCATTTACAAGCACTTTTAGGTCGTAGGCTCAGAAGCTGGGAGGCAAGAGTGAGCTGTGTGCAGATTTATAACCTGTGCACGTTTGCCTGCGTTTGTGTGGATTCAGACGTTTTCTTTCCTTCAGGCTGACTGGCTGGGTGCTGCTAAAGCTCTTCAACAGCTTCTTCTGGAACATTCAGATTCACAAGGGTCAGCTGGAGATGGTCAAAGCCGCAACCGAGGTGAGGTTTCTGCGCCCCATCACTCTGTTTCCCGAGTGTGTGGCTCGTGCTGTGAGCTCTCTCAGAGCATCTCCTCCGTGCGGTCAGGCTTTGGAAGCCTTTTGGAAGCTTCCCACTTTGTGATAACTGCAGTAGCATTTTGGGAGAGAAGCAGGGCCTATCAAAAATGTATAGAATTCTTTTTATAAGTTACCTCGCAGCAACCTGAACACCAGGTCACACAATACCTGTTTTATACACAGGGAAATAGAGGCGTAGGTGGGGGGATCCATTGGCCAAAGTCACAGAGAGTAAATGATTTTCTCAGTGTTTTAAACCAAGCCTGGCTCCAAAGCCTCTGCTCCTTTTCATAATGAAGACTGCCTCTCAGAAGAGGTGTGGTTGGCCTGGACTCTCAGAGATTCTCCCCTGACTAGTGGCTGCTGGTGTAGTGGTGGATCTTACATCTAGCTATGCGGGCATTGGAGAATTGCTGGAGCATGTTTGTGGAGAGTGAGTCATTGCTTAGCCAGTGATGAATGACTGGAACCAAAACGCAGTGAAGTGGGACCGACCGTTAACACCTGAGCTTTAAAGTTGGCGCTCCCTCTGCCCTAGACGAATCTGCCGCTCTTGTTCCTGCCGGTGCACAGATCCCACATCGACTACCTGCTGCTCACCTTCATTCTCTTCTGCCACAACATCAAGGCGCCGTACATTGCCTCGGGCAACAATCTCAACATCCCCATCTTCAGGTGAGCTCAGCGTTGTTTGAGATCCAAGGGATTACAGAGCCTGTTCTGTCAGACATGTTGGACAGGACTTTAGTCACAGTGTTCGAGAGGCAGAGGCAGGTGGATCTCTGAATTTTAGGCCATCTTGGGCCACATTGCAAGTTCCTGGTCTCAGGGCTGTATAGTGAGTGAGTCTCTGTTTAAAAAAAAAAAAAGAAAAGATTGGTTTGAATTTGGGATTTGTTGTGTTATATTTTGATATGTTATAAAAATGGCATTAGCCTTTTTTATTAAAAAAAAGAGTAATACTTCATTGTGTAACCTTTGGCTAGTACACAAAACAAGGCATTGTTCATGACCATATTTCTGTCTATGGGCTACATGTTGGACTGTGCTTGGATAAAGTTGGGGGACAGTGTTTATCAGGTGGAGGAAAGGCTGTTAAAAAGCAGTGTGGTGGGGTATGGTACCAGACCTGTCAAAGGAGGTTAGGTGCCGGCCCCACGACAGATGGAGGTGGTTGAGAGTAACCCCGCTGTTACCTTGACCTCCTGATGTAGAGAATCCAATAAAACACAAACGGTGTTTGCTGGCATTCCACTCAAAGGGAACAGTGTGCAAAGGCGGAGACTCAAAAGCACAGTGGTAGGAAAGTGATGGACAAGTAGGTAAGCTGGAGTGTGTACTAGGAAGCTCAAGGAAAGCCTGAGTGGCAGCTGCACAGATCGTAAGGGCTAGATCCAAAGCAGCTCTAAGCTAAGGTTGGCATCCGTCCTGGCTTTGGACACTGATGAGTTCGGACCTGTATGCTGAGTGGCCATTCTGGGCTTGAAGAGATTAATAATTCTGATTCTGTTGTGAGAGTTCAGGCAGATGATGAGGGCTTATATCAGAAGTACAGCCGTGTTCTTGGAGAGGGGGCAGAGGCAGACTGAAAGGAATTAGTGAACTAAGTTCCTAGATGTGGGGCTCAGCAGAGGGTGCAGGAGGCTGGATCTGCTGTCTACGAAGTCAGGTCACTCAGGAGCCAGTGAGGGCTGGGTTGAGCTGAGGAATGGAACTCGTAACTCCAAGCAGCACAGAGCACTGAGGCCAGCTCTGTGACCCCATGAGTGAGGAGGGTGATCACAGAGAGAGACTCCAAAGAGCTGGTGGCCCGGCAGGCAGGGCCTCCCACAGTGGCATCCAGAGTCCTGGCCTCAGTCTCCTGGTCCCCAGACTGCTGCAGCCAGCCTGACTGGCGTCATCGGCAGAGTCAGTGGGAATTATCCCGGTGAGCTTCGAGCAAGCATGGACAAGACACATTCAGTCCTCGCTGTCCAACAGCTCGGCATGTACCAGGAGTACAGACAAACAGCCGACAGGGACATTGAGGTGGGAGCCTACAGGACAGATAGGCTCCCCAGGGACTAGAACACCCATGTCACACTCAAGGGCGTCTCTACCAGCACCAAGGAACAGAGAAGCTAAATCAGAAAATCGTCAGAAAGCTTGCCTGGGGAGATGGTGAAGTTGGTAAACTGTTGTCAGGCTTGAAGACCTACCCGAGTTGTGGAAAAGTCTGGGTGTGGTGGTGTCGGCTTGTCATCCTAGTGTTGGGGAGGCAGAGGCCGGGAACCTTGGCCTTTCTGGCCAGCCAGCCTGGCCTGTTTGTCAAGTTCAGGCCAGTTAGAGATCCAGTCCCAAAATGTAGATAGGACTTGATTAATGACACTTGTGGTTGTGCTCTGGCTTCATTTGTGCGTGCGCGCGTGCTTGTGCGCACACACACACACACACTCTCTCTCTCTGCTGGTGCTCTCCCGTGGTCAGGCAGCTCACATACTCATTCCCTTCTGATCTGGTTTCCAGTGAGGCTTCTTGTTAAGTGTCAAGTTTATCATTTCCCATAATTGAGCATTCCTCTTCCGGAACTCATGCCAGCCATCGCTTAGCCTGCCTTTTCTTCAGATATGACGGACTGTAGACAAACTTGTCTGTTTGCAGTTTTCTTTTATCCCATTTAATTCCCACAGTGACAAAACACATCTCAGGGTACACTGTTCACTCACACATACACCTCACCCACATCTTACTCTGACTTCCATATCCAGACTAAGGAGGAGACCAGAAGATGTTAACATTTTAATATAATATTGCTGTGTACACCAGTACAATACTCATGCCTATCTGAAAACAATTACTCCATCTGCAAAGTCCAGGAGGAGGCTGTGAATCCAGGAAATCTCATTACAAACTTTCAACTTCATATCCAAGTTTATCAGGGTTGCAGAAAGAGACTTGGGGGAGGAAGCAGAATTGCTTTTTTTCCTGCGTGTGCAAATGGACCTAGTTTTTTTTTTTTTTTTTTTTTTGGTTTTTCGAGACAGGGTTTCTTGGTGTAGCTTTGCGCCTTTCCTGGAACTCGCTTTGGAGACCAGGCTGGCCTCGAACTCACAGAGATCCGCCTGGCTCTGCCTCCCGAGCGCTGGGATTAAAGGCGTGTGCCACCACCGCCCGGCTCTAGTTTTTGTTTTTTTTAAACACACAGACTGGAAGAAGGGGTCTGACCCCTGGAATTAGAGTTACAGAGGGTTGAGAGGGCACATAGGTGCCGGGCATTGAACCCAGGTCCTCTGGAAGAGCAGCCAGTGCTCTTGACTGCTGAGCTGTCTCTCCAGCCATTTCCTGTTTTGTAAAGATGCTTATATTTGATTTCAGTTTGATAAAATTTTTCTTATCATAGGGACCCTCTTATACATTAGTTATTTGAGAGTATTTCTCCAAAGAATATTTGTTCACTTTACAAATTTTCCATGGGCCCGTGTCTAGAAAGAATGAACAGGGTTTAAAAAATTTTTTTATTGGTTAATTTCTCCCCCGCTCCCCGCCCCTTCTGAGACAGGGTTTTACTCTGTAGCTCTGGCTGACCAGCAATGTAGACCAGGCTAAACTTGAAAATCCTAATCTCTGCCTCCTGAGTGCTGAGAATAAAGGCATGCACCACCATGCTCAGCCATTGATCTTGTTTCATAGATGTATGTAGATATTCTGATTATTCCCTTCCTCCTACCTCTCTTCTCTTCCCCTGCCCCCTCCCTACCAGTCAGCCCCTTTCTAAATTCATGGCTTTTAGTCCTGTTTTGTTTTGTGTGTGACCCATTTATGTTTAATTATTTTAAAGATTTATTTCTTTCATGTGTATGAATGTTTTGCCTGCATGTATGTATAAGCATCACTTGTGTGCCTGGTGCCCAAGGAGTTCAGAAGAGCATGTTAGATCCCCTGGAGTTATGAATGGTTGTGAGCCGCCATGTGGGGGCTGGGAATTGAACCAGAGTCCTCAGTGAGCAGCCAGTGCTGTCAACTCCTGAACCATCGGTCCAGGCCGTGAGCCATTTAGTTTAACCAGGGCCACCCATCTGCATGACCACTGGACGGAGCTGTCCAGTGGATCCCGGAGGACTCCAGTCTGTGTGACCACTGGACGGAGCTGTCCACTGGATCCTGGAGGACTCCAGTCTGTGTGACCACTGGGCGGAGCTGTCCACTGGGCGGAGCTGTCCACTGGATCCTGGAGGACTCCAGTCTGTGTGACCACTGGACAGAGCTGTCCAGTGGATCCCGGAGGACTCCAGTCTGTGTTACCACTGGACGGAGCTGTCCAGTGGATCCCGGAGGACTCCAGTCTGTGTGACCACTGGACAGAGCTGTCCACTGGATCCCGGAGGACTCCAGTCTGTGTGACCACTGGGCGGAGCCGTCCGTCAGAGCCTGGTGGACTCACCAGTGGGCACACAGCTGAAGGCAGTGACTCTCTACTTTTAAATTTAGAAGCATTCCAAAATCTTCAAAGCTGTGCCATAACCTTTGCAGATGACATCACATTAGAACTCCTTTGTGGCTTAGAAGTTACACAACATTACTCCAAAGGCCAAGGAATGGGTGAAGCATGTCAATAATAACATGTCAATAACATGGAGAATGAGCTTCTGCACTTACACTGTCAATATATGGGGTTTCTTTCTGAATGGAAAGTGCTTTGGAGTATCTTGACCTTTGAGTCTTCTTTTTACATTTTTCCTTATAAATAATTCATTCATTCCCTCATTTGCAGTACCTTGATTCACAAGCTTGGGGGCTTTTTCATAAGGAGGAGGCTCGATGAAACCCCAGATGGACGCAAAGACATTCTCTATAGAGCGTTACTTCATGGGGTGCGTATGGCCTCTAATTATCCTCAACACCATAGTGTTAGCTGTCACAGGAGGGCAACAGAGATGTGTTGGAACTAGGATTTTTATAAATTTGTTCTTTGATTTGGGAGGTGGCTGCATAGATATAAGTGATTTTTTTTTTTTTTTTTTTTTTTTTTTTTTTGTAATTTCCCAAATACAGCTTTGGTGGGATGCTCTGCAGTTACGGATATGGGGAAACGTTCAGTCAGTGATGAAGTTATATTTCCCCCTGTGTTTTATCTTAAGATTCAGCTGTTGTGAGCTCATCTGAATTACACGGTCTTAGCCCAGGTCTCCTTCTCTCTTGTCTGTCTCAGCACATAGTTGAATTGCTCCGGCAGCAGCAGTTCCTGGAGATCTTCCTGGAAGGCACCCGCTCCCGCAGTGGGAAGACCTCCTGTGCTCGGGCAGGGCTGTTGTCAGTGGTAGTGGATACTCTGTCCTCCAACACCATCCCTGACATCCTCGTCATTCCTGTGGGCATCTCCTACGACCGGATAATCGAAGGTCACTACAACGGTGAACAGTTGGTAAGGAGCCAGCCTGCACAAGGCCATCTTTGCCTTTCAAGCTTTGCTTTTATATTTAACGGTTAGCGTTAGGTAAGAGTGGCATTTTGCTAAACATGGCTCTTCTTGTTGCCCATCTGAAACCTGCCTGAGTGGGCATTGGTGAGTTGCCTTCATCTTGTCTGTCAGCATGTGAGTGAGTTTCCTGTGTTTCCCTGGGCTAGGACATATATGTGAACATGTGTCAGTGCTGGCCTTGATCATGGGATTGCAGGTGAAAAGCCACTTTGTCAGTGAGTTGTGATGTCCACTATGGGGGGTGTTATCTATGCTTTGCTCTCTCTGAGGTCTATGGATTGATTATGAGCGAGCGAGTATTAGTGAAACCTGAAGACTGGCTGGGTCATGTTGGCAAAGCAACTGTAAACTAATATGAGAAAAGGGAGCAAGTTTTTCAGTGAACTTTTACCAAGAGATGCATGAGTCATAAGCATAGATTGGATCATCAAAAAGTGAACTCACGTGTGTAGCCAGCACCCAGAAGAAGGAAAGATGTCAGGACCCCACAAGTCTTCCGCACGCCTTTCCTATTAGCTCCCTCCAGGGGAGCCGCTTGTCCGGCCTCTTATGAAAGATGGTTTTCTCCATTGCTGAACTCTAAATAACAACAACATTAATAATAGTAATAATAGTGTATGGGGTTCTTTGGCATCTGATTACCTGTGTAAGCGCAGGCACCTGTGAGGTTCAGCCTTGTTGCTGGGTACAGTTCAGAGCCCACAGGGGAAGGTTCCATTGTGAATGATCACACACAAAGCTCCTTAGTCTCAGCACATTGCCCTTGGAGCCCTCGGGTTCCCTTTGGTACGTGTGTACTGAGGAGGGGCGATAGCTGTAATTCTGAGTGTGCTCGGTTTATAGACACTGAACATCAGGCACGTCTCCCAGATCGTTTCCTCGCTGACCACTCTGACCAGCGGTGTGGGGGTGCCAGAGGAGTCCAGTTTTGTTGATAGTGTGGAAGTCTTGGGCAAAGTGTGTGTTTCAAAACTTCTGCTTCCCGTGTGTCAGAACCTCTAGGATGCCTGACAGCTGAGGCTTAAAGAATAAGGGATGGACCTGGAACTACAGCTGGCTGATGACTCTAGACAGTTTGTGCCATCGCTGTGTGTGCCGTGTGGGATGCCCTGTGAAGAAAATACTTTGTAAAAAACGTTCTCGTTAGTGGAAAGGCCACCGTGAGGCTGGCTGGCGCCCCCCACCTCTGCTCGTCTCCTTTTTGAGTCTTAGTACTTGGAGAGAGTTTCCAGGGCACGATGTCAGTTGTCCTTCACTGTTCTGGAGCTATAGCTTTGCGAATTCAGGGAAAGCATTACGTGTTTGCTCAGTTTCCCCCCGAACGACGAGGCTGTATCTTGTGAGCATCTTTGAATACTAGAGATTTCTGGCAGATTTCAGTTGAAGCAGTCAGGCGTGTCTAGTCTGTGCCTGTGGGTCACATGATTCACAGCTGTGAATGTGGCCCAACCCACTTAGAGTCAGAAGGTTGACAACCCTGGCTCCCAGTCACTCATTTTTCCTTCTTATCATTGTCTTTTTTACCAAGATAGAACTCAAGTTTCCATTTAAAAATTATCCTAAGCCAGGCATGGTGTCTCATGGCTGTGTCTGAGCAGTTGGGGTGGGGCTGCAGGGTTGCAGATTTGGGTAGCATAGTGAGAGCCCCCAGAAGAGACGACAGCACAGCTGAGCACCCCCCTTTACTGCTGTGTTTAGGGCAAGCCCAAGAAGAACGAGAGTCTTTGGAGTGTGGCGAGAGGTGTTATCAGAATGCTGCGGAAAAACTACGGGTATGTCCGAGTGGATTTTGCACAGCCGTTCTCCTTGAAGGTGAGAAGCTTTTAAAGCACTGGCCTGAAGCTTGTGTCACAGACACTTCCTTTTAACTGTTGAAGACCAAAGTACAGTTTATATGTTGTTATGAAGGTTTTTTTTCCCCCTTTCTTTTAATTTTTCCAGGAGTATTTAGAAAGCCAAAGTCAGAAACCTGTGTCTGCTCCCCTCTCTCTGGAGCAAGCATTGTTACCAGCGATCCTTCCTACAAGGTAGGGTGTGCAGCCCTGTGCTGACCGTCCCGACTCTCAACCCCTGTGACCGTCCCGACTCTCAGCCCTGTGCTGACCGTCCCGACTCAGCCCCTGTGCTGACCGTCCCGACTCTCAGCTCCTTCTTACTCCCTTCCTCACTGCAGTGACAGTCCTGATGGGAGAAAGGATGTGGGAAGGCACTCGCTCGCTCGCTCTCCCTCCCTCTCCATGTAGGCTTTGTCTAATTACAAGTCAAACCTCTTGGATTTTGTGAATCTTGTTGGATTATTTGATTTATGCTTTTGAATGTCTTAACTGAATTTATTTGGGGCTCACTTGGGTTATGCATATTCTAAGTGAGTGAGATTTGTAAAAGAGTGTTTGATAGTAATTGAATTTTCCAGAACTGAAAGTGCATTGTAATTTAGAGCCCTTCCTTTATAGTAGGTAAAATGTGGAGCTTGCAGATGTTCTAAAACATGGTCTCTTGCTTCCTGCATTCTTTCTTTCAGTGAGTTTGGAAGTGATGTATCAATAGACTATTTAGTCATTAATAAATAAAGTATTCTGTCTGAAAAAATATATTAGGCTCTATGTTGTAGAGGAAAACAATCCAGATAAATGATCTGTTTATAGTTTCAATTTAAAATATGTAGTAATCAGAGCTATTCATACATTTAGAAATTAGTCCTATATTTTGAGCACAGGGCTAAGTGTGGCATGTGTGTGTGTCACCCCAGCAGTTGAGAGGCAGGGTTGTGAGCACAGGGCTAGGTGTGGCACGTGTGTGTCACCCCAGCAGTAGGAAAGCTGCAGGCTTAAAGAGGACCTAGTCTATATAGTGAGTTTTAGCTAGCCTGGGCAACAGAATGAGATGCTAGCTCAAAAAAATAAAATAAAAATACAGTTGAAGTGTGGGGCTATAGGAGGCTGATTTTACAAATCTTTTCAGACCTAATGATGCTGCCGATGAAAATCAAGACATATCCGGTAATGAGTCCAGAAACTCGGGAGATGAAGCCTTCCGAAGAAGGCTGATTGCAAACCTGGCCGAGCACATCCTCTTCAGTAAGCTGAGCTCCACGCTTTGCTGTCCCCAGTTCACACTGTGGAGCAGTGTGGGCCTTGCGGGCTGTGCTCAGGGCAGTCCTCTTGAGTCCGTCCCCTCTTCCATGGGCTGTAGTGATCGGGACCCTGGAAGGAAAGTGACAGCGAGGGTCGGGTCTGAGAAGCACAGCAGGACACCCAAGGTGTCCAGTAAGAGAGTCCCCATGCCGGGACTCTCATGCTTCTTAACACATGCTTAGGACTGTGTGCCCGAGCTATTGTGTGGCATGCTGTCTGGGCTTACAGTTGGGCATCTCTCCTCTAACCCCATGCATATTTTTAATTCAGTAACTCCTGAGTGGCTCCCCATCCTAAAGCTGGGTTAGCTGTGGGGAATGCAGATGGAACCCCTAGTGCCTCTGCACCCTGACAACTTCTGCTGCTGTCCTGGAATAGCTGTGCACAAATTGTGTACCCAGGTTAACCCTGAGCAGAGGGTAAGCCAGCCACCATCAAGCTGTCCTTAAATTCCAAGTGCAGCATTGTGCATTGGAGTGGCTCTTGAAGACCTGAAGATAGCACTGTGGTGCCCTGGTGCTCAGCCCTCGTTGGCTTTCCTTGCCATTTCCTGAGCCACTTCTGGTCGGTCTCATCACTCCTACGGACAGTGTTGCAGAGGAGCCGTCCTTCAGCTTGTGTCTCCCATTCTCCCACTGTGGCTGCTGCTTTTCCTCCGTGTGTGTGTGTGTGTGTGTGTGTGTGTGTGTGTGTGTGTGTGTGTGCGCGCGCGCGTGCGCACCCGCCCAGAGAACTCTTCCTTAAGAATGTATGATAGTGTGTCCCACACCTCAGATACAGATGCCCAAACGGACTCTTCCTAACTGTCAAAGGTTTGGAAACAGAAATGAAGTAAATAGCACATTGACCTCCTGATAATCAGTGGTATTGCTGTCTGGTCTCTAAAAATATTTTGTGGCTTTGAACTATTTTTTACTTATTATGGTGTTTTTAAGTTTTTCATAAACATTTTTCCTAATGGCTGTAAAATGGTGCCGGGTTCTTTGCAAATACTGGAGTCAGCTTTAATTGTGAGTGAAGTATTTCTAAATTCACTGTCATTTCAAAAGACTCCGAAATGGCAACTCTGTTTCATATATCTCTATATGATGATAATTTTGTACACATTCAAAGTTCTGAGTTCCAAAGCATAGGTATTCTAAATGTATCTCCATGTCTCCCCCTCCCTGCTTCTCTGGGCCACACTGAAAAGAGGAAATGCAAGCATACTGAGCATCCTTGCTATGAGTGTCTCCCAGGCCGTTGGCCATTTCCTGCCACCCAGTGAGTGTCTCCATGTTTTAAAAATGGAGGCTCCTCAGTTTATGAATTCACTCCAAGTCATGAAATCAATTAGTGTAAAAGTTAGAATTTGAGCCCTGATTTTATGACTTAAGTCTGTTTCCTTGCTCTTGAACTTTCATTTTGCACATGGAGACATACAAGAAGAGGGACATAAGGCTAGCCCATAGCATGCCAACACACACAGCGGAGGGCCCCTTTGAGTTCCAGAGTGTGCCTACATTTTGAGTTTTGGTATTTCAGTAAAGACGTTCATTTAGTGACCTAATCTTATTGGTCTGAATTGAAAGACATGGTTAGCTCCACGTGCTCCTGTTGAAAGCTAAGGTACTTCCAAGCTCTCACCTAAGTTAGAGCAAGGCCCACTGATGCTCTGTTTCTTTTCAGCTGCCAGCAAGTCCTGCGCTATCATGTCCACCCACATCGTGGCCTGCCTGCTGCTCTACAGACACAGGCAGGTAGGTCGGATGCTTCTGGTGGCTCAGGAGGAAGCCCGGGTGTTTGCAGCCTGGTCTAGGCTGAGGCTGTGCGACGAACCGTGACAGAAGGAAAGCGCCCTGCCCAGAGTTCACCAGCCCCGTGAGGGAAGAAGTTCACATGAGATTGAGGCAGACTGTAAATGCATATAACAGAAGGGGGCCGCTCTAGTGTAGTTAACTTAAGTGGGTGTATTTCAGTGACACACAGTATGCATTCTGGTGGAGAGCAGTTTCCAGCAAGTTTGCTATGTATGTTAGAGTCCCCTCTGCCCTCCCACAGTAGGCTTGGTTAGCTCTGCCGCGGGAGAGACCGCGACTTGGATGTTCACTGTCAACCTCTTGACACCAGACTGGGGTCTGTATATAGACCCCAGATAAACACTCGGCAGGTGAATGAAACGGGTCCCGACTGAGACTCGGCACTATTTCACACTGTGTCTCCTTCCCTGTGTGACCCCTTGTGCTCGGGTTCTGTGATGTGACGGCTGCCCATGACATTCCTGGGAGCAGCTTCTTAGTGCCTTCCCTACCGCTTGCCTCGCTGGTCTGGGCCCGTTCCTGTGTGTGCCTGCAGGGCAGCCACAGCAGGGGGAGAATCTGGGGAGATCAGGCTTTGTGCTGTCACAGTCCACTTTTGTCTCTGTAGGGAATCCACCTCTCCACACTGGTGGAAGACTTCTTTGTGATGAAGGAGGAAGTCTTGGCTCGTGACTTTGACCTGGGATTCTCAGGGAATTCAGAAGATGTCGTCATGCATGCTATTCAGCTTCTGGGAAACTGTGTCACTATCACCCACACTAGCAGGAAGGATGAATTTTTTATTACCCCCAGCACAACTGTCCCATCAGTTTTCGAACTCAACTTCTACAGCAACGGGGTACTTCACGTCTTTATCATGGAAGCCATCATAGGTACGTTAGGGCCGGAAACGTTCTCAGAGGTTTGCCTGGAACACATGGGATGCCTGGTTGGTTTAGTTGCCGGCACCTTGTTTGAGGGAATGCACCACTGTGGTTTAGTCTCCAGTGAAAATATTGCCCACCAAGTTACCCTTCACAGCGCTGCAGTTGTTACTGTGGAGGTGAGTTAGAGTTGGGAGAACGGAGGACCAGAGCTTCTTAGAGAGTGGGATTCTGTGGGGTTTTGCTTACATTTCTCCAGCTGCTGCAGACTTATTTTCACTTGTTATTCGGCTTTAGTGGTAATGTCAGAGTCCCCGGCATGGCACTGGTGACTCTGCCATCCCTTGTGTTTCCGCAGCCTGCAGCCTTTATGCACTTCTGAACAAGAGGGGCTCGGGAGGGTCTGCTGGTGGCCCTAGCAGCCTGGTCAGCCAGGAGCAGCTGGTGCGGAAGGCGGCCAGCCTGTGCTACCTTCTTTCTAACGAAGGCACCATTTCTCTGGTGAGTGAAGGCTCCTCCATGCTTCCGATCCTCTCCTGATTCTGTGCGTGCAGGTGTGAAATACCTGTACTTTCTCTTCCGTGTCCTGTTGCTGCACCTCTCTGTTCCACTTGGGAGTTTTAGCGACCACTAACCTAGTTAGGCCTTGACTGTTTGGGTTTGTGTCTGGCTAAGTGCCCAGTGCCCTGGCTCTGAGGCATGAGGGATTGCTGGGAGTTGGCAGTCAGACCCCAGGCACTGCACAGTCACTGTGCAGAAGGTACTGTGTGGGTGTCAGTAGCTAGCACACCCACGTGTGACTGTTGGAACCCTGGTGATAAGTGGATGAGAGATCACCTTCTCAGCTTCTACACTCAGAGGCTCAGAAGTGAAGTGTGCGTGTTCATTTTATCACATCCCTACACTAGTGATGTTTAAATTGAGGCGTAGTGAGCAGATTTTGGATTCTCAAAACCAAGTAGAATCTATATTTGCCCTGTACTTTTTCTCCTGTATGACTGATTATTGGGACATTCACGAGCATGTACATTTTGAATGTGGTCTTCTTGAACATGCCTTTTGTGTGTGGTTGACACTTGGGTGGCAGGATCAGGAAGGGTGTGTGCAGATAGGGCTCCTAATGTGGGCCTCACAGTTTTTAAGGGAATTTTTTGTTATTGGGGTGTTGTGTTCCTTTTGATGACTTGTGTAAACCATCTTCATTGTGAGATAGCTCCTGCGTGGAGAGCATTGTAGAACAAGAGACAGAAGTCCCCTGAAGGTCTGGGAAGCTGGTCCTTCCAGGGCTTTCCCCACTCAGGGCATTGGGCTCCAGAGCTCTGACTGTGCTTGGGACCACTTACATGCACTGCCCTTGGGAAGGGCTCCGTTCTCTGGCCTTGTCGTGGCCATTTATCAAGACAGTGGACATCAGAGACCCGAGGCCTTTCTGGGGTGGGTGAGGCGGTGGGTTGGAAGGACTAACAGCTGCTCTGCAGCCTCTGAGAGACGTGTGAGGTCACTCACCTGGAGATGACTTTTCTTTTCAGCCCTGCCAGACTTTTCACCAAGTCTGTCACGAGACGGTAGGAAAGTTCATCCAGTACGGCATTCTTACCGTGGCAGAGGTGAGGGGCACCGCCTTTGTTTTCTTTATTTCCCTTCTTCTTCTTCACTTTCTTTCCTGCCAATGATTTATTTAAACCAGTGTTTCCACCAGTTATCTCAGCCAACAAAATGCATTTGCTCTGCTCCGATGTCCAGATGGTAGAAGAGGACAGTAAAAATGGGCACCAGAGTCTTGGGGTTGTTTAATATTGGATTTCTTTTGTAAGTGGTATTTTCTAGATTAAAACATACTGTGATTTGATCTCTGGCATCCAGAAGTTGATTCTGGAATGAGACATGAAGCCTATCAGGATACTTGTAGCTTACACGTAATCATTTTTATCTTTTGAGATTGCAGATCTGGTCTGCTAGATGTAGCGTAGTTCACGGGGAGAGGGAAAGCAGTTTCGGAAGATGTGAAAGTTCCATCTTGTAGCTCTCCCTCAAGCTCCTTCTGCTCCCCTGCTGCCTCCCAGTGGTTTTGACTTTGGAAAAGGCTGAAAATTAGCATGAGGGGTGTGAGGCAGAGAAGGATCAGGCAGGCTCTGAGAAGAGGATTGTTTTGTCAGGGTTGGTTGGTGGTTGGTTGTGTGCCTAGGCAGAGTAATTACTCTTAGTCATCTTCTTGGTATAGCAAGATGACCAGGAAGATGTCAGTCCTGGTCTTACAGAACAGCAGTGGGACAAGAAGCTTCCAGAACCCCTGAATTGGAGAAGTGATGAAGAAGATGAAGACAGTGATTTTGGTGAGGAGCAGCGAGATTGCTATCTGAAGGTACTTTGGTGAAGGATTCTGGGTCTACAGCAGTGAAGCGTTAAGTTGGCGTTGCAGCCCGGCAGTGGGGACTGTGACTTACTCATATCCAAAGAACTTCTGAGCCAGCTCTAGCCAGCTCGGGGACCGTTCGCCCTGTAAAGTCATTTAGAGTTAATGCCTTATATTGTCCAGTTTGGGGCCTGGTAAGTGGACAGGGGAGAGGATTTATTTGAAAAGGTAGGAGGAAGAAAGGAAGCGACTTCAGCACCTCCGAGAACTGTTCAGGTGGCACCCGAGACCTGCTTGTACCCGCTTTCCACAGGGCAGGCGTCGTGTTTCCACATGACACTTAGGCGCTGCCTCTCTTTCCACTTGGGTTTTATAGTTTCCCATTGCACAGTGCTCTTGCTTCGTGTACTTGAATATATAGTAGCTGCTCCCTGCTTTTTGCATGCATGAGTGGCCGTCATGCTTGGATTGCAAACCTGGAGGGCTCAGCCCCTAGTCCAGGTGTTTTTAGTGCTGAGAATTGGTTATAATCTTGTCAGCCAATTGGGATGATTCCTTCTGGATGACTGTTGAGCGGACACACCCCTCAAGTCTATGGAGGCGAATGATTGCCCTGAAGAGTACTCTGATCTCAGCTGCTCTTTCCTAATCACATGCTGGAGCAGCAGACACCTTTCATGCAGTGCTGGTGGGAGGGACCATCTGAAGTACTGGGCCCTCCCAGATTCCCCAGCAGCCAGCTCCGCTGTCCCATCCTTTCTTGTGACCTCGCCTCCTCTCACACTCAGGTGAGCCAATCCAAGGAACACCAGCAGTTCATCACCTTTCTTCAGAGGCTCCTGGGGCCCTTGCTAGAGGCCTACAGCTCTGCTGCCATCTTTGTCCACAACTTCAGTGGTCCAGTTCCCGAGTCTGAGTACCTGCAGAAGCTGCACAGATATCTTATCACCAGGACAGAGAGGAATGTGGCAGTGTATGGTATGTGGAATCATTGTTTTGGCTTCTTTTAAAACTGTTTCCCTATGATCTGTTGATTTTGGGAAATTGGGAAAAAATGCGGAATTATGCTGACTTTTCATTCCCGAGATCTGCCATGGTATGTCATATAAATTAAATGGTGCAGTTCTGTATTCTGTGTCTGCCTTTTTGCAGTTAACATGATGAGTGAGATTCGTACATGCTGCGTGTGGTTCTGTCTGCTGTGTAGTTGTTCACTGTGCAGGTGCCACCTCTCTTTGCCTTGCTGCTGATGGCATCGAGCTGTTGGCAGTGAAGAGCCCCTTTGCCATATGCTGCCTTGTACCTGTCTGAATCCAGGTGGTGGGCACCACAGCTTAGCGCGTGCCCTCGGCACGTCTGTAGGACAGTCAGCTTTCAGAGCCAGAAGAGATGGAGAGATAGTTATTCCCTTCATGCCACTTTAGGGATGCCTGTCCCAGGCCCTTGGCTAATCAGTGGCAAACATGGGTTAGAAATCTTGTTTCCTGATCCCTAGACATGAGCTTCGTGTGTGGTCATGGGCCTAAGAATCATCTCTGCATCACTGTCCAGTTTTAAAAAATTTTTTACACACCATCTTGTTGGATTCTCACAAACCCCTGGAAGACGGATGCTTTGTGTGTCTTCCTTCTCTCTTCTCTGCCTCTTTTTAAATCTGTTTTCATTAGCAGATGATAGAATAGGTTTAAAGAGATAGTAGGTCATTTGAAGGAGGCCGTGGTAGTTGCCAGGAGCAGTAGGGAGCTTGCTCCAGTCTGGACTCCTGCTTCCACACTCTGTAGCCTCCGATGTAGAGACTTGGGTGTGCAGAGCCTGAACACTGACAGGCCTTGTTGTTTCTCTGCAGCTGAGAGTGCCACATACTGTCTTGTGAAGAACGCTGTGAAAATGTTTAAGGATATCGGGGTATGTGTCCACGACCGTGCTGGCCTTTGTTTCATGTGGCTTGATCTGTTGCTCTCCCTTTGTGGGATCTGGAAGAAGCATTTTCTGCAGGGCTAATTGGGAATGTATTTCCTAGGGTGAGGGTTGGGGCAGGACATGTTGAAGGCTTGTTTGGATGTCTCAGGATTCTTTGGGTTTCACATTCATTCCCAAACTATAAGTAACGGCCATTGGGCACATTCAGAGTTAACTATTCCATAGTCTGTTATTTTCTTGCATGTTTACTAACATTGCTAGAATTAGCCTCAGGTTTCTTTACCTTCATGTATGATGAGCTCCACAGAGCTGCATGTGACTTTTTATAAGGGTCTGTTTCTGACTTTATTCTAATATAATCTGTGAAACCCAAGGCACTGGCTGAACTCCCTGAAATCCCTGTCTCACGTCTCCACGCTTGCATCAGACCCACACATCTATAGTGCTGGCATTGGACGTGCAAATCTCCATACCACATTTATGTGGAGCGGCCTACAGTGTTCTGTCCTAACTGATAGAATAGAGGGAGTCTTTCTGGGCCGTGGACATATGTCTGGGGCTGCTAACAAGCGTGCTGCCTCTACCCTGCTTGGTTTTTGACTTGTATTTTCTCTTACCTCTCTCTTTAGGTTTTCAAAGAGACCAAGCAGAAGAGAGTCTCTGTTTTAGAACTGAGCAGTACTTTCCTACCTCAGTGCAACCGGCAGAAACTCCTGGAGTATATTCTGAGTTTTGTGGTGCTGTAGGGATCTCTCAGCACCTACGGCGAGGGAGGGGCTAAGGATGAGTCCCTCGAAGGCTCCAGTCTGACCCAGTGTGGCAGGTGTCCTGGTGTGGCCCAGCCTGCCTTACTCCGAGGAGACCTCCAGGAAGATGCGTGCCTTCTGCCCACCCCCGGGGACCTGCGCTCCACCCAGCACAGTCGCAGTGGCCTGCGCAGAGCACTTGGGGCCATGCCATCTGTGATCCCTGATCGCTAGGTTACTAGGTGACATCTCAGTAAGTTATTTTGGAGTTTATTAAAGATTCACATTTTAAGTTTGACTTCTAAGGACTAGTTACTGTGATGGACATAGAGGTGTATGTAGAACTGACTCCTGTATAGTATGTAATAATGTTTCTCCATCTCCATCTTAGCGCTGTCTGTGTGAGAACCCTTTCCTCTCAAGTGCTTTACTAAGGAATGACTCTGCCCTGGGCTGGCAGTCTCAAAACATGTTTGAATAGCTGCCTGAAAGCAGACGATACTGTGTAGGGCAGGAAGTGAGATACCGTGACAACAGATCCAGTGTCGGGAGGTGAATCTGGTTGGAAAGGGTGAATGAAGCTGCACTTGGCCAGGAAGGAGGCACTGGAGGCTTTGCTCACAGGACAGAGGGCCATGGAGTTGTGATGTCCGGGCAGTATTCAGAATCGCCCACTGTTTGATAGCTGCACCCTCCCCGCCCTTGAATGGTGGGCACTTCTGCCTCGTAGGGGCCTCCAGCCCGTCAGCTTCTGTGCTGGTTGGTAGCTTGGCTGGGGATTGCTGGCCTGTGGCACCCTGGCTGCCGCCTGCTGACCTGGGGTTTCCAGATGCTGCCCACACACTGGGTGCTGCACCCCAGTCTAGATGACTAGTGCTCAAATGGTGCATTGTGCAGCCTGTGTGGCATGCACAGTGGCCCTACAGAGTGGCAGATGGTTGGAGGCCTATGTGGATTTTAAACTCTGAGAAGAATCCTTGGTGTTTTAGACATTTGTATGGGCTACATACCCAAACTCCATTGCCACTTACAGGCAAATAATTATGAAAATTTTCTCTTTACAATGGGTAGGTGCCTTTTTGTGAGCAAGGAGCATAATTGTTAGTTATTTGTGGTAATTATGGCAGTTTCTTAATGATCATGTGACAATACAATTTCTAACAATCTCCTGTCCATATCTTATTGATTTTATGGAATTAGGAATTTTTCTGATGAGTGTTCCATAGATGATTTGGATTTATAAAAGTATTAGGGGTGAGGTTTGTACTTTCCTGAACTTGAATTTTAAACACTAATAGTATCCTGTGAGAGATGTGTGTGTTCGGGGAGGGTGGGCTCCTGCCTGGCATCACACAGTGCATGAAATGGCTGGTTTGGAGCTCATAGCAATAACGCCGTGCTGGGGTCTGCACCCCTGCCCAGTTGTGCATGTCAAGTCTCCCTTCCCTTTGCGTCAGTTCACTGTCAATTGTAGCGACGTGAGTGTGGAGTGAGATGTTCACCTTTAGCCTTCTATATTGTTACACTGGCTGTGCTTGGGAGTACCCGGGGTCGGGCTCACTCCCTTGGGGAGACCCTTCTGGGGACTCGAGCATTTTGTTGGTCTTTCTTCTTTCTTTACCCTCTAAATGGAAACGGAAGGTGGCTCCCTCGGTCAGGTGGCTGCAGAGCTGTGGACCTGACCTCCCAGTGGGTGCTGTCGCCCTGCCTGCCTGCCTGGCACCTGCAGAAAACTGCTGCTTCTGCAGCCTGCTTCACGCAGAAAAACGTGCACGTCCCTTGCTGTGCTTCCCTTCTGGTCAGTTTCATTTTAGAGACTGCAGCTCACTTGCTGTCACGGACACCTAACTCACTGTGAGGAGCGGTATGCATGCTTTTTGGAATTAACTGGTGCTTTGAAACCTTTTTTAAAGAGGACAAATCTCAACCAAAGTTATGCTCACCCCGACAAGCTGACCCTTGAGTTAGTTAATTTAGCACAACTCATTCTTCAGTGCCTCATTAGGAAAAGGAAAGAAAACCAGAAGGTTGGTTCCACACTAAGGCTGGCAGGGCGCCCTGTTCACTAATAGAGACATCCCCTTGTTTTCCAGCAGTGGTGGCTTCCTCAGAAGATTAAACAAACTAGGTGCTTGTATATAATTTATTACAGTTTACTCTACTGCATTTCTGTCAAACTGAAATGCATGCCCTTCAGGGGAAGACTGTGAGTCAATTTAAAATAAATAACTAAAAACCTAATACTGAGCAATATGAAGCTGCACTCTTTTTAAGTGAGGCTAACCCAAGTAATTCAGAGAGGGGAGGGATGTTTGCTTTTCTAATCCTAAGGACAGTGAAGGCAGACAAGTGTTAAGGTGAGTGCAACCAGGAATGCGCTGCACCCTTCTTGGCTCTATTAAACCTTGGAAGTCATGAGGGTGAGTACAGAAAATATATCTGGGATGGCAGTGAGTGGAAGCGTCCTCGTTTCCCATAGTGTTTGTATCATGTGAGCTCTGACATGTGTGTCTGGGTTCTGGGGAGACGTGGGAAATCTACAGTTCACTTTAGCGCTGAAAGGCAGTACACAAGCCTGCGGAACCTAGAATTTCCCAAACTGTTTTGACCTCAGGACCTTTCTCCCCTCCGGGACACCTCGCTGCATGCCATGGAAAACATTTTGGGAAACTACATTAATTAATTAGTTCTTTAAGCAGACCAAATGGTCACAAACAGTGGTATTGAGGCAGAATTTGCATGCTTTTGTATCGTCCATGATGCATTGAGTGGACGTTATTTTTCCTAGTTGGAAAGAGTAAGCACAGAACATTGACTGGAAATCAGCTACCCACGGCCCTGGCCTTTTAAAACTGAAAGTAGCAGAATTAATACAAAGATTAATTGGGGTAAACAATAAAGGTTTTAATTCAGATCTAGAAGAAAATGCTGCACAACTGAATGCAGATTTTTATCCATAGATAATTCTAGTGTTTTGAAATGATAGACCCTATCTTTAAGGTTTATAAGACTTACTATGGGATGTAAATTTGTTTTTTAAAAACACTTTTTAGGAGCCTGAGAGTTGCCGTCTGGCATTTAGTTTAGTACAACCAATGACTGCTTCTAGAGACTCTTGACCTTACCTCCCAACAGCTGAAGGGCTAACCGTCTCTATGCCGGATGTTTGTTACAGTATTTGCCCATTGTACAAAGTGACCTAGATTGTTGTAAAAAACTACTACTGTAGAATAGCACTGTATGATTTTGTGAGGGACCCCGCTGTGGAAATGCTCACTGATTTTTATGCCTGATGATGGTGTATCCTGAGAAGCATGGAAATGGAGTTCTGTTTTAATAAACCAGAAAAAAAAAAACCCAGTCTGTTGTGGAATATTGTTTTAACTGTGTAAAGGTGTCTTACATTTGTTTCTGCTGCTTTTGTTAACAATGTAAAGACGTGTTACATTTGTTTGATGAAATGAAATGAACCTGGGGTCAGGAGGCCGAGTCAGCAACTAGCTGACAGGAAGTGGTAGGGAGGAACTAAGTTTCACGAGGGTTCTTAAGTAGGGGCTGAGCAGAAGGACGACCCCCTTGTTTGGGAGGTGTGAGCAAGGAGAGAAGGTCAGCTATTTACTGTTCAGCCTGTCTGAGCTAGCAGGATTTCACCTCAACCTTTGAGTCCTGAGTTCTATACTTGTATAGAGATTGAGGTAAAGTTTCCTTTAGCGGCTGTGAGAGCCGGTGCTTGAGGGAACAGGATTTCCACCTGGCCGCCGCCGCCAGCTGTGGAGTGTATTTGCTGGTTAGGGCAGCAGCCTGTGTCTGTGTCTGAGGAATTGTCTTGAATGATGATTGATGGGGGAGAAGCCCCGCCCAGTATGGTTGGTACCTGTGTAGGTGATTCTGGGCTGTATAAGAAAGCTATCAGCTCATAGATGAGGTGGATGTTGGGGTGGGCCACGGACCTGGGCTTCAGCTGGACTGGTCAGCCTGCCAGCTTTCCCCCATTGTCTCTCCAACCCCCTGCCTCACATGCTCTGCCAGTCCCTCCAGTGAGCCTGTTCTGCTCTCAGGCCCTCCGGTCCAGCTCCGTTCATTCACACTCATGCTCGCTCACACTCACACCATCAGGACTAGCCCCGCTGTATTGCCCAGGTGAGGTGCAGGGTCTGCCAATTGCTGTAGGGGGCATATGAGGTGTGTGTGTGTGTGTGTGTTGGGGTCAGATTTCCTGTTCTTACACCCTCAGGGCTGGCTCACCTGTGCCCCTGACAACAGGGTTCGTGTGTGTGTGTGTGTGTGTGTGTGTGTGTGTGTGTGTGTGTGTGTGTGTGTGTGTTGGGGTCAGATTTCCTGTTCTTACACCCTCAGGGCTGGCTCACCTGTGCCCCTGACAACAGGGTTCGCTCTAGTGTGGTGCCCTGGTGGGTTGCAGGGTCTGCTCTCCTGTGTGCTGCAGCTGGTGAGGGTCAGGGCTAGTTCCCCAACTCTTGTGATCCTGGGGCCTGCTCTCTCACCTGCCACAGGTAGCAAGGGGTGGGAGGAGGGCATCTTCCCCTCACCCATACATGGCAGATGAAGGAGGGCAGGTGGGAAGGGGAAGGCCCTCTTTTTTTTTTTTTAATTAAAAAAAATTCCTTTCCTTTTACATACCAACCCCTGTCCCCCCCTTCTCCCGCTCCCTCCCCTCACCTACCCCCATCCCTTCCTCATAGAGAGTAAGGCCTCCTTTGGGTAGTCAGCACAGGCTGTTACACCATGTTGGGGCCAGACCTAGCCCCTCCCTCCTGCATCAAGGCTGAGTAAGGCATCGCACCTTAGGGAATGGGCTCTAAAAAGCCAGTTCGTGTACCCAGGGTAAGTCCTGGTCCCATTGTCAGGGGACCCACAAACACATCCAGCCACACAACTTTCACCCACATTCAGAGGGCCTGGTGCGGTCCCATGCAAGATCTCCAGCTGTCAGTCCAGAGTCCATGAGCGCCCATTAGCTTTGGTCAGCTCTCTCTGTGGTTTTTCCCATCATGATCCTGACCCCCTTGCTCTGATAACCTCTCCTTCCTCTCTTCAACTGAACTCCAAAAGCTCAGCCCAATGCTTTGCTGTGGGTCTCTGCATCTGCTTCCATCAGCCACTGGATGTAGGTTCTATGATGACAGGGTAGTCACCAATCTGAATGCAGGGGAAGGCTAGTTCAAGCATCCTCTCTCTAGCAGGCCACAAGAACATATTATAGAGATTCAGCTGTATATTTAAGCTATACCTAGAAAATTCAAGGCATTTTTTTCTAGAGGAAGCCAATTATCAAGAAATATTTGGTGTTAATCAATTTTTAATATTTCAGTTGTCTTCTGCTATGAATTTTTTTTTTTTTTTTTTTTTTTGGTTTTTCGAGACAGGGTTTCTCTGTGTAACTTTGCGCCTTTCCTGGAGCTCACTTGGTAGCCCAGGCTGGCCTTGAACTCACAGAGATCCGCCTGACTCTGCCTCCCGAGTGCTGGGATTAAAGGCGTGCACCACCAACGCCTGGCCTGCTATGAAATTCTTGTACACCCATATACTACCAGGCCATGGCAAAGACACTGATCCACTAGGTAACTAACACCCCCCCCCCCAGCCTAGGAGACAGGCAGGTTATGGATGCACAGCTTTGTTCTTGTGCTAATGAAGCTCAGACCATCCCTTGCCTTCAGGCCTAGTGGCATTGCAGAGCGATTGACTGAGGACGATAGGGCTTCCTGCATAACCAGGTGCAGTAAGGACTGGAGTGGGATTCCAGAGGTAGGCAGGGAGTCGCATGGTGAGGAGAGGAAGAACAAGGCCGTTTTCTGTAGATGGTAGACAGAGCCACTTGGCCAGAGAGAAGAGAGAGAGGCAGAGATTCTGTAGATGGCTAAGGCAGATCTCTTGTAGAGTTTTCTCAGAGCCAGGAGTAAGAGCTAGGAAGGAAAGATGGAGGATGAAGGTACAGGGGACAAAGATGAGATCAAAAGCGTAAGGGCTTAGTTATTACTAGGGCTTTGAGGGGACTGAAAAGGTAGATACAGAGAGGAACTGAGAGTCAGGATGGAATTGAAGCTCTATAGATAGAATTTTGTCTTAGAGAAATAAAGTAACGGATGAAAGAACATGGTGTACACTTCAGATTCTTTTCCTTCAGATAACCCCACTCCAGACGTAGCCTCTGCCCCAGGACTTTGGGAAGAATCTTCTCAGGGTAGGCCCTTGGGAAAATTCTGTCACCTCTCCATCATTGCTAGGTCTTAGCTGGGGACAGTCTTGTGAGTTCCTGGGGTTTTCCCTAGATGCAGATTTCTTCCCATCCCTTACTGGTACACTCTGTCAAGATATCTCTTCCATTGCTCTCCCTCCCTGTCTCCCCCATATCAGCCTTTTCAAGCCCTCATGTTCCCACTTCCTATTCCCTCTCCTCTAATCCCCCCTCCCAGTTTACCCAGGAGATCTTAACCCTTTCCCCTTCCTGGAGCGATCCATGTGTGTCCCTCTTAGGGTCCTCCTCTTTACCTGGCTATCCTTTGCTTTGCGTAATACTCCATGGTGTAAATGGACCACATTTTCTTTATCCATTCTTCGGCTGAACATCCGTCTCATCGATGAACTGTTAGAGCACGAGAAGGCAACAAACCTACAGATCCCAAACTGCAGGATCTCCACAGCACAGGACAACGGAGCGGGGAAAGCCCCGTGAGAACCCAGTGTTGATGGTGTGACCGAGGATGGAGGCCTCAGCCAGACCAACGACTGTTGGCAATGAGCACAAATGAAGATGAAATGAAGAACTAAAGGGTGAACTGTGTGTGGGACTCACTGGGCCACACCACAGCTTCTACAGCAAGAGTCCCTTCCTTCCTTCCTTCCTTCCTTCCTTCCTTCCTTCCTTCCTTCCTTCCTTCCTTCCTTCCTTCCTTCCTTCCTTCCTTCCTTCCTTCCTTCCTTATTCTGTTTTGATTTGCTTTCTTTGTTTGGTTTGGTTTTTCTTTTAAATTTTGTTTTGCGTTGTGGGGAGGGTGCGAGAGTGGGGGGGTGGATGCAGGGGTGAGGTGGGGAGATGGACTCAATCGGGATGCATGATGTGAAAACCACAAAGAATCAATAAAAGTTAATAAAATATAAAAAAAAATTAAAAAAAAAAGAAAGCTAGCAAAAAAGGCAGTGAGAGCTGGTGAGCAGCCTTCATCTATGGTCTCCACCTTCAGTTCCTGCCCGGACTTCCCTCAGCGATGGACGGTGACCCGGAAGTGTAAGCCGAAATCAATCCTTTCTTCCCCAGGTTGCTCTTGGTCAGAGCGTTCTGTCATAACAGCAGAATGAAACTAGGATGGGGTGCTTGCTGTGCCCTCATGGGGTCTGAGTTGGGATCTCAGCGCTGATGGAAAAAGCCAGGCCTGGCTGCGAATGCTCGTGACCAGTGCTGTCGAGGGTGGAGACAGGAAGATGGCTGGGGCTTGCTGCCTTCCAGCCTAGCTCCAGGGTCAGTGAAGACCCCATCCATCTCAGGGGAATAAGGTGGACAGAGCAGGACACCCAAGGCCCTGCCTGGTCTCTCCGTGTGCTCGTCAGCACACATGCACATACACCGCACACGTGCACCACATGCACAGACATACAACGCGGGCAGTGTTCGGGTCTCACGGCTCTGAGGAGTTAGAACATGGTGGACACTGACCATGGGGTCGCTACAGCCAAGCAAGCGCCACAGACGCTTGCCACCCACATGATGTGTCCCGGAGTACTGTCAAGAATTACAAAGTGGGACTGAATGCTTTGCTCCTAAGGTGATCGCCTGCCTGGCAAGGTCTTTGTAATATGAACTTCAACAAGTATGCAAATTAGAGTCAGTTAATTGCTTACATGACTTTTGGGCGCATGCTTGAATTCACCCTTTTATAAGTTGGGGCTAATAAAAGCAACTGCCAGATGAGTCTTTTGAAGTGTCCCAGAAGTATCATTTATTCTCAGCTTGAAGATGGGCTTCTTTTATTGGACTGGGTTTTCCCGCGGCAGGGCTTTTCAGTGGATTCAGAAGGTCTCTGACCTGTTTCTGCCTGGCTGCCACGACTGTCACCTGTGGGAGCTCCTGTGCCCATCTCTTCCTGATTCTGTAGACGCCATTCCTAGACTCCGCCCAAAGTGCTGGTGAGCCAACGTCTCATGTATGACCTTCAGTTTATAAGGTGGGACCGACCGCAGCCTCTGTTTGGCTTCTTCGTCTCTCAGAACATTCTGAGGGTCCCGGTGCTGGCAGGCTTCTGTACCAGTGACCCACCCAGCACTCTTCTCATTTTCCTCTGTCTCCTTGGTCAGTCCCTTTCTGCTCCTCCTCCCTGGCCTCAGCACACACATAGATGACTTGGTGCTGAACTCTTGTCTCTTGGCTGGTTCTAGAAAACCAAGCCAAGACAGTCTTCTTTACTCTTCCTTAGACAATGCTGAGCTGTGAACCTATGTCAAGAGTTAGCATTTCCAAAGACTACAATTGGACAGTTAAAATATTTTATGTGTATGTACGTGTGTGAGTATATTACTGCACCATGTCTGCAGTGCCCTTGGAGGCTAGAACAGGGTGTTGGATCCCCTGGAACTGGAGTCCCAGACAGATGTGAGCCATGTGTTGGTGCTGGGAAATGAACCTGGGTCCCTAGATCAGCCAGGGCTCTTAACCACTGAGCCATCTCTCCAGCATTTTGGATGAGCACCATGAAAGCCCCGTCCGTGAGAGGTAGTGACGGGATGGATGGTTCCTCTGTTGTTTCTTTGGGAAAGGTCTACCCCCAGTGTTTGGGGATGTCAAAATTTGGGAGTTAAGTGTCCAGGAAGTGCCAGTACTCTCCAGAGCCAACCTTCAGAATGGGGAGAGCATGCAACTGTCACCACACAAGCGTCCTGCCCTCACCCTGGAGCAGCACTGTATCCCCCAGGGGACAAGGACCACACTCAAGAAAAATTCCTGAGGACACTGCATTTGGATGAGGTGGTTCCAGAGCCTGCCAAGGCTGCTGTGGAGACGGGCATGACTGTGGGGTTCTCATCCAACAGACACCCTTTCACTGGGTCTTTAAGGAAGGGGAAGGGGCAGATAGTTTAGATGGGAACCTTTCAGAATTTCACCTGCTAATTCAATTTGACAAACTATTAAGTGGTTATATACAGGATCTGCATGTTGTCACCCCATCCGCTCTGGTGACTTGGAGGCTCCAGGCTGATCTGCTTGCACTTGACTTTTGAAGCAAGTGAAATACATTTTCTAAGACGTTGGAAGTGTTTTTTCCCCCTGTAACCCTCTGGCTGTGGTTAAAGTTGTTAGATCTACACTCCTACCTGGAGTTGTGGGTTGGTGGGGAACAGAGATGTGTATCTTTCTGTTGCTGCATTTGCCCGGGCCCTGTGCGAAGGGTCATCTGATCCCTGGGCCTGTGCAGTTGTTTTGTCTTCTAAAGTGGACAGAGGTGTCTCCGAATGCACACATCTTTAAAATGGAGGACAGAGGGCCAGTTGAATCTGCAGACGGAGCAATTTGATTTTTCTGAACACAAACTGACAGCCAATCACCGAGCGGCCAGCTGTGTGGGCAGGACCAGCCACTTCCCGATCGACAGATGAAGAAGTGCAGTGAGATTCTTCAACACAAACTCTTCAGCTTCTTCGGGGACGCTGGCAACTAGGAGGCCGGACCTCAGGTTTCTTCGGCCTTGGCCTTCTTTGTGGATGTTCGGAGTTCAGGACTCTATGTGGTTAAATCTCATCTGGGGTGGGGGAAGGAGAGGGGTAGAATGGAGGAGCACTAGGAAATAAAGTTATTATTTCATCCAAAATGTGAAGCCCCATGCCAGAACCCAGCCCAGCCCAAAGGGGCTGCAGCTGTGGCCATGTGTGTATGTGTGGTAATTTGAACATCACCACTGCATGTGATGAACCGTCAATCTTACCTTTGGGACCTCAGGGAGAAGAAAAGATGACCACTGCATAGAAGGTCATGGGTGAGTGCTTTCTAAAAAATGCTTTCTTTTGGCATGGAGTCTAAATTGCCAACACAACATTTTGAACCCATGGAAATTGGTGCCAGTATCTGGAGACTTCCTCCCGTCCACAGCAGCTTCAGGTGTAACTGTCTTTGCATGATATTGTGCCCAAAGCTTTGCTACCCAGTAGCAGACCCTGGTCAAGGCTGCCTGGGTTCACGTCCCAGCCCCACACCTACTGGGTCTTGAGCCTGTTTTCTGACGACCTGCTTTCATCTAACAGGTGACAACCTGAAAAACCGAACACGCTGGAAGCACTCTGCCCCAGCCTGCTTATTACGATGGCTAAATGTTAGCTCAGTCAGGGCGCTGTCTCTTCAGATAACCCGGCAAACTCATTTGTCTTCTGCCCGCCCACTCCTTGGCCAGCGTTTGACAGACACTGACTAGCCTCTGCATAAACAGGCTTTGGGATCCCCCAGCCTCAGTCTGTCTTAAAGTCAGTCACACATTAATTTTCATTTCCTTCAATCGGGCCCACCTGTACCAGGATGCTGGGTGTGGCCCTGCCGCACTTTTTGGATCTGCCCACGAGGTGGCGATAGAACTTCATCAAGGGGTTCTTAGCCACAGACCTAGGTAGGCTTAAAACAGCATGGCCGAGGCCGCCCAGACAGCCAGGCTGGGTGCGTCTACGAATACTTCTTAGTTGCTTGTCTCAGGCTGCCAGGGTTAGACCCCAGGAGGGAGGGCTTCCTGAAATGAAGGCAGGACAGGGAAAGCTACAGAGACCCGGCCTGGGCATGGGGCGGGGCAGAGGGCGTGGCTCGGGCTGCTCGACGTCCACTGGAAGCTGGAGGCCTCTGTGGCGGCGGGACATCTGCTGTCCAGGCACCCTTAGGAATGAATGCCTGCAAAGGCTGCGGAAGGTGCAGGGTGGGCGCAGGTCTCCGCTTTTCTCCCCAGCTTTCCATTCATTGGTGCCAGGGGGGCTCCAAGCCCTACCACTGAGCTCAGGCTCAGTCTTACTCCTCCCTTTGGCCTACCTTTGTTTTATCCGAAAGTAGGGTGCAAATTATTTCCAAAGTCCATGATGAGGACGCAAGTGCCTCCCGGCCACCTGGAAACGCCCCTGTGGTGCCTAAGCCGTCGTGTGGGAACAGGGCTCAGGCCAGGCTTTGCCCGCTGAAACCGACTTTCTCCGGATGGGACTTCCATGTTAATCTCCTGCATCCATCCCCAGTGTGAATTTTACGTGGGAGCAAAAGAGCGCGCTGGGAAGGGGCTGTAGGGAGGAGGTTAAGTTTGGATCTGGTCTGTGTGAAAACGGGGCACCACTGAGGGGCAGCGAGGGAAGGGCACCGGGCTGGAGAGGAGTGTAAAGCGACCCACAGCTCAATTCTTGGTTGCCCCTTTCTGAATGCGTCCTCTCCGCGGAAGGAAGAGCCATGGAGACGATGGCCGTTCTGTCCACTGGAGGGCGCAGGCGTCCTTCAGTTTAGCCTGGAGTTGGAGCCGGCGTGGAAGTGTGAGGTTTGGGGAGCATCTCAGGGACCTCTAAACACTGCCATCAGCAGACTGTTTCCTCGCACCCCCTTAAGCCCCCTAACAGTTAAAACTTAACCCCTTTCCTGCTCAAGTGTGGCTGTTGTTTCCGTGGGCATCTTATGCCCAGATCCGGTCCCACCTTTGCCAGCGTGAACTCTGGGATGTGGGATGGGTATCTCTTGGCCTGGGCCCGGGGACTTGGGCTGCTGTGGGGACACCTCAGGGACCCAGTCAGCCCTCACAGGCAGAGCCGCCGAGTTGGCGTTCCTAGGAGCCTGCTCCTCCTGGACACGATGAGGCATGGAGGTCCGAAGACAAGTTGCCGAGTCTGTTCTCTTTTCTGGTGGGACCCAGGGATGGAACTCAGGCTTGGCAGCCAGCGACTTTACCAGCAGAGCCATGGTGTCGGCAGCATATGCTCATTCTTCTGTATCCCCTCCAGGCCCAGCTTGATCCATCGCTCGGAGCTCATCACCTCTCCTGGGCCCAGTGTTCTGGAAGCAGGCTATGAACAGATGATGATGGTTCCCCCCAGCTTCCCGAACCCTTCCCTTCTGCTAAGCTGTTCTAGGCCGCGGAACTAGATCCTTACTCTGTTGCAGCGTGGCCTTCAGTTGGCCTCTGCAAGCTCTTTGGGGAACCAGGGACACCGGCCACCAGCACCGTGGGCCCCTGCTTGGCGGCTATTCAGCCACGGCCTTACTGGCCTTTCCACTGGGTCCTTGGAAATGATGACAGTGGCGGGTAGAGGTGTTATGCACGGTAGAGGCTGAGTCTGCTGGGACTCCCAGGCGGACTCCACACAGGCTGTCCTGGACTCAGGTCTGTGCATGGTCTTGTGTCTCTGGCCCGCTGGCAGACCTGCCTGTCAGGCCACACCTGCCAGGCTGGATTTTCTTCTTCGGCAGATGACTCTTTTGTCTCCTGCAGTCAGGCACTCTGCTTCCTCACAGTGACCCTCACTCCCTAACAACCCCTCATTGGGTTGGTTGTGTAGTGGGTTTGTCTAAAATGTGAACACACTTGTTTTATAATGACGTTGGGGGACGCTTTCCATTACAAGGACCTTAGTATTAAAACTCGCCAGGACCTGAAGTCTGTGCAGAGCCGCCATGGGACTCCAGGGAGGAAGCACCAGGCTAGAGGGCTGGCGAGCTGGCACCTCTGAAGCTGAGGGCCGCTGGGGACGCCTAGGGAGCTGCTCTGTGTGTGTGTGGGGGACTTGGGCGTTCCCACCAGACAGGCAACAGAAGGCCATGCCCAGCAGGTAGGAGGCAGTCGGTCGGTGTGACTTATGAGAGATGAGGCTCAGAGAGGTTCAGATTCCTGCCCAGAGCCACACAGCAAGCAAGGAAGAGAAGTCAGACTACTTCTTCTCCTCCTCCTCCTCCTCCTCCTCCTCCTCCTCCTCCCCCTCCTCCCCCTCCTCCTCCTCCTTCTTCTCCCTCTCCCTCTTCCTCCTCCTCTTCTTCTTTTAATCATAACTTGCAAAGTTCTGTCTGCAAATAGTATCCTAAGGGTTAGGAGTACAGTGTTCATGTAACTAGTCAGTCAGACGATATTGCTGGACACTTAATGCAAGCTAGAGGCAGAGGACAGAGCTCCAGGGATGGCCAGGCCATGTGACATCCATGCAGAGTGTCAGGGTGATCCAAAGGAGAGGCCCACACCCTGGGCAGGAAGTCAGGACCATGATGATGCCCTTATTAGCTACTAGTCCTGGGAAGCAGCACTCCTCGCTTTTGAGACAGAGATTTAGAGAGACTGTGAATGTTCCGATCTGGAAGTCTTCTTGGGCAGAGGCCTTTTAACCTCTTCCTTAAAAAAAAAAAAAAATCCCCGTTCATCGTGGGACATTCAGAACACGAATCAGAGTGGTAAGAGCAGTGACGTCTTGCCGGGTCCCACATTCCAGTCACGGGCTCCACTGTTGCCAACCCAGGGCCCGCTTCCTCCCAGCTATGCCCCTCTCTCTTCTACCCCTGGATCGTTTCCAAGCAAATCGCTCACATCCTGTCATTTCATCCATAAATATTGAGCAGACAGCTGAGAATAATGAGGCACTGTAAGAAAAAAATCAGAATCCAATGATCACACATAAAACAGCAGCATTAATTCCAGCCAGTATTCAATTACCTCTTCCTCTTTTAAAGATTTATTTTATTTTTTTTAATGTGGTGTATTACCTGCCTGTATGCCTGTGTGAGGGTGCCAGATCCCCTCAGCTGTGAACTGCCATGTGGGTGCTGGGAATTGAACCCAGGTCCTCGGGAAGAGTAGCTAGTGCTCTCAACCAATGAGCCCTCTCTCCAACACTCTCCGCCTCCTGCTCCTCCTCCTCCTGCTCCTCCTCTTCTTCCTCCCCCTCTGCCTCCTCTTTGTCCTCCTCTTCCTCCCCCTCTTTCTCCTCCTCTTCCTCCCTCTCCTCCTCCTTCTCCTCCTCCTCTTTGTCCTCCTCCTCCCCCTCTTCCTCCTCCTCTTTGTCCTCCTCTTCCTCCTCCTCTTCCTCCTCCTCTTTGTCCTTCTCCTCCTCTTCCTCCTCCTCTTTGTCCTTCTCCTCCTCTTCCCCCCTCCTCCTCTTTGGTCCAAGCTGGGATCTAAACAAGTGTCACACATAGTACTATATTCTCTCTCCCTCTTTCTTGCCCTTGTAATAATTTGTTTAGGAAACCTGGTTGAGTCTTGGGCAGCTTTCCATACCTAGTACTTGCTTTATGTGTCCTGGGGTCCTGTCTAGCAAGTTCCCTGGGCCCTGTGTTTCTGGTGTGTGTGACTCTGGAGGCTTGAATGATTCAGGTTTGAGGTTTTGGAGTGTGGTATCTGGAAAGCACAAGTCAAGAGTAGCTTGCTGAGTGCCATGTGCATGCATGTGTGCGTACATATACTTGTGTCTGTGGGTGATTTTCCCCACCTTTAGTTACTTCCAGAAGCCTTTGTTCTGGCGTCCACAGGCTCTTCTTCTAGGCTTCTTGTCAGGCAGGCAAGGAGTAAGTCAAACGTGTCCCCTGAAGCTCCTGGAAAACCTTAGGGAAAAGGAGAGTGGGCATCAATCAGCAGGTTCTACGCCCTCCCTTGCATAGACAAAATGGAGCATCCCAGCCTTGATTTCTATTTGGATGTGACAGGCAGAGCGAAGGAGGTTAGGCTTAAAAGCAATCACAAAGGAGTATGAAGTTCAAATCTGTCGCGAAAGTTTAGAATGGAAATGCAGAAGTAGGGATGGCCAAGGAAGGGGCATGCTGGTTAATCTCCACTCGTAACTCCACTGGATTGAGAATAACCTCGGAGGCATATTGTTAGGGTGCTTCCCGAGAGATTTAGCTGAGAAAGGAAGACCTACTCTGAATGTGGGTGCCACCACCCCATGAACTGTGATCCTAAAATGTGGAAAAAGAAAAAAAGAGCAAAGTGAGGACTGGCATTCATCTCTCCATCTCCTGACTAAGGACACAATGTAACCAGCTACGCATACTCCACACCTTCCCGCAGCAATGGACCACAGTCCTCTAGACTGAGCCAGAACAAATCCATCCTTCATTAAGGTCTGGTCAGGTCACACACTGGGAGTAGAGGGAAGAGAGAGAGAGGACACATTAGTTCCAAACTACCACACAACCACTAGAGTCCAGCTGGTGGGTACCAGAGGGGAAAATGATGACCTATATATCATGTCTGTTGACAAGACAGATGGCAACCAGGAGAAGCCACCTGCAGCTGGCTTTGCGGAAAATCTGGCACCAGAGTGTGGGTAATTCATCTAGGGAATCACTGAGCTGTGAACTCGCTAAACTGTGTTTGTTGGAGACCCTGTGCTCGGCTGACATGGCGGTATGACAGGCAACTGAGCCAGATGGTACAAATAGTAGCTATGGGTCTGGGGTCTTCTTGCAGTGAAGTCTGCAGGTCTGGGATGGCTGAACTCCTGTGGGCACTTTCCTAGCTGCAGAGAGGGGCGTGTGCTCAGGGTGTGGCTTGGCCTGCATTCCAGTGCCCACTCTGCTCTGTCCACCAAATGTTCTGAGGGATCCTGGTTCTTCTGAGCACCCTGCCTGTCAGTATGAGGTTAGTCCCCTTTAGGAATGGAGGTTGCTGATGTGGGAAGGGGTTGATAGCATGGTATAGAGGGTGCTAGAACTCTGGTTTCAGATGCATGTGTCTTTTAGTCTTGACAGTGTGGTATAGAGGGTGCCCAAACTCTGGCTTTTAGTCTTGACTCCACTCCTGACCGGGGTTTGGGGGCAGACAGGTGATAACTCAGACATCCTAGTCCTCAGTTACCTCTTCTGCCAAATGGGGGTATGCACCTCGTGGAATGGCTTCAAGGGTTATACAGGCTAGTATAAAGAGAAGACACCTGGTACGTACTTGTGGAACAACTTCCTGACTTCGAGCAAGCATGCAGAGTGAATCTTCCATAGCCCTCAGCATACACAAGCTGGACGGTGGCCTGGCCAGTGCTCTTTATATCCAGAAGGGGCTGTAGCTCTTAGACCCTGGGACCTCTCTTTTTAATGCACTTTTTTCTACTCCTGGAATGCGCTTCCTTTTACTTCCCTCAGACCAGACCGTGCAAGTCCCAGCTGCTCGCCATTGTGGACACTGGCCCTTCCACACAGAATTGTATTAGAGGTTTCCATTTCCTGAATCCCTGCCTGTTTCTAATTACTGTACCTACCCATAATTAGATGAATGTGAACTGAAAGAATGGGAGCCACCTGGCCGCGCTGGGTTGGCGTGGAAACTTTCAACCTCCTTAACAAATATTTTGGTGATGAACTTTTGACCATAGATGCATCTTTTCTCCATGAGCATCCTTTGCTCAAAGGCAGCATGTGTCCAGCAGAGAGGTGGCATTCAGGTCCTCCATCAGACTGAAGATATTTCTCTGTGTCGTGTCTGCAAAGCAAGAGGGTTAGACCCCACAGCCTCTGGGCTTCTTTCATTATTTTAGTGAACTTGAATGCTTGTAGGAAGAGTTTAAATTGACCAGATCTAGAGTTAGCTGCCAGGCAGAGTGGCAGGCTTTTAATGCCCTTAGGTTTTGAAAGTTGTTTCTCTGAGGTTGACTGTGAGCAAGTGGTAAGGTTTCGTGGCCCTTCAGGAAGGAGAGTGTTGAGTGGTGACTGGCCGGATTGGTAGTTTGCATGAAAGGATATTTCCATTTCAAAGGTGTTCTGATTAGGGCTTTATCACATCTTTTAAAGTTGTCCTGAGTCTGGTTATCTGGAGAGCTTTTCAGCATTTGATGTTCAGGTTGTACCTTGGAACAATTGCAAGGGAATTCTGGGGAGCAGAGGGTGAGGCATCAATGCCTTGTAAAGATCACCCATGTGATCCAGTGTGAGGGCAACATGGATGATCAGCTACAGAATGGCATGTCCCAAATATCCCAGAGTGCAGGTATGGCCAGGAATCCTGGGAAGGTGCATGCTGACTCAGCTTGAATTGGCAATCAGTTCAATGACAGTCTCATCCCAAACAGTGACTTTTAACTTTTTAAACTTGAGTGTACTGATAAATATCATATACTAAATAAATCACAGAGGTGAGCATTCAGTAGCATTCTCTAAAACATGCATGTTTCAATGCTGCTTCTAAGAACTTCATCAACTAGCAAGCGGCTTCTCTAATTTCTTATAATGCATGTGATCCATACAAATCTCAGGGTCAGGGAGGCTATTAGAAAGGTGAACAGTCGTCATGGCCACATCCATGGTGAGAGCACATTTTCACATCAGCAGCTGCAGGTTGAACATGCTCAACATACTCATCTGTTCTTGGTTTTACAACCTCAGACATTTCCCTACAATCTCATCTCTAGACTAGTATGTAAAATTAATCTACATCTTCTCTGGAGCTAGTCACAGACTATGATTTGCTTTTCCAAATTCCCATTTTTCTTATTGTTTAGAAAAATGAGTGCCTGCTTAAGTAGGCTCTTGGACTGGCCCTCTCTGATTGGTAGAACTTTAATGGTACTTTTTGTTTCTTTCTTTCTGAAATCCCCAAAATATGAGCATATTCCATCTATCTTTTTTTTTCTCTGTGTAGTTTTGGTGCATGTCCTGGAACTCACTCTGTAGACCAGGCTGGCCTTGAACTCACAGAGATCCACCTGTCTCTGCCTCCCGAGTGCTAGGATTAAAGGCCACTGCCTCCTGTCCCATCCATCATCTTATATTGACTGCATGATTAATTATCCCCCCTAGTCACTGATGGGGCTTTTAAGTGCTACTGATATTAAAAGGGCCCAGTAGATCCTATGGTTTTATATTGGTAAGTTCTCAGAAGACAGTTTTTTATTTTAATATGGGGAGAAAACACATCTCAGTGTTGGTTAAGCCGTGGCGCTGCTCCTCGTGGCTGGCTGCCGCCTGCTGCGGCCATGCTGGCAGAGAAGAGTGCTGATTGAAAGAATCACAGCCATGGTTACCTTTTTAGAGCTTTATTGGGAGAGACAGGGGAGAGAGAGAGAGGGAGAGGGGGGCCGATGGAAGGAAGGAGCAGAAAGGAAAGAGAAGGGCACACAGAAGGCACACCCGCTTTTTAGGCTGGGATGCCGTCAAAGGCTGATGACGTAATTAAGGACCAAATCCTTACACTCAGAACTTTAGGCATCAAAAAGCCATGAGATCATTAGCCAGCAGGGAAATTCTCATCAATACTGCAATGAGGTCCCACTTCATTCACACTGGGATAGTTCACGACAGAAAGATAGTCACCAGTGTTGAAGGAATTTCTGGAAGGAATTCCAAAGGGTTCAGTGTGTTGGGAAACAGTCTTGTAGATCCTCAGAAGGTTAAGTGATAACAGGGTGCTGACGTGCGAGCAGATAAGCAGACGGACGGGATAGGAGAGTCTAGCATAATATGAACACATTTATAGTCAATAGATCTAGATGGATATCAAGAACATGCTTGGAGAAAGGACCACCTCACCAACAAGTGGTGCTGGGGAAACTGAGTCAAAGACAATCTGTGGGGTGTGAGAAAAGATCTGTAAGCTCATAGATATGGGGTTAATATTCAGACAGAAGCTAAATGAAAAGATTGGGTGCGGAGCTGGTTTATCACCCGGCAATTCAGGCCTAGGTATATAGGCAAGATACACTTATAGAATGTTCATGGTAACATTATTTACCATAGGCTGAAAGAGGGAATAACCCACAACTCCACCAACCATGAATGAATCAACAAAATGTACTCTATTCATGCAACAGAATAATAACTAGCCATTGCAAGAAGGTATTGATAAACTATAACATGGGTAAACTTTAAATGAATTATACTCTGTAATTGCAAAACCTAGTGAAAAAGACAAATGAAAGGTAGGATTCTATCTGTAGGAAGTGTTCAATGTGGGAAAATCTACATAGACAGACAGACAGAGATCAGCTATGGATATACCTGATGTCTGGGAAGAAGGCAGAAAGGGCTACAACTGCGTTGTATGTGGGATTTCTTTTTAGCAATAATGAAACAGTTCTGAAGTTACAGTGATTATGGTTGTATAATTCAGATGTATATTAAAAATAATTAAGCGGTGTCCTTTAACATGGGTGAATTGATAGCACATAGATTATATCTGATTAAAACAAATGTGGAAGCCAGGTGTGGTGGCACATCCTTTTAATTCCAGCACTGGATAGGCAGAGAGAGGAAAGTGGCTATCTGTGAGTTCAGTGTGATCTGGTCTACATAGTGAGTTCCAGGCCATCCAGAGCTACATGGTGAGACCCCATGTAAAATAAAAAGTGTGTGTGTGTGTGTGTGTGTGTGTGTGTGTGTGTGTGTGTGTGTGTGTGTGTGTATAGTGGTAGAGAAGAAAAAGAGAGTGACAGGGACAGATATAAGGTAGATAGGCAGATAGGTAGATGTATGGATGGATAGACAGAAAGATAGACAGATGATAGATAGATAGACATACAGACAGATAGATGAGTTGCTACCTGAAACATAGGATGAGAGTGTTCACTGTTCACTGTTTAGTTTGTGTATGTAAATAGCAGCCACGGAAATACTCAGTGTTAAAGTCATTTTGTAAATTTCGATTATCCCCAAGACTAATCAGTTCTGATCATGTGTTAGATCTCTACTTTTTTAAACTGATTTTTGTAAATGATTATTTTGGGGCAGAAAAATATAATAATCTCAGTGTCAAGGACAAATATGCAGCTCTTGTCTTTGACCATGTTGTTCTAGGAGGCCAGGCATGTGGTGGAAATGGGCAGTGCTGTTTGATTTCCAGATTCTGGTGAAATATCTCAAGGTCCAAATAGGAAAAGTAGCAAAGGGCACTCTTAAAGGAATAAAGACACCCTCTTGCTTAAGAATTGAAATGGATATCACTCATAACCACCTGTAAGAGCAATTCAAAGTGCCTTGAGCATTTCTGGTCCTGTCTTGTGTGAAGCCATTGCTAATTTTTTCTCCAGGGGAAATGTGAATGTTCACCTCTTCCTCTGAAGTCCTAATGGCAAACCAAAGTTCAGTTCCACCAGTGAATTTATTGGGATTACTTACATGGAGCATGGGGAAGAGAAACATGAGTGAGCCCAAAGCAGCCACACTGGAATCTACCCAGTATGGGCTTCAGTCCCACCATTGTCACACAGATGGGGTGGGTGTTCTCTCTCTTGGCCTTCCCAGCCTGGACTGTGGCACCTTTAGAGACCCTGGGACCACATGTAATTAGGGTGGAATTTCATACAAAATGGTGGGGAAGAGTGTCTGGAAACTGGCATGAGGATCCAGTGACTACCCCTGTGCTCCTTCTGTGAAGGGATATCAACAGTTCACATCAGGTCAACACGCCAACAATCATGACAGACTCTCCCAAATAAACAAGCTGATTTCTTGAAGATGGTGGCAGTATGACTCAGTTGACAACATCTATCTTGTGGGAGCTTCCTTTACCTGGACTGTCTTTGGCTTGAGCTTTTCAGGGGTTGGCGTAGAGAAACCAAGGAAGTCACCTTGAAACAGAATCAGAAGATAATAAGCTGCTGTAAACAACTTGATGGTAGGAGCCAGGTCCAAGCAACCCACATCCCTAACTAAGATTAAGCATGGTGCCTGACTCACAGTGAGTGTTGAATAAGCTTTTACTGAATTTTAGGTATCAACTAGGATGATGTAGTTACACAAGTAGGCATGAGCAGAATAGAAAGGCAAATGCCATTTAAACAACCACACGTGTGATTATAAACTGTGGGAGTCTGCCAGAGTGCAGCCCCAACCTGCTCCCACCTTACGAAGGGTTCTTAGGTGAAGAAGAAAGGAATGAGAAAATATTAGGTAGAAAGATAGAAAGAGACACAGGGTAGCTTCAGGAGGGCCCTTGATTGCTGTGGGATGGTCTGTATGTCAAATGCTCTGGTTGGTCAATAAATAAAACACTGATTGTCCAGTGGCCAAGCAGGAAGTATAGGCGAGACTAACAGAAAGGAGAAAGGAGGGAACAGGAAGACAGAGGGAGACACCGCCAGCCACCGCCATGATAAGCAGAATGTGAAGATGCCGGTAAGCCACGAGCCACGTGGCAAGGTATAGATTTATGGAAATGGATTAATTTAAGCTATAATAACAGTTAGCAAGAAGCCTGGCATGGCCATACAGTTTGTAAGCAATATAAGTCTCTATGTTTACTTGGTCGGGTCTGAATGGCTGTGGGACTGGTGGGTGAGAGAGATTTGTCCTGACTGTGGGCAAGGCAGGAAAACTCTAGCTACACTTGATCAATACCCAGCCACCCAGAGGTTTATTCAAAAGGGCTTTTTATAACATGCCAAGATCGTCCCCTTGCAAGATCAAAGCATACTCTACAGCCAAATGTAGACCTTCTCAACACCTGGTAAACATGCCTGTGGCCAAATTATCTCCTTATGCAGCCCTGCTGGATGAAGCTAGTTCAGATTCTCTGTCCTTGAGTAAGGTCTCACTAGATAGCCTCTGTGGATCTCTACAATAAACAGCAGAATACCTTGACCAAAAAAATAAGAAGGAGCGAGTGGAGTTATCAATGGCTAACTGGCCACAGGAAACCACTGTGACCTTTACTTCTTTTGGCACACTTAAGCTCCTATTTGGATATATATATATATCATATATATATATATATATATATATATAATTCTGCAATATATATATATTGCAGAATTAGGTCTTCCTGTTACCCCCTTCAGACAGTCAGGACCATTAAGGTAAAATTACTTATCCCAACTGGCCTTTTTGTTGAAGGAGCAAAGGGCAAATGGACAGGGCCTCCTCTGGGACCATGTTGCAGTTAGAATACCACCACCCCCTGGGTGAGCAAGGTGTGGTCAGGAGAAGGGACTCTTTGGCTGCTCCCTTGTGGGAGATTCTGGGGATGTGCACCTCCCTTGTTCATGGGGCTTCAAGGTTTCTCATCCAGGGACACACCACAGGTTCCACAGCATGGGCACACCAGGAAGCTAGGGTACTTTTGTCCATGGCTCTTCCCCTTCTCTGCATTTGATGCGTACTGCTCCCTTATTCACAGTGGATGTACCTCCGCTCAGATGCTCTGTGGGAACCTGATAGTCCATGAATTCAAAGATGATCTCATGGCCTCTGCCTTCCCTTAATGTTGCTTCCTCTTCTGTATGATTTTCCTAGAGTCTGGCATCCCTCAGACTCCTAAATCAGAAATCTGGCTCCCCACCGTACCTCATCCCTCTCTTCAGGATGAGTCATCACAATCTGTAGAGTTCATTGGGCTTGCCCTTTCCCTCCCTCAGTGCTGAAGAAGGAGGATTTATCCGGCCTGAGTACAACAACCAGGTCTTTCTGGCTTCCTCTCTCACCCAGTCCTCTAGTCCACCTTCCATCCCTACCACCAGATAATTCTGTTTCTTTTCTTTTTGTGTGTGTATGTGCATGTGCTTGTATATTCACGCAGGTGTGTGTGTGTGTGTGTGTGTGTGTGTGTGTGTGTGTGTGTGTGTGTGTCCAGAGGACAACCTTGGGTGTCATTCCTCAGGAGCTGTTCACCTTGTTTTGTGGGACATGGTCTCTCACTGGGCTGCAGCTCACCCAGCAGGCGAGGCTGGCTGCCAGTGAGCCCCGGCATCCCTGGTCTCCACCTCCCCAGGGCAGGTATTACAAACATTTTCACCTTGGTTCTGGTGATTGAGAACATTGTGAAATCAAGCACTTTCCGGAATGAGCTGTCACCCCAGGACACCAGGTAATTCTACAATGCTAAGTTGGTTCTATACTCTCCAGCTCTTGTGGACATGTGCAGCCCACGGCTCCAGCCCCCATCCAGAAGACTCATGGGAGGGCTTGGATGTTTACTGCCCGTCTTGTGCACACCACTCACTCTACTGAGCTTGGCTCTAGGGTCAACTCCTGTCTGAAACACTTGCTGCTCTTTGTCCTGACTCCATACAAGATGAAGCTCATTATCTCCTCTTTGTAAATCTCTACAGCATCGAGGCCAAAAGCAGAGGGTTCTTTGCGTGATCCATGGTGGCTACTGACCTCTCCAGACCCCCATTTCTCTCTTCAAAATGTGGAAGTTATATGCCTGGTTCACAGGCTACACTCAGAATTAAACCAAGTGGTTTGTGTAAACTACCTGGAACATGGGGACTATCCGCAGATGCACACAGTGCTTTAAACCCACAGGAGATTCTGACCAAGTTTTCACATCAGGAAGGTCATGCTGTTGTGTGACCATATTTATGTTTATGCAGTTATAACTGGACTAAGCAAGCCTGAGGAAGACAAGTTGATCTTACATTTTTACCCTTCAGTTCCTAGAACAGAGGTTGAGAAAGAGCAGACTTATAATTGGTCCACAGTTCACCATTGTGTCTCAGTGAATCTTTGAGACTGATGAAGCTGCTGTCCAAGGATGCTGTGATTGGGAGTGACTAGGGAGTGATCTGAGCTTCAGTGCAAAGCAGGCTGGAGCATGGGGTCCTGGGCATACCCACAAAGGAGGCTGGAGCATGGGGTCCTGGACACACCCACAAAGGAGGCTGGAGCATGGGATCCTGGACACACCCACAAAGGAGGCTGGAGCTTGGGGTCCTGGACACACCCACAAAGGAGGCTGGAGCTTGGGGTCCTGGGCACACCCACAAAGGAGGCTGGAGCTTGGGGTCCTGGGCACACACCTAAGTTCTGGGTCTTGATTTTATTTATTCATGCAAAAACATCTCAAATAATGGTATTATAAAATTTTAAAAGCCAAATGTTTTAAAAATTAAAACAGACATTCAAGAAATATGTATATTATAGAATACACAGGCTCTTGTCTTATGGAAAGTTCTTGTTTTAAGCCTCAGTGTGGTTGTGTACACCTGTAAGCCCAGCGCTTAGGAGACCGAGGCAGGAGCATTGAAAGATTTAGGTGGCCTTGGGCTGCATAACAAGGTCTTATCTCAAATAAAAGAGGGAGTGTCACCATTTAATTTGTTGTTGGTTAGAGCACTTGGTGGCCTTAGCAGTGACTTTTCTAAAGTAACCGAGATTGGCCTGTTGGAAATGAGCCTCCTTTCAACAACATTAGCACTTGCTAGCATCACTTAGCTGTAAGTGAAATATAAACAGTGTGACCCTGCTGTGTCTTCATTTTCAATGGGCTGTAAATTTAACTAGAGGAAGACAAATACTTCCTTGTCCAGAAATGACAGCATCTTTCCTTTGTAAATGTCACTGCATCTGTCTGTGAGTTTGGAGGAATATGCGTTAAGAGCAAATGCGAGCCTTAAATGGAGTTTTCCTGACTTGTTTTTTAACTCATAATTTATCGTAGAAACCCTCAATGTTTTGCCCAGCACTCACCATCAATTGATTGACTGGTTAAAAACAATGAGAAATCTTTATGTATTATTTACTATTCTTTTTCTTTTACCAGGGGAAAAATTCTCTTTTTTAGCTTGTGGTATCATAATCCATCACCCTAGTGAGGAAGTGACTCCTCCTAAGTCTCGGGTGTAGCCACTTAAATGACACTTATTTCACCAGAGTGGTCTAGCTTACAAATGACTACAGAACACAGGATTAAGAAAGCGTTCCTGCTGTTTGAATTTCATGAAGAATTAGAATTTTAAAAAAGGTCCCAATTTCCTAATACCTCTGTTATCTAACTTTGCCCTGTTTTTCTTTGTCTTAGGTATCCACTGTTGCAGAATCATGGGGTGCTAGCTCTGTGTAGAATTTTGATATTATTCTCAAACGGACACTTCTAGAAAGATTTAGGGTACTTTGGTTTTCTATGTGCAAAGTTGAAGATTCCCTTTGTCTGAATAAGCCCACTGCATTCTTAGCATTTTCTTTGTCTCTTTCCTACTTTCTTTATACAAGCAAGACCATAGAAATTAGTGCTCCTCACTCATTTGGTTTTGGCAGTGAGTTTTGACCAGGAGCTTCGGTCACGAATCCTACGGAGATGCCCTGTTTCCCAAGTGTCTTTAATCAACTCTGCTCTGTTGTAGGTGGCGAACTGAGGCAAATGAATTCTCTGATGATGTGTAAAGCCAAGCACCTGGAGCTAGTTTGGTTTTATTGAGTTATCCATGCTGTTTGGCATAATGAGTTGTGTTGAAATACTTATCACTTCTCTGCCTGCCTTTAGTAGTTTGAAATATAGATCTTTTTTTATTGGTGGTGGTGCTAGGAAAAGGTTTTAAATATGATTTGCAATTATCTTTCTGTCATGTTCATTTTGGTTTAATTGCCTATTCTATATCATAATGGGCTAAGTCAGCAGAAGACAATGTCCCTTTGCCTGAGAAAGCTAGGGTCCCTTCCATACCTTTATAAAGTATTTTTAATTCCAGGTAACACTGAATCTACTGCTTCAGAAACACATCCATCCCTATTCCCCTCAAAACTACATAACGACCCAGCAGTTTCCTGCACACCCAGATAGAGTTTGACTCGACCCTCCCTTTGTTTTTATTTGTCCTTGTTAGGCTGTACTGTGCAATTTTGATTGCTGGTGCACCCCCACCTTTAAATGCATTCACTCTTCACTGTCTGCAGAGTTCCAAACCCATAGGGGTTTGCACTCTCTGAAAAAACTGTATATGTAGTTTTGCAAAGACAAAAAATAGAATTGTGGCTATTTGCCATATCTAGCTGATGGGCTAATGAGAATCTGTGCATGAATAAAGGCACCCAGCCAATCGAGCTCTTATTATGGAGTCATTCTTCATCCACAGAAGGCTTCAGATTCATCTGTGTGACAATAAATTATAGATTTGAAATTTATTTTTAGATTTACTTACTTTACCTTGTGTGTATGACTGTTTGCTTGCATATATTTGTGTGCCCTGGGAGGTCAGAAGAGGGTGTCAGGTCCCCTAGGACTGGGGTTACAGATGGGATGGTTGTGAGCTACCACATGGGTGCTGGAAACTGAACTCAGGTCCTCTTCTAGAGTAACAAGTACTTTTTTTTTTTTTTTTTTTTTTTTTTGGTTTTTCAAGACAGGGTTTCTCTGTGTAGCTTTTCGCCTTTCCTGGAACTCGCTTTGAGACCAGGCTGGCCTTGAACTCACAGAGATCTGCCTGCCTTTACCTCCCAAGTACTGGGATTAAAGGCGTGCGCCGCCGCCGCCGCCGCCGCCGCCGCCGCCGCCGCCGCCGCCACCACCACCACCACCACTACTCGGCTCAAGTACTCTTAATATTGAGGCATCTCTCCAGCTCTCTAAATTATTCTTTAGAGGTATGTATTAGTGTGGCCTTTGAGTTATTTCCAGGCAGTTTCTTGATTCTTTAAAAAAAAAAAATTGGTGCTTGGAAACATTTCCTTGAAATTTGTGGCAGAGGGGCTGAATATGTGTACTTAAAATTTGATCTCTTCATTTTATTTATTTATTTATGTTATTTATGTGTGTGCACTCGCATGAGAGGGCAGGTGTGTGGACACGAGGGTAACTACAGCATCTGCTTCCCTCCCTGGCTTCAGACTCAAGTAGTTGAGTTTGGCAGCAGGCAACATTACCCTTTGATCCACTTCACCAGCCCGACATGTGTGTTTTTAAGTTTCTTAGGGAGGTTTATACAGAATTGCAGTTTGTTGTTGTGCTAGGGTTCCCCACCCCCATATTATAGTCACCTGAGAAGAAGAATCCTTGACTGAGGAATCGCCTCCACAGGATTGGACTATGGACATCCATGGAGCATTTTTCTTGGTCAATGACTGTGGGAGGGCTCAGCCCACTGTGGGCAATGCCACCCCTGAGCAGGCGTCCTGGGTTATAGAAGAAAGCAAACTGAGCAAGCCATGAAAAACTGAGCCAGTCAGCAGCATTCCTCTACTGGTTTCTGTTTCTTCTCCTGCCTCGGCTTCCTTCAATCATGATAACAAACCATAACCTTTAAGGTAAAATAATCCCTTCCCTCCCTAAGTTCCCAATGCTCACAGTGTTTATCACACCAATAGAAAGTAGTAGGCTAGGTCATTTTTAAACTCCTCACCACCCACCTCCCAGTTGAAAGGAGGATTTAGTGTTGCTACTATGATAATGCTTTAATCCCTTCACTAAAGTAGTGGTTCTCAATCTTCCTAATGCTGTGACCCTTTAATACGGTTCCTCAGGTTGTGGTGACATAAAATTATTTTTGTTGCTACATTATAACTGTAGTTTTGCTACTGTTATGAAACATAATGTAAACATCTGTGTTTTCCAATTAATTAATTAATTAATTAATTAATTAATTTGGGGAGGTTGAGATCCACGGACTGAGAACTGCTGTACTACAACAAAGCCTTCTCCGATGCTACTCTCTCTCTCTCTCTCTCTCTCTCTCTCTCTCTTTTTGCCTGTGTCTCAACATATTGTATGTACTGTGTTTCCTTATTTCTTCCAAGACTTTGTTTACAATCTCCCATCTGAAGACTAACCAGGCACAGCTCTGCTTAGCTTTGAGTTGAGACCAGATGAAAGCAAGCGTGTTCAAGGTATTCTGACTGCAGGTGACACCTTTGGTGTTTCTTCTGGCATGGCTTTGCCTGGAAGGGTCTTCTCTCTCCTTTCCTAGTGAATTCCTATGGCTCACAACTACTGGAGTCTTCAAAATGTCATTCAGGCAGTGTTACATGTGTGGGCAAAATGGTTTCTTGTGATTTCCCTTTCTCCCCAAAGAACCCATATCTGGTTTTGCTAGCCACATCTGATCTTTAAGGTCTCCTAATCAACTTGTTGCCAAACTTGGCCAATCAAAATGCTGAGGAGAGATGCAAGCAATTGGAGATGTTCAGCTATCTTTTGTGGAGGTTTGAGGGGATCGGGATAGGGATATGAAACCATAAGGGGCTCCCTGGATAGATCATGGGTTCCCTCGGGAGACACAGGCACTTCCTGGAGAAACCCTCTCCAATCCTTGAACAATTGTCCCAACTAGCAACAAGGGTGAGGGTGGCTCAAGGGAACGAAGCCTTTGGTAAGGAGTAGGAACTTTGATTTAGACAGAAAGAATAAGCTAGAGAGAATAGCTGCAGAGTGGTGACCAATGTGGGGGGCTGGAGATGATGCCTCGGGGGTTAAGACGACATGCTGCTCTTGCAGAGGACTCAAGTTCATTCCCCCAACTCACGTCAGGTGGCTTCCAAGAACTTGGAACTCTAGATCCAGGAGATCCAACACCCTCTTCTGGACTTCATAGCCATTACCCTCAAATGCACACTCAAATACACACACACACACACACACACACACACACACACACACACACAAATTCCTTTCTCTCTTGCTCAGACACACATATGCACACACACTAAAAAATACACAAATCTTTAAAAAAATATGATCTATTATGTATTTAACAATTGCTAAAACAGTTTTAAATGACTTCTGAACCAAAGAAGCATAAGTAGCTGGTTGGGTAGATCTGCTGATTAGTTTCATTTAGTCATTATGTATTATAAACACAAATTAAAACATCATATTGGGCCCCACACACACAAAAAAAGGTTTTCATCCTTAATCTCTCCTTTGCTCTCCTTTTCCCTCAACAGAATAATGTTTTTGGACTGGGAAATGGTTCCGTTGGTAAACTGCTTGCTATGCAAGAACGAAATGTGAGTTTGGACTCACAGCACCCACAGAAAAAGCTGTGTGAGGCAGTTCTGGTCTGTAAGGCCAGAATGGAGGCCAGCCAGGCTAGCCAATATGGTGGGCGACAAGTTCAGAGACTGTGTCTTAAAAATCGAGGAGGAGAGTGACAGAGGAACACCAGAAGTTGACCTCTTGCCTCTAGATGGACAACATATACAATACTTTCAATATTTTAATATTTTTATTTGGAAGGAAATAGAAGGAACATGTGAAAAATATAACTGGGCTACTTTTTATAGGCAAAATTTCCCTTGACTTTGAGAACCTGGAGGGACTAGGACACACCCAATAGTATGCTGTGATTGTTTGAATAAAGGTCATGCTATCTCTCCTTCCTCCACTGTGCAAGGAAGAGCCTGGGCCACCCACTCCCGCTACTGTGAAATTCCACATCCCTTCCCCACAATACTAGACTGAAACCTGAACTTATGAGTCAAAATCAGTTTCTATAAATTATTGTTGCCACAGGGATATAAAAGTGATGAATACAGCATCCCACAGGTCTTTGGGACACTCAAGGTATTGGAGGTGACAGTGGAGATGAGCACAGGTACTGTGGGTGTGTCCCATTTACCTGGGAACTTCAGTCTGGCTGGAGGAGCGGGGCACTGTGAGGCAGTGCATGTTGCTGTGGACTTGGCTTTCTGCAGCCCAGATTTCTCCCCACATTCTGAACGGCACTTTACATACTCCATAAGAAGTTCAATTTGTAAGAATCTGTTTAAAAGATGTCACCACACATACCAGGCGAAAATATTTGCCTGGGGAAGGAGTTAGTCATGTTTTCCATTACAGACAATTTGGAGGACTGGGTTTCAGATTGCTGGACATGAGTGCAATACGAATGTAATTGTTTAAAGGTAATTTGAAGAAAACTGAAGTGTGCTTGTCTTGGGAGTTCAAGGTCACGGAGCAGCCTTTATGAGATGGAGTTTGGGGAGGAAGCTCTCTTGGAAATTACAGTCTGAGTTTTGAGTTGCCATTCTGGTACTGAGTTCTTCATTTGGGTGAACTGTCAGCTCTCCAAAGGGAAAGTGGCTGTTCTGAAAAACTCTCACTGTTCAAGAGTTACCTCTTGCAGTTTCACAAAAGACGCCTTATTTCTTAGCACTTTACAGTGAGGTAACACATAACTCTTCAGACTTTTTGTGGGAGAGTCGTCCTGGTTAATTCTTAATTGTCAACTAGGAACAACCTAGAATTGCCCAAGAAGAAAGACTCAGCTGAGGAACTGCTTCCACCAGGTTTGGTCTGTGGGCATGACTGTGGTGCATGCCTGGATTGTGAGCTCATGTGAGAAGACCCAGTCCGCTGGAGGTGGCATCATTCATTCCCTGGGTAATGGTTCTGAATTGTACAGGACAGGAGAAGACTGGATGTGAGCAGAAGCAAGCAGACAGCTGGGTCCATTTTTTCCCCCTCTGCTGTTGACTGCACATGGTATGTGACTAGCTGCTCGAGTCCCTTGGTGATGGACTGTCACCCGAAGTGTAAGCCAAATAAATCACCTTCCTTCCTCCCCTAAGTTGCTTTTGGTCAGGGTGTTTTATCATAGCAACAGGAATGAAGCAAGGATTATAGTGTTGGCCACTGAGCATGTAGCAATGATGCAATCTAGTGGTGTGATACTAAAATAGAAAATATTCCCCAATTCCGTTTCCATTGTCATGTGCTTCTTTCACTTACGAGTAGAGTCTGTCTTACTACCTGAGGCAGACTAGACTTTTGGCCCTCTGTACTCAACAGAATGCAGAGGAAGTGATGTTTTCTCAGTTCCAAGGTTAGACCTCAAGGGTCGTCATAGGTCTGCCTTCTCTTGCAGCACTACTTCAGCTTTGAGACAAAGCCAGTGCTAGTTTCCCGGAGTGCCGAAGCCCACGTGTGCTCTCAGAGACTCTTGGCCAGCAGGCCAGTGTCCCGCAGCAGAGACGCTGTGCCAACCCCCGGTTAATATGTGAAAACCTTTGGTGCTAATCAGCTGTTTGGGATTCTGATAAAATGCCTGAGAAAATCACCCTACAGGATGAAGGGTTATCTTGGCTCATGTTTGTAGTCCATGATAGCTTGGCTCCATATTTCCTGGGCTGGTAGTAAGGAAGTGCATTGTAGCAAAGAGGTAGGATATTTGAAATCCAAACTATAACACAGAAAGGACCAGAAAAAAGTGCATAACTGATTTAGCTTAAAATCTCAAGAAATGCAGAGTTGTTTTCAACTCAGCCATCAGTCCTGTGATCCCACACTATCTCCTTGCTATCCCAAGCAAGCTCCCTACTCCACATGATGTGTGAATCACGGCACCCCGAGCCACACCGTGAAGCACTGCCTTAGAGCCACGTGATATATGGATAGCTTTGTGGCTTCAGGGTGATTCATAGTGAGGCTCCGGCTAAGCTTCATCTGGACTCTGCTGCTAAGTGGCAGGTAACGGAAGAGAGCCCTCTGGACTCTGTTTTGCTCTGTAAGGGAAAGGAACACAGGGGAGTCGGAAGAAGCCAGCGTCCTAGGAACGCAAGAGAGGGGGAGGGGCAGCTGTTATTTGGGGAGTTGTCTGCACATTTTGTGGAGGGTGAGGCCCCAGAGCAGTGACAGAGGGAATGGGGAGGTGCCAGAGTCCTTCTGGCTGGCTCTGCATCATGGCCTTTGTTTCTCTTGCTGTGCAGGATCTGATCTTTCAGTGTACAGTAAAGCTTTGCAGAGTCGCCAAGGTTGAGAGTGTCTATTTGCAGATGAAGTCCTGTGGCTGGTGCATTTGCTGTCCTTGTATCCCACAGTGGGCTGTCCTCTGGGGCTGATGTCTGTGCTCCAGAGCAGTTGGATTAGCACAGAATTTGGGGTGTGACTGAGGTACGGCTATACCTCAAGTTCTCCTCAGATCTGTGTGCAGTTGGGTAGAAGCTGGCGCATGCGCATGCGTGGCAGGCACTTTTCAGACAACCATTCATTCAGAAGAACAGCAGATGTGTCAGAGTTGGTTGGTTAGCTTGTGGCTCCTGTTATTTCAAGAACTCACACACTTTCCTTCTGTCTTCCACGATCTTCACCATGTGGATTCTGTCCTTTGCCTCAAAGCTGTGGATGTGTGCAGGACCATGTAGAAGAAAGCCTTTCCTGAAATTACCAAAAAACTTTATTTCTCCCTGTTCAGAGTTAGATCACCTGCCAGAGCCTACCCAATGCATCAAGGACTGTGATTGGCTGATATCAACTCAGGCTTCATCTTCTTGGTGCTGGAGAGGAAGTTACTCTGAGCATGTGCCCAGATGGAGAGGGAATTGTGAACAACTGGGACTTCGCCAGTCATAACTGTTGAGGCAATAATGGCTGATGGATTGTATACAGAAGGATAGACAGAGCTGTGCTGGGTCTCAAAAATGAAGTTGACACCAGAGGTTGTGCTGAGTTGCGAGGTAAGCCCTGTTACTCTAGTGGGTAGTACAGCACAGGTTTATTCCCCTAACAGAGAGTCTGAGGAGTGCTAGGTGGAGTCTGTTACCCATCCTGGTGACTGGGGCTCTTGCTCCTCTGTTCCTGCTCCTGTGAGCCTCCTAGGTCTCATGTGACCTCTTGGTCTCCATATGACACCCCTGCCCCCAGCTCCATGTGGCCTCCCAGGTCTCCACATGACCTCCTAGGTGTCCATAGAGAATATTTAGTTTATTTTAACAAATTATTTACTTTTATGTTTTAATTTGTATCTGTGTCTGTGTCTGTGTCTGTGTCCACACGAGTGCAGAGGCCTGTGGAGGCCAGAAGAGGGCATAGGCTGCCCTGGAACTGGGGTGGTAGGAGGTTGTTACCTGCCTGCTATCGGTGCTAAGAACAGAACTTGGGTCCCCTGCAAGAATAGCATTTGTTCTTAACTACTGCAGTATCTCTCCAGCCCAGAACCATTTATTGTACTTGCCTCAACTCAGGAGTGACACAATTCACATTTGTCATTGTGCATTTGTTAAAAATTATTCATTGGCTCCAACCCAGCTCTGGGGCTGATTATGCAGTATTAGGAGAATCTCTGAAACATTGAGCAGGCAGTCAAGATGCAGAGGCAATAGATAGATAGATGATAGATAGATAGATAGACAGATAGATAGATAGATAGATAGATGGGTGATAGATAGATGATAGCTAAATAGGTAGACAGATAGATAGGTAGATAGATATCTTCTATCTATCTATATCTATCTATCTATCTATCTATCTATCTATCTATCTATCTATCTATCTATGGATAGATAGATAGATTGATTGATAAAAAGGGAATATGAACCTAGGGTAAGTAAAGGATGCTGGGTGTGAACACATGCTGGTTGCATGTGACCCTACTTCAGGTCTTACTGGACTCTCATTGTGTCTTTTCTGGAGATGGATGTGCTGAGCATTATGGAGATTCTTGTTTATAGTTTAAACAATTGTAAAGAGCCTCTGAGCACCTCAGGGGAAGGGAATACGTAAATATTGGTGTCATTGTCACACTGCTTGATGGTCCCCAAACTCTAGTCATCACTCAGCTGCATGTCTGCATCCTAACACAGCAATAAAGGTTAACACTTAAATTTGGAGAGCAAAGTGACTCTAGAGACTTGCCTGGTTTCTGCATGCCTTGACTCAATAGCCCTGAAGACCCTTTGGTCTCTGTGAGATTAGTCATTTCCCTCCAAGTCCTCAAATTATCCTCACAGTGCCATCGCAGTGACTCACCTGACTTTCCAGATGGTGGGTCAGGCTTGTTGATGGATGCAGGCCTGTTTGTATCTCCTTGGGGCTGTGGATTGGCTTTGGGATCCAGAACTTCGGATGTGAATATCTTGTCAGTACAAAAAGATAAGCTCTACTGGAGCAAGAAGTACAATTTCCCCTCTCCACAGGGTCCAGTACAGTTCCAGGCTTACAATCAGAGCCCTACAAACCTGATCTAATGGGAGATGTGCAGACTGTCTGGCCTCTGGACTAGAATGTTCTCAGTTTCTAGAGAACTCGGTGAAGCTGAGGTTAGGGTGTGGGTTTTGTATTTCACATTGTCTTCTGGGCAAAGTAAATGTCATAGGAAATATCTTCCTCCTGGGCAAGATCACTGGGGTCTAGTGTACAGGTGATCACTCACTAACTTTAAAACAATGTACTGTGTAGCCAAAGGCTATAAGGTCACAACACCAACCATTACAATGTAGTCACCACACAGTAAATTTGTTATTGTTCTGTTGGCATTATTAAATATGATGACCAAAAGTAACTTAAGGAAGAGTGTTTATTTGTCTTATGTATATTCTAGGGAGCTATAGTTCACAGTGGTGAGGAGGGTGCTGTATGGTGGCAGGAGCAGGGAGTGGGTTTATCTGCACATAGGATACAGGGAGAGAGAGAGAGAGAGAGAGAGAGAGAGAGAGAGAGAGAGAGAGAGAGAGAGAGAGAGAGAGAGAGAGAGAGAGAGAGAAAGAAAGAAAATGGACACAAGAAGTATGGCTAGACTGTAAATCTTCAAAGCCCTCCTCCAGTGACATATCCCTCCAGCAAGGATGCATCTCCCAAGGGTTCTCTAACCTCCCCAAACAGCATCACCAATTGGTGATCAAGTGTTCAAATACATGAGCCTATGAGGGACATTTCTTATTCATCCACAAAACATACTATACATGCAAAGACCCTTTGAGCAGATGGAAGATATAAGAAAATTCTTGCATTAAAGTTCCTTGGAACACAGTTATTTCATTCTAACCCAGAGCCTAGTGACTTCAACTGTATTGAGTGTTGTAAAATAGTCATGAGTACATATAGCATGTCATAGCAATGGTCAGTACAAACCTGATTAAAGGTTTGAGGATTTCCATACAGTGGAAGCAGCTGTTTAAAATAACAATAGACTTCTGTCTTGGGTAACATGGCAATATGTTCACTGTCTAGACTAAAAAAAAGTAAGACAGTTTACAGAACAGTGTGTGGGTTTTCTCTGTTTTAGAGAGACGGTGGGGAGGTGTGTACAGGGCAAATTATGTAGAACTGGTCTCAGAGTGTGGAGTCATGAGGGAGAAAGAGAAGAGTCACATGGTCAGAGCAGGGGGAGGTGGGAATGTTTGTGTTTGGTCCATGAGAGCACATGACAAGATCAACTACCCCAGGAATGAGGATGTCAAGGAGGGCTTCCTGGAAGGAAGTAGTTCATTAATTACCATCTATTGAATCAGGTTTTAGTGTACCTTTCTGTGTGGTGAACACTTCAGTTGGATGTGACATCATCCAGTGTGTAGTGTGTAAGGTAGAAACGGAAGGGGATGGAAAACAGGCAGATGTGTGGAAGGAAGAGGACACTCTGCTTAGAGGGATCTGCTGGGGGAACCTTGCGAGGCCAATGATGTCAAGCACAGAAGAACCTTATTCATGTCTGCAGTGTTGCGAGGCCAATGATGTCAAGCACAGAACAACCTTATTCATGTCTGCAGTGTTGCCAAAAGGAAGTGCTGATACTCCAGGATATCAATGTTTTTAGTTTTATTTGCTCTTTTTATTTATGCATACCAACATTTTTGGGCACATATATTGAACATACTTTTTGTGGTTTTTCAATACATGGTTTCTCTGTGTAGCCTTGGCTGTCCTGGAATTTACTTTGTAGACCTAGCTGGCCTCGAACTCACAGAGATCTGCCTGTCTCTGCCTCCCAAGTGCTGGGATTAAAGGTGTGCACCACCACCACCTGACAAACATACTTTGTTTCAAAGGAAAAATAATTCTATACATGTAATTTTGTTCTGAAAGGAAAAATAGGGCAAGGTTTTTATTTTTTTATTTTATTTTTTTAATGTTGAAGGGTCCTGAGCCAGGGAGATGGTTCATTTGGCAAAGTGCCTACCATTTGAGCATGAGGATCTGAGTTTGACCCAAGAACCCACCTGAAATACCTGCTGCAGTGGCATGTGCCTGTAAGCCCAGTTCTGGGGAAGCTGAGTCAAGAGGATCCCTGGCACTCACTGGCTCCCCAGACTTGACAAGTCAGTGAGCTAAAGAGTGAATGAGAGAACCTGTCTCAAAGATTAAGTTGATACTAGAGGTTGACTTCTGGCCTCCAAATGTATACACACACACACACACACACACACACACACACACACACACACACGGAGGGAGTGGTTCAGGATAATCTGGACAGAAACCAAGGTACCTTTTGTAACCACCACAGGATTCCTGGTCATGGAGAGGCAGCTCTAGAGCCTGGGCTGGTAATATATGTAGTGGGTCCCTTCGAGTTGTAAAGTGACAATTTCCCTTTCTGCCAAGTACTGCACCTAGGCTGAGTAAAAAATTGCTTCCGACATAGGTAGGCATATTCAAATGCACTTGACATGTGCCATGCACGTTAATTTCTAAGTGAAATAAACTCAGAATAACTCTTCGTAGATTTTCTCAATCAAACAACACAAAAAAGGTTATTGCCTATGAATGGGACTCTGAAAAGTACATTGTCACTAGAAATATTAACAAGACATAGTGGTTAAGAAGCAAATCATCGCAAGGACACAGAAGACACACCACCTGGCTCTGACTGATAACCTGGGCAGAACCAAACTGCTGGTGTTGAGTGGACGTCCATGAAGATCAGGGACACGTGGGCGGGTAGACTGAACCAAGGTTTGCACGCCAGGCCCCTGGATTCCGCTGGCTCTCCCTCTTTTCATTTAGTTCCTGCATTTCCTCCAGATAGCAGATATGACTGCCTGAGAAGCCCCTCAGCTAGAGAGGCAGATGTCCAGAGAGATTTTCACAGCAAGCCCGTAAAATCTTCTGATTTGATTTGCTGATGATACCAACAGCCGTAACTAACACAAAAATAATGTGAATAACAAGAAGCTTGACATTTCAGAGCCTTTGAAAATGAGATGGTGGCTGTGACAAGCTGGCCTGTCTGTTCAGGGGCTGAACATGCAGATCAAGAGCAGACAGAGCTGCTTGTTTGCTGGGAAGCAAGGCAGGTAGGCAGACAGTGAACCCAGGCTTGTGCTGGAAAAATGTCAGAGCCCTTATTATCCTTTATTGTTCCCTGTAGACAGAACTTTCTCTGTCCCACCTGGTCTGCCCCCTCTTGGAGGCTTAATATTAATTACAAACTGTTTGGTCTATGGCTCAGTATGGTGATATTGTGTTCCCCAATATATTGTGCACTCTAATAAACGTATCTGGGGTTAGAGAACAGAACAGCCACTAGATAGATATAGAGGCCAGAAAATGGTGGCACACACACCTTTAATCCTAGCATTCTGAAGGCAAAGATTCATCTGGATCTCTGTGAGTTCAAAGCCACACTGGAAACAGCCAGGCATGGTGACACACACGCTTAATTCCAGGAAGTGATGTCAGGAAGCAGAAAGGTATATAAGGCATGAGGACCAGGAATTAGAACCTGGTTAAGCCTTTAGGCTTTTAGCAGCAGTTCAGCTGAGATTCATTCCAGATGAGGACTCAGAGGCTTTCAGTTTGAGGAAACAGGATCAGCTGAGAAGTTGGCAAGGTGAGGTTAGCTGTGGCCTGTTCTGTCTCTCTGATCTTCCAGCATTCACCCCAAAACCTGGCTCTGGGTTTGTTTTTATTAATAAGACCCTTTAAGATTCATCTTACAGCTCAGGCTTATTGCTAGCTAGCTCTGACATCTTAAATTAACCCATTTCTATTAATCTATATTTTGCCACATGGCTGTGGCATTACCGGTCTGCTGGCATCTTGTTCCTTGGGTGGCTGGATGGCATCTCCCTGACTCCACCCTTCTTCTCCCTGTCTCTCTGCTTGGATTTCCTGTCTGGCTATAACCTGTCATGCCATAGGCCAGAGCAGCTTCTTTATTAACCAATGGGAGCAACACATATTTATAGCATACAGAAAGACCATCCCACAGCACTTCCCATTTTCTGTCTAAGCAAAAAGGAAGGTTTTCACTTTAACATAGTAAAATTACACATAACAAAACAGTTATCAAGCAATAATTATAGTTACAATATCTAGTCTATTTGTATTTGGCAAAATTAAAGAAAATACTCTAACATCTATCCTATTTTTGTGAGTCTAAAGTTTCATATCTAATTTACCTTTGCCATAACTAAGGAAAACTATAACTATCTAGTCTTCAACTCCATCAAAGACCCCAGAAGGATACAATATTATCTGAGTAATCAGGAAGTGCATTGCAAGCAATTTCCATAATTCTGGAAATGACAGAGACATCTGGCTGCCTGGATAGTCACCCAAAGTTCCTCTGTAATGTTGGGGCATCTATCTTCAGCCTACAGGCCTAGAGTATCTGGCAGATTTTTCAGTGAAGTGAGAAATTTGAAGGACTGTTCTGCCTATTGACAAAGTTCATCAGTTACTTTTCTCTGTGCCCTACAGAATGTCTGGCAGTTTCTTTTGTGAAGCAGGAACCTGAAGAACCATCTCACCTTGTTTTGGAAAAGTTTAGTGATCACCTTCCCATGGGTCCTGCATGTTCACTTTATGAAGCAGTCTAGGCAAAGGCAATTTCTTTCCCAAATGGCTAGCCTTTTCTATATTGTAAGCAAATTTCATAATGAGTTTCTTTGAAGCAATTGGTGCTGCCAGGAGCAGATGTGTCTCATTGTCCAGAAAAGTCTAAGTTCTTAAAACATTTTAAATGCCACATTCTGTAGGTCTTTGAAGTGTTTAAAGATTGCTTGTCTATATGAAATATATCTTTGTATATCTAGAAAACTTAATATAAGTTTGATTATTATAGATGGCTATTAATCTGTATTTCTTAATTATATGTTGCAATTTCAAATGAGCTATATAAACATAATACCCCAAACAAGAGCAGAAATATACATATAACAAAATTAACTTTAAATTTGTATCAATAAACTAAAATCCAAACTGATGTAAAATATGTAAGTTTAACAGTTGTTTTTGGATTAAAGTAGATTCAATAATCTATCTTTTTTTTATCATTTCTATATCATTATCTCCATTTTTTCTTTAGAAACAGATTGCATTTATTATCAACCCCCTTTATATAAAAACAAACCTTCATAAACAATATTTTGGGAATTTGAGCGTAGCTTTCCATACTACTTCTTGCTGAGTGGGGACACTGGCAATCTTATGGGGATCCTGAGAAATTTCAGGATTGTGATTAAATATTGGCTGTAGTAGTCTGTGAGGCTGCATCTTCTCAGCCAGTTGCTTTAAAGCTGTTCTGGATATTGGATCATCTGGGCCGTAGATCCATTGGATCCTCTCAGGGGTCTTCCTTGATGGAACCATATTAACCTGGAAGGAATCCTCAGCTTCTCATCTTCTGTGGAAACAAAGCAGAACCTTTTTTCCAAAGCAACATATCCTTAGACCCAAATTTTGAAGTCAAGATACCTTTAAGATATATGTTAGTTTAACTTAGCCACCCACAAAATCAAATGTTTCTCTGCAGTTAAAAAAAAAAATCCCAAAGACAACACAATAATATACAGTATCCAGACTCTGTATATTTTCTGTCTTTACATGGCTTTTTTTTTTATCACTCTATTGTGGTATTGTGTTCCCCAAAATATTGTGCACGCTAATAAACTTATCTGGGGTCAGAGAATGGAACAGCCACAATATTAAACATAGAGGATAGGCAGGGTAGCACACACCTTTAATCCTAGCATTCCAGAGGCAGAAATCCATCTGGATCTCTGTGAGTTCAAGGCCACACTGGAAACAGTCAGGCATGGTGACACACACCTTTAATCCCAGGGAGTGATGGCAGAAAGCAGAAGGATATATAAGGCATGAAGACCAGAAACTAGAAGCTTTTGCCTGGTTAAGCTTTTAGGCTTTGAGCATCACAGTTCAGCTGAGATTCATCCTAGATGAGGACTCAGAAGCTTCCAGTCTGAGGAAACAGGATCAACTGAGGAATTGGCAGGGTGAGGTAGCTGTGGCTTGTTCTGCTTCTCTGATCTTCCAGAATTCACCCCAATAACTGGCTCAGGTTTGATTTTATTAATAAGACTCTTTAAGATTCATGCTATACTCTATTTCTTTTTTAAGGACTTTCTCTACCCCTTTTCTCCTCTCTCTCAAGCCTAGGCATATTTTCAAACACACTATAACCCGTTTAGAGGTCCCCCTCCATCTGAATCTGTCTTATTGTGTGTCTGTAAGCATTTTCTGACCATTGCTTTAAACCGCAGCATGGCTAGGACCCGAACTGTGTCTCCACCCTGCTCTGCCTTCCACCATGGTCCAGGTACCAACAAGTCACGCTTACCCCCTCAATTCTGGGAAGCAGTATTAAGCAGCATGCCCGTGTTTTTAAGCCCACGGCTGTGCTCCCAAGCCTGCAGGCAGTGGCTGGGAGGAGCCTCTTTATACCTCGGCCTGAGGGAGAGACGGCAGGAGCCCTGCACACTGCTTAGCTCATGGCAGCTGGTGGCCAGCTCCATCTTGCAGGCCACTGTTGGGAGACACGTCTCTGTGCTGCTGCTGGCGTGAGACTGTGAGACTAGGAGGCCCAGTGTGGCTCTGTTTCTGTGCGATCAGAATCTCTTTTCAGCTTTCTCAGGTCTATGTGGATCAATGCCCCATGTTGGGTACCAGATAAAGTGAGAAATCCAAGAATTTCTGGAAAGAAAACTTACTTATTAAGGGATGAAATGGAGATCACACACTCACTTATACAAAATGAAGTGACGCCATTGCCTCTTCATCTCCCAGGGAAAGATGGGGAAATCTCCGGACCAGGTGCAGAACCATTTGTCAGGAAGCCTTCCACGTCCCTCCCACTAAACCCCTTCCTCCCGACAAACTACCCTTCCTGACTTAATTTCTTTTTGTGCCTCATGCATTAAACTAGGGTGTTTGCATAAGCATGGGTATGTTTTTTTTTTTTTGTTTTTGTTTTTAAACTGGAGTGTGTGAAATTTACCAGTGACTACAGCACTGAAGACCATGACTCTCTCTTCTAGCAACCATTAATGGATTCTCAGGGAGAATGGGGCCTCGAAAGCTCTGCCTCTACTCATGAGGACATGGTGGTGGGCCCCATCTTGTGTGGGTCTTATGCAGGTAACCACTGATCCTCTGAGTTCATGGGTCCAACAACCATGTCATGGCTAGATGATAGCATTCACAGTGCTCTTCTTATCCTGTAACCCTACATTTTTCTGCCCCCACTCTCCAGCGATGTTCCCCGAGCATTAGAACGTACAATGTAGAGGTCTCATTTAGGGCTGAGCACTCAACAGTCACTTACTCTTAGTACATAACTAGCTGGGAGCCTTTGCATTAACTCTCATCTGTTGCAAAGGGAGGCTTCTCTGAGCAGGGCCGAGCACGGCACTCATCTGATTGCAGGCTCTCCTCCTGACTCTCTAGTGTTCCTAAATGTACTAGGCTTTTTCTTTTGGGTTACCAACCAGCTCCCAAATCATGACATGGAGACCTTTTATTAGTTATAAATGCTCAGTCCAGCATATGCTTGTTTCTAGCTAGCTATTTTAACTTAAATTAACCTTTTCCTCTCTATCTACTTTTTTGTATATCTTTCTTTCACTGCTCCTCATGTCTGCTGGCTGGTGGCTGCCTGGCTTCTGGCCCTGGGCATCTCCCTTGTTCTCTCCTCTCTTCTTTTCTCTTGTTCCTTCTTCTCTCTCTTGCTTTTCTTCTTGAGCCTAGATTTCTCCTCCTATTTATTCTCTCTGTCTGGAAGCCCAGCCTATCTCTCCCCTGCCTCACTACTGGCCATTCAGCTTTTTATTAGACTAATCAGGTGCCTTAAGCAGGCAAGGTGAAACAGATGCAACACATCTTTACATAATTAAACAGATGCAGCACAAACAAATTAACACATCATTCCACAGTTAAACTAATACTCTGCAGTATAGACAAATGTAATACATCTTTGCCTAGTTAGAATAATATTCCTCAACACCTTACCCTTTACTGGGAGGCCCTCTACCCTCCCATTCCTGCCTGGGTGCTTTTTTTTTTGAGGCAGAGTCTTACTATGTAGCCCAGGGTGGCTTTGAACCTGTTGCAATCCTCCTGCATTTGCCTCTCAAATGCTAAGATTATAATAAGCACATGCCACCACACCTGGCTTGATCCAATCAGAATTTCAGGAACAGGGAGTGAACACCTGAACTATTTTAACACTTCCCAGTACTGCTACCTTAATTGAAGGTGTTAAAAAGCCATGGAAGGCTTGTTGAAAAAAAGATGGAGGGGTCCACCCCCTAGAGTGTTTGACTCAAAGGGGCTGGGTAGGGCCTGTGACTATGTATAGGTAACTGGCTCCTAGTTAGAGATGGTTCTCTAAGCTCTTAGGCCTGGAATCTCTCTCTGTTGAGGTGGGGGGAGGGGGCATTGCAGGTCTTTCCTTCCCCTGTACCTGGCCAAACTCGAAGATCAGCTAGTAGTGTATTTCCCTTGATAGTCTACAACCAAGTTCATGGTGGAACAATGGATTGAGCAGTGGTTCTTCATTGCTTATGTTAGCTGGCATAGGAAGATGGCTGCAATCATTTTCCTACGTGAACTCTATTTATTGGCACTGAATAAATTAATATCACCCCAGGTATGTGGCGAAGTATTATGTGCCTGCTGTGTTGGGATGGCTGCCATTTGTCCTTCCAGCTCTCATGGATGTGCCAGCTGATAGAGAATGGGATGTTGACAGGGTGTGGCTGTCACCATGTTGGCTCATGTTGTTCTGTACATCTGAGTGGGTCAGGCTAGAGCCAGGTGAGATTTGCCCCCTTGGGGAGGAATAGGAATAATATTTCTGGATGAAATGTCAGTGAAAATGTGACCTCTTAAATGGCCACCACCAAAAGGGGTCATTCCAAAATTCTGGGACAGAGTTCCATCAAGGGAAAGTTTACCCACTATGTGTCCAGTCTTGTGTTTAATAAAGAGCTGAATGGCCATTAGCTAGGCAAAAAGAGATTAGTGGGACTTCTGGGGACAGAGAGCTCTGGGCAGAAGACAGAAAGAATCTCCAGCAGGATGCCAGGAGATGGAGAACAAGCAAGACACACAGGAGGAGAGGTAGCAATTATGAGCCATGTGGCAGCACATAGATTAATAGAAATGGGTTAATTTAAGTTATAAGAACTTATTAGGAACTAGCCTAAGATATTGGCTGAGCTTTCATAATTAATAAGAAGTCTCAGCGTCATTATTTGGGAGCTGACAGGCAAGACAAAGATTCATTATACCCATCCATCCATCCACCCATCCACCCATTGCTTATCCATTCTTTTAGCCAGCATTTACTGATCCTGAGTCTGCCCTGTGGCTGATTCACCTTCAGTGCTAGGGACCCAGTTCTGAACAGCTCAGTGATGATTCCTTATACAATGGAAGAGATGGAGAGCTACAAAGGAGTTGGAGAATAAAGCCCATCACTTCTGTGATAAGTAGGAGGAAGACCAGTGAAATCCTCTGGGCCAATGGGGTGGTACCCACTTGAAGGGGTATGTGATCCTATGAGACTGAGCAAGAGATCTGGAGCACAGAGCCCTAGGCCTGCTCTGTCCTTGGCAGGTTCCCCGAGTTCAGTCTCTACACCTGTAAAATGGGAAGGCTAAAGGTTGCACTTGGCGCTGTCTACATTCCAGACAGAGCACAGGAAGCAGGTTTCCTTCCATCTCCTTCACCTGGGCAGGTGGAGTGTGCTTTCCTTGCGTCACAGCCTGGAGTTTGGACTCACATGTTTTTCTGTGCCTCTGTTTTACTGACTTCATTGGTACATTTCAGCTCTTCTGTCGCCCTCAACTTAAGCAGGGGCTGCCAGCGCAGAGGCTCTCCACCAACCTGGGAGTCTCCTGGGATTGATGCTAGCACTGAAGAATCTCTCACTCAGACTCAGCCTCTAACTACAAAACACCAGCTGCTGTGGCTTTTCTCACCTAGTGCATTTACCCCAATGGACGGCTGAAGCCCAGAAAGGACTGGCGTACAAAAGCCAGGATCAGGCTTTGCCTCTGTGATCTGCTCAAGCCCCGAGCCACCCATTGCAGAGAGCACCCCCTTTCCCTCAGGGGTTCCCGGCTTTTATCCCCAACACTTCCTTGCCTGGTGCATTCCACTTTTCCCATCTTTGGAAGCTGCACTGTTAGCTGAGCTCATATGAAGGGCAATGACTGTCACAAATCCACCTGGTCAGGACTAACTGCTTTCTTTTTCTCTCTCTGTGAGCTCTGCAGTGTTCTGAGAGTCTCCCTAGTATTTCCTTCATTTCCTTCTGGGTTATAGGATTGTTTCCTTTCCCAGCACAGGGAGTGCCTCCATGTACCGTGTCTAGTACAACATACCCACCAAGTCAGGAACACGTGGTGGGTAGTGTCCACCGATGTCCCTGACACGATCCCTATCAAAGCACTCTAGTCCCCACACTGGCTCTTCTGCGGGAGTCTTTTTTGAAGTCTTGCATGGTTGGAGTGAATTCTTTAAGAATGAATATTTTGCTTCATTTAGCACAGGTCAATAACACTTCTGAAGTCCATCGAACCCTGGAAAGTACAAAGGGTTGAAATTGAGTCACTTAATTAGCCTGTGCAGACTAATGGAATGTATTCTGAGGACACAAAGTCTGTCTACGGGTAAGGCAGCCATATGGTGGTGTGGGGAAGGATGAGGGGTGGTTTGTGTCACAACCCTTGGCACTCTGATGGTTACAACAAAGTCATTAGAAAACAGGGACAATGCGTAGGATGTCTGCATGAGTTGTTAGCATCTTGGAGAACAGAGGCAGGAGGCACAGCTTCCCACTGTCACCTGCAGTGGTTGGAGGAATTACCTGCTCTTTCAGGACCTTGACTCAAGCGAAACCTGGATTCATGGCTTTATTGCAGAAAAGAAATTTAGGATTAGTGTATGAAGCAGAGGTGTGGTTTAACAAAGATTTATTAATCCAGACTTGAGCTCAAGGCTAAGAGAAAGGGAGGCATCCAGGAGATAGTAAGACATACCTTAGAGCATGGATGTGCGCATGGGTGTGAGCATGGTTGTGAGCACCTTGTCCAAGAAGAGTCACAGAAAGGAAGACATACTCAAGAGTGGATAAAGCTTAAGAGTGAGTCACAGTTTATAGATTTCCATGCTCGTCATATAGAGGATTTTGGTAGGGATGGAAGTTACTATCTTTAACTTGAGGAAGTGCCTGAGGAATCTGGATGAGATCATCAAGTGATTCTAGAGGTGTCCATGGTAGGTTGACAGTTGATAAGATCCTGGGATGCAGAAAGATACATTATCTTCTCTGTAAACAAAGTGAACAGTCTTGTTTGAGACTCTCAGGCAATGTCTGGGAAAAGGAATAAAGCCCTACCCATGCCTTAACCCTGGTTCATTGTGACCTTCATATAAAATATGCTACATGAAAGGAGTACTATTTCTAGGTTGGTGTCTTCAGAGCAGTACTGTGGGGTGTGCTGCTGCAATTCTTGCTTTCAACTGGTGAGAGGCTTGAATCAAACCCTGGGACCAGAGGCTGCTTTTCTCTTCTATGTCCCCCTGGTCCTTGTCTTTCTGTCCTTCCTAAGTGTTTTTCCTTACATTTAAACTGGAATTGTGCTAGCAGTAATTATGTCTACCTTCAAGTCAGGCATTGAGATTGGGTTTTCCTAAAAGGCCTCTTGGTTTGGTGTCTTGCAATGGGCTGAGACAGACAGTGGCCTCCACTACTCTCCTGCATGGAGGAACTCCATAGTATGCTGGAGCTCCCTCTCCAGAGCAGTTCATGTTGCTGGTTTCCCCATACTTTGAGATTAGTGCCGGAGTACATCTCCTCACTACAAAGGGGAACATGGACAAGGCACAGCTTTGTGCACATCTTCATGTAGCTGGAAGTTTTCTCCGGTACCACCTGGCTTCACAGTCCCTCAGCTGCTCATAAAATAATCATTCAGAGGCCTAATATTAATTACCAATTACATGGCCTATGGCAGGCTTCTTGCTAGCTGGCTCTTATATCATAAATTAACCCATTTCTATTAATCTATGTTTTGCCACCGTGTTCTGTGGCTTATCCGTCTGCTGGCGTGTCTCTCTGCCTTCTTCCTGTCTTTCTGCGTGGATTTCCCACACCTGCCTCTAAGCTGCCTTGCCCTAGGCCAAAAAAACTTCATTTACTAGCCAATGGGAGCAACACATATTCACAGCATACAAAAAGACATCATCCCACACCATCTTCCTAAGCTGTGAACCACGAGAAAACACACACACACTCCCCATGTTCCCTGCAAAGCCAGTCCGCATCTATGTCACGCAGCCTGCTCCCTGGTGGAGATGGTTTGCTAGGGAGTGAGCGGGGAATCCGATTTTTACTTTTATTCTGGGCCTCCCCTTATTGATCAGTGCAGCAGGACCACCTGAGAGACAGGCTGCAGATGAACGGCTTCCCTTGGAGGTCCAAGAACTGGGATGGGAGAGAAAGAGAGCTCAGGGTGTGGAGCTTAGGCCATGGGAAGGTGGGTACCTCTATTTCTTCTTTAAAATGGATTCTTCTCTCTATGTATTATGGGGAAACTTGCACTAATTAGCATATGTATGGCCCAGTTTGTTTGGAAAATGTTAAAACTTCACATAGCCAGAGTCTGAGAGCATCAAGAAGGGACAGTTTCTGTTCCCATCATGGAACAGCACACCACAGAGAAATTCCCATTTGAAATGAGATTAGCCAGCACATGACCTGTTTGCCTCCTGAAACTGCTTCCTAGCAACAGCTAGCCATTAGACTTGCTGTCACGAAGTCTGTCTGACATGGAGGACTGGATGAGATGCAAGGAAACTATTACATGTCTCCTTTTTAAAAGTGTGTATTTTTATTATTTTTAATTATGTATATGTGTACATGTCCGTGTGAAGTGTATACAGGTGGTGCACTTAGAGGCCAGAAGAGGGTGGCATTGAGTCCCCACAAGCTGGAGTTACAGGCTTTTGTGAGCCATCTGAGATGGGTGCTTGGAACCAAACTCAGGGCCTTTGCAAAGGCAGTATGTGTTCTTAATCACCGAGCCACCTCTCCAGCCGCCAATTTCTTCTCTTAAAACAAATGCTTTAGTTCCTAATTACTCCCAGTTCATCATTATTGCTTCTTCCACCCGCCTAGACAGCTTGCTTTACACATGGTGCAAACCTACTCCAAACTTTTATTCGTAGAGGAATTCTGAAAACTGAATGTGTGCCTGGCTGTGCAGGAACCGGGTTAGCTTCTGACAATATGTAGGACATGTGACCCTGGCACTGATGCCAAGCAGGAAGGAGAAGTTTCTTCCCTTAGATTCTAGCAAGAGTGATTCATGGAAGTTTTTTAGAATACAAATTGAACTCATTTATCAAAAGAGACGTTTTGAAAATCCAATTAAAACCCGGGGAACTGCCGATCAGCTAATTCAATCTTCTATATAATATCTATAACAAAAAGGAGCAGTCCCTTGTCACCCTTCACTCTGCTTCCGACACTCATTCTCAGAAGTAATTAGTATTTTTAGTTCTTTACCAGCTTCACCTGGACTTCCTGCTCATCTCTGAATTCTCTGCAAATGTATCTTTTTCCTTTTCAGCATTAGATGAACTATTGATTTCCCATAATGATGATTGAAATCTCTCTATGCCATTTCCCCTCAGCTCATCTTTCAGTAGTTGTTTTAGGAACCTAACACCTGGTACTTATGCTCAGGTAACCATGTGATATATGCATACTGTCTTAGTTACTGGTCTGTTGCTGTGCAGGGACACCTTGGCCAAGGCAACTTTAGCATTTAATTTGACGCTCACGGTTCTAGGGGGTAGTGGAGATCATGACCATTATGGCAGGAAGCAGATAGGCATGGCACTGTACCAACAGCTGGGAGCTTTACATCCTGATCTGCAGGCAGGGGAGACACAGGGCTTTTGAAACCACAAAACCCACCCCTCACCCCCAGTGACACACCTCCTCCAACAAGACCACACCTCCTAATCTCCTAAATAGTTCAACTGGAGACAAGTCATTCAAATATGTGAAGTCTATGGAGGCCATTCTCATTCAATCTACCAGATATATATTTGACTAAACACATATACAATTAGTATCCACAGCATGTGCATGCATATGTGCTGTTCCCTCTACCATTTTAGCACATTCCCTTTTGCTATGGCCTGGATTAGATCCCTTTTACAGGTTGCCATAGCTTCCCACTTGTTATTTTGGGGTTTGGGTGAAGATTGTTCTGGTGTAGGTTTCTGAGAAACACTGCCTGGCAAAGGTTCCTTCGAAGGGCTTGCCTGTATTATTCTTGTTTTTGACCCTTTACACTCCATCAATGGCCAGACTAGTGTGAGAATTTGCCTGGTAAAGGACTTTTCCTTGGGTGCTATGGATGGAGCCCAGGGCTTTGCACATGCCAGCAAGTACTCTACCACTGAGTACAGCCCTGGCACTTTCCTCGGGACTTTAGAGGAGTCTCATGGCCATGGCTATCTGTGAATTCTCATCTTTCTCTGGACTATGCTTAGTCAGTCTTTCAAATCTGTAACACAAGTTTTCTGGGCTATCCCCCATAAGTTAAAGCATGTTCTCGTAACTTTCTCCCCAGGTTCTTCTTTTCATTGGTCCCATGTGCTGGGTTTCTAGTTTTTTCCTCTTACGCCCACCCCCTTAACCGCTTTAAAGACTTACGTTTAGGAAACTCCCTTAACTTGGTTTTTCTACCCTTTGTTGCATTTTTCATTTCTGCTATAATTTCCAAATTCTTAATATTTTTATCATATTTATGTGTTCTTTTAAAAAATAACGCAATGTTCTGGTGTCACCATTCTGAAGATGTAAATTATAGCATCCATTAGATGTTTTTCTCTGCTCCCTACACAGTGTTTTCCCCCAAGTTCCTTTTCCCTCTTTGTTGCCTTTAATTCTGTCTTTCACATTAGACGCTTTTCTCGAGGGCTGAAGGCTCCTAAGATGTCTGCTGGTTTTCTTTGACTGATGGGTGAGAAAGCTGCAGAGGAGCCTGGCAGCGTAGACATCACTCCTTCAGGCAGCTGGGGGGCTCCTACCTCACAGAATCTGCAGCTCTTTCAATACCAGGTCACTTTTCTTAGACTTTCTATTTTCCCCAGAGAAAACGTGCTCATTTTCCACCTGGATGATGTAAACCTGACTAAGGAAGCTTAGAAATCCCGTAGGGAGGGAACTGGGAAAGGTGGGAAGAGGTTGGCGGGGGAGGGCCAAGGCTCTCGATATTTTCCCATCTAGACAGCCTCACAGCCTCCTGTGTTCTATGGCATTCTCAGTCACCCTGAGCTCCAGTCCCATTGGATGAGAATAGAAGATCGTTCTTACCAGCATGTTCTGGGGTGTGGTGTGGATTCCTAGGTCTGGTTACCCCCGAGACCTTCCACTTATCCTGTCCCATGCTTTTATTTGGGGGGTCTCTTCAACTTCCAGCTGAACTCTTTGTTTTCTTTTTGTTGTGTTGAATCTCTATCCTCAGATGTAACACAATTTCTTCCTTTTGGTTTTTAAATCTTGTTATCGTTGGCTTGCTCATCTTGTTAGATTTTAAAACGCTCTTTTAAATCCACTTAGGGAAATTGTAGAGAGGTTTAGTTTTTCCTTCCTTTTAGACAGCACAGTAAGTGTTTGCTCTACCACATTTAATGGGACCTCCTCGCTCTTATCCCTTCATTATGGAGGACGGAGCCAGAGGGAGAACGCAGGTCAGTTTGGGTCGTGAGTATATTTGGAGGAAGATCTCATGCTGTCCCTCAGCTAGCTTACCTCCTGTGTTCCTGAGATGTTTTGTTGAATTTGCATCTTACCTCCATGAATCCTGTCTCCAGATTTCCCCTGCTACTTTTGCTAGCTTCACTACCAATAAAAATCTGCATCTATTTATTTAAAGTTTCCTTTTTCCTAAATTTTATTCAAGAAACTTTAATTCAATCACTTTTTTTTATTAATTACATTTGTTCTTTGACAGTTTCGTACGTGGATATGGTATATTCTGGTTACTCTCATCCACCATCCTTTTATTCCCTTTCCTACATTCTTGCCTTGCTGTTTTCTTTTGAGACCCACTGAGTTTAACCAGGGCTTTTTCTGTCAGCCTGGCTTTGGAACTATCCATTGGCACCAAGTGGGCTCTTAAGTGGGCACACGATTGAGGACGATGCCCACAATTCTCCCAGGATCCATCAGTAGCAGTAGTTCAGCTGAGAAGGAGTAGGGCCCATGAGCCTCTGCTTGGTCCTAATGGACTGGTGACAGTCCCAGTCTGGTGCAGACCCATTCTGGTGCAGACCCATTCTGGTGCAGGCCCATTCTGGTGCAGGCCCAGTCTGGTGCAGGCCCAGTCTGGTGCAGGCCCAGTCTGGTGCAGGCCCGGTGCAGACCCAGTCTGGTGCAGGCCCGGTGCAGGCCCAGTCTGGTGCAGACCCGGTGCAGGCCCAGTCTGGTGCAGACTCAGTCTGGTGCAGACCTGGTGCAGGCCCAGTCTGGTGCAGACCCAGTCTGGTGCAGACCCAGTCTGGTGCAGACAGCACATCCACAACCAAGGGACCTGGCAAGAGCTTGTGTTGTTCTGAAGTCTTTGAAACTTTCCCAAAAATTTATTTTTTAATTATTATTTTTTGATTCTGGGGATTGAACTCAAGACCTCATGTGAGTTCAATGCACACACTATACTAGCTGTTGCATGAATCCTAAATGGTCTTATAATAAAAACCTGGAGCTAGATATTGGGATAAATGCTGAGAGAGAGAGAGAGAGAGAGAGAGAGAGAGAGAGAGAGAGAGAGAGAGAGACAAAGGAACAAGCCACAGCTACTTTCACCTTGCTAACTCCTCAGCTGATTCTTTCTCGACTGAATGCCTCTGTGTCCTTAGCTCAAAGGCTCTCTAGCCCCTGTCTCCTCACACCTTATATGCCTTTCTCCACCCATCCATTTCTCTCCCTATCTCAATCTTCCTAGTGCTGGAATTAATAGCGTGTGTGCTGCCCAAACACTGGGGTTAAAGGTGTGAGCCACCACTGCCTGGCTCTGTTTCTCTCCTAGACTGGATCAATCTCATGTAGTCCAGGGTGGCCTTGAACTCACAGAGATCCAGATGGATCTCTGCCTCCTGAGTGCTAGGATTAAAGGTGTGTGCCACCACTGCCTGGCCTCTGTGTTTAACTCTGACTGACTCTGTCCTCTGATCTTCAGGCAAATTTTATTAGAGTACAACAAAATATCCCCACATTGAACCACAAAATATTTCTTGATTTTGTCAACCTGTCAGATATTTATTGAACATCTGATTGAGTTTATCATAGAGTAAGGAAAATTAATGTCTATCAAACAATCACATTCAATGGACTCTGAGCAGTTCCATGACTACATTCAGGCCACTTACCATCTCCAATCTCAAACTCACTACCTGTGAAATAGTGTTAATAAGGTGTGAGGATCAAATGCTGTATGGGAAGGGCTTCACACTGTGAGTGTGTGTTGTAAGCGATGGGTTATCTATTATCATGTTCATGACTACCGTGGATGAAAAATGAAAACATTACCAAGACTTTAACATGTACCAGTGTGTACATATGCCTGCAGGAAAGGCTGACTCAGTCTGGAGTCAACTACTGTGTTGATGAATCTCCTGGTTGCTGGTCAATTATTTAAAGGGAATCAGCACAAAATTTTCCCACAGAGCAATTGTCCTTTGATTTATTGCTTGCATAACTTGTGATTTATCAGGGAACATGTTTGTTTTTATCTGAATTTGGAAGCTGAGCCACAGACTCAGATGGCCATGAGAAATTATGGGATGTCAAAAGAGGTGTAGAAGGATATAATGAAATGTTATGAGTTAAAGCCATGCAGCTTTGCGAGGAGAACTGGAGCCTGCAGGAGAGGAAAAGTGGAAGAAGTGGGTGCCATGTTTTGTGTTAGTTGAAATTCTAGGTGACTTGCTATAAACTGCTTGGGGACAAGAGAGGGTGTATCAGTCACTCAGCACAAGGAAAGGGGCTGTTTGACTAGAATCCCTACAATGAAAACAAAATTGAGGTTCTTTTTTTTTTTTTTTTTTTTTTTTTTTTTTTTTTTTTTTGGTTTTTCGAGACAGGGTTTCTCTGTGTAGCTTTGCGCCTTTCCTGGAACTCACTTGGTAGTCCGGGCTGGCCTCGAACTCACAGAGATCCGCCTGCCTCTGCCTCCCGAGTGCTGGGATTAAAGGCGTGCGCCACCACCGCCCGGCAAAATTGAGGTTCTTGACTAAGCTTACCAAGAGTGAGCCAACTACAGACATTAATAAACAAAATATCACTGAGAACAGGTCAGAGTCATGGGGTCAAGACTTCCTGGGCACAGAAGGCTGGGATCATGGCCATCATGAGAAAAGAAAGGAGGGGGAATGGAGGAGAAGGCAGGAATGTACTTTGGGATTCTGTTTTGTCTGCAAGACATGGAGACAGGGATAATTCTAACTTGTGGAGATGTTTCTGGTTTGTTAGGGAAAGAATTATGAATATGTAAACATGGAAATATCTTTTAGATATTGAATGTAAACAAACCACCCTGGGACATAGGTGTTTTCTCTCTGATTTTCCATAGAAGGAGAAAAACAGGAGTCAATAAAAGATCAGAAGGAACTTGCTAGAAGAGCTTGAACGGATGCATCACCCCATCACTGGCTCCATTTTTCTTCATGCAGCTGGTGGCTTATATATTTTAGCTGTGGTGATTGTGGCTTTCTCTTCTGGACCCTGTTCATTTTATATAAACATTGCAATGATTTCAATCAGGTTAATCTAGGTGGAAATTTCTTGGCAAATCTAAGCAGTGGCATTTAAAGAGAAAAGCAAGAGAATGATTAACTCTCAGTTTGGAACAGAGGCTCTCTCTGGGAAGAGGACAGAAAGAGGGAGGGAGGTAGCAGCAAGTGGGGCAGGTTGCGGCCAGGTGAGCACTACAGAGATGCTTCACCCTTGGCGGAGGTTTGTTTCCTACTGAGCACAGAAAATGCCTTGGGCTCATTCCACAAATCCATGGCTTCCTCAAGAGAGGTGCTATGTGTGTTGTCCATCTCTCTCAAAGCCAAAGCTGTCCATCCCTTGTCAGGGACCAGCCCTGACCTGTCAAAGGGTTCTTGAGGGGAGGAGTGAGGAATGGAGAAGTGTTAGACAGAAATATAGGCCTAGATGAAGAGAAAGATAGAGACACAGGATAGCTTAGGGAGGGTCCTGGGTCAATACCCAGTCGCCCTGAGTTTAATCATGATGGGCATTTTATACATCAGCAAGGGGAGGAGCAAAAGACCTCCCCCTTTCAAGGTCGAGGAATAGAGCACCAACAAGTGTAGACTCATTAAAACACCTAGTATCCATGCCTTTGGCCAAATCATCCTATTATGCAGCCCTGCTAGGCAAAGCAAGCTCAGACTTCCTGACCTTGAGTAAGGCCTTACTAGGGAAACTCTGTGGGCCCCCACAATTCCTGGTCTGGACAATTTGGCCTCCAACTCTGGACCCCAGGGTGAGGTTCTTGTGTTTGGAGCTTGTCTGCAAGAAAAGATGTGATGTCTCACATTTTAGTTTTTTCTTCTCCCAGGAGCTGAGACCATAGGCTTTAGAGTCACAGAGTCTGGGGCTTAGTTCCTCCTTGGGATACTTCCCAAGTCATCATTTTGAGCACTTAATTCTTGGCTGCTGACTAAACTCATTTGCACAGTAGGCACAACACCAGTCAGGAAGGGTGTTGTCACTGTTAGGGATAAGGACTGGCAAACACTGCTGTGACTGAGAATCATAGCAACTGACTCAGACTGCTGGCTTTTCTTGAGAACCATTAACCACCATTAAATAACCAATGCTGATAGAATTCAGCATGATTAACACACAGCATCGCTCTGGTGAGAAACAGTGCACTTGTAAATCACCACCTGTAAATTGGGTCTTCTTTCCAAATTAAAATGCAATTTTTTTGGTGTGGCTTCACCTAGCGCAATTTAACATCTCTAGCTTCTATTTCTTGATGGTCAGGTCTTTCATTGCATCTCAGTTTTGGCTGTGAGATTCAGAGTCAATTTTATATAAAAGTGTTTTAATGTGGACTGTTCCAAATATATGTTTCTTTCAAATTTGTGAAGAGATCAGGCCAGCAGGCTTCTGTTTGTTTGTTAGAAATTCAATATTATTCCTCTGGGTGAGATGCCATTCATCTATGTCATTTCTGGGACTAGAAGAGTCCTTTAATGTCAAAGAATCCTAGTTTGTACTCTTTTATGTCCCCAGTGTTCAACAAGGGAGTCTTCTGAATTGAATTATGTAGTCATTTATGCAGTGAGGCATTTTCAGGATGCTCAGTGCATAGGTATTACTGGATGCCAGGATCAAGCCCTGACTCAGACAGGATATGATTTCATGAGGGAGAGGAGGTGGAGGAGGAGGTGGCAGGATGTCTTGTGTTGTGTTTGGGGTCTGATCATGGTGAGCTAGATGCATGGAGGTTCCTAGGTCCCTAGGAGTCAAGTGTTTGATTGAGTTAATGTGCCTCTTAGGAAAGATGAGGCTGTCTCCTCCAGGGTAGCATAGATTAGGTGCTTACTCTGTACATGTCACTGTAACTCCATGTGTCTGGTTAGTTACTGGAGTTGTTAGAGCCTGAACTCTGGCAGCCCTAACATGCAGGTGGATGTCGACCAATTAGAGGGACAGCAGTGGAGAGTAGAAAAGAGGATTTGTCCAATGAGGCTGCATTGAGAAGAGGAGCCGTGAGGTCCTATGACAGCCTGTCAGACACCTGACATTAGGTTGTTTAAACAGAGGCAATGGGTATGGTAACAAAGCCATCCTACATCAAGGTGTAGCCCCACCCATCATTGACCCATCACTGTTTCTGCTCCAGTCTCTCTGGAAGGGTGGTCTGACAAGGTGTCAGCACCAACTGTGGTCTTTCTGGGAGATCAGTTGCTCCTCAGGCTGGGTCCAGACTTCAACCTTTTTCTTTTCCCACTGTGAAATTCCTACAGAAATCCCAACTTCTTGGGATCCAATGTTTCAATAATGTGACATCTGAAGCAGTCCAGGGGTTGGGGGCTTTAGATCTTCATTCCTCCAGGATGGCTACAATATCGGTCATTCTTTCTGCTGACATGGGGAAACCTGAGCTGCACAGAGATCTCCATGTATCTAGTCTCCCTTTGGTAATACTAGGCTGAGCCTGCAAAACACCTTGCCTTCTGATTCCAAACAGTCTTCTGTCTACAGTGGCTTGCTTTTTTTTTTTTTTTTTTTTTAAATATTTTTAGTAACATTTTTTTTTCTTGAGATCAGCCTGACATGAAAGCTGTCATGGAAGATGAGCTGCCTGAATGAGTGGTGGAGGATTAGTTTGATACCTGCAAGTTTCTCCTTTGCTACCCTCTCCTACCCCCAAATTACCTTGGAAGGATATAAGAGCTGTGTGCAGCTTTGATTTAAACCATAATGCCACACTGTATTGTGTGTCTCAGCTCACCTCCTTCCCCCATGGCTTAGTTACTATTGGATGAGCACAATTAAATGCCAGCAGTCATTATAGCTCAGTGACTGCAAGGGAGACCTTGCTACACCAGCTAATGAGCAACCCCTGCTAAATATTCATGAGCGTTAGTATCAGCCAAGTCCTCCTAATGTCTGGCTCATTTAGATTTTCACCTGTGAGGCTCTCATATAAACAAGGAAGCTGAAATGGCCAGGGAAGCATGCCTTGAAGCCAGCAGGTGTGCATGCACCAAGTATTTGTTGATTTGATTCCCTAGGAAGGCCTCAGGTAGAGAAAATATTTGAGTAGCCTAAAATGAAGACTGCGCACCTCCCTCCCTGGGACCTAGCACAGATGCAGACTGTCTAACCTTGTCTTTGAAGACTTTGCAAGTCACTTGAAACCAGAGCATCTACATCAAAACAATTAGATAAATTAGATAAAACATCAAGAACCAAATCATGAACCACTGACTTGTGCTCTGAGAGATCAGAGAAGAAAGATTAACAGGAGGAAAGTGGGATAATAGGGGTTAACAATGGAGCCACGTAGTGCTTCCTCTGGGTCTGGATGCATTGATAGGGATTCCATAGTTAGAGAGAAAGGGCTCAAGGCAAGGGCAGCCATGAAAGCAAGAAGCAAGAATCAGTGTGAGCATGCAGAGGAGGGAAGAGAAAGGAAGTGGATGATTGCAGGAGTCTGGGTTGTGGGAAAGACATGAAAGGACCAGATGGGGCATTGGCTGTGGAACATACCCCAACGCAGGACATAATCACAGGAATACACAACAGAAACACAGGCACACTGGAAACTTGTTCCAACTCCCGTGAGTACATGTAGCAAGGTGTAGAGCAGGGTCATGTGACCCCTGACAGAAGGGCTGCTGCTTGACCTCGGGAGCAGCTAGTCCAGGCTCTTGTAGGGAGGAGTCTGGAAATACTACTTTCCCAAAACACTTTTGAAAGTTGAAAAGATGCTGTTCCTCCTTTGAGCACTTCCCAACTGGAGGCTTCTGACACTTGCAAACTTGCAGTCTTTATTACTTCAATGAAATACTGGTGGCAGGAAACTTTACAAAGAAAAAAAAATGTTTACTTAAGTCCTAAGCTGAGGGGCCTAATCTGGAGATGACTTCTTGCTGGCAAAGACCTAAGTTTTGGAAGAACTTCCCATGGCAAGAGACTCCTATGTCTGTCTGCTCGACCTTCCATCTGACTCTCGTCATGAGGGCTCTCTTATTGCCATTAACATATAATATTGGGAGTTGAACTCTTTCATGAGTTTGGTGGTCAACCTATAGCACAGTCTTGGCATGGTGACCTAATGTGTTGGTTTCATAAAGTTCTTGATGATGACTTCTCATTACTTAATGAAGATCCTCATTTAGATAAATGGTGATTTCCCTCTAATAATATGATGCATTAATATTTTTGCAAACATGGGCATTAAATTCAATACATTGAATTGTTCTATCAGGCATGTATCAAATCTGACCTCTGAATTGATGGCAGTAAATTCTGGGGCTAAGAAGCAGATAGATGGGCTTTTCTCCACCTCAAATTTATTTGACAACCCACAGGCTGGGACTTCACAATTTAGAGGGAAGATAAGACTGGATTTCTCAGATCAAAACGTATAGAGAGGTTAGAAGTTGACAGATTTGATATGTCAATCAGTCGCCGAGTTTAAATGATAATGGCAAAGCTGATTATATATCTGCATATATAATGTATATATATTATTAAATGTTCAATATCTCAAAATTTAAAAAGTACAAATAGAGCTGGGCGGTGGTGGCACACGCCTTTAATCCCAGCACTTGGGAGGCAGAGCCAGGCGAATCTCTGTGAGTTCGAGGCCAGCCTGGGCTACCAAGTGAGTTCCAGGAAAAGGCGCAAAGCTACACAGAGAAACCCTGTCTCGAAAAACCAAAAAAAAAAAAAAAAAAGTACAAATAGATTTAAATTTAAAAATTGAAAATAAGTAGAACTCAAGATTCTAGCTTCAGTATGTTTTTTTTATTTCAGGAACCAGGTGACTCGTTCTTGCTGAGACCACTAACCCTGTCAGCAGCATGGACCTCTGCTCTATATGCTGCTGTCTGATTGTCTAGGGAAGTCTGACAGCTGGACAAGGCAGTCTCCTGATGGATAGAAGATTACACTGTAGTATTTTTTTCCTTGCTCATTTGGAAAAGACTTGAAAGATATTACTCAATGTTTCAACTGGCAATTCACAGACTGGGGCTTCCTAAACATGCTGACATCATTGTCTTCTCCTACTTTCAAAAAATTACGTACTGCTGTGAACTATAGTTGCAGGGAGTGGGATAGAGCCACATCTATGTGCTGTGGGATGGTCTTTCTGTATGCTGTGAATATATGTTGCTCCCATTGGTTAATAAATAAAGCTGGTTTGGCCTATGGTAAGGCAGAATAAGAGCCAGATGGGAAATCCAAGGGGAGATACAGGGAGATGAAGGGCAGAGCCAGGACAGATGCCATCCCGTTGCCCAAGGAACAGGTTGTCAGCAGAAAGGTAACACCACGACTGTGTGGCAAAACATAATGAATGGAAATGGGTTAATTTAAGATGAAAGAGCTAGCTAGCAAGAAGCCTGAGCCATAGACCAAATAGTCTGCAATTAATGTTAAGCCCATGAGTGATTATTTTATAAGCTGCTGAGGGCTGGGCATGACACAGAAGAACTTCTGGCTACACCTGTGTTAAAGGTTCTACAAAGCTGAAGGATTGAAATGTGTGATTGTAGAGAATTCAGATGTTCTAGGTCAGAGGTAAATTATCCTGGGTTAATTTTAGTCCCTTGGAACGTCTTCGTTGCTGAGTTCTATGTCTGAACTAACATCCAGTGACTATCACAACATTGAAAATGTGTTCTTGATAAATCACTAGCATCCATCAACCTGGAAGCTAAGATCACATCTGAGGCCTGCAACACATTTCCCCACTTTGCTAGAAATCTGTCTAGCTCTGGTTCCCACCCGTGCATTTGGTAAATTCCTTGACTTATGACTTCCTTTATTCTGTAACTACTTTACGGTGGAACATGGTATTTGAGGCAGCCTGAATCTGTTTCCCCAGGTCGTGGTCACTCATATCTGGCACCAGAACAAACAACTGTGTTATTTCCTTTAAAATGAGAGCTGAAAATTTCCCTAGCTTTCTTTCTGTCCTTATGATATTTCATTTTTCATGCAACCCTCCTGGGAAGTCAAAAAAGAAAGCTTAAAAGATTCCAGTTTTAATTTTTTTCTTTGTACCCTGCTTCATTTCCTCTGAGGGTGATCCTCAGGAAAGCCCAGCTGCACACTGATTCAGGCCCGCCTTAGGTAGAGCATGCCCTTGACTTCACTGGTGTTAGTGGGGATTGCCCACTGGGGGGTGATGGACATAGCATTATCTCGAGTTCCAACTCTGTGCCTGTGAACAGAGGAACATAGATGTTCTTGGTTCCTTATTAGCTGCCAAGTGGCTCAGTGGAGATTTGAGGCAGAGAGGGCATCTGGAGGGAAAAGACATCTTCAGGGGACCTAGGCCATTACTGATTCACTTCAGCCTTGACCTTTGGCTCTATCTTACTTTTTTCCCTAATGATTTCATCCCCAAAGTTGATGCATATTTAAAGTACATCAGTGTCAAGTGAGTTTAAAGGATCCCTGTGAAGTCTGTTAGGCTTGCTGACAACTACTGAGGCTGAATGAAGCATGGTACTTTCCTGGCTCTGCCTCTGTATGCATGCTCTGAGCTAATCTGGGAGGGAGGCTGGTTACTGGGTTGCTGTTGAGTGAACTGTGAAATACTCTTGGAAAATAGTTTCCACCTCCCATCTGTGACACTGAAGTAGACCGACGAGCATGTCCAAAGGGAAGATAAGAAAGATAAAAATTTATGGTGATTTTGCCTCATTTTTGTATTTACTCTTATATTTTGGTTGTGAGCCTAGCCTTTAACGGCTGAGCTATCCCTCCAGCCCTGTATTTACTCTTAGTAGATCTTTTCTTTTTTAAATATTGTATGTTGTTTTCAGTTCCTTCCATCTTTTGAATAAGAGCACAATGAAATGGCCTGCAGATTTATGAGATGAATTTTGTGAACCATGAACCCATGGCATCAATGGGGAACTGCAAAATAATTGAGAGAAATAGCTTCGGATCTGGTTCAACTTGTTAGAAGATGGGTAGACAAGTGAGAAAAATGCAAAATGATACTTAAACATGGACATGTTCCCTGGGAGACCAGATTCTGTGGAGTCCCAACGTTTAGACATTCATAGCATCCATGTGTTCATTGACTGGACAAATAATTCTACCATGTGATTGACATGGCTTTAAATATGAATGTTTAAGGATACATCAAAAATGACTTCTTTCACTGAAATAGTCTGTTAGAACCATATATAAAGTGACGTCTTAATACTGTAATGTCAAAGTATAGAGTGTCTTAGGAACAATAATGAAAAAGGGAAAATGGGAAAAGGAACAGGTGTGTTAGTGCAGTGCTATCTACCTTTATTATAAGAGGGTGTGGGGGACCCGGGTGTGTTAGTGCAGTGCTATCTACCTTTATTATAAGAGGGTGTGGGGGACCCGGGTGTGTTAGTGCAGTGCTATGTACCTTTATTATAAGAGGGTGTGGGGACCTGGGTGTGTTAGTGCAGTGCTATCTATCTTTATTCTAAGAGATTGTGGGGGACCTGAGTGTGGTAGTGCATGCCTTTAATCGAAGCACTAGGGAGGCAGAAGCAGGTGGGTCTCTGTGAGTTTCAGGCTACCAACCTGGTCTACATTGTGAGTTCCAGGACAGCCAGGGCTACCTAGTAAGGACCCCCTCTCTATTATACACAGTAGAGGAATATGATGCTTCCTCCTAATTGATTCTACTGCGGGGGGATTTCTGTATCACTACAGATTACAGGAAAATTCTAGAAGGAGCATTTTCTTCTCTCCCTGCTTACCTTCCTGAAGAAAAGGTGACTGTTTGCTCAGTGACAGAGAGTTTGATCTGTCCTGCACCATGCCTAGTCCTGCCGGGGCCCATTTGTAGGTCTCCTGTGTTCTTATTCCACTAGATAGCACTAGATGTGAGGGCAGCCTGAGAGGGCTTTCACACCAATGTATATTTGCAGAGCTTGCCCTGGTATAGATTTAAGGAGTATGCTAGTGAGAAATTTGCATTTGAGAATTGAGACTGTGACTCAGTAGAGGGCTGGACCAGCATGCATAAAATGCTGGGTTCCATTTCCGGCACTGTATAAAAACAGGTGTGGTGCTATGTGTCTATAATCCTAACTTAGGAAGTGGAGGCCGGAGAATCAAGAGATCAAACTCATCCTAGGCCACTTGTGTAATTCAATTCTACTCTGGGCTATATGAGACTCTGTCTCAAAAAGAATAGTTTACCTTTTGGCCTTGGACCTGAGAAAAGTTCTATGGTTCCACTTTACCTACCAAAGGACTCTAGTTCTTCAGTGATCGTTAACTATGCTTATCTATGAAAATTTAGGTATTTATCTTTAACAATTAAAATGCAGAAGGCAAGTGATGTATCTGTATCTCTTATGTGTAAATATCTTGTTTGATACTTATGATACACTTATGAGAAGGTTGTGGTGGAGCTGACTTTTCTTATTTTGCATTCAATGGTGCAGATAGAGGTTTAGGTTATGTAGAATAATAGAATGCCAGCCACATGGACATGTGTTTGAATTCTGTTTCTGGCACGTATGCATGAGCTCTCATAAGGAGAAGTTTCCTAGCTTTGTGGGTCTCAGTTTTTTCCTTTGTAAAACTGAAGGAGTGTCCCCATCTTTATAAGTTCTTGTGAGAACCAGATGTTGAAGACACACTGTCTAGACAGATGTCTGGTGCAGAGGCAGCAAGGGGTGGATACGTGATTAGATTTGGAGTTGAGATATGAAGCCAAACCAGAGATCTAAAGGATCCAGGAAAACTGAGGCTGAGAAGTATGCCAATGAATTAGTGGGAGATGGGGCTGGGGTGTGAGATGGGGGTGGGAGGGAGATGGAGGTGGGGTGGGAATGGATTTTCCAAGGGAAATTCCACAATAGAGTGCAGCTTTCTGGGACAGTCTCAGGGTATGCTGGCAAAGCTTAAGGCGAGAATATTGTTTTCATTCACAGAAGCTGAAGAAGCACCTTTTTCCTCAGGAAAAAAGATCCTAATTCTTCTGAGGGGCCATTCCTTGCATGGTAATCTGTGGGGTAGAGGCAGGCATGCTCCTAGAGGAGAGGAACTACTGCCTTCATATTATTTTCTTTTCTTTGTATGTGTGTTTATGTGTATGTGTGTGCACATATTAGCACATATGTGTAGAGGTCAGAGGCCGACATTAGGTGTCTTCCTCTATCACTCTCCACCTTATTTTTGAGCCACTGCCTGTAATTGAACCTAGACTGGCAGCTAAGCAAGTCCCAGCTGCTTGTGTCACCACCGCTCCAGCACTGGAGTCACAGGCAGGGCTGGCACACTTGGCTTTTAAAAGCAGGACTTGGGACTCAAACTTAGGTCCTGATGCTTGTGAATCGAGGACCAACTGAGCTGTCTCTCAGCCCCCACTGCTTTTCTGTTCATGGAATCCCAGTGTCCACTTTAGAGCTGTGCATCTTCCATTACTCAGTGGACACTAGTAAGCAATGCATAAATGAACCCAGGGATAGAATTCTCTTAGCTAGACCCAATGAGAAGACTTGTAAACTGTGGCATTTGAGAAAGACCTTGAGACAGGAATGGGTTTTGTAAGCAAAGCAGGAAAGGATCTGTGTTACCAAAACTAGAAACATTTATTGGGTAAATTGAAAGTCAAGGAGAGAGCTGTCCATCTCATAGGGCTGTTTGACTCACAGCATGATGTGTTCAGCATTGGCATTTTTATACATTGCAGGATGATGGTGGAGACAGATAGAGTGTCCCTGAAGTCTGTTCATTGGCCATATAAAGTCATGTTCTGATTTGGGATTTTCTAGGTTGCTGGTGGCAACAATATTTCTGAAGAGCTTGCTATTTAGAGTTATTTCTTCCTTGCTAGGGAAGCTGGTGGGTACATGTGGGAGGAAAAATGGCAAAATAAAGGACAAACTTTGATGCACAGACAGGCCTCCTACAAATGCATCCGAGTCATGACTGAGCAGTCCTGACACTCTCGATTAATTTAATGAAATTAATTTTTTTCCATACCCCACTTTCTGTGCTACAAAGCACTTTACAGTGAGAGGCAAGAGGAGATAATGAGATAATGTTTTATGGAACTACACAGCAGTGAATTTCCTATCATTAGCAAGACAGAAGAATATGTTAGAAATGGTGAGGATAAACGAATACTCTCAATAGCAACAGGAGAGACAGAATGAAGCAAGATGAGGCTCCTAAAACTTTGTTCCTTACTAAGAAAGTAGCTTGGCTGATGGTGGGATTCTGAACGTGACTAGGGACAAACACCTGCCCTTTCATACTGTGCCATCTGTGCAAAACTGTCCATCGTCTCTAGTTCCTCAGTCATAAGGTCTGGGTAGAGTGGAAAGATTATAAATGTGGAGGTTTGAATAAGAATGGCCCTCATAGTCTCTGTATTTGAATGCTTAGTCACCAGAGAGTGGAACTCTTTGAAAGGATTAGAAAGATTAGGAGGTGTAGCCTTGTTGGAGGAATGTGTCAAGGTCGGTGGGCTATGAGGTTTTAAAAGCCTGTACCAGCACCATGTCTCTTTCCCTGCTGCCTTTGGATCAGGATGTAGGACTCTCAGCCACTTCCTCAGCACCATGTCTGCCTGCATGCCTCCACACTCAAAATTATGATAATGCCTCTGAAATTGTAAGCCAGCCCCAATTAAGTGCTTTCTTTTTATGAAAATTGCCTTGGTTGCCAGGCAGTGGTGGAGTACGCCTTTAATCCCAGCACTCGGGAGGCAGAGGCAGAGGCAGAGGCAGAGGCAGAGGCAGAGGCAGAGGCAGAGGCAGAGGCAGAGGCAGAGGCAGAGGCAGAGGCAGAGGCAGAGGCAGAGGCAGAGGCAGAGGCAGAGGCAGAGGCAGGCAGATGTCTGTGAGTTCAAGGCCAGCCTAGTCTACAGAGTGAGAGTTCCAGGAAAGGCTCCAAAGCTACACAGAGAAACCTTGTCTCAAAAAAAAAATTGCCTTGGTCATTGTAGTTGCTGGCTTTGTGTGTCAACTTGACACAAGCTAGAGTGATCAGTGAGGAAGGAGCCTCAGTTGAGGGAATTCCTTCATGAGATCCAGCTATAAGGCATTTTCTCAATTAGTGATTGATGGGGGAGGGCCCAGCTCATGGTGGGTGGTGCCATCTTTGGGCTGGTGGTCCTGGGCTCTATAAGAAAGCAGGCTGAGCAAGCAAGTAAGCAGCTCCCCTCCATGACTTCTGCGTCAGCTCCTGCCTCCTGGATCCTGCCCTGTTTGAGTTCCTGTCCTGATTTCCTTCAGTGATGAACAGCACTGCTGAAGTGTGAGCCAAACAAACCCTTTCCTTCCCACCTTGCTTTTTGGTCCTGGTGTTCTATAGCAGCAATAGAAACCTAACTAAGACAGTCATGGGTCTCTTCACAGTGGCAGAACACTAACTAACACAGTGATGTTGACAGCCAATCAAAACTGAGTTAAGATTAATTTCTGTTGTCATCAGTCACCAGCAGTCCACTTAGGCTGCTTTGTGGTCTGGTTTCTTCATCCTTAAAGTAGGTGTGGAAACCTGGTGCAGGCACCACGCAGGCAAACATTAAAGAAATCCTGTCATCTCAAATAAGGTTGAAGGCAAGAGCCTGACATCCAAGGTTGTCCTCTAATATCCATACATGTACTACATTTATACACACACAAACATGTGCACAGATAATATACGTACAAAAAAAGTGAAAAGGCGTGATAACAAACTCAGGTTTGCAAACTGTTTCAGCACATAACTCAGCACATAGTAGGTGTTCAACAATTGTTGAAGGTGCTACCTTCAACTCTGCTATTGTTAGTAACAAGACTATCAGGTCAGCTGATCTCATGATTAGACCCTTTTTTTTGCTGCAGCTGTGGGCAGATGGGGGCAGTGGTGTGTGGATGTCATGTTGAGAGGGAGGGTCCCCTGTGTGTAAAATATCTCCAATGCCTTTCATTTGCTCTATGTGTCTTCTACCCTCAGTGTGACTCATAGCAAAAGATAAACTTTTCAGTAGATTCTCATAAAAACATGCTGGCTTCTCTGTTAACAACACAAGGAGACCAAGTTTAGTAAGATAAAGTGTCAAAGCATACCTAAGACCCCACTTTCTTGTTCCGGGTTGGCAGAGCTCTGGTTTTCTTCCTAAGTGATCTGGTCCTGGAATGGTCCCATTCTCTCAGCAGTACGGGTTTTAGTGTGGGAAGCCTTCCTTGGCCAATGTGACACAAGGGGAATTTTTTTAGGAGATTGCTGGGGAAGTTTCTTCACTCTTCAATCGAGATGCAGATCGGCACTTTTCCTTACACTGATGTGACAGCATCTATATAGGATAAGTGGACTGATGGCTACAGTGAAATCAGCACCAGGAGGAAATCAGGTCTTAGTGGCACTGTCTTCAAAGTGAGTCAGCTCTATGTTGGCCCATGCTAAGCACCTGTCCTTGCTGTGCCTCAGTCATGTGGGCTTCCCCTACTGTGGCTGAAGGCATCCACACTGATTCAAGCTGTCTGGTGGGAATCCAGTTCGACTCTTAAGTTTATTTCTCTTTAAGTTTAGAGAAAGGTCCTTATATTTCTTTAGGTGTGCTTTTACCTGAGGTGGAGTAATAACAGTGTTTTCCATGGCAGCCTGCCCTAAGACACCCTCTGAGGAGACATCTGGAATCCAGGACCTGCCTGCTTGAGTCTCTACAGGATTCAGGACTATCCAGCTGGAAAAGATTAGGGAAGTGACATGTCCTTAATGGAGCACTCATTCTGTGGTGGAGCCTGCTCATGTATTTTGACCCCCCCCCAGTATGTTAGCATCCTTTAAAGATGGGGATACTCAAAGGTTAAACAGTTGGTCAAGGTCTACTCTTAAGGGGTAAATCTGATAGAATGCAAGAACTCACTCAGTTGCTATTTTCTTGATGAAGAGATGGAAACCCAAAGCTTGGATGACAAATTGATTTCCAAGACTGGCCTAGACTCCAAGTTTATTTCACTTTCTTAGGATTTATTTATTTTATTTCATATTTATACATATGAAATAAAATAAATAAATCCTTATACGTGTTTGTTTGCATATATACATGTGTTCCACATGCATGCCTGGTGTCCACAGCAGGCAGAAGAGTTTATCAGATTTCCTGAAACTGGAGTCACAGATGGTTGGGAACTATCACATAGGTCTGTAAGAGCAGGCAGTGCTCTTAACTGCGGAGCCATCTCTCTAGCCCCAAATTCAAGTTTCTTTATGTCATGAATTTCTTAAATTATCTATGTTAGCCATGAGTTTCTGATCAGTGAAAAGATGAGCTGAAATTGGCTTTTTGAGTTCATTTATTGTGCACTTCCTGTATACACTGTACAATGCTAGGCACTGGGTAGTAGGTGGTGAAAAGGAAGGTGTGTGCCCTGTGGCTCCTTTGGGTGTGGATGCCCTACTGAAATGTAGTGTTGGGACTGAGGCATCTGGTAGGATGTCACATGACGTCAAGTTTTTCTGTGAAAGGGTTGTACAAGACAACAGAACTCAGCAGAAAAACATGCCTCTGGGGTACGAGGCCTGGGGGAAATTGTCTCAAGGGCGAGGGTGATGTCTGTGGGTCTCAGAGCATGCCACCTCCACTAGGACTCAATGCTTTGTGTTTTAGGTCTGAGCAGAGGAGAACAAGGGCTCTGGAAGTGAGGCCCTCAGGCACCAGGAGGGGTAGGTTTATCTTGACACCCCCGCCCACAGAAATCCCTAGATATGTTGCCCATATCTCAGTGAGCAGAAGGTTCTGCAAGGTGATGTCTGCTCTTTCTCTTTCACTGTGGATGTCCTGTGTCAATGCTTTTCATCAGAGATCAAAGAGAAGCTCCAAAGAAGTCCAAGAGAGAAAAGATGGGGCACAGATCAACAATAGTTTCTCCTTCCCCGGGAAGGGGTGGGATTCTCGGTGCAGTTTCTAATTTCTAAGGTGTAAGAATTCCTACTGTAGTTGATATTAAGCTACTGATAAGGTGTGATGTCTACTGGTTCGCATAATTAAAAAAAAATAAACCCCCCAAAACAGTATGAGGCAGTATGAGGTGGCTGCCCCTGACTCCTGCAAATGCAGAGAGGTAAACCTGTCCAGCAATGCAGTGGTGTACCAGGAAGGGAGTGTAAAGAGGCACAGGTGATTTTCTGGGGAGGGGGATGGAGAGAGTATCAGTGTGGACATATTCCCTGGCCTTGCATTCACTTTCTCTAGCTCCAAATATAGATTGCTTTCTGGCCATTTCTCTTTTTCTGCCTCTCTTTGCGGTATGTTTTTCTTTTACTTTTGACTGGAAAAAATATTTAAGACGGTTAGAGCAAAAATCTTGCTTTCTGTTTAAACAAGAATAGTTTCTCAGACTTGTTATTGATTTTTCTGTTATTCCCACAATGCATCAAGTTAGAAAAAAGTTGTTGGCTTTGTTTTCCTGTGAAGGAAAAGAAACAGCCTCTGGGTTTCTCTCACCATAAACCCTTCTGGAACACACTGAGAAGTAAAAGTGCCGTAGCCAGCATCCCAGGGCAGCCTGAGAGGGTCCGTCTCTGCAGACTAGGTGTTCCCAGAGCTGCTCTCTCCTCAGTGTGGTTTAGAATTTTATTTGTTTAGCCTGGAAAGGGGGATCCCATTAATGGAAGAGCATTTAGAAATGAGAGCATTGACATCCTAGCCATTCCATTGGCTGTAGATTAGTTATAATATTCTGACATCCTCTCTGACCAGAGGCTTATTTTAAACAGCAAATCTCATGTGACTAGAGAGTGCAATTATTGGTTGCTGTCTTCAGTGGACAGTTTCAGGGCAGATTAACAAAATGACTTATAAAAGCAATTAAATGGGTGGGAGGCCAGCTCTGCAGATGGGAGAAGGTAAAGAAAAAACAATAAATGGAAATAGAAAGGGATTTGAAAATTGAAAGGCAAGCTAATTTGTCAATTTTGTGTAGAAATCTCCCAGTTGCAATTACCTGCTCTGTATTACTAGGGTTTTAAGCTCGTGTCTTAGAGATGAGTAACTTTTACTGTTGTCCTGTCTTAAAGAGGAAACATTAATTGAAAATCATCAAGCCCAAGGGTTCAAAGCTGCCTCACTACACAGAAAGGCTTTGCTAAAATCCACACTTCCCTGAAAGAATGCTCTATGGATAGTTTTTAGTTACCAACTTGACACAATCTTGAGTCACCTGGGAAGAGAGAGCCACAACTGAAGAATTGCCTTGATCAGGTTGGCCTGTGGCCATGTCTGTGAGCCATTGTCTTGATTAATTGATGTAGGAGGGCCCAGCCCACCGTGGGCAGTGTCATCCCTAGCAAATGTGCCAGTGCTAAAAATGCTAGGTGAGAGCTAGTGGGCAGTTTTCCTCCTTGGTTTTAGAGTTCCTGCCCTGCCTTTCCTCAGTAAGGGACTGTTACTTAGAAGTATAAGATGAAATAAACTCTTTCCTCCCAAAGTTGCCTTTGGTCCTGGTGTTTACAGGAAAGCAAAGTAGAACAGAACACATTAGGAAGAAAGGAAAGGCAGCTGATTCTTAGAATATGCAGAGAAGCTGAGAGGGAAGTGTGGTGATATACTGTGTACCCTAATAAACTTATCAGAGGATCAAAGGACAGAGCCATCCACTAGATTAGACATAGAGGCCAGACAGTGGTGGCACACACCTTTAATCCTATCACCTGGGAGACAGAGATCTATCTGGATCTCTGTGAGTTCAAAGCCACACTGGAAACAGAGTCAGACAGTGGTGGTACACACCTTTAATCCCAGTACTGGGAAGCACACATGCCTTTAATCCCAGGAAGTGATGTCTGGGCAGAGAAAGGTATATAAGGAGTGAGGAAACAGAAACTCACTCTCTTGAGGCTGAGGATTTTGTAGAGGTAAGCTTGTGCCTGGCTTGTTCTGCTTCTCTGATCTTTCAGCTTTCACCCCAATATCTGGCTTCAGGGTTTTTAAAAATATTAATAAGATCATTTAGCTATTCTCATTACAGGGAGGTGTGCAGGAGGACAGAATATGGGATCCCCTGACCCCCTCTCCATTGTATATAGTCAAGAAGCCCAGTTCTGCAGTCAGAGGTGCCTGGGTGTGAATCTTGCTTTCCTTAATAAACTTCAATTTCCCCATGTGATTCATGAGATGAGGTCATGTCTAGCAGATGAGAGGATTAAATGAGAAAGTAATAGGACACCCAATACACATTCAACAGAATGTCTTTCCTTCACGGGGTGTTCTAGCCAAAACATAGGTGCTGGTCCAGTGTATGGGAGTTCCTGCTCCAGGCTGATGGATTCTATGGCTCAGGCTGATGCCCTATGGGGGGTAAGCAAGCTTCTGGGGCCATAATAGCTTCCCTAGGTTCCCAAGGTCTGGAGAGCCATGAGTATCAGAAACCCTGCCTAAAGATGGTCAAGAGCAAGTATAATGCTCACATTAGTCCTGGCCAAGGAACTCTCCTCGTGGAGACATTAGTATGTGAATTTTTTTCAACTTTTCATTCTTAATGAATGAAATTATTCCCAAAGGAAAGGCTTCTATTTTATTATCAGCCTACATTTATTTCCATATCAACATTTTGCTTTTTTAAAACTATCATGCTTTTATTTCAATAATGTCCCCCCATACCAGAACCCTGACTACTGCTGACTCTTTGGAGTGACTTCATGGCTGTTTCTATGGTTTCCTATACCAGTGGATAAATCATTTATCTAGTTAGTGCACATTTTCCAAGTCTTTTCCTCTTTTTCTGTGCAAATCCATGCTACAGTTCTCTGCTCTGGCAGTCCATGATACAGCATGAACAGTGCTCTACTCTGGCTAGCGAAAGTCATAAGTATTTTACTTTATAACAAAGAAATGTAAAAAATATTTTGAAGTCTGCCTTCAAATTGGTCATTATTGAATATATAGCAAAGACATGCATGTATTTAGACATATGTAGAGATGTATATTAATACATATATGTATATTTAAAGTGTATAGTCATGTACATGCATATGTTTTAGTAACAATGTAACATGAACATATTTTCATGTCAAATACATTTTACCACATAATTTTATTGGTTATCTAGTATATTATTATATCATTATAACATAACCAACCCTATATTACCAGTACTTGGTTTTCTCCAATATTTACTATTAGATGATGCCTTGTTGAACAGTATTTCATATATCCCTAGTTATTTGACATATTACATTTTGAAAGTGAGGTCATTAATCAGACATTGATGATGAAATTTAGTTTAAGTTTCAGTGTTAAGAGCAATATTTAGGTTCCCAGGCTGCCTCACAGCCAATTTTATGTGTAATGCAGTTAACTAGGATTTGGACAATAATGTCTTGTAGTGGGTTTAGTCATATCTTCCTAACATGCCCAAATATGTTCAAATCCTAAATGCTGGTACCTTTGTGTGTGATGCTACTTTGTGGACATGCTAAGGACATGCTAAGTCACTGTGGACTAGAGTGGGCCCCTGATTCAGTGACTGTAATTTTCACAAGAATTGTAGATACAGTGACAAAGGAAGGTGACCCTGGGACAAAGACAAAGACTGTCATTGTGCTGTCATAAGCCAAGGACTTCCAGAAGTCACCAGAAGTGAGAAGAAGCAAGGAAGGATTATCCCCTAGAGTCTTTACAGGACGTACAGTGGCCATGTTGTCACCTCAGTTTCAGAGTTTTGGCCACCATAATGACAAGAGAAAACATTTTTGTTTTTCAAAGCTTCCCATCTGTGGAACTGTGTTGTGACACTCTAGGAAACAAACAATTTTGGTAATGTAGTTATCTATAAAATGAACCACACAGGGCAGGCAGAGTTCTGATGTAGCCCACAGAAATAGCTAGTGTATAATACAGGTGAATCACATCACTCCTGACTCAGTGCCTTTTAAAGTGACCTTCACGCAAAGCTCAATGGCAGGGCTGGAACAATGCTACTTTCTTGGGCCCCACACGGACAGACAAGGAGACATTGACAGGTTGGTCTAAGATGGAAGAGGATCAAACTAACTCATTCAACAACTGATAACCATCTGTTGCAATGGTACAGAGTGGAGAGCCATCCCCATCAAGCCGTCTTCTTGAGAGGTACTTTTTGTTGGTGAATAAGCACGTAAGCCTGTTAGATGGCGAAGTGAATCGTGTGGAGTCTGGGGGACTTGATGGGCAGCATTAGAGGGGACTTGGCACCAGAAGAAGATGGCAAGGTTGTGGTGGCTCACTGGTGTGATAGTCAGTTTTAAATGTTTACTTGCCACAGTCTAGAATCATCTGAGAAGAGAGCCATAGTTGTGGAATATCGAGATCAGGTTGGCCTGTGAGCAAGTCTGGGGGATGGTCTTGATCGTAGACTGGCATGGGAAGACACAGCTAATCGTGGGGGCCACTGCTCCCCAGGCATGGAACCCTGCACTCTGTAAGAATGAAGACAGTTGGTTGAGCTGAGCAGTGATAAGCAGGCCCCATGAGTCCATTCATTTCTCTCTGCTCTGACTGTGGATGGGATGGGACCAGCTGCCTTGAGCTCTTGTGACTTTCCTGCATTAATTAATGCACTACAGCCTGGAACTGTAAGCCAAACACCCCCCCCCCACTGTTGCTATTGGTCGGAATATTTTATCACAGAAACAGAAATAAAAGTAGGAGAACAAGAGTAACTTCCATGGGCAATACTGGGGGAAGCGCCCATCACAGGAGTGGGAATTCTGATACCAGCTTGGGGGAAGCCCCCATCACAGGAGTGGGAATTCTGATACCAGCTTGGGGGAAGGCCCCATCACAGGAGTGGGAATTCTGATACCAGCTTGGGGGAAGCCCCCATCACAGGAGTGGGAATTCTGATACCAGCTTGGGGGAAGGCCCCATCACAGGAGTGGGAATGCTCATATCGAAAGCGGGGGAGGGAAGAGGAAGTGGTGAAGGATTTCTGAGATGAGGAAAATCTAGTGTTAAGTAGGTGAAGTTCAAAGGATTTCCTTTCTATGTACACAGGAGAGAGAACTATGCATTTCATCTGCCATTTCCTATTTTTATCAGGCAACAAACAAACAAAAAAAAAACCCAACAAAACAAAATGAAAAAAAAAATCAACCAACCAACTTAAAAAAAGCCTTCTGTGGCTCAGATTTGGTTACTATAGGTCTGTGGGCTTTGCAGAACCATGTTTAATTGTTCTAATCCATTCAAGTTTAGTAACCAAGGACCAGGCAAACTTGAATCCCAGGCTAACGGCACAAGCTCATGTTCTAGGAGGATGATTGATGTAATGTGGCAAATTAAGGCTTTGGAATCACCAGCTAATTTCCTTTATGTCCCACACGTTAATTACCAGAGGAAACAATTTCATTCTGAACAAGGGAGGCTCTAACAAGATGCTGCTTCTCATGAGCAATTACTGAGATATGAGAAACTCTGGGAAGGGAGTCAGACACAGGGACTTGGGTGCCTCCACTGCACAGGGAGTCAGGTGTATATTTGCCTGGAGTCTTGGAGGGGAAGTATCAGTGTTCCAAGGCTAACGGTGGGACATCTGCACAGGGAGGCAGGTGTGTATCTGCCTGGTGTCTTGGAGGGGAAGTATCAGTGTTCCAAGGCTAACGGTGGGACATCTGCACAGGGAGGCAGGTGTGTATCTGCCTGGAGTCTTGGAGGGGAAGTATCAGTGTTCCAAGGCTAATGGTGGGACATATGATTCAGACAAACCTATGCAATGTTGAGAATGAGCTTACATCTTTGTAGGTGATTGTTCGCAGGTGCCATTGCATGGCTGATCCAAACTTGATGACTGCTAATGCTGAATTATTTTCATTACAAAGTTACTGAAATAAACATATACTTAAAACTTTGTATAAACATTTTAATAGCTCACTGACAGCTATCAGACCCCATCACATGTCCATGTGGAAGTAAATGTGTAAATGTTCTTCATTTCTTTTAGCTTGTAGCCTTCACTTGTATTTAATATGTTGGACAATGTTTAGCTAAAGTGAAAGCATCACCATCTACATGAGTTTAGGTAACTTTTATGTCTATATGTATGTGTATGGTATATGTATATGCTTGAGTGTGTGTGCACATATATGCTTATATGTATTGAGGCCAGAGGTTGATGTGTCTTCCTCAGTCACTCTTTACCTTGCTTTCTGAGACAGGCTTTATCACTGAACTCATCAATTTAGTGAGACTGGCTGGCCAAAGAGCCTCAGGGGATCCACTTGTCTCCCCTGCCTTTCCCCCAGCCCCAGCACTGGGGTTACAGTGTCCAGCTGCTGTGTGATTCTGGAGGTATGAACTTGGGTCTCCATGCTTGCAAGGCTGGCACTTTACCAATGGGCCATCTCCCCGGGCCTAGTTCTATTGGGTTCTCCATGCTATTGCTATGGTGTCCCTTTGCTCATATAATGTCACAGGTATTTATCACTCACATTCACCACATTGTGTCAGTCTTAGCTGTCTTTCCATTTTCAGCATTTACATCATGTTTATGGCGGCCATATATATCCCATTATTAGTATTTTTTGTTGCTGGTATGTTACAGAGAGGGACTTCTCAAACTCAAGCTCAGAGCTGACCTATTCACTGAAAGCTTTTAATCAAAGTCTGAGACATTATTGGTTCTTGTAGAAAGGTTTTGTTGAGGCAGAGTTTTAAACCAAGCTCCCTGGAGGTGTGTATCCTCTCTCAGGTGCTGCTGGCTTTAGCTGGGAACAACTTTGCTTAGCTATTCCCCTTCTCTAGTACAGCATGATGGTGTAGGTAGGGGTGAGGCGGGCAGGGTTGAAGAAAAGGGAAACAGAGCAAAGAATGGAAGTCAGGGCATTGTGAGCCCATTTGCCCCTAAGATATGAATCCGATACAACACTGACTCTGACCTTGCTGTTGCAGTGAATGTAATATAGTCCCGTTGCTGTAAAACAGAAAGGTTTTAGAGTCAAGGTGAATACAAGATGACTTGATTATGAATTCCAGTTCTACTGCTTACAATTGCATGGCCTTGGACAGTTTTGGAAATACACAAAAGTCCACTGGGGCAAGCTTTCCAAATGCAATGACCTAAGTTAAGGGAGCTGTTTTCATTTTCTCTCAAGTAAGTTAATGGAGTCCAGGAACAGTGTATTTGAGGGCTTGACAGCATTGGCAGTCAGGCTTTCAGTTTGGTTCTCTAGCAGGCTTGACTTCATGAGTACAATTAGAGACATGAGGTGCTATGTTGGTATTTCAGCCTCTGGTAGAGTGATAAAATAAGGTATTGATGCTTGGTCCTGGGCTGACATGTAAGGGAGATTTGTAGCTAGAGTTTTCCTGCCTTGCCCACAGTCAGGACAAATCTTTGTCACCTGCCAGTCCCACAGCCGCTCAGACACAACCAAGAAAACACAGAGACTTATATTGCTTACAAACTGTATGGCCGTGGCAGGCTTCTTGCTAACTGTTCTTATAACTTAAATTAATCCATTTCCACAAATCTATACCTTGCCATGTGGCTCGTGGCTTACCGGTGTCTTCACATGCTGCTTGTCCTGGCAGCAGCTGGCAGTGTCTCCTTCTGCCTTCCTGTTCTTTCTTTTCTCCTCTCTGTTAGTCCCACCTATACTTCCTGCCTAGCCACTGGCCAATCAGTGTTTTATTTATTGACCAATCAGAGCAATTTGACATACAGACCATCCCACAGCAGAGCTTGACAACATTTATGGGTAGACTTCCTCCTTCTTGGTCTTCTGCCAGCCCTTACTCCATGTGCATGATCAGAGATGCTAGCATTTTGGTCTGATCAGATCAGTTCTGCATTTCAGTCCTCAGTGGAGGAAGAGAAGAAGGGCAGCTCTCCTTTGGTTTCATAGGTGGGGGTCACATTGTTAGTTACTTCATCATCCAAAATTTACTCTCCAGGTCATTCCTGCCACAAAGGAGGCCCAGAGAAGAGGAAGAGAAAGCTCTCTCTCTCTCTCTCTCTCTCTCTCTCTCTCTCTCTCTCTCTCTCTCTCTCTCTCTCTGTCTCTCTCTGTACACGCAAGATGACAGGATAGAAGGGAATTGGCTGTTTCTATCCCCAAATCTTAGTCCTTATGTATTTCAGATTGGGGAAATGCTTGTTTACTTCACGACAGTAGTTGGACTGCTCAACGGGTTCCAGGAGAGCTGTTGACCTGGCGCCTGATGTTTAATAAGTTCAAAGCCTGATGCACTGTTGGGTCCAGTACGGCTTTACCCATGACTATGGCTTTCCATATACAGAATAATGCAAAGTGTCTCTGACATTCAAATAATAAGGGTAGTCACAGTGATGATTGGTAGTGACTGCAAACTGATACTAGGCTGTGCATGGTGCTTTCTGTCAACCCCCAGTCTCTGCAGACAACACTGGATAGAAACCTATCCTTGTACCTTAGACCTGTGTTATTCAAGGCAAGTTACTTAGCTCTTAATACTTCCATTTCCTTATTGCTAAATGAGGAGAGCAACATGAGCCACCTACTAGGGTAAGAGGGTTTTTATATATACACTGGTACTATTAAGTACACAGTTCTCTTACCAGTATTCTGTTGAGGCATAGCATTAATGAACCCTCTCCTTAATAGGTTTATCAACATTGTAGATGGATTCTTTGCTTGCTTTTTAGAATGAAGGATCCATTCAGGAAAGGGATTTAATCTCTCTCTGATGCATATCCAGTGCCTGGGACAATACCTATAGGTACTTAATGGATAACTGGATTCTACAAATTTGGTGTTTTGCTAATGGGCATATTGCCTGTCAGAAGGGACCTGACTTCCTACTTCCTTATTGTATTATCTGCTACCAAAAAGATAGTGCTGCAACAACAGGAAATAGCCACAATCTCCAAGAAGTCTGGTAGTAGAGTGCAACAGAACTGATGCCTGAATTCCACACATGGTCCCACCACTAGCTACCCATAAGACTTTGGGGACAGAGGACATGAGTTCTTAGTTTCCTTATCTGTGAAATGGTAATGATGCTTACCTTATTAAGCATTTAGAAGATTTAACTGTGTGAATTCACTTTAAAGGCCAGGTTATGTTTCTTTTATACCTTTATATATACCATGTCCATCTGTGGTGGGAGGGGCTCTGCTCAGCATGCAGAGCATGGATATGGAGGATATACAATCAATCCATGAAATGAAGGAACTTTGGTCATATCAGACCACACTTGAAAGCAGAAGGCCTTGAGTTGGGCACAGGAATTGTAGAGCAGAAGGCAGCTTTCTGGGGCACAGAATTTGCTTCCAATTGAGATGTTTTCTCTGATGTAGGAAATGCCATATAGCATTCTGAGTAGCTTGGCATGCCCTGATGAAGAGACTGTGGTGTGATTGACTGGCCCACTGAAAGGCAAGGGGACTGTGTGCGTCAGGTAGATGAGACCTCAAACCCTGGAATTAAATAAAAGAACCCTGGGAAGCAAATAGAAAATGATGAGTGAACATGGAAATAAAAAGGGAAGTGTGGAGAAGGGATAAAGTGTGTGTGTGTGTGTGTGTGTGTGTGTGTGTGTGTGTGTGTGTGTGTGTTAGGGGGAACAGGAAGACTTTTCACTTTAAATGAGCTCAAATGGACCTTGACTATTATTTTGCTGAGATTTGTCTCACCTTGGGGACATAAAGCCAGAAGCTTTTGTTGACAGTGCACAGAATAGAAACATTGTCAGTTACTGACGGCAAAAGGAACAGCAGACTCTGATGTCTTTAAATCAGTTTAGCTGAGATTATCCCAGGTCTGTGTGATGAGCAGTGAACAACAAGGACACACACACAACTGCCTCTGCCTCTGTCTGCCTCAGAAGTCAAAGGCAGTAAGAGCTGTCTGGAAAGTCACCATGAGGAACCCAAGAGCTCTGAGTCAAGGTCACCTCCTCCAAGACAGTGTCCCTGTCTTTGTAGCTGTTGCATCACACACAAGGCTCACCAGCGACATTATTCACAGTCGTTCTCTGCTTCCCAAGGCTCTACAAACCAAATCGTCCCTACGTGGATCAGGACAGAGTCTTTCACAGAAGTGGACCTGTGGCTTTAAGCACCCACATATTACACTTGAGGTAGAAAGTCTGATGGTCTCAGTCACAGAATGGTTACATAGGTAGTTCGGTACCTGGGTGGGCTTAGAGTGGGAAGGGGGTTGTTTTAGAATCAGTCCAGCTTTGTGCCTTCTCTAAAACTGTACTGTGTGGGTAGCTGATGATGTAATCCATCAGCATGATGAGTACTCTGCCAAACAAAAATTGACAATCGTGATGAAAAATGAAGATACACAAGAAAATATGATTTAGGAAGAAAAACAAAGCTCTCTAAGTCTGGGAGACAGGGGATGGGCACTGTAGTGTCTGCTGGATACCAGAATTTGTTAGAGGCAGACAACGGGTCCCATGTTTTTCTGGGACAATGGGCTGGTGTTAAACATCATTAAAGTACTGTTAAAATCTGTTAAAATGACTGTTAGTGTTTATGATAAGTTCTTCAAATGTATATTTGTAAGCATTTCTGATGTTCATTTTCCTGTTTCTTTACAAGGATTTTGGGGATGGGAGAATTTGACTCCCTAATTGGTAGTCATCGGATTCTCCATAGTTGGCCTTGCTGTTGTGAACTTGGAACATCTTGAGGGCAAAGATTTCAGCTGATGGCCATAGATGCTGAAGGTGCAACCCAGCTAGGGATCTTTAACACAGTCTGTGCCAGACTCTCCAATCTTTGGCGAGGGGGAGGCTACTTCCCATAGTGGCCTAGAAGGACTGGTATGAATGGTACTAAGAAGCAAGGGTCTGGTGGCGGTGTATGGCAATGAAGCTACAGCTACCTCAGAGAATACTGTGAGCCTAAGCAGTCCTGGTAGGAGGGTAACACAGGAAGCAATCAATCTGGGTGCTCTAAGTTGTGGCTGAGTTGTGGGAGGGGACTAGGTAATGTAGTTGGCTACTGGGCACATGAAGAAGATGTTAGCCTGTTCAAGAATGGCCAGAACAGGAAGAAGGGCAGGAGAGAGAGAGAGAGAGAGAGAGAGAGAGAGAGAGAGAGAGAGAGAAAGAAGAAGAAGAAGGAGGAGGAGGAGGAGGAGGAGGAGGAGGAGAGGAGAGGAGAGGAGGGAGAGAGGGGAGAGAGGGGAGAGAGGGGAGAGAGGGGAGAGAGGGGAGAGAGAGGGGAGAGAGAGGGGGGAGAGGGGAGAGAGAGGGGGGAGAGGGGAGAGAGAGGGGGGAGAGAGAGAGGGGGGAGAGAGAGGGGGGAGAGAGAGAGGGGGGAGAGAGAGAGGGAGGAGAGAGAGAGGGAGGAGAGAGAGAGGGGGGAGAGAGAGAGGGAGGAGAGAGAGAGGGGGGAGAGAGAGACGGGGGAGAGAGAGAGAGGGGAGAGAGAGAGGGGAGAGAGAGGGGAGAGAGAGGGGAGAGAGAGAGGAGAGAAAGAGGAGATAGGAGAGAGAGGAGAGAAAGAGGAGATAGGAGAGAAACAGAGAAGGACACAGAGAGAGGGACAGAGAGTGGTATACAGAGAGTTACACAGAGAGATACACACACACAGAGACATATAGAGAGAGACACACAAAGAGACAGAGACGCACAGAGGGAGACAGAGACACAGAATCAGAGTCAGCATCAAGGGTTTCAGACTCCAGACTGAGGGCTGTACCACTGGCTTCTGCCAAGGGCTGAGGAATTTCAACTGTCCCATAAAAGAGCTATAAACTTGAGGGGCAAGAATCCCTATGCCAAGGTCAGTTTGAAGAGTATAACTCTGAGGGAAGCCACTTGCTTCTGCCTCTGCCTGCCAACCATGCTTGTTGCTGCCAAACACTGAGGAGAATTAGAGCTGATAGAGAGCAGTGACTGGAGAGCTCCTCCCTGCCTCCCTACAGGTTCTATCAAAGGAGAAAATCAGTTGCAATGAAAGACATATCTTACTAGGGTTAGATAAAGAGCTGACATGCATTTGTTTACTTACCTGCCCACCCATCCATCCATCCATCCATCCATCCATCCATCCATCCACCCATTCATTCATTCATTCATTCATTCATTCATTCATTAATTCATTGCTGTGGGATGGTCTGTATGTCAAATCTGTTGCTCTGATTGGTCAATAAATAAAACACTTATTGGCCAGTGGCCAGGCAGGAAGTAGATGGGACAGGGAGAGAGGAGAATTCTGGGAAGCAGAAGGCTGAGGTAGAGAGACACTGCTAGCCGCCGCCATGACAAGCCACATGTGAAGACACCGGTAAGCCACAAGCCACGTGGCAAGGTATAGATTTATGGAAATGGATTAATTTAAGCTATAAGAACAGTTAGCAAGAAGCCTGCCACGGCCATACAGTTTGTAAGCAATATAAGTCTCTGTGTTTACTTGGTTGGGTCTGAGCAGCTATGGGACTGGTGGGTGACAAAGATTTATCCTGACTGTGGGCAAGGCAGGAAAACTCTAGCTACAATTCATTCATTCATTCATTCATTCATTCATTCATTTTCATCTACCTGTCCATCCATCCACCCACCTATTCATCTTCCATCCATCCATCTATCTATCCATCCATCTATCCATCCATCATCCGTCCTCCATCCATCCATATATCCACCTATCCATTCACCTACCCCCTCACCATCCATCCACTCATCCATCTATTGGAGATTTATTTGCTGAGTAACATTCTAGGTGCCAAGAACCTTGCTAGGACCTAGGAATACAAAGATGAATCCTAGAAATAGCTCTGCTAATAAAACTCTAGCTGGAGTGAGACAGGCTTGCAAACAAACATGCACCATGTAAGAATTGGCCCAGTGGACTGTGTGGAGGGGAGTTTGGAAGAAGTTGTCCTTCATGAATTCTCCCGTTTTCTGTCTGGAATGAACATGACTACCACACTAACAGATTTGTAGGAACACATGTGCTTGCACACTTGACTCTGCTTGGAATTGCTAGAAGGGCTACATGTGACAGCAGACCAGGTTCTAGAATTCTCTGAACCCTGCTTTCAAATAACGAGGCTCTTAAGAAACACTCATAACAGTGAGAAGCATGAGTCACCTAGATGGGAAGATTTATTCATTCTAAGAAAAGCACCAAGTGTATGTTTCTTTCCGTAGAAGGTTTGGAAGGTAGACTGGAGGAAATAAAAAAGATCAAAACAGGAAATGGATGAAATATTTCATAACCTTGCATAGAAAGTGTGGAGAGAACCATTGTCTGGGAAGTGAGTAAAAGTTAGTCTTTTTATTAATATATGGATGTCTCATTTTTGCCAAACCAGCTGCTTCAAGTTGCAGTGTTGGGGGTGTTGATGCCTCTTCAGCCTGAGGTTTTGTCTTCAGACATAGTGCTCCAGCCCAGTGTGGTTGCTTGTCTCTGCTTCCTTACTAAATTCCACTCTTCCTGCCTTTAACCTGGTGGCAGAGCCGTCGCACACAAGTGTCTTCTACCCCAGGCCCTTTGCATGGACTGTTCTTTATGCCTGAGCTTTCTTGGTATGCCCTCAGGTAGTTCATTGTCAGTGTTTAGGTCTCTGCTTAAATGTCTGCTCTTCAAGTGACTTGTCCTAGGTCTCTCTCTCTCTCTCTCTTTCTCTGTGAGATATGTTTTATTTTCCTTTTGTTGAAAATAGATTTTCCCCCTCATATAATATATCCTGATTACTATGGTTTCCCCTCCCTCTACTCCTTCCCATTCCTACCACTTTCCCTCCCTCCTGGATCCATCCCATTACTGTCTCATTAGAAAACAAATAGGCCCCCAAGAAAGACACGGAGAAATGGCTGAGATCTACATGAACAGCCTGGACATGAGTGGGAGCAATGAAGGGCGAGGGTCGAGGGAAAGAGAGCAGGAGATCCTATCTGGATCAAGAAAAGAGAGGGAGAACAAGGAATAGAAGACCATGGTAAATGAAGACCACATGAGAAAAGGAAGAAACAAAGAGCTAAAGAGGCCCACAGAAATCCACAAAGATACTCCCACAAAAGACTGCTGGCAATGGTCGAGAGATAGCCGGGACTGACCTATTCTGGTGATGGGATGGCCAAACACCCTAATAGTTGTGCCAGAAACCCCATCCAAGGACTGAGGAATCTGGATGCAGACATCCACGGCTAGGCCCCGGGTGGAGCGCTGGGAGTCTAATTAGTGAGAAAGAGGAGGGTTTATATGAGAAAGAATTGTTGAAACCAAGGTTGGATAAAGCAGAGGGACAAATAGCCAAATGAATGGAAACACATGAACTATGAACCAAAGGCTGAGGGGCCCCCAACTGGATCAGGCCCTCTGAATAGGTGAGACAGTCAATTGGCTTGATCTGTTTGGGAGACATCTAGGCAGTGGTACCAGGTCCTGGGCTCTTTGCATGAGTTAGCTGTTTGAAACCTGAGACTTATGCAGGGACGCTTGGCTCAATCTGGGAGGAGGGGACTGGACCTGCCTGGACTGAATCTATCAGGTCGATCTCAGTCCTCGGGGGAGACCTTGATCTGGAGGAGGTGGGAATGGGGGGTGGGCTGGGGGGAAGGGGAGGGGGGTAGGAAGGGAGAGAACAAGGGAATCTGTGGCTATTATGTAGAATTGAATAGTATTGTAAAATAAAAAAAATGAAAAAAAAGAAAACAAATAGGCTTCTAAGGCATAATAATAAAATAAGATAAAACACAAACTAACACATTGGAATAGGACAAAACAAACAAATAGAAGGAAAAGAGCCCAAGGAAAGGCACAAGAAACAGATATAGATGCAGAGACCTACTCATTGGCATGCTCAGGAAACCTGTAAAACACTAAACTGGCAGTTTTCCTGCTTTCATCTCTCCCTGCATCTGATCTCAGCAGTAAGCTGCATGTTTTCTCTACTGTGGCCCACAAGGTCTGACTGGCTATCAGCAATCACCTGAAACCTGACCTCAACCTTCGTGGCTGTGTTATGTGTCTGGGGGCATGTGGGTCCTGAGGAAGGTGCTTCTGAAATTACACAGAATTAAGATGTGGCGGAGTGATGTCACTTCAAAGAGGCTGTTAGAGACAGACACAGGGTTGTAGGGGTGGTTGTCTGCGCTTTACTCCCGAAGCAGCACCCCTAGCAGGCAGCAGGTAACTGTTAGGTACCTGTCCACCAGGGCATGGCCAAGGGGGGACCCCTTAAGACCTGGAATGCATACATGCTGACTCTCTTGGCTACCTTGTGGTCTTGGATGCTGGACACTGGTACTGTGGACCAAGTTAGAGCTTTCCAGAGAATCACATTGGACCATGCCTCACCTCTCCTGGACCCTGTGAATAACTCTCTTTTGCTTATTGTAAGTTAACCTAAAACAAATCCCTTTGATTATTAGATAAACTCTGTGGAATAGCCTCATTATCTGGCACCTAATGTGGGGCATCAAATGTGGTCAGAAGTTTTCCTGTGTCCCGCCCAGCCTGCAGTCAGGAAAAATTTCTCCCATTCATGTCCTGAAGCTGCTTAATCCCAAGTGAACATACACAGAAGCTTATATTATTTACAAACTGGATGGCCTATGGCTCAAGCTTCTTGCTAACTAGCTCTTATAACTTAATCCATTTCTATTTATCTATAAGTTGCCATGTGGCTTTGTGGCTTCCTGGTACTTTCACATCTTGCTTCTCCTGGTGGCAGCTCGCAGCGTCTCCTCTGCCTCTCTTTTTCTCCTCTTCTCTCTCCAGTTAGAATGTCCCATCTAACCTTATTCTGCCTCACCATTGGCCAAACAGCTTTATTTATCAACCAATCACACATATTCACAGCATACAGAAAGACATCCCACAGTGTGGTGGTATTGTGTTCCCTGAAATATTGTGCACCCTAATAAACTTATCTGGGGTCAGAGACAGAACAGCCACAATATTAAACATAGAGGATAGGCAGTGGTAGCATACACCTTTAATCCTAGCATTCCAGAGGTAGAAATCCATGTGTTCAAGGATACAGCCAAGCATGGTGACTCACGCCTTTAATCTCAGAAAGCAAGCCTTTAATCCCAGGGAGTGATGGCAGAAAGCAGAAAGGTATATAAGGCATGAGGACCAGAAACTAGAGCATTTGGCCTGGTTAAGCTTTTAGCTGGTTAAGCTTCAGGCTTTTGAGCAGCAGTTCAGCTGAGAGCCATTGGGATGAGGACACAGAAGCTTCCAGTCTGAGGAAACAGGACCAGCTGAGAAGTTGGCCAGGTGAGGTAGCTGTGGCTTGTTCTGTCTCTCTGATCTTCCAGTATTCACCCCAATAGCTGGCCTCAGGTCTGATTTTATTACTAAGACTCTTTAAGATTCCTGCTACACCACAGCACAGGGGAGAAGTGGCTGTGTTAGAGGCAGTGGGGGAGCAGTGGTGATGTTAGAGGCAGTGGGGAGCAGTGGTGATGTTAGAGGCAGTGGCTGTGTTAGAGGCTGTGTTAGAGGCAGTGGGGGAGCAGAGGCTGTGTTAGAGGCAGTGGGGAGCAGAGGCTGTGTTAGAGGCTGTGTTAGAGGCAGTGGAGAGGCAGAGGCTGTGTTAGAGGCAGTGGGGAGCAGAGGCTGTGTTAGAGGCAGTGGGGAGCAGAGGCTGTGTTAGAGGCAGTGGGGAGCAGAGGCTGTGTTAGAGGCAGTGGGGGAGGCAGTGGCTGTGTTAGAGGCAGTGAGGGAGCAGTGGCTGTGTTAGAGGCAGTGGGGAGCAGAGGTTGTGTTAGAGGCAGTGGGGGAGCAGTGGGTTGGAAGGATTCAGAGCTGTAACTCCATGCTCTACCTTTCTTTTCCAGGAATAGCCAGACTGAAAATGAATGAACAAACAAACTCACCCAAAAGGCAAGAGAGGAGAGGAAGGTAAGGCAGAGTAGGGCAGCTGTCAATCATTGTTGGCTGTCAAATTTTCTAACCTGGTGTGTTTTGGGAGATGCCCTTCTCAGTGGGCCTCTGTGGACATTATTGAGATACTACGTGGAAACACTCAGGTGAGTACCCACCTGCCACATAGAAAGTGCTACTGGAGTGCCAGCTATGACAAGCTGAGGGATTTCACACATGTAAAAAGAAAATGTGGGGGCTGGAAAGTAGGGTTTTGGTAAAGTGCATGAGGACCTTAGCACCCACGTAAAAGCCCAGTGCAGTGGCTTGTGTCTGTGACCTCAGATCTGGAAGGGGTAGATAGAGCACCTGGGGCTTACTGGCAGCAGCCTAGCCTCATTGAGGACCTGTAGCTTCAGGTTAAGTGAGAAACTGTCTCAGAATAAGATAGAAAAGGAGAAGTGCTTGAAGAATGAGCTCCCACTGTTGACCCCTGGCACACTCACACATGCACACATGTGCACACACATGCGCACAAACACTGATGTGCATATATATGTGCCCTCCCCCAATACAAAATAGAAAAAAAATTCCCAAGAACTTTAAAAGTGTATATATTTTACGCATCAAATGGGGTCCTAAAGGCAAGGATGTGTGTGTCTGCTCCTGAGGTACTAGAAGTACTCAATAAAGGGAGAATTTAATTCTTCCTTTATTTGAGAGCTTCCTGACAAACCAATAAGTAGCTGTGGTCATAAGAGTAGAGCCTCATGCCTGAAGGTAGAGAAGGTTCTATTTCCCCCTCAGTGAGCCTGAGGATGTTAAACTGGAGTGAACCATAGATACCCCATCCCCACTGCATTGGCTTTAGACATGATAAAACACACAGGAAGGCAGGCTGTCCCAAGTCTGCACAGGCAGGATGAGGCAGAGGTAGATTATGGACAATCATCTTAAGAATCACTGGGAAGAAGAGGCCTGGGAGACCCTTTCTAGTCCTGACTCACTAGACTAGCCCAGTGAATGACACCAAGTTGGGGGCTGGCTCTTAGTGTATTAATTCAGGATTTAGGGAGCAAAGACCACCATGAGCTGGAGAAGCAGATAGGGAAGTGCCCTGGGCTTCCTTTGCCTCCACTTCCTGCCTTTATTCTGGAGGCCAAGTCTGCTGAGCACATGGCTGAGTGGTGCTGTTGGTCAGGGTGATACACCTCTAATAGCCCAGTGGCCTTCAAACAGGGATGGACTTCTGGGTCTGGGCCATGCATCCTCCAGGGAGCATCTGCCTCTGGATCCCTCTGCGGTTCTCAGGCTCAGAAGTGGTGGTGGGGGCTGTTTGTGGACTTTTCCTCCTGCTTCTCCAGCTTTTGAAAATAATCCCGTCAGAGATTTTTTTTCACATCATCCTTTTTGAGTTTGGTACATTTTCCCAGGAAGGGGAAGGCGGGAGAGAGAGAGAGAGAGAGAGAGAGAGAGAGAGAGAGAGAGAGAGAGAGAGAGAGAGAGAGAGAGAGAGAGAGAGAGAGAGAGAGAGATCCTAATGAGTGTGGGACATGGGGGAATGCATTGGTTTTCCACTTTAGAAAAGGTAGTGTTGATTGAGTACAGTGTGCCACTCAGCGTGAGAATGAGCATCTCTGCAAGAACTCACAAAGGAGACCCAGAGCCAGCCTTGCAGCCTCTTAGGACAAAGCTGATGGAGTAAGGGATGCTCAATACCAAGACGATGAGGCTGGAGGCAGCAACGTCAGCTGGGAGGTGTTTCTCTGTCTCTCTCTGCATGTCTCTGTTTCTGTCTCTCTCTATGTCTGTCTGTCTGCCTCTCTCTTTCTTGCTGTGTATGTGTAGAGGGGGAGAGGAGGGAAAGAAAGGAAGAAGATGATGATTTGGGATATAGAAAATTTTACAGTTTTGGATTTTGGGATTGCCTGGACTTAGTTCAGAGCAGATAAGGAAAAGATCAGAGAGGAGATGGGTCCAGGTGCTGGGCTTAGAGGATTTTATTAACCAGAAGTGGACGGTGGAGCAGGACAGGTTGGAAGGGAAGCTGGTGGGCAGTAGAAGTGCTGTGAGTTGGAAGCCTGTGGAACGGCAGTATGGAAGGGTTCAGAAAACCTTTTGGTACAAGTCGCTGGAGACCAGGAAAAAGGTGTTAACTGCACTTACTTTGCCACATTCAGCCATCACCCACTGTGACAGCTTTGTAAAATGTCACTGTGGGGAGTTGGGTAGGCTGAATTTCTCAGAATTTCCCTTTTGTTAGATGTGTTGTTTCCTCTTAGTGAGTGCTGGTCTTAAGAGAGAGACTCCAGGGAGATTAGTAGGGTGAGTGGGAAGCAGCAGCCATCTTGTGGCTCCTGCTAATCTGCTGGATCACCACACTGGTCTGGAGCAGGTCCCCATAGCTGCCTTCAGTATCCCGACTCCCCCGAAGTCTGAGCTCTGGCGTGTGTTCAGCTCAGTGATAAAGGGCTCTGGTTTCCACAGGACACTCCCACTGCCAAGGCGAGAAGCACCACGAATGACAGATGTCCTAGTCCATCTCCATGAGCTGGGTCCCATGCTCCTGCTGTGGGCTCCAGGTACCCTTGATTCCCTCCACCTTCTCTCACCTGCTGCCTTCCCTGGGGCTTCTAACTCAGCACCAAAGAGAACTGCCCCAGAGAGCCCATGGGTACACCACAGCAGTTCTGTTTGAACCATGGAGTGTGGCGAACCCTGACCAACACATGCTTCAAAAGAAAGAGACAGACAATGATTGGAGGAAAAGTGGATGAGCAGTCTGTTCTGCCTGGAGTGCATGGATGAGGGCACATGGAGTCTGTGGCTGCTGGTCATCTTTATGCCTCCCATGGAGAAAGCAATCTCTCTATCTTAGGGTAGAAGTGCAAGGCTAATTTTGGAGCTACTTGTGTTCTGTCTTGACTTCTGATGTTGGGTCCCAATGCTTGCATCAGACACGAGTCCACTGTGGGAGTTTGGGAATGGGTGGTAAAAAGGTGGCAGTGACAGGTGACACTCTGACAAGTTTGAAAAATGGCAAGAGAACAGGACCTTGAAGATAATTGACTTCAGATTAAATATGGCAACCAAAATATTTAGTCATTCAATCTTTACCAAAAATTTGTTTTTATTCATGTGAAAAGCACAACATATTATATTTAGAATTTAATAGAATCCTCATTGAGAAAGCATAGCATCTAAATCAGACTTGTCATAGAAGGTTACAGCCATGCAGTCTAAGGCCTGTTCCTGTGTGTGGTGCTGGAGAATAAAGAGTATTTTTGACTCCAGGTTTGGATATTTTGCTATACTCTTGCTTCCATTACACACATACATTGCTGCAGGGGAAAAATAGCAATTTAAACTGCTGACAATATTTACGCATTTCCTGTGTGCCTTGGGGTGTCTGAGCTCACCATTAAAGTGATTCAGTGACTTGAAAGACAAGAGAGAATGTGGCTCCACTTCACAATTGGATTCAAAGAAAATGGAACTTTCCTTTCTGTATTTTTGCAGTACCAGCACTTTGGGGGACTCAGAATGTCTGGAAGAGGAAGGAGCCTGTGTGTGGTTGTGAGTCCTCTATGCTGGGCTTGGAGAATGCTGTTTTAGAATATAAAGGGCTTGCTTTGTGCTGGAGGTAGAGAAGTGCTCCTTGCCTCTCATCTCCCGCCAGCTTCTTTGAGCCAGTCATTGACCTAACATTTTGATTAACCAAGATACTAGGCTCCTTTTGAAGGTCAAACTTGGCCCGCTTGTGGGATGGAGGACCACACTTTTCTGAATTAAATTTTGTCTGATGAGTTTGTCATTTCTTCAAAGGGCTAGGCTGGTTATATTTTCTGGGGAGGGCAAATGCAGTATGGTCCGTGGCAGTTCTCAGATTCCAGAGACTTCTGTTATATCTCCTGCCAAGAGGCTGCTTGAATCTTAGATAGCCCGTGTACTGTGTCTTCCACTTGTGGCAGCACCTCAGTGCTGTGCTGACCGAGGAGCTGGTTCTCTGCACAGGGATTCATTTTCTAGTCCCATAGGCCCCAGTCTATGATGACTGCAGTAGCTGTCTCTTTTTCTGCCATCCCACTCATCCACCATTTGGAAACCAGCTTTACCCCAGGGTTGCAGATGCCCCCATCCCCGCTACAGTGCCAAGAACTTACGTTAATTAGATACTTAAAATGGACAGATGTTGTGTTAAACATTTCACATTCTTCACATTATTCCTCAAATAGTCATATGGAAGAGGTCATTATGATCTGCCTTTTGCATGTAAGAAAATGGAGCATGGGCAGGACTTCCAGATCTGTAGACTTTGTGAACTCTAGAGCCAGAAGGCACTCCTCACCTACTTTGTTCAAATCTTCATTTCTCCACTGCCTGATTGTCAACAGTGTATCTGCTGCAGACAAATAACAAAGCTCTGGATCTTATTTCGGCTCATCTAACATGACTTCCCTTGAGCATTTTGTTTCAAGACTGAAAAAAATTCTGCACATGAGCAGCTCAATTAAAGTGCCCTTGAGAAGGCTCATTGGGAGCTTGCTTTCATCCTGACCGTAACTAATCACAGGAGAGGGGAACCAGGCCAGAAGTGGCCAGAAGTAGTTTTTGAGATATTGCATTTGTGAAACTATCAGAGTAACTCTAAAAAATACATTTGGTTCTCATAAGCAGGTCTGGGATCTAAGTGAAATAGAATTTGAAATATAGTAAGGATAGGGCTGTAAAAGAATCATGAAAATTGCTGTATTTCGGTAGTCAGGTCTCTAGAAACACATTAAGTGGATTGATGTACAACCCCAGGCAGTGGCAGAACACTCCAAAGTTGGTCCTCCTTCCATCTCCTCCTCTCCTTGCCTTCCTCTCTAGCCTCCTTGAGCTCAAACTGTATCACAAAATGCTGAGGACTACAGAATCCCTGCCCACCTAAGGTATATGTACAGGTAGGAGAGATAATTAACAAATAAATCATGATGTAGACAGTAGACTAAGCAGTGGCTACAAAAAGATGAGGAAATGGCTGGGCGTTGGTGGCACGTGCCATTTTATGAGAAAGCCTCTCTGATGAAGTCACATGCAAGCAGACCATTGAGATGATTTGGGGATTCAGTTACAGGAGGGTTTGAGAAAATGTACCCTTTCAGATGGGAATCATGAGCACAGAGATCTTGAGGCTGGAGCACATGTGTCTTTTTCAAGGAATGCCAGAGAGAGATCAAGGCACCCAGAGTAGGAAGAGCAAATGAAACAAAACTGTGGAGTTGTTCAGGGGAAAGACAAACAGCGGGGCCAGCTTGTTGGTTATTTACCCTCAGAATCACAGGGGTACTGGAGGGACTGAAGTAATGGTGTGACATTGCCTGGCTTGCTGCTTCACAGAGTCATAGAGACACAGTGGGAACAGTGGTAGGTCAAGGGGACAAAGTGTTAACAGGGAGACAGGAATCTGGAGGTTGCTGTGGTTATGTAGGCAAGTGGAAGGGTGACTTGGGAGCCCATGGGCTACTGGAAATCCAGTGCTAGTGTTTCTGGCCTGCAAGGGATGCTTATTAAAAGGCAGCTGTCAGCAATTCCTCCTCTTTTAACATGCACACTGCTTCTTCCTACCCAAGGCTTTCTTGCTACTCCCTTAGACCTAGGATGGCCTTGTGGTCAAGTTACTTTGACCAGTAACAGAGAGTATAATACCAACACTACAGCATCTCTAGACCCATGCTTCAAGAAGCCTGGAAGCTTCCAAATACTTGCTGAGGAGTCTAGCTACCATGTAAAGACTGTAGGTATGTGCTATGGGAGAAGGAGGTGCCAACAGGGAGTAGGGAGAAGGGAGAAGAATAGAGGAGAGAAGGGAGGAGAGATGGAGACAGAATGGCAGATGGGTTAAGTATGTGGAGGAATTCTGTACAGGGAAAGAAGCATTCTCAGATTTCCATCCTATAGTTGGAAGGTTTCTCCAGTCCTGCCCAGCCCTGCAGTCCCGCAGCCATTTATAAAATAATCACTCAGAGGCTTAATATTATTTACAAACTGTATGGACTGTGGTAGGCCTCTTGTTAGCTATCTCTTATATCTTAAATTAACCCATTTCTATTAATCTATGTTTTGCCATGTGTTCCATGGCTTACCGGTCTGCTGGCATGTTGTTCCTTGGGCAGCAGGCTGGTGTTACTCCTCCAGACTCTGCCTTTCTCTTTCTTGTCCCTCTCCTTGGAGTTCCCACACCTGCCTCTAAGCTGCCTTGCCATAGGCCAAATCAGCTTATTTATTAACCACTGGGAACAACATATATTCATAGCATACAGAAATACATCCCCCAGCACCATCCCAATCTAGCTGCTGGATAGATGAATCAAGCTATGTGAGTGACATCAGTTCAGGCCAATCAGAGCATAATAACCACCCAGCTGAAGCTTGCCTAACCTTTCAACTGTAAAACATTTTAATCCATTTAGTTAAGAGGTGCTTTACTACATGACAATAGAGATTTGAAACTGCTGACGTCATTATGCCTAGGTCATGAATTGGGACAGACAAATTGTAGCCATTAGACCAATCTCTTTGCAACTTTGTCTTGTAAATAAAGTTTTATTGGAACACAGTCAAGTGTATGTTTTAAAACACTGCCTGCTTGCTTTCACACTACACAGTAGTATTGAGTAATTGCAGCCCCAAACTATACATGGCCAACAAAATGTGATGCAATTAGGATTTTTTTCTGAAAATTTCCCTTCTTATACAGCACATCCCATGCAGCTGGCTTAGATTACCAGGTTAGTAAGTGCCCAGGAAGGGACTCAAATCCAGGTCTGTCTGATTTCTGTGTGCCTTGTATTCTGCCATATTGACTCCATTTATGAAATGTACAGACCTCGGAACTTTTTATTGGTCTATGCTAGTGCTGTGGTTTGAATACTTATCTTTTCTAAAATTTATGTTGAAATTTGTTTGTTGTGATGTTAGAAAGTGGGACTCTTGAGCAGGGTCATGAGGGATTAGTACCTTTATAAAAGGATGAGATCAGGTCCTGCTTTGCCTCTTTGCTGTTCTGCCTCCTACCACATGGTGTTCACTAAAAGACGATGATGACACCTTGACCTGGCAATTCCCAGCCTCCAGAATCATAATCCAATAAGTTTTGTTCACTATAAACTATCCAACTGGCATTCTGTTAATAGCAGCACAAAACAGACCAAGATATACAGGTCAACAGAATTGAGTGAGAATGTTGTTATGCTACCTTTGGGGAGGGAAGTGAAAAAAGTCCTTCACCTTCTCCTCATCCCCTTTTCACAACTAAAATACTCAAGAAAAGTCTTACAAATAGATGAATCAAGCCAAAGATGGACCATCAGGACTTGAAGATAATGTAGAGGATCTAGAATAAATAATCAAGAAATATGAAAAAATTTAAAAAACACAGAAAGGAACATACAGAAAATGTAGGATACAAGGGAAAAAAACAAAATAAAAAGCAAAATTTAGTGTTATAGGCATACATGAGTGAGAAGAATTTCAAGTCAATGACATAGACCAGATCTTCTACAAGATCATAGAAGAAAACTTCCCCAAACTAAAGAAAGATACATCCATACAGATATAAGAAGTACACAGAGCACCAAATAGACAAGACCAGATAGAGAAGAAAATCCTCAGGGAGTATCATAGTTAAAACATTAGTTATATAGAACTAAGAGTGTATTGAAACCCGTAAGAGAAAAAAAAAATACATGTCATGTATAAAGGAAAACCCATCAGAATAACAGCTGTTTTCTCAATGGAAACTTCAAAAGCTAGAGGACCCTGAAACAATGCATTCCAAATCCTAAAAGACCACAACAGCCAACCGAGAATAATATACCCAGCAAAACTGTTCACCAGAGTTGAAGGAGAAAAACTTTCTACCATATAAATGGTCACAAAATTCATATCCAACAAACTAAACCTAAGGAAAATACAGGAAACAGTGTTTGGGGCTGAAGAGAAGATTGAGCATACAGAGCGACTGTGGGGATAAATACAAAGCCATAATTATACAAACAACACCACCAAAACCAACAACACAATGACACAATTAGCACACACATTTCAATGATAACTTTAAATATTAATGGCCACTCAAAAAACACATGCTAGCTGACTGTATAAGAACAAAATCTACCTATCTGTTGTCTACAAGATAGTTTTAAAAGCCACACAGTTTAGTTTTTGAGATAGGCACCACCTTAGAGTAAAATGATGGACAAAAGTACTCAATCAAATGGGATGAGGAAACAAGCAGGCATTACAATTTGAATATCTGATGAAATAGACTTCAAACTAAAACTAATCAGAAGAGCTAGAAACACTTCATTCTAATCAAGGCAAAGTTATACGTAAGACAATACTATCCTAACCATATACAAGTCAATCTCTGGTGCACCCAATTTCAATATCACAAACAGTATACTAATGGATTTAAAAACACAGGTTAATATCAGTCATTAATGGTAGCTGATTTTAGTATTCCATTTTCTCCAACTGACAGCTCATCTGGACAAAAAATAAACACAGAACCATCAGAATTAATAGCATCATATATCAAATGGACCTAGCTTATACTTTCAATTTGCCCATCAATTTATGCAACTCACTTATCCAGAGCAAAGTTCATCCTAGAAGCTCAGCACATCCTCTTCATCTAGCACCTCTGTTGGGTGAACATTCTTACCACATACTTCCTGAAGGGGAACCTGAGACTCAAGGGAAGTCATGAATCTGGAGTCACCTGGAGAGCAAATGGCAGCAAGAGGATTTGAATTTAGGCTGTTTATACCATTGCACTCCAACCATCGATACAGCACAGGGTGTTTTCTACCCTGCCCTTGCTGGCTTTCCTAAGTCAAACTACTGCTGACTATACAGTAGTTATTCTCAAAATGGAACTCCCCCAAACTAGCAGGATAAACTTGTGACCTGATTCATATGCAAACTTTCCACTCACCCAACCCACTGAATCAGAAATTCTTGGGGCTCAGCCCTCCAACAGTCTGGAATTTCCAAGCATCCTCAGTGAATACTAATATATGCCTAGGTTTGAGGACCCTGTGGTGGCTTTCTCTTGGGAAAGACTTATTGTCCGGAATGCTTTAGGTGTGCCACAGAGGAGAGGAGTTGGGGACTATGTGTGTTTGTTGCCAGCATTGAAAGCCACCACAGCTCATCCACTTTTAACTGTAAGGAAACATCTAGTGCCTTCTTTGGCAACATCTGCATTTTTCCCTCTATGTCTCACCACAGCACCTAGTTGCTTTTGCTCTGGCTATGAACCTTGCTTTTGTTCAAAGACCAGTCACCATTTGATAGATCTTATGTTACGGACAGAAGCCTGACACACAAAGGCACGTATTATATGATACTTTGTAAAGTTTAAGATGAGACAAAACTTTCAAAATGACAAAACAGTGGCAGCTCTTGGAGGATGGGTATGCAGTGGGGAAGTGATAGCAGAGGAGCTTCTGGGATTGGGCCACAATGATAGAAGTTACCAAGGTGTTAGGGGATGTAAAACAGCATCACAATGCATGTAAAGATTAGCACATGTGAATCCTTTTGACCTTGATGAAAGTTAATCTTCTAATATGAATATAAAAAACGAAACTCAATAATGAAAGAACCAAATGTGGTTAAACACACAAATTTGCCCAGTGCTGCATGTTTTGGTACCTAGAGAAATGTCTGGAGCAATGAAGGTGGCTTATGCCTGGTTTAAGAAGTATGGAGTAGTATTTCTTGGCTCATATGCAAACATGTGTACAAATACATTTCCCAACATTAGACATAAGCACTTTCAAGGGACTCATTTCTGAGGCAATTGCATCCCACTGTTAATAGCCAATTAACAAGAAGGAGATAATTCTTCACTCATATGTGGGCAGGTAGAGCAATGTAAAGGCAACTAATTAACACCTATCCTTTTAAATGTACTAATTAATCCAGTCAGGCAAGAACAGTTTATTTAGAATACACTGAAGGCTGTATGTCCCTCAAATTTCATTTTTCTACCATACTAATAAATAATTGAGGCCCACAGCTTTCATTTATCCTATTTATCCCTCTTCTTTGATGCCTCTCAGCTTTGAAGTACCATCGCTAATAGAGGCAGAAAGCTATTTATCTATTTCTTTAATAGACTCATGAATATTTCTAGCCAGCATGTGCAAGTTCTTGACATTTCAAGTTTTCTTTCTTTTTTCCCTCCCCATTTTCCTTGTTTCTCTCTCTCTCTCTCTCTCTCTCTCTCTCTCTCTCTCTCTCTCTCTCTCTCTCTCTCTCTCTCTCTCTGTTTGTGTGTATACATTCATGTGGGTGAACACAGGCACTTTGGTGCTATGGTGCTGATGTAGGGGTTGGAAGACAACCTTGGGTGCTGATGCTCACCTTCCACCTGCTTTAGACAAGGTCTTGAGTTCACCATTGTACTGGGCTTACTGAACTTGGAGCCTCTGTGGAATCGCTTGTCTCTGCTTCCATATCATTTTAGAAGTACATTGTATCATATGTAGACTGCATATGCAATCATATCTGCCTTTACTAGGGCTCTGGGATGTAAACTCAGGTCCTCAGCACCAAGTCATAGCCTTCAGTCTTCTTTAAGTCAGCATAGCACAGAGTCTTTGGTCACTATAATATGTCACTTAGGGTTTTCTTAGGATTAGTGGTAATGAGTGCTTTTGGGAGTTTGCCTTAAAATCAATCCTGGAGGCTTACCTGAAATGCAGATTCTAGGATCCCACCTCTCTTTCCTTTCTTTTCCTGTGATGGCAATAAAAAACATACTGTTAGGTCTAAAAGCTGCAGTTTGACTGCTTCATTCTCTCATGCCAATTTTCTTGTGATTTGGAGACAGATAATCTCCCTTAGAAAAATGCTGCTTGGGTAGACACTGAAGTCTTTAGCAGTTTTGCCTCCTTAGGAAGTAAAATCTAAGAAATAATAAGATAACATCCCATGAAATGTGAGCCACCCACTTGAGTCTCTGATCTTCCTGCCCAAGTTATGAACAGTTGAAAATGGAAAAAAGGGAGCAATGATAAGCTAGAATATCCTCCTATTTACTAATAAGGGTGAATTTATACAAAAAGGCAGAGTGTGAGAGCCAGGTAATCCACTGGCCAGTCCACAGGGCAGGGCAGCCTGTCCTCAGTGCTGAGGGCAAGGCAGGACTCCCCATACAACACAAAGGAATAACTAAGAACTCTGGTGAAGGAAGCTTGTGTCTAGGACTAGGACAAGAAGGAGTGAGTCACTTATGCCTCCCAGATGTGCTAATCTGCTGGGAGATGTTGTCTTTTAGAGAGTGCAGAGAACCCTCAGGCTTCTAGCCTGTCAGGAATCAATAGGTATAGAGGAAACCAGGTCCTTCATTTTTACCCCTACCAGCCACTATCAGCCCCACCTCCAAATGTTTGACAGTACAAAAGACCCTGGATGCTGGGGCATCAGACTTTCTGGTGGGGATGCAGAAAGGGGAAACAATGGTTTAGGTGGGGATGGAAGGGGGGATGTGGGAGGCAAGAGAAGGGGATGGGGAGGGTTAATAAAGGAAGATATATGAAAAAGCTACATGCGTCCTACTGTCCTGTAAAGCTAACTAAAACTATAATTTAAAAAAGAGTTAGGAGATATGTGCATGGATAGACAATGCTGCTTCCAGAAGCCATGGATTATGAAATAAAAATCATAGTGTTAGGTATAGGATTCCCCTGTATAGGTTATTTACTGCAGCATTCACAGAGGGCAGCATCCTGAGAGATTCTAATTTTCAAATGCTGATTTCACTTACGTTGCCTAGATGCATCCATGGTGTCCCTAGTGATTGACAGAATTGTGTGTGGGGGTTGGGGGAGCAGAGATGATACCCCAGTGATAGAGTTGTATGTGGGGGTGCAGGGGGGGAGAGGCAGAAGACACATCTGGATCCTCTTCATTATCTGCCTTATTCCTCTGAGACAAGGTCTCCCACTGAACCGGAAACTTACCACTTTTGTGCTAGGCTGGAAGCCAGAAAGGCCCAGTAATCCTTCTGCCTCTGCCCCCTACCCCAGTGCTGGCCTTATAGGTACACAGTTTTTTACTAGGTGCTGGGGATCTGCAATCAGGTCATCATGCTTGCACAAGTGCTCTTACCCATTCAGCCATCTCCCCAGCCTACTTTTGATTTTTTTTTTGAAAATCTGAATGTTATTTAATTATATATGTATGCATAGCATATTTTCTTTACCTGCTTATACACTGATGGGCACTTAGTATGATTTTATTAGCAGAGCAACAATAGTCACTAATACTGTATATTTCAAAAATAATTAAGAGAACAAAGTTCAATTACATCAACAGTGAGTGTGGTGGCTTGGAAGAGATGCATCCCCTGCTAATTCTCAGCTATTTGGATACTTCATCTCCAGTTGGTGGAACTTTTTGGGAAGGATTGGGAGGTGTGGTCTTGTTGGAGGAGGCATGTCACTTGGAGCAGGGGTTGAGATTTGAAAAGACTCCTACCTTTCTTAGTGTACTTCTCTCTCTGCCTCCTACTTACAGACCAAGATGTGAATTAAACACAAACACACACACACACACACACACACACACACACACACACACACACACACACACGTATGTATTGGGTTTTTTTTGAGATATGGTTTCTTTGTGTAGCCCTGGCTATCCTGGAACTGGCTCAGTAGATCAGGCTGGCTTCAAACTGAGAGATCTGTGTGGTGATATATTGTGTACCCTAATAAAATTTGCCTGAAGATCAGAGAATGGAACAAGCCACTAGATTAAACATAGAGGCCAGATAGTGGTGGTACACATCTTTAATCCTAGCACTCGGAAGGCAGAGATCTGTGTGGATCTTTGTGAGTTCAAAACCACTCTGGACTACATGAGATTGACTCAGTCTAGGAGAGAAAACAGAGCCAGGTAGTGGTGACATATACCTTTAATCGCAGTTCTGGGAGTCACAGACGGCTTTGATCCTAGGAAGTGATGGCTGGGTGGAGAAAAGTATATAAAGGTGTGAGGAGGCAGGAACTGGAGCCTTTTTGGCTGGAGAGCTTTGTTCTGAGGACTCAAAGACATTCAGGCAGAGGATTCATGGAGTTGGTGATGAGAGACGTGGCAGTCACTTGTTCTTTTGTCTTTCTGATCTTTCAGCATTTATCCCAATATCTGGCTCCAGGTTGTTTTTTTAAAATTATAAATCTGATTTAACATTTGTGTTAACAAATCTGCCTGTCTCTGCCTCCTAAGCACTGGATTAAAGGTGTGCACCACCACTCCGGGCTTAAACACCTTCTTTTATAAGTTGCCTTGCTCATGATGTTTTATCATAGCAAAAGAAAAGAAACTAACAGAGCCAGGCAATCAGTACTTTATAGAGGTTTCAAAACATCACATAGTCATTTATGAATATACAATTGTCATTATTAGTTACTAAGTTATACTTAAAAATAAAAAGTACAAATACATGCATACACACATACCTACATATATTATGCACTTTATAAGTTCCCCTTCTTCTTACAGTGGAAATTAGGATCCCCATTTTGGGGCTCTTAGTCTCATTAATCAGAGAATTTATGAATGGACTCAAATGGAAGCATAAATTTTATTAGAGTTTGAAAGAGAACTCCAGGGCAGGTGAGCTGTGAATCTCAGCAGCTTTCTGGAGGAGGAGGATGGAGAAGAGAAGGAAAAAGCCATTGAAGCTCACATGGAAGGCAGACACATAGTGCACAAGGAGCCATGTGGAGGGAGGGGAAGCTTTAGAGGAGCAAGGAAATGTTGGGGAAAGAGTTAAGGGAGGCACACTTATAAAGGAGAAGAAATGGAAAAGAGTTGAGGGAGAATTGTTTGTATTGCCACTCTGCTGTGTCAATGAAGTTTATCTTGAATTAAAGGGCAGAGCTAGCTACTAGCTGATCCAAATCAGAAGCTAGATGCTCAACATATTGAAGAATCAACCAGTCCTTGGAATATTTCTGTATTTGTCATTAAAAAGAAATCTGGAAAATGGAGAATGTTAACAGATTTAAGAGACATAAATAAGATGATTCAGTCAATGGGCACTTTATAACCTAGAATTCACTTGCCTTCTCTATTACCTAAAGGATGGTCTAATATAGTGATTGATTTAAAAGACTGCTTTTTTAGTATACCTTTACAAGAAGAGGATAGAGAAAAATTTGCTTACACAGTGCCTAATTATAATAATTTTTCAACCTTTCAAAGATTTCAATGGGAAGTTATTCCACAAGGAATGTTAAACAGCCCCACCTCTGTCAATATTTTGTACATTAGCCATGGGAATAATTCATAAACAGTTTCCTCAATCTGTAATTTACCACAGTGTGGGTGATGTCTTAGTAGCTGATCAGATGCAGACACCTTAGAAAAAAATGTTTGAAGGAATAAAAAAAAATTTGCCTTGTTGGGGATTACAAATTACTCCTGAAAAAATACAAAGAGGAGATTTTACTAATTACCTGTGATACAAAGATAGATTTACAAAAATTTCAACCACAGAAAGTACAAAACAGGAGAGGCCAATTACAAACTCTTAATGATCTTCTTTCTTTTAAAAAATAATTTATTTATTTTTATGTCATGTGCATTGATGTTTTGCCTGCATGTATGTCTGTGTGAGGGTGTCTCATCCTCTGGAACTGGACTCACAGACAGTTGTGAGCTGTCATGTGGGTGCTGGGAATTAAACCTGGGTATTCTTGAAGAGCAGCCAGTACTCTTAACTGCTGAGCTATCTCTCCAGTCCCCGCTCTTAATGATTTTCAAAAGTTACTGGGAGATATTAACTGGTTATGACCCACAATAGGATTAACTACTCAAGAACTAAGTAATTTATTTCAAACCTTACAATGTGATAAGGACTTTAATAGTCCAAGAAAATTATCAGCTGAGGCTGAGAGAAAATTGGCTTTGGTAGAAGAGAAATTACAGGATGCACATGTGGATTGCTTGGATCAAGAGCTTGATTATATCCTGGTCTTACTATCTTCCATGAATTCCCCCTCAGGAATTCTTATACAGAGAGAAGATAATATCTTAGCATGGATTTTTTTCCACACAAACAGAATAAAAAATTAAAGACCTATGTAGAAAATGTTTCTGAATTGATTCTGAAAGGAAAATTGAGACTTCATCAATTAACAGGAATAGACCCAACAGAAATTGTGGTATCTTTTAGTAATGTTGAAGTTGCCTCATTTTGGGCAGAAAATGAACATTGGCAAAGAGATTGCAGTAATCTCTTGGGAGAGATTAGCAACAAATATCTCAAAAGCAAGAAACTTCAGTTTATAAAAAGAACGAATAACAAAGGTTTGAAGAAAGATTTTTGTACCACTTGGCAACAAGACAAGGAAATTATAAGAAAATGTTCTACTTGTTCTTTGTATAACCAAATTCCATTACCTGTAGGAAGTAACCCAAAGGGTACTCAAAGAAATAAAATTTGACAAATTGATGTGTTTCATTTTGCAGAATTTGGAAAATTAAAGTATGTGCACCATACCATAGATACATATTCAGGATTTTAATTGACAATTGCTTTAAGCTGTGAAAACACTGATTCTGTAATTACACATTTATTAGAAGTTATGGCCACCATGGGGACACCTGTACAAATTAAAACTGACAATGTTCCAGCATATGTCTCTAGTAAAATGAAACAGTTGTTGGCATATTACAGCATAAAGCATATTATAGGTGTATCACACAATTTTACAGGACAAGCAGTTATAAAAAGTTCTAATCACATTTTAAAAGATATGCTTAATAAACAGAAAGGGGTAATAAAGATTCTCAGAGATAGGCTATACAATGTTTTATTAACTCTAAACTTTTTAAATGCTAATGAGAAAGGAACAACAGCTGTGGAGAGACATTGGATAATAGAAAAAAGAAAACTGCTGAATTAAATCAGCCTGTATACTTTAAAGATGTGTTGACGTCAGAATGGAAACCAGGCAGAATATGTTACATTGGGGAAGAGGTTTTGCTTTTGTTTCCACAGAGGAAAAGCTATGGACACCATCAAGACTGATAAAGGCCCCTGTCCCCTCACCAAGCCAACCATCCCCTGCGGCACCAGTGACCACTTGAGTCACACGCCCACCCCTGTTCTGATTGGGAACAGGTAAGGCCCCATCTCCAGATTGGGCAGGCCAGGTCTCTAGCCCCTAGGCCCCAGGGGCATTCTGTGCCCCTCCCCTGCAGCCAGTGCAGCTCCAAAGATGGGGCAGCAGATTCTTCCCCCATCCCACTCACCTAAGCAACCATCCCCTGTGGCACCAGTAACCACTGGAGCCATAACCCCACCCTGCACTGATTGAGAACAGACCAATTGGGAAGAAGAACAACCACAGGAGCCAGAGGCCCCACCTGTACCAAAGGGAAGAAGAGAGCCCAGGAGCCCCTCCTGTTTTGAATTAAAGGAAGACATGGGTAGATGGCAGTGTAAGAACACATTAAACAACATAAAGAGCAATAAGGTACCACCAGAGCCTAGTGATCCTACAACAGCAAGACCTGAACATCCCAAGGCAGATGATCCAGAAGAAAATGACCTTTAAAACAACTTTATAAAGATGATAGAGGACCTAAAAGAGGAAATGAAAAATTTGCTTAAAGAAATAGAGGAAAAAACAAAACAAAAAACTGGAGGAAATCAAGAAATCTCTTAAAGAAAGTCAAGAAACCCAAGAAAGAACAATCAAACAGGCGAAGGAAACAGTTCAAGACCTGAAAATTTAAATAGAAGCAATAAAGAAAACACAAACTGAGGGAATTCAGGAAGAGGAAAATCAGAGTAAACAAACAGATGCTACAGAGGCAAGCATAACTAACAGAATACAAGAAATGGAAGAGAAAATCTCAGGCATTGAGGATATGATAGAGGAAATAGATTCATTGGTGAAAGAAAATTATAAATCCAACAGATTTTTAACACAAAACATCTAGGAAATCTGGGACACTATAAAAAAGACCAAACCTAAGAATAATAGTGATAGAAGAAGGAGAAGAATTCCAGCTCAAAGGCACAGAAAATATATTCAACAAAATTATAGAAGAAAATTTTCCCAACCTAAAGAAAGACATGCCTATGAAGATACAAGAAGCGTACAGAATACCAAATAGACTGAACCACAAAAAAGTCCTCTCATCACATAATATTCAAAACACTAAACATATAGAATATTAAGAGCAGCAAAAGAAAAAGGTCAAGTAACATATAAAGGCAGACCTATCAGAATTACACCTGACTTCTCAATGGAAACTCTGAAAGCCAGGAGGTCCTGGACAGATGTTCTGCAGATACTAAGAAACCATGGATACCAGCCCAGACTACTATATCCAGCAAAGCTTTCAATCACTGTAGATGGAGAAAACAAGATATTTCATGACAAAACCAGATTTAAACATTACATATCCACAAATCCATCCCTACAGAAAGTACTAGAAGGAAAACTCCAACCCAAGGAAGCTAGCTGCAACCACGAACACACAGGCAACAGATAACCTCACATCAACAAATCCCAAAAGAAGGGAAACACACACACACACACACACACACACACACACACACACACACACACACACAAACAACCACCAAAAAAATAACAGAAATTAACAAACACTGGTTATTAATATCCCTTAATATCAGTGGACTCAATTTGCCTATAGAAAGACACAGGCTAACAGAATGGATGCAAAAACAGGACCCATTTTTTCTGCATACAAGAAACACACCTCAACTTCAAAAACAGACACTACCTCAGAGCAAAGGGTTGATGTAGCAGGAATCTTAAAAGTTCTTATTAATAAAATCAAACCTGAGGCCAGTTATTGGGGTGAACACTGGAAGATCAGAGAGACAGAACAAGCCACAGCTAACCTCACCGGGCCAACTTCTCAGTTGATCTTGTTTCCTCATACTGGAAGCCTCTGTGTCCTCATATCCAAATGGTTCTCAGCTGAACTGTGCTGCTAGAAGCCTGAAAACTTAACCAGCCAAATGCTTCTAGTTTTTAGTCTTCATGCCTTATATATCTTTCTGTTTTTGCCATCACTCCCTGGGATTAAAGGCTCACTTCTTGTAATTAAAGGCATGTGTCACCATGTCTGGCTGTTTCCAATGTGGCCTTGAACTCACAGAGATCCAGAGGGATTTTTACCTCTAGAATGCTAGGATTAAAGGTGAGTGCAGTGGTAAACGCTTTGTCCCAGGTAGCAGCATCATTGCAATCACCAACACGATGAGAAGAAGCCAGTAACTCAGAGTAGCAGCCACTGCCTCCATGGTCCCACCACTGTTTGTGGTTCTGTCAGGGCCAAAGCTTCTCCCAAGCCTCCTAGGCCAGCCTCAAACTTGGGATTCTCCTGCCTCTGCCTCCTTCAGCAAATCCTACCAGCACGTATCACCACAACCGGCAACGTTATAGCTCGGGTCTGAGCTGAGGCCCGCAAGGCCCTAGTCAAGTAGCTTTTTCAAGAATTTGTAGCACAGACATTGGGCGCCAGATGTAGCAGCAATCTTAAAAGTTCCTATTAATAAAATCAAACCTGAGCCAGGTATTGGGGTGAACTGGAAGATCAGAGAAACAGAACTAGCCACAGCTATTTCACCTTGATGGATCCTCAGCTCGTCTTGTTTCCTCAGACTGGAGGCCTCTGAGTCCTCATCCAGAATGGGTCTCAGCTGAACTGCTGCTCAAAAGCCTGAATGCTTAACCAGGCCAAATGCTTAACCAGGCCAAATGCTTCTAGTTTCTAGGTCATCACACCTTATATACCTTTCTGCTTTCTGCCTCACTCCCTGGGATTAAAGGTGTGTGTCACCATGCCTGGCTGTTTCCAGTGTGCCCTTGAACTCACAGAGATCTAGAGGGATTTCTACCTCTGGAGTGCTAGGATTAAAGGTGTGAGTGTCACCATTTTCTAGCCTTTGTATCTAGTGGCTGTTCTGTCTCTGACCCCAGATAAGTTTGTTAGGGTGCTCAATATTTTGGGGAACACAATACCACCACACGTTGGGAAAAAATTTCCAATCAAATGGACCTAAGAAACAAGCTGGTATAACTATCCTAATATCTAACAAAATAGACTTCAAACTAAAATCAATCAAAAGAGATGAAGAAGGGCATTTCATATTCATGACAGGAAAAATCCATCAAGAGGAAGTCTCAATTCTGAACATTTATGCATCAAATACAAGGGTACCTATATTTGTAAAAGAAACATTACTAAAGCTCAAATAACACACTAAACCTCACATTCTAATAGTGGGAGACTTCAACACCCCACTCTCACCAATGGACAGGTCATTCAGATAGAAACTTAACAGAGAAATAAGGGAACTAACAGATGTTATGACTCAAATGGACCTAACAGACATCTATAGAACATTTCACCCAAACACAAAAGAATATGCATTCTTTTCAGCACCCCATGGAAACTTCTCTAAAACTGACCACATACTCAGTAACAACAAAATTCTCAACAGATACAAAAATATTGGAATAATCCCCTGTATCTTATCAGACCACAATAGCTTCAACAACAACACAAAATGCAGAAAGCCTACAAACCCATGAGGAACTGAACAATACTCAACTGAGTCACCACTGGGTCAAGGAAGAAATAAAGAAAGAAATTAAAGATTTCCTAGAATTCAATGAAAATGAAGGCACAACATACCCAAACTTATGGGACACTGTGAAAGCAGTGCTAAGAGGAAAGTTCATAGCACTAAATGCCTACATAAAGAAATTGAAGAAATCTCACACTAGCAACTTAACAGCACACCTGAAAACTCTAGAACAAAAAGAAGCACACTCATCCAGGAGGAGTAGAAGACAGGAAATAAACAATTTGAGGGCTAAAATCAATAAAATAGAAACAAAGAGAACAATAGAAAGAATCAATAAAACAAAGAGTTGGCTCTCTGAGAAAATCAACAAGATAGACAAATCCTTATCCAAACTAACCAAAAAGCAGAGAGAATATCAAAATTAATAAAATCAGAAATGAAAAGGGAGATATAATAACAGACACTGAGGAAATCCAGAGAATCATTAGGTCATACTTTGAAAGCCTGTACTCCATAAAATTGGAAAATACAAAAGAAATGGATAATTTTTTGGATAGGTACCACATATCAAAATTAAATCAAGATCAGATAAACAATTAAATAGACCTATAACCCCTAAGGAAGTAGAAACAGTCATCAAAAGTCTCCCAACCAAAAAAACCCTAGGGCCAATAGTTTCAGCACAGGTCTACCAGAATTTCAAAGAAGAGCCAATACCAATACTCCTGAAACTGTTCCCAACAATAGAAAGAGAAAGAACATTGTCAAACTCTTTTTATGAGGCTATAGTTACCCTGATACCCAAACCACATAAAGACCCAACTAGGAAAGAGAATTACAGACCAGTCTCCCTCATGAAAATTGATGCAAAAATTCTCAATAAAATACTAGCAAACTGAATCCAAGAACACATAAAAAAAATCATCCACCATGATCAGGTAGGCTTCATCCCAGGGATGCAAGGATACATAACATACAAAAATCTGCCAATGTAATACACCATATAAACAAACTAAACGAAAAAAAACACATGATCACCTCATTAGATGCTGAAAAAGCCTTTGACAAAATTCAACACCCTTTCATCATAAAGGTCTTGGAGAGATCAGGAATACAAGGAAAATACCTAAACATAATAAAGGCAATATACAGCAAGCCAACAGCCATCATCAAATTAAATGGAGAGAAACTCAAAGTGATTCCACTAAAGTCAGGAACAAGACAAGCTGTCCACTCTTTCCATATTTATTCAATATAGTACTCGAAGTTCTAGCTAGAGCAATAAGACAACAAAAAGAGATCAAGGGATACAAACTGGAAAGGAAGAATCCAAACTTTCACTATTTGTAGATGATATGATAATCTACATAAGTGACCCCAAAAATTCCATCATGGAACTCCTACAGCTGATGAATACCTTCAGTAATGTGGCAGGATACAAGATTACCTAAAAAAAATCAGTAGCCCTCCTATATGAGTTGAGAAAGAAATCAGAAAAACAACACCATTTACAATAGCCATAAATAATATAAAATATCTTGGGGGTAACTCTAACCAAACAAATGAAGGACCTTTATGACAAGAACTTTAAATCTTTGAAGAAAGAAATTGAAGAGGATATCAGAAAATAGAAAGATCTCCCATGTTTGTGAATATGTAGGATCAACATAGTAAAAATGGCAATATTTACCCAAAGCAATCTACAAATTTAATGCAATGCCCATCAAAATCCCAATGCAATTCTTTACAGACCTCAATAAAACAATACACAACTTTATATGGAAAAACAAAAAACCCAGGATAGCCAAAACAATCTTATATAATAAAGGAACTTCTGGAGGCATCAACATCCCTGACTTCAAGCTCTACTGTAGAGCTATAATAATAAAAACAGCTAGGTATTGTCATAAAAATAGACACATTGATCAATGGAATCAAATTGAAGACCCTGACATTAACAACCCCCACACCTATGAACACCTGTTTTTTGTTTTTTTTTTTTTTTTTTTTTTTTTTTTTTTTTTTTTTTTTTTTTTTTTTTGGTGTGTGTGTATGTGTTTTCAAGATAGGGTTTCTCTGTGTGGTTTTGGTGCCCATCCTGGATCTCACTCTGTAGACCAGGCTGGCCTTGAACTCACAGAGATCCACCTGGCATTAAAGACATGCATCACCACTGCCTGGCCCCAAACACCTGATTTTTGACAAAGAAGACAAAACTATACAACAGAATAAAGAAAGCATCTTCAACAAATGGTGCTGGCATAACTGGGTATCTACATGTAGAAGAGTGCAAATAGATCCATATCTATTGCCATGCACAAAACTCAAGTCCAAATGGATCAAAGATCTCAACATAAATCCAGTTACACTGAATCTCATAGAAAAGAAAGTAGGAAATAGCCTTGAATGTTTAGGCACAGGAGACCACTTTCTAGATATAACACCAGTAACACAGACACTGAGAGCAACAATTGATAAATGGGACCTCTTGAAACTGTGAAGCTTCTGTAAGGTGAAGGAGACTGTCAATAAGACAAAAAGGCAGCCTACAGAATGGGAAAAGATCTTTACCAACCCCACATCAGATAGAGGGCTGATGTCTAAAATATATAAAGAACTCAAGAAACTAGACAGCAAAATATCAAAGAATCCAATAAAAAATGGACTACAGAGCTAAACAGAGAATTCATAACAGAAGAATCTCAAATGGCCGAAAGACATTTAAGGAAATGTTCAACATTGTTAGCCATCAGGGAAATGCAAATCAAAACAACTCTGAGATACCATCTTATGCCTGTCAGAATGGCTAAGATAAAAAATACAGATGACAGCTTAAGTTGGAGAATATGTGGAGAAAGGAAAATACTCCTCCACTGCTGGTGTGAATGCAATCTTGTACAGCCACTCTGGAAATCAATATGGCAGTATCTCAGAAAACTAGCAATCCACCTACCTCAAGACCCAGTAATATCACTCCTGGGTATATACCCAAAGTTGCTCAGCCACATCACGTTTTCATTTCCTCAACCATGTTCATGGCAGCATTATTTGTAATAGCCAGAACCTGGAAACAACCTAGATGCCCTTCAACAGAAGAAGGAATAAAGAAAATGTGGTACATTTACACAGAGTATTATGCAGTGGTAAAAACAGTCTCATCATGAGGTTTGCAGGCAAATGGATAGAACTAGAGAAAAATCATACTGTGTAAGGTAACCCAGACCTAGAAAGACAAACACAGATATACTCACTCATAAGTGAATGTTAGAAGCAAAGCAAAGGATAGCCAGGCTACAATCCACAACCCAGAGAAGCTAGGTAAAGAGGAGGACATTAAGAGGGACACACATGGATTGCTCCAGGAAAAGAAAAGGGTTAAGATCTCCTCAGTAAACTTAGAGGGGGGAGTAGAGGGGAGGGGTTGGGAGGGGAAGGATGGTAGAAATATGGGGGAGAGATGAGGAGGGAGGGCAATGAAGGAGATATCTTGACAGAGTGTACCATTAAGGGTTGGGGAGAAATCTGCAGCTAGGGAAAACCCCAGGAACTCAGAAGATTGTCCCCAGCTAAGATCCATAGTAATGGTGGAGAGGGTTCTAGAACTAGCCTTCCTGTGCACTCAGATTGGTGTCTACCCTAATTGTCATCATAGAACCTACATCCAGTGGCTTATGGAAGCAGATGCAGAGATCCACAGCCAAGCACTTGGCCAAGATCCTGGAGTTCAGCTGAAGAGAGGGATGAAGGATTATAAGAGCAAGGGGGTTCAGAATCACGATAGGAAACCCCACAGAAATAGCTGACCCAAGCTAATGGAAGCTCATGGACTCTGACAGCTGGGGAGCCTGCATGGGACTGAAGTAGGCCCTCTGAATGTGGGTGAAAGTTGCATGGCTTGATGTGTTTGTGGGTCCCCTAACAATGGGACCCGGACCTATCCCAGGTACATGAACTGGCTTTTTAGACCCCATTCCCTAAGGTGCAATGCTTTACTCAGCCTTGATGCAGGAGGGAGGTGCTAGGTCCGGCCCCAATGTGGTATAACAGGCTGTGCTGACTACCAAAAGGAGGCCTTATTCTCTATGAGGAGGGGATGGGGGTGAGATGGGGGTAGGTGGGGGGAGTGGGAGAAGACGAGGGAGGGAGAATAAGGTATGTAAAAGGAAAGAAAATACTTTTTAAATAAAAATTATATAAAAAAGATTGATAAAGATTAGATTCGAACAGGAAAGACCTCCTGATTAATAGTTCAAACAACTTGATCATTCCAATCCAAATTGAATTTTAAGACTAATAAATGCTTTTCATTTGATCAGATATAACCTGTCATAAAAGGGGAACTCTCCAAAGTTAGGGTTGGGGCAGGGTTTTGTTTTTGTCTTTCCAGGAAAATAAAACATCCAATTAAGGAATCTGAAGACCGCTGGACAAATGAGACATATGAAGATGAAGGGAGAATCACCCAGAAGAAATGTCCCAAGGAAAAGAATAAATTGGCCTAATGGTATAGCACATATCTAACAGGATAAAATTTCATAAGTCTTTTCTGATGTTTGTTTCTGATGTTCTCTAAAGACATATAAAGCAAATAGTCTTTTTGTAGTCCTGATTCAATTAAAAATTAAAGCTGGCTTTGGAGTTGGAACATGGCTCTCTCCTTCTCTAAACCAAGCACGCTTGTGAAAGTAAAATCCAAAATCTCTGTCTCATGTCAGAGGAGCCACCTGATATGGGACAGAAGTAAAACCAAAATTAAGGGACAATTCTATGGTCACTAATCTTGTAATCCCCTGGTTTTATTTTGACTCTTTAAAACTTTTCTTAAGTTATAAGTATTATCTCAAAATTTATAAGATTAATATATATAAATATATTTAAACATTCTGTTGTGATATTAATGATCATATAGAGTACTAACTAATTTTAGAAACAGGCTTCATCTAGCTTCCTGTACGTGATTTCAGGCTTTTGTCTGAAGCAGGTAATTAGGAACTAGACTTGTGTATCCTAGATGTATTTAATAGATTGTGGACCTTTAATTTCTCTGAGATCTGCTGCATATGACATTTAAAATGCTTAATTTTTCTGCAGTGAACTGTGACCAGTCCTAACAGCGGCCTTTGAAGTCTCCAAAAGGATGATGGGGCCCCACGAACACGAATTCCACCTGGATTGTGGTAATGTCACTTAGCTGACTAACACCACCCAAAGATCAGCTTTGGACTACAAAGTGCTCAGGACAATTTCAAGGTGGTTAGCTAAGATGGTCCAGCATCATAGACTACCTTAGCCAGGACTTCAGAGAGGTCTTTCACTTTCCAGTTAGATTGAGGCTAGACAACAGCTAGCTCTCCTAGAACTTGATCTTAATCTCACTTTTTTCAGGGTCCCAGAAAGATGCTGTCACCCCCAGACAATAGGAAGTAATTTTAAGAACATGATGCCCATATTCCAAAAAGGTAGGGTGAGTGGCTTTTGGTTGTTTTATGGATGTTTGTCGTCATTTAAGGGGGTTGGCTAGAAGTTGTTATTGGTCATGTTAGGGAGGAAACTAAGTAAAGAAACTTAGATTCAGGAATCTCGTTCTGAAAAGAATAAAGAAGAATATAGAAATGATAGGATAAGCCGGGCGGCGGTGGCACACGCCTTTAATCCCAGGACTCAGGAGGCAGAGCCAGGCGGATCTCTGTGAGTTCGAGGCCAGCCTGGTCTACAGAGCGAGTTCCAGGAAAGGCACAAAGCTACACAGAGAAACCCTGTCTCGAAAAACAAAAAACAAAACAAAACAAAACAAAAGAAATGATAGGATAAAAGTAGATTATTGAAAAGAAAGGGGGGATATAGAAATGATAGGATAAAAGGGTAGATTTTGAATCTATTTTCAAACTATTAAAGCAACTACTAATAATACTTTACATTAGTATGGATTTTTTATATTGATACAAATTTAAGGTTATTTTTATTATACTGTATTGCATGTTTCTATTTCTTGTTTAAGGTATTGCACCTATGAAGCTCACTTAATGTAATGTAAAGTTTTAGTCCTTGAAAGTTATTTAGGATAATAAAAAAAGACAGGTCACTAGTTAGTCATCTATAACTATCAAATTTATAGTCATGTTAGGCATGTTTTCAAGGTCCAAGAAAGATGTATTTTAAATAGATGGTCCTCAAACACTTTAGAGACCTACAGAATATGGCATTTAAAATATTTTAATAACATAAGACTCATCATGACTCAGCAGACACATCTGCTCCTGCCAGCAGCAATTTACTTCAAAAAAGGATGATGGGCATTGAAGAACCTCCATGTGGAGTTTGCTTTTAATGTGGCAAAGCTAGTCACTTGGCAAGAAACTGCCCTTGCCTTGACTGCTGTCAGTATGCTGTCCAAATTGAACAAGCAGGACACAAAAGAAGGCAACTGCTAAACTTTGCCAAGGCGAGGTACGAGAGTCCTTTAAAATTTTCTTCTTTACAAGAAATTCTGTGTGATATTCTAGGACTGTAGGCCAAACATGGATGCCCCAACATTGCAGAGGAACCTTGGGGTGACTGTCTGGGCAGCCAGATGTCTCTGTCATTTCTATAGTTTTGGAAGTTGCTTGTTCTGAACTTCCTGTTTACTCAGATGGTATTATATCCTCAGGTCTCTGATTGGGTTGAAGATTAGATAGTTATAGTTACAGTTTTTGATAGAAAACTGTAGAAATAAAAATTAAATAAATTAATAGAAATTAAATCAGGTACAAAACAAAATCCTATCACCAAGATAGGATAGATAATAAAGTATTTTCTCTGGATTTGCCAAATACTAATGGACTGGAAATTGTGAATCTATTTCTTACTTGGTAATTGTTCTTATTGTATGTAATTTTACTATGCTAGAGTTAAAACCATTCCTTTTTATTTAGAGAAAAGGTGGGGGCAGGGTTGAAAGAGAATTGTTCGCAGGACCACTCTGCGGTGATGGTAAAGTTTACCTTGAATCAGAGGGTGGAGCCAGCTATTGGCTGACCAGAATCAGCCATGGAGGTTTTGGAGGACCAAGGACACATAGGGAGACATGGGAATTAGTAGCGAGAGGCTTAGAAAGAGTCGTGGTCCTTTTTGGATTGAGCAAGAAGACAGAGAGTAGGTCACTGATCACTTCTCTGATCAATCAGGTTTTAATCCTGTATATGACTCCTGAGTTTTTATTAATAATAGAATAACTTAGATAATTGTTACAGAAAAGTTAACCTTTTCTGGACAATTCATAAAAGTAGACTTTTGACCTTTGCAAGGCTGTGGCTCATAGCTGCTGCAATAGGGGTGGGTATTCTGGGAAGGAAAACGTGCAGCATCTCATTAAAGAGCTAATTATTCCACCCATCTGTTTAGCAGGTGAGCCACCTTCCTGGGGGTGGTCCCTTAGTCAAAGTGATTAAACAAGCCCAACTGGAATATTAAGTCTATACCCAGGCCAGAGATTCTCTTTCCCTTGACCAGAAGTTTTTTTCTACTGTAGCATTAACACTCTACAAATGTACTAAGGAACCAGATGAGCAGTCACTGTAACATAGCTACTAACAGCAAGATATTGGAATTTCTACTAACAGAGAGTTCTACTAACTAATTGAGCTATGATATGTCTATATGACGGATAAATATTCGACCATAGAAAACACAAGAGCTTTTAGTATTCTATTATGGATCAATCTTCAAGATGTATTTTTAATGAAAAAGGCAAGCTGGAATAGAACATATCTTGTGCTGATATTGATGGGTGCCAAAAAGGAGGGGGTGGGGGACGAGGGTATTATTGACATAAGATACAGGATAGCTCCGGAAAATAGGTTTTAAAATATCAAGGAAACAAGCTATGTGTTGGTTGCCTCTGGGTACATAAAATTGAAGCAACTAAGGGAAGAAAACAGTAATGGGTGTTCTGTTTATTTTGAAAATTTAACCATATGAAAACAATAGCAAAAACAGCTATCATGGTCAATTTTGCTTCCAACTGCAGGATTTCACATTATCTCCCATTTTCAATCCCAGAGGACTAATGTGTCCTCCAAACCCAGCAGCAGATCTGGCTTGGGATCCTTCTCAATCTGTCCCCATGATTTTTCCGGGCTATGCCTTTGCTCCTTGAAGCTACCCAGAGTGCCAGCCAAGCCTGCCATCCCTGTGGTCTCTGGTTCTCTCTGGATTTGCCTCTGTCTCTCCTGATATCTGGTTCGGTCTTGCCTGTCATCCTTCTCTTAGACCTAAGCTCACTCTGCACATGAAGCCGCCTGACCACGAGAGTCAAAGTGGCTTCTTTTCCTCTGCAGGTTAGCAGTCAGCATAATTGATGCCACTGGGTTGGATGTTAGTTGGCTTCCTGAGATGGGTGCTTTCTGTGACCTGTGCAGGGTTTGCAAACTCGTAGTCAATGGGGTTGTGAAGAAGTGGTGGGCCTTCCTCACGTCTGCAGCTGATCTGGTGTCTTCTGAGCCTCCATTTATGGCAACAAAGAAAAAGCAAATCAGAATGTTTGCCAATCTTTGCTTAATCAACAACCAGCTAGCCAGTCAGTCTATCCTTCATTCTTTCACTTTTACTGGAAAGGTTATGTGTAATACTTATTTCTTTATTGTGCGATTCACCTCAAGAATATTTAAACAGAGACATTTCCTGTTGAACACACAATTATTTCTGTTTTAAATGAATAACTTTTTGCTTCAAAGAAAATCACTCTATTTTGTTATACATGCTTTACAAACTGAAAGGTACTTCTGTTAGTACTCTATTTTTAACTGCTGCAATGGGATGCTAGGCACTATGGCTTTACCTATAACCCATCAAGTCTACTATATCTTTCCCTGAACCCCAGCTCCACCTTTTCTGTGGTTATATGAATAATAATGATCTACTGAAATGATGATCCTGTCTCCTAAATTGTATTTCTAAGTACTACCACACCTGTGTCAACTCATAGGCATCTCTCCCCCATCTCTTATTTCCCTTTATCCTTCTCTTTTTCTTTCCATCTCTCAGCACTGGAGATTGAACCCATAGCCTTGTACAGGCCAGGCACA